>NW_026442037.1:1212500-2412500 GCF_026898425.1 Galleria mellonella | reverse complement strand
TTTTAGTCGAAACAGTTTATTTTTATATTTAAAGTTGTACAAGACTATATATTTAATTTATTAGAATTTATTCCTTTTAAGTAGCACCTATAAAATTCATATTCATAATTGCTTTCTATTTTTTAATTAAAATGTAATATTTTTTCTTTACTTGTTTTTGCTTCTTATCGCGAAATGTTTGGAAAGATAAAGAACATAGGTTACTTTTAATCCCGGCCAATCCCTATATTCCGGTCAGGCAGACGAAGTCGCGGTTAAAAACCAGTATATAATAATATATAAATAGGCATGTATTAAAAAAAAAACGGTATCATCAGATAGGCACATTCATAAAAATCGCCAGACGGCATTACAAAGAGCGATACCAATAAAAACTTCGCTACCATACTTGGCTAATTGAATTCAGACATTCTAAGAACTTGCACGCATTATACCAACCGCTGACTACAAAGGGTTAAGTTAGCCCACTATGTTTGGACCTAGGTGGCGATTCATCCAATTTATCAGAAATAATTAAAATATAATAATTAATGCTCCTTTCCACTCAGGGTTTGCTGGAAGAGAACTCTTACAGAGTTAAGCTCGCCTGTTGTACATCTTTATTTTATATATATTATATGTTGTAATTTTTTGTGTACAATAAAGAATAAAATAAAATAATAATAAAATATATTCCTTATAAAAATTCCAAATTTAATTTTGACAAAATTGTAGAATATCTTATCGAAAGTCTGTTAAAAATTATTTATTTATTTATTTATTCATAGGAAAACCAGGGCTACACTAGAGCAAAATATGTATCTTAATATAAACTATATATCGTTATCATCATCATATCAGCCTTTAACTGTTCACTGCTGAACATAAGTCTCCACGTAGGGGTTTTTTTTAATGGGTTAAATGGTATGGTAACCCCGCCTGCGCTAACGGGATTCGCTGGCGGAGCACCAGTGAAGGGGTGATAGATGAGAATAAAAACAAGCCAGTTAGCCCATCATGATGAATTCAACAGGAATAAACCATGATATTTTCAAGGAAAACCGCGAGGAGGTCGACCTGGTTGGGTATATTGCTAGCAATGGGATTCTCAGTCTCCATTACTAACAATCCCTTTCCCCCCCACGTAGGGGGTTTTGCCAGTACTAGTAGCGCAAATTAAACAAGTATTAATAAAATATTAGTCTTCGTCAATTGTAATGGGATCAATATATAACAAGAGATTAAATTTGATAATAGTTAAAGTAACTGCAATTAGTAAAAGATATAATGTTTTGTTATCAATGTAAAGTTACTTTTCATGTTAGATTAGACATAGTTATTTTTTTCACTGATGGGCTAATGGTCTAGTCGTATTTCAGGGAGCAGATAGTATCGACGAAATATTTTCTCAAAGGACACATAACGAAATATTTTCAACGCAACATCATATAGTTAAATATAGCAATCCTAAGATGTATAACAACAAGTTTAAAAATATTGCAAAGTCAACGAATGTAGTTGACACAGAAGCTCTCTCTATGATGAAATATAGAGACCTATATTCAATGGAATATTAGATAGATTAATAATAATGTTTATTCAAGATTTATCATAATAATAATAGTTAAATAAAAATAAAAACAGTTTATAAACGTTTCACAAGTTTGCCTCTATAAAAATTAAATGTGTGTGTGTGTGTGTGTGTTAGTCCTATTATGTGTTATATATATATGCCTTAGTATAAAAGTGTTCTAAAAGAAAGAGGAGTGGGGAGGCGTGCAGTCCCAGCATAGAATGGGCCACCCCTTCCTTTCCCGTGGACGTCATAACAGGCAACTAAGACTTACTGGTCGAGAGATGTACAGCAGCGTCACTCTTAAAACATCACCAAAAGCCTAATTGCGGTTGCCAACTCGCCAGCTAAGCGCGCAACTACTGGCTAAACCCTCTTGTAGGGAAAGCTCATGTGTAGCAGTGGATGATATTAAATTAACGGCTAATATGAATGAATGGAATAGTTAAAAAAAAAGAAGAAATATTAAAATAAATTTTAATTTTTTCCTCTCTTATACTCATAAATAGTGACCTCTTCCAATACCAAGGAAACTTGACAGTAACACATTGTATTCTTACTGACTAAATTAAATGTGTGTGTGTGTTTTGTATGTATGCGTGTGTGTGCATATGTATGTGTGTATATATATATGTATGTATATGATTATCCATGTGTTTGTGTATTTACCTTTATAGTTGTTAATATATAAATTAAATATTATTTTGTTGTATAAATTCTATTGTGTTTACACACTTGTTTGTCTGTGTGTTTATGTTTTGATCATGCTGTGTACGCATATTTCTGGAAGGTTAGCTTGAACATTATTGTACTGTACAAATTAAGAGAAGTAACATTGTTAGTTCTCTGTAATGTGAAATAAAATAAAATAAAAAAAAAAAAAAAACATTTATCAACTTTTATATTACCCAATAAAATATCCAAACATTTGAGTGGGCGATTCGTCCTTTCGCATAAATATGTTTCGGATGAGACGCCACCAAGCCCATGTTCGATATAAGGGACTCTAAACAATGGCCCCGTTGCTTTCCGGTCTCTGGCTGCATTAGCAAATGTTCCGGTGTGTATAAGTAGGTAATTAAAAAGCCATGAGCAACACAAGCAAATGGCGTGCATCGTAATTAGTAATATTAGCGAATACATTCAGCCACTAACGTTTTCAGAGATCGTAAAGTTTAATAGGTCATGCAAATGCATTATTTTCAGCATTATATGTTATGATCGTGTTAATTGTTATCTATTATTAAGTTTTATTATACTTACTACTAGGAATTTTATAGTTTTTTTTATGGGTAAAAATGGTATGGTTACCCCGGCTGCGCTAACGGGATACGCTGGCGGAGCACCAGTGTAGGGTGATAGATGAGAATGAAAACAGGCCAGTTAGCCCATTATGATGAATTCATCAGGAATTAACCACGATAGTTTCCAGGGAGAACCGCGAGGAGGTCGACCTGGTTGGGTATATTGCTAGCAATGGGATTCCCAGTCTCCAGTACTAACAATCTCTTCCCCCCCCCCCCCCCCCGGAATTTTATGGTTTGTTTTATGTAGTCTAGGGCAGCTGTGACAGCTGACATTTTTTATACATAATATTGAGTTTAGCAAACACTTTTGAACTGTTATAAAGGAATTGACAGTTTTTTTTATTTTATCTTTATTTTTTTTGTTACGTAATATTCACATAGTTAATAAAATAAATATTTAATTCGATTGTATATTTTTATATTGTAACCTTACTTAGAATTCCGTCATTTATAAACCGATTTGGAAATTAAATCTGAGGTGGATGAAAATGGAATGGCACCCTGCCTGCGCTATCGATTTACGCTGGCGAATCACCAGTGAAGGATGATAAGATGATAGGTGAGGATAAAACATGCCAGTCAGCATATCGTGATGAATTCATCAAAAATGGATCACGATAGTTTCTTTAGGGAACCATTTGGAGGTCGACCTTCTCGGATATAGTAATAGTAATGGTCATTTTAGATCTCATTACTAACAATCCCTTTCCCACCAAATTATGTCTACCTCATATTAAATTTGTGGTCTAAAATAAATGTAAATGCTAAGTATAAATTCTATCAGGGAACTAAGTTTGGACACCATTGGTTAGCGTCAATAACAACCGGCGCAGGTCAATCTCTAGGGGCATTGCACCATGGATGGAATGCGACCGATCGTGCTTACGAAATGCCATGACTCCGCAACTGTTTACAGTGGAATACGTAATAGTTTCACATATTTATAAAGAAATTCGTATATAATCTATACTAATATAATACAATATATATATATATATATATATATATATATATATATATATATATATATATATATATATATATATATATATATATATATATATATGTATTCGAAGTAAGTCGAAACCATTAAATACTTTTTACGACAGTGAACTTAAATGTTTTTCTTTAAGAAATGTCCGTCGAAAAACAAATATCTCAAGATAGTAGTCCACAAAAACCGACTCCAATTGTAGCAAAATTTGACTATTTGATTTAAAAGCTAAACCACTGAACTGATATTGATAAATGTTCCATGACACCAATAAATATTTTCTTTCAGATAAAGTAGAATTTCCCAAATCGTATCAGAACTAATGGAGTTTTTCATCAGGGCGAGTACAAAAGGTCGCAGTGTCACAGGTTTTACTGTCTGAAAAAGCCTGTCTTTTAATAATAAATACCATCAGGTGAGTTGCACGTTCGTTTGCATACACATATGTGTGGTGCATTAACCTAACACAGCGGGGAAGGGATTGTTAGTAATGGGGAAGTTAGTCCCCGTTGCTATCAATATACTCTATCAGGTCGATCTCCTTGCAGTCCTCCTTAGAAACTATCGTGATTAATTTATCATTGAATTCGTTACAATGGGCTAACTGACTTGCCTTTTCATCCTCACCTATCATCTCTCACTGGTACCCCGCTAGTGTATACCGATAGCGCAGGCGGGGTTACCATGTCATTTTCGCCCATAAAAAAACCTAACACAGGAGTTGTTATAAAAAAATAAAAACATGTAGATTTACTAATTGGATCAATATTGAATTTAAAATGATCTAGTAACAGATACTTATACATTACTGATAATCTACTAAATATTCAAGGATTTGATAATTATATATCTAATACCTAATCAACTTACATATAACACTTCTATTACTATTAATTAAATACACATTTAAATGGTTTCAATTAAAATAATCGACCACATTGAAGAGACGAAGGCCAAAATGCGTCATATAATATGTCGACACATCTTACATTACATTAATTAAACACAATGGCAACACGCAAAATTATTTTTGGCTGTTAATTTATCTTAAGACATTGCTTAAATGTTTTTTTTTAATTTTTTAAACTGCTGTGACTCAACGCTGATGGTACAGATAAAAAAAAATATGTACTTTAATAAACTTTAAATATATTGAAGTTGAGTTTTCGAAAACATTTTTTTTTTATAAATAATAGTTATTTTAATTGTAACAATATTTATGTGAGGGTAACACAGCTGTATTCGATAGGGTTAAACTTGATGTAATAAAAAGAAAAAAACAAAGCAAAGGCGAAGACATATATATATATCATACATACAAAAGAAAATATGTGTAACGTAACTACATAAATTACGTTTGATTATTTTATGGAACAAAAATTGCATTGTTATAGCGAAAAGGTTTTCCTATGAATATAATAATACTTTTAATATTGGGATCGAGTTTTTGATTACCGTGAGAAACATGCTAATTACTATAAGTAATGACTTAGTATACCTACTATTTCCTCCATTGATTCGCGTAAGATAAGAAATGAACGGAACAATTTGCAATACTATTAACGGAATATATACGTACTAAAAGAGACCTATAGTGTAATATATAATTGCTCTCCAATGTCATATAAATAACTGTTCTCATACTACTTTTTAGTATTACAAATGTATAAAAGATACGAGTACCGATCTAATATTATTTAATACAATATAAATTAGAAAAAATAAAGATTTTAGAAGTAGATAATTACGTTCAAGCATTATCATCGAATCAATTTAAGCACACTACCACTTAATAAATAACTCATCTAATAGAGCTATATAAAATTCTATTACATTCCAACATCCATCAAAAATACATAACAATAAAAAAAAACTAATAATTCGCGATAAAGACTCATCTTTCGGCAGCCAAATGTGACGGAATTAGATCCTGATATAAATGTGGGGTTATAAACCTATGATGTCTCATTTACGATCCAACGCCTCCCAGTCGCGGCACATCACTCAAAAATACTTAAATCCAAAACTCTACTCTTATCTCCTGTACCCCACTTGAAGCATTAGAGAGTGATGGCAGCAATTCGTCATGTCCCCCAAGTGACCTACTTGCATTGGGGGTTGGTGCAAATTTCTTTTTTTTTACAATAAAATATCGCTCCCGAATCAACATTAGCAGACGTCCCCTGCAAAGAAATCAATCGGTTTCACGTAGTGTCACATTTTTATTGCATTATTTGCTGTCGTTGAAGGGTGGGCATTTGTAGCTGTTACTAAGCAAATATTTTCCAGAAATTCGCTTATTAACTGAACATTTTGCCAGTTAAATTTTTCACTTTTCAAGGCGTGCAAAATATATTAATGACGGCTATCTCGAGCGGATTTGAAACATTTTTTAGGCTCCTTAATCTTTCTACTTCAAGCTCTCCTGCGATTGATTAATGACTTCAGAAAGGAACACTTCAAAGCTCGGACGAAAGCGCACTCTGTGATGCTTGTTATATGTTGTTAAAAACATTTAGAGTTCATAGGCTAATTTCATCGCTCATCTACGATGTAAAATGAAAGTTGTTGATATGTTCTCGATAAATACGTGTACGCATGTGGGAATTTTCGTTTCTTATTTTCTTCGCATCGTTTTGTAAAGTTGAACACCATGTTTCTAATTAGATTCATCGTAATAATTAACTATTTTAGCTGTTATTACGAGTTGTTTATTTAAAGTTTCAGTGAAAAGACTGATATAATAGCTATCACTTCCATCGTTATAGTGTAATTTGTCATCGCATAGTAATTTCACAAAGTAAGCTCTTCAACTGATCTATTATTAGAAAGTGATTCTGGTTGTATAAGAGAAGTTAAATTGAGATGAAATTGAAAACTTTCTTAATATTTGCAATTGTTAGCTCATTAGTAACAACTATATTTTGGTCTACAATAGAATTTACAAATGTTACGACATTTATCTTAGCTGTAAGCATGCAACTTGCATCTGGTTATGTTTAAGCAATTTATCAATAAGATCTGTCACTGTATAAATACATAATGTCGATTCGTCATTATCATCATATCAACCTTTAACTGTATATTGCTGAACATAAGCCTCTCCAAGAGGGTTTTGCCAATTGTTGCCACACATGGCAGGCGGACTGGCAACCGCAGTTAGGTTTTAAAGATGTTTTAAGAGTGCCACAATGTCGTTTAATTGCATCGTTTAATTATTATGCTCATACCTATTTTATCTTACATCGTATCCCTTGCATAATAGATATAATAAATTAGATAATTAAAAAATATTTTTTAATTTTATTAAAAAAAATAATTTAACAATTACAATAATGTCATAAGGATTGTATTATTGTCATCATTGTGACTAGTGTAAAAAGTGACGTAATTTTATTGTATTTCAGTTTACGTGTATTACTATATATTTCTTTATTGCTGGTTTGTTATCATTAGGTAATAATACTTAAATATTACATACCTAATACATTAACATTGTAAGCAAACGAAGCAATATCTGTGGCCACTTCATTCACTTAATGTAAAGATACAGCAATTTAATGACCTCTAATAATTATAGATGTTACACAAAACGATTGTGTTGGCTTAGTTAATGCTGTATAAAGTAAACCTTTAATTAATTTTCTCCATTGTATCGTATAATGTGTGCAAATCCCACAACATGTAACAAGTTATTTGTATTCAAAACACAGGCAAGCGCTTCTTCGAAGTCCACATCTAAGACAATGTTCAATTTATGTTCAAGATTATCTTTATTAGTCATTCTATTTTTATATATGTCACTTCTGGTACATCTGCGGGCTTTGCTGTTAAAAAAATTATACATGATGTATAAGTGTGTGTGAAGATGAAATGGTAACCTCGCCTGCGCTATCGGTACTCTGGTAAAGTATCAATGAAGTATGATAGGTGAGGATGAAGGCAGGCCATTTGGATCATAGTGACCAACTTAACAATAATTAACCTGTATGGTCTTCAGGGGGAACCGCGTGGAGGTCGACGTGATAGGGTGTATTACTAGCAATGGGCCTGTTAAACCTCATTAGTAACAATCCCTTTCCCCCCGAGTTTATTAGTTACCTTATAGTGTCTTTAACCAGATAAGAGACTACAGCATGGGGTTCTTCAAAAGGGGGGTAAAGAGGTTTCTTCAGGGTCGGCAACGCGCGCGTAATACCTCTGGTATTGCAGACGTTCATAGGCTACGGTAACCGCTTACTATCAGGTGGACCGTATGCTTGTTTGCCACCTCAGTGGTATAAAAAAAAACCAATCACTATGGAATATGGTTAACATGTATTATGGAATGGAGAAGTATACTGACAACTTTTACGCCGGTCAATAAACATATCCCGGTCACACAGACGAAGTTCCGGATAAAAGGTAGTCTAATATAAAACTAATAAAAAAGAAACTGACTTTAAATAGATTGAGATTGTTACATTGTTCGTGAAAATAGAACGTAATTTAATAGATGAAAGTTTATAAGTAAGTCGTGATATAGTTCTAAAAATATTTTATTATTGTTCTAATAATTAATTTATAGTGTGTAAAAAAATGTTTTTGTACTACCGGCATAGAATGGACCATCCCTTCCTTGCCTGCAGGTGTCGTAAGAGGCTACTAAAGGAACTTAATGGTAGAGGTATTGGTAGCAGCATACAGCATTAAAACATCTCTAAAAGCCTAACTGCCAGCTCTCCTATCAAGTGTGACAACTACTAGTAAAACTGGGGAGTTTTGTTAGTCGTTGCCATGCTTGGCAACTATTGACACCCCAAGGGGAAGGCTTATATTCAGCAATACAGTTCACGGCTGAAATGATGATGTAAAAAAATAAAATATACCTATCACCGTTTTATGAATTGTTAACTTTAAAATACTCGATAGTTTTCTCTAACAACATTTACGATATTCATTGACAACCAAGCGTGTATCGTTTGCTTGTGTCAACTTGCAGTATTTGCTTGGCTCAAAACATGAACTGCATTTCAATGTCTTTCCTCAGTTAAATGGGGAATCTGTTTTCTACATTCACATACAAAGAAGTAAAGTATTTAAACTATCATTGTTTATTCAAAAATCGTAATTTAAATATGTATTTCGTACTAAAGTAATGCATTTCAAACGTTTTACTTCGTTAACAAGTTTTATATTTGCATTTGACAGTTACTAATTTGATTGAATAAATGTATTTTCAAAAATGAAAGTGAATAAATTTGAATCAATTCATTTATTATTTTTATATAAAAAATTTGTAAGTATTATAATAATCTATCTGTCCACAGCACAGTTATTAAAAAGAATAGAGGTTATAAATATTTATTTAGTACTTAAATGTGATATTACTATATTGTGTTCATACATACATATCTGTCACGCCTGTCTCCCATTAGGGTAGGCAGAAACAATGGAACGTCAAATGCCTCGATTCAAACAAACCTCTTTCGCTTCTTCCACATTCGTCAATCTTTTCATACACGCTCGCCGGTTACGGGTGCTTTTAATTTGGCCCTTCTTCAGCACATCGCCTATTTGGTCGGCATACGTCCATCTAAGTCGGCCCCTACCGACATCTCGATTCATTCTTGCTCGATAAATCTCTTTCGTAATTCTTCTTTCATCCATCCTCTCCAAATGGCATATTAAGATAGTGTTCAATCTTAATAATTGTATTGCCTACCTTTAACGATAGCGATTAACCTACCTGATAAAAATTCCCAACGGTATTTTTTATATAAACTTTCTTTTGTACAAACTTTTTTTCATTCAACCCTTTCAAAGGATTAATTTAAAAATACTTATTTATTTACTTATATAATGTTACCTTTCTAACATTTCATGCTTATTATATCCTTCTTTTTAAACTTTTCATTATCTATTCTTTGCTCAGCATTAGAGATTAGATGAAAAGATAATCCAAGATTTATTATTCCATTTGATTATGACTTTGTAAATATAAAGAAAGCCATGTGTGCTTCGCCATAGAATGGGCCACCCCTCCCTTTCCTGTGTCATAAGAGGCGACTAAGGGAGCGCAAGGAATGGGCAGCAGCGTCTCCCTTAAAACATCTTAAAAAGCCTAACTGTGGTTGCCAACCTGCCTTCCAAGCGTGGCAAAGACTGGCAAAATTCCCCTTATGGGGAAGACTTATATTCAGCAGTGACAGTTAACGGCTGAAATAATAAACAAAAAAATGTAAAAAGTACAAGTGTTTCTACAATAATATCAATGTATTTGAAATTCTCCTAAATACTTATACATACTTTAAAGCGCAGCTCTTAAATGGATAAATAGATAGACTTATACTTACTAATACGGGCTTTATTTTAGAGTATTTTTGATTTGACGTTGTAAATAAAATTTCTATCATTCACATCTATCATCTATTTCTATCATCTTCAATGTCTATCACTCAATTGCGTGTCTATAGACAACTAGTTTGCTATTCACGGTAATATTACTTCATCGGAGCTTGCTACCATCAGCCCGCTTTGTATGCACAGCGTGATTTGCATCTCAATGTTTTGAAATATTTAAATCCATTGCATTTTACGTGAATTGCATATCCACTTGGTTGTAATCCATAATATTTTTTGTTTATTTAAATTGTGACGGTTTTTCGTTTATTTAATTATAAAAGACTAACGAATCAGTTTTTTATTCACCTTGTTGTTATTTTATTTGCTAATATTATGCAATATTTTTGCCAATTTTGAATAAATTTTGATATTTTCTATTGTAATGTTAGGATTCATTTCCAGGTTATTACTTTTGTCACAGTTAAAGTAGAACTTATTTTAAATTTTAGATTTCAAAAAGAAGACATTCTTAATTTGACAGTACTTTTTTAGTGTTACACGATTTGCCAATTTTACATCGGATTTAATTATTTTTTAATCTGACTATATTGGTCACATACTAACTTCAACAGCTTACACAAAATTACTTCTTTTAAAATATGACTTGTCTTCTCTTGAAATCCGATCTACATAAGTTATTCAACACACATCTCATAAATAATATTAAACACCCTAATTGAGGTGATTAGATAAAACTGTAACAACATAAACACCCATCGTAATAACCATAATACTTCTCACAGCGACAGACACAATTAGAATTTTAAACTTAGAAGTAAAAGGTTTAAAATTGAATGTAAATTTTGGATCTCTCTGCAAGTGTATGATTTCAAACACTCGGACAAAAAATCCTGTTGTTAGTTTGACAGCGGAAATAATACGCTGTCGGATAGTGACCTTGCGGTACTCGAACCAAACTTTTTTTTTGTTGAACACCCGTCACGCACGATTCGACTGTTGATAACATTGGTATGCGTAACGCGGAATTCTCTATTGTAATTTATTTGCAAAGTGTTTGGTTATTCAATAAAATATACTTTGTGAATGGTGATAAAAATAACTGAATGGCAGTAATATTATATTACAAAAACACCAATTTTAATTGGCTAAAGTATTATACATATTTTTTTTTAATATTACGCTGTTTTTTTATTGTTAAAAGTTTTTTAAGCACACATTATATTTTAATGCAATAATTACCTGTTTAAGTTGCGTGTAATTAAATCGAGAAATCTCGACTAGTTTCGGGATCCATTCGTAATCCTTAATCATGAGCGGCTGTTATATTATCAAACGTATGTCTTTATCTATTGAAATATATTTAAATAAAGCTTATGATTTTTTTTTATTTTACTACTTTTCTGGTTTAATCTTTTAAATTCTAATCTATTACATGTACATAGAATTTATTTTAATAGCCTTGTTCTAGATTATCTAAATTAATAATAGAATCAAATCTAAAGACCATAAATCAACGAATTTTTTTTTAATACGAGATTAGCTTGCACTTGATCTTACCACACCTAATGATAAGATCTAAGATGGATCGCACTTACCCAGAAGATACTTTTACATCAGTGACTTAAAGAGTCCCAGATTATATTTCTCCGGAAACAGAAGCAGAAAGTGAAGCCTTTTATAAATTTCATAGTTTGTAGATTTACAAATAACACAGTTTTTTTTGTATTTTGTAATGTATTTTATAGTTTGCAGTTTTTACAAATAACGAGCGATTTAAAATATTCAACTATAGCTAAAATATCATGTACATAATTATGATATCTCATTGAAAGGCTCTCTCTTTTCATTGAAAAGTTTTCTTTTGTCGGTGCAACTAATATATACATCTTCTTTTAGCCAGCTCTATTCCAAGTCACATCTTTGATCTCTCTATAGGACAACACACCTAGTGTTTCCTTTATCTGTCTTATGTAATTATTCCTCAGTCTAAAAGGCTCTATGGATCCTAAATAAGGAACTTTTATTAATAAGCCTATCCTTTTTGGGATCATTATTTATTTAACCATTTGTGACAAGCGGCGTTTATATCAAACCAGTATCAATAATAGAAATGTTGAAGTCGGAACTGCCGCCACAATGTGGCGATTGCCTTCCTTCGCACTTCGTGTGTTGAATATAGATTAGACCTAGTTATAACAATTTATACTTCACCAAGTATTTCATCAACACTTTGATATATTGCCGCATACAACTATATATTGTATTCAGGCAAAACAAAAGACATATGAGAAACTATATTAGATTTCACGATAATATCTTTAAATGCAATGCCAATACTTATTTAGGCTATTGTGAATGATATAACTACACCCAAAAAGTGAAGTATATGCGATTTCTATCTATTATATTCGACAACTATGATTCATTCGTATCTTTTTTTATATCGCCTTAGTGATTTGTTTCAAATTATACCATTATTCTTTTCAGAATTGGTTTAGGTTTTTATAGTTTTATATTATTGTGCTTATTGCTTGATTGTTTTTTTATTATTTATTATTACAATATTCAAAATTACAGAAAAAATTTTCTATTAGTATTCGGAAATAACTTAGGTTTATATAAATGCAATTACATCAGTATATTCTTCTGGTTCATACCTTTATCTCCATCATAATATCGTGATATTCTTAAAAACTTATCTCTTTTCTTTCACATTTCTTTTAATATACAGTCCTTTCTTACTCGTATCTGGATTATTTTTTAAAGTTCTACTTTCGTCCCGACCCATTAAAATCTGTTTACTTCATTCTTGTTTTTTTTTTTTATTTTTATAATAGTGTCACGTTTTTCTGTGTATGTGTGACGTTATTTATGTTAATTGTATTATTTATATCCACCGGCTCCTACTGGAGACGGTTTTAGAATGCGGATGAGTTGATTTTTAGCAACATGATCTGTTACGTGGATCGTGTGATAAACGTATCGGAAACATTAATAACACTGTAGTTTAAAATAAAGATGTAAGAGATTCATATTACTTTTTTATTTTATAATAATCCACAGTTTTTGTGTGAAATAAAATCTTGTAATCTTTTAGTGAGTTTTAATTTGGCGATATTAATAATTATAGCGACTTTTCTCACACCGGTATTTATTTATTTTACATTTTATTGCACCAAGTAATAAAATAATAAATACAGTAAATATTAATGAGAAGTGATACAAAAGACGGCCTTATCGCTAAGCAATCTCTTCCAGATAAGGGTAGAGGACATTGAGAAAAAGACTATGGGTAGATGAAGCACTATCATATAGATACTAATGTTATATGTAAAAACAAATATATACATAAACATACACATATTTAATAGCACATACACTACAGGAGAGAGTGACGGAGGTAAATGAAGAGAGAGTACAGGAAACTACTAGTACTAAAGGGAGAAGTATCTTATGATTCTGATATTGGCTTTAATTTATCATAACATTGATTATTCTAATTAAACCTTTAAAGCAATGATCATCATCATCATATTAGCTGTGAACGGTCTACTGCTGAACATAAGCTTCCTCCTTGGGAGGTTTTGCCCGTAGTTGCCACGCTTAGCAGGCGGATTGCCAACCACAGTCAGGCTTTAGAAAAGGGGCGCTACATCTGTCCATCCGTCGGATCTACGGGATCTATCCGTCGCTGTCCGTTAATTATCTTTTACGACACCCATGGGATAGGAAGGGGTAGCTTATTCTATGCCGGCACCTACACGACAATTAAAGCAATAGTCGTGTATATTTGGTAATAACTTTCTTATTTTACATAATTAATTCGACAAATCAAATACATATTAAATAACTTACATGAAGTTCCTCATATTGTCAAAACATTATATTCGCATCTAAGTAGTGCCAAATATAGAATGACATAAAAAAACTAACAGCACGTGAGCAATGTAACTTTCATTGATACGGCATTAAACGATTATGCACGTAGGAGACCTGTTATGGCCGTAGTAAAGGGGTCAAGGTTTTGTCTGGGTTTCTGTATATGTAAAGCCCCTAAGATAATTTATAAATACTTTAGTACTTTGTCTCATTTACTATAAATTGAATTGAATTAATTGTTGCTAAAGTTAAACACATACTAGCTGTTTTCTGCGGCTTTGGATTTATTTTTCTGGATATACATTTCTTACTACAATCCTATGGTTTTTAAGCAGGTCATAAAAAGCATATTTGCGATCTATCAAGAAGACTATCGCTAAAGATCTGTATAGCAGAAATTACTGTTATGACGACTAACATATTTTAACCCTGTTTCCCACTTACCATTAAGTGTTGTAAGGTCACTATGACCAGCTAAGAACCATATGTTCATCGAAAAAACAAAATTTAAACAAGTCGTTACAAGTCTTTACGTAAACACGTTTTAGAGAATCATCAATTTATTTCCCAACATCTTGGTATTTTCAAGATGTAATCAAGATGTAAATTAATTCATTGAATTTTGATCGTTGTAGGAAATAGTTGCCACGTAAGCTGTTACGTCTAACGCCTCAAAGTATCTTTGATAATTATGTTTTAAAATAATTTGGTAATTACTACAAATCTTGTTTTTTTTTTCGTTATTTTGAAGTACAGTTCAAATAAGAAATCTATCTTATGGTATTCGAACATTGCTGTGATTAAGTTCTGACTTATTTCTTTGTTTTTTCTTTTATTTTTTTTATGATATGAAATATTGCATCCCATAAAAGAATAATGTTATTGTTATAAAATCTCTATTGTACATAATTTACATTCAGCACATTAAAAGATTTCATATACAATAGCGGACTTATTCTTAATGTTTGATTCACATTTATTACCAGAGGGAGACTTTGTACAAAAGTCGATTGCTTGGGTACCTCTGTCCCATTCGTGTTTCAACCGTAAAGCAGTAGTGTTTGCATGGCTGTGTTTCGGTTTGAAGGGTATATTTTAGGACGAAAATATTTTGAAATATTAATTCATGAATACAATAGCAATTTCATGCATAATAGTAGTATTTAAGAAAAATTTACTAGGACAACTGGACACGAAATATATTACAGAATTTGGTATATGGCGTGAATTTACTGGGTACAGAGGAATAACACCTGAGTCCTCAGGAATGACAACACATGGGGGGTATCATGGGCGAAACTGTATACTCTGTTATGTCCATGGTACTGCTCATGTCTATAGGCGACGGTTACCACTTTCCATCAGGTGGGCCGTCAGCTTGTTTGCCATTCTATGTTGTATAAAAATAAAAAAAAATAATTTAATGTTTTGGCAACATTAAATATTATACTAGAATTAAAATAAATTTCTAAATAATTTTTATTTTATATCATTCTTTTTTTTTTTGTTTCATCTAACATATATATTCTAAACAAAATATATCTATTTGTTAATATATTTAATTTATATATTATTTTTGTTGCTTTTTTATTTTCATTCTTTTATTTCTTTTACTGTGTATTATATATATATATATATATATATATATATATATATATATGTTTGTATTGTAATTTGTGTTCTGTAAGTAATGTAAATAAATTATCTATCTATCTAATATTAGCTGTATTCCGCGGGTTCACTCACGTGAATGATTATACAAAGTATTGTACGTGCTAATTATAACCTACTCATGTACCAAATTTTAATGAAATCTATTCACTAGATTATTGCGTGAAAGAGTAACATCCATCCATCGTTGCAAAATTCATCATCATCATCATTTCAACCTTTACCTGTCCACTGCTGGACACGAGCTTCCCCCTATTGGTAGGTTTTGCCAGTAGTTGCCACACATGGCAGGCGGGTTGACGTTACAAAATTACTCATTTATAATATTAATAGCATGCTTCTAAAGACAAAGACAAAATATTTATAATCTTTAATATTGAAACGCTCTTTAGTATAACATTCTCTAGAATTATTATTGTCATCCTCGGTAGGTAGCAGGCATTTAATAACCACAGGTGTGCTCATAACACAGCCATATATTCCACCAAGTAAGTGAATCATGGGATCTTAATAAAGGGATTCTTAACATTCTCCACACTGTCTAGACTATTAACTTCAAGTATAATATCGTTTAATAATATTATAATGCAAAAACAAGTTTGTTAATGTAATTTGTAGCAATATTTATTTATAGGTAAATAATAAATTGGCATGTGATTTTTGATAATCCAAAATTTTACAAAAAGGATTAAATGGTATTTCAAAGAAAATGGGTCAAGGAATTTGCTTTGTAAAAAAAAAAAAAAGAAATAAAGATATTGCATATATTACTAGACGTTTTAAATAATTCTGGATTAGTTTTAAAAATTTAATTCGATAGGGTTAATTTGATGTTGGCCCCGGCATAGAATCGACCACATCTTCCATTCTTCTCGGTGTCGTAAAAGGCGACTAAGAGAATCTAATGGCCGAGGGATGGGTAGCAGCATCCTTCTTAGAATATCACTAAAAGACTAACTGTAGTCGCCAACACGCCTGCTAACCGTGGCGACTACTGATAGAACTTCCCAACGAGAAGGCCTACCTTCATTAGTGGACAATAACGGCTGGTATGAGAGCCACGTAAATTGGTTGAAATTCAAATAGGTAGCTTTTTTAATAGCTATAACTTACAAAGAAGTCAACGTTGTTATTTGCCTTTATAAAGAATTTCTGTATATATATCCTGTATATATGAGATACGAGATCTCAATATAATTATAAGGTAGCAAGTTCTAAATAAGGTAGTATCGTAACTATTGCGTTGTTTCGACTCGATTATGTGATAGTTCAATGAACCATCTCAGGTTGGTCGAACCAGTTTACCAAGTACCTTCTACGTAGATAACTCTATAATTTTAAAGATTCTACAATTTATTTATACATGATGTAATATAGATTAATTAATTATTGAAGGCTTTATTTTTTTAGTGTAAGTCCTAACTTCTAATTTGCTTAGTCATGAATCAAATGTTGAGCTACAAACTAGTCAAAATTTATAAATCTTGGATACTTCCAAATTGAATAAAGATTTAAACTGACCATAAGAGATGAAGTAGTCCAAAATCTGCTGTACCTTGTCCAATAACCGTAAGAATTGGAAATAGTTAATAGAGGAACGATGAATGAATGAATAAGGACTTTCAACACCATCCATTTAATGGAAAGTGATGATACATGAGCAACAAACACCATGACATTATAGAATATATTGAACTACATACATTACACTCTTTATCTATTGCCACTCCTCAAGATTAGTCTTAGGCTAATGCTTATTACATCAGAGATGGCATTCGCTCTTTTACAGTTTAGTTCAAAACTCAGACGCACTTAATACACATTAGAAATAAAAAAGGCGAATTACATAAAATTTTACTACTAGGAATGTATTGGTAGAGTGGAGTAAGATTTTTTATGCAACTTAGAATTGCAAACAAGCTGACGGCTAGAATGGAAAACTGGCAAACAAGCTGACGGCCCACCTGATGGAAAGTGGTAACCGTCGTCTATAGACATGAACAGTACCATAACATAACAGAGTATACTGTGTCGCTTATGATACAAAGGTTGCTAATGTTAAATTGAAACTTAGCGAAATATTGAGTTTAAAATCACTATAAAAGCACTTGTACTATTCCACGATTTTTTTCATATCATATCTGATCGGTTTCTCCATATGGTACTTTCTAAGATTTGTGATGGTTTATATGGAAAAATACATTTGTTATATTACTAGTAAATTTGTTAAATACTTTCTTATTTGCAATCGACTTAAAAAACAGCAGGTTCTGAATTCGTTAGTATTTTTTTATGTTTGTAACCTCATAACTGCGTTAGATGTAAATTTATTAGGAATATTATTTTTTTTAATCTGAAAAGATATACTTATAGTTTGCTCCCATAGAAATTTTATCAAAATCGGGTCAGTAGTTTAGTTTTTAAATGTAATTGGTTGTGTCACAGTTGATGACAGTTTTTTTTTTGGGACACAATCTTTCTTTATTAAGCATTCTTATTGCAACAAATTCCATATATGTCGTTTCATATACAAAGGACCAACTGTTATTGATATTGACATTTTCACGCACATTCATTTAGTTACTATGTAACAGACTAATAGAATCGACGCAATTATTTTTTATAGTTGTTGCCCTTTTACCTTTTACCTTCGAAGTTATTATGAAAATATTTTCTGACTTTAAAAGAGAGAGAATTATAAAGTCAAGTGTTCGTTTTGCTAATTCTAAACCTGTTTTAGTAGATTAATTTCCTATGTCGTATCTATCTTCACGCCAAGTTTCTTAAATTGTACTTTTCTTGCTTAGTTTATATTTTTGGAACAAAAGGATGAAATTTTGAATTTAAAATTGCAGAGTTGTTATTTGAGTAAATGGAGCGACGAACTCAAATGTGTTGCAGGAACTCATTAGATGCACATGACTCAGGATTATTTCTTATGGCCGGTTTTAGGAGAGGTATTGTATTCAGCAATGAAGTAAGTGATGGCTGTAAGGATGACGACGATGATGATTCGGGTAGAACAAACAATTAGTTACGTAGACAGTTTCAATTTCGTACACACCAAGATAAAGAAAACGTTGTTATACGAACTATTATTATGCTTTATCGTTTTTTTTAGTTCACGGCTCGGCGTTATTATTTTTTACTTCGGTTGCGGTTAAGCAAGCTCATTTTCCAGTAAAAGTTATATTACTTTTGCTAACACCTGCCAAGTTACTTCCAGACAGATGAGGGGGAACAAGTTTCCATAATATCGTGCGTGTTTACTGCATACACCTTTCGAACTTCGTCACCTTGTACGCCAATATTTTTTTCGTTATACATACGAACTTTGTTTTTCTGTTCTTTTTCAACAATCTTCAAAAACGAAGAAGGTTCTCAATTTGGTTTTATTTTTTCATGTTTTGATTTTATATTTGACTCAGAAAATTTTTCTTTTATCTGAAAGGATGTACTTTAAGATTTGTTTCATAGAAATGTTAACATTTTTTTTATACAACTTAGAATGGCAAACAAGCTGACAGCCCATCTGATGGAAAGTGGTAACCGTCGCCTATAGACATGAGCAGTACCATGGACATAACAGAGTATACTGTTTCGCCCGTGATACCCCCCATGCGTTGCCATTCCTGAGGACTCAGGTGTTATTCCTCTGTACCCTGTAAATTCACGCCATATCCCACCCTTCAAACCGAAAGACAGCCATGCAAACACAACTGCATTACGGTAGAAACACGAATGGTACAGAGGTACCCAAGCAATCGACTTTGTACAAAGTCTCCCTCTGTTAACAACATCAGTTCAGTAGATTAGTTTTAAATTAAGATAACTGCTTTTGCCACGATTGAAGTCGAGTTTATATATATATATATATATATATATATATATATATATATATATATATATATATATATAAAATTCTCGTTTACCAAACTTCTCCGAAACGGCTTTACCGTAGAACACAGTCTTAAATTATATTTTATTACTTATATATATATATATATATATATATATATATATATATATATATATATATATATATATATATATATTATATATATATATATATATATATATTTTCGTCCAGTAATATTTTAGTTTTAGTTTTTCGTATTCCAAGAACTAAATTATTTATAATGTTTGTGGGCTACAATTCTGTTGAATCTGCCAAAAAAATCGTTGTCTATTATTTACTCACCGTCTTCTACACAGAAGCGTATTGCAAAATTGTGGAGCGTGACCAACGTGTAGAATGGGCCGTATCAAATAGATGTTGTATAATCTAATATCTATCTTCGGACACACTCTTCCCTCCATAAAACGCTTGACTGGCCATATAATTTATGATCCTACGAATAACTCATCAAAGTACATTTTGAATCGTCAAAGTGATTTCAATCACTGCATTAGTTTATTAGTTTTATACATTACTTTAAATTTCTAGTTTTATTTTATTATGGTTTCTGTATTACTTTTTGCAAGATCCATTACTTGACTTTTACTTGCTATCTCTTTATTATTTATTTCAATCGCAATTACTTCTGTTAGAATTGATGATTTGAATATTTCTTTTAATGGTCTATTTGACTTTCTTAAATAATTCTCAATATTTATAATAAACTTAAAATTATTATAACACATTTGTGATTTATTAATCTTTGTCGGGTGCTCACGATACAGGTTCGCCTAGTGCGGGGCCCATTGTATCTTGTGTTCGTAACTTTGTGTTTTTTTGTCAAATAAAATAATAATAAAAATAAAAGTAAAATAAAATAAACTGAAATATTGGATTGACAACTTATAGGCCAAAAAGAAACTCCAAAACAGAAGGTCGTAAATGAAATAATACTCGTACAAATAACATTTCATATTTTTTTCTCATTACCTTATTGTTCTATATCTATTGGCTGGTTGAGTAACATTGTTGTACTTTCGAGAATGATTATAAAAAGTGGGAAAAATTTGAAACTTCGCTTCCATAGAACCAATCACTCATGACAATGAACAATACGTTATAAACTACGGCAGTAGCGTATTACTGTAGTGAACGTAAATATGTAATTTGCTACTGAATCTTACATAATATGAAACAAGTTTTGAAATATTTAATACTATAGTAAAGAATATTACAATATAGGGTAAAAGCTTTGGGATGTTACATAGTTGTATGACGCAAAATCATGTAGTTATTATTGAATACACACAGGATATGAATAAAGTCAAATTCTTTATAAAATTAAATTGTTTATTTTAAGAGATTTACATCAATGTTGAAGCACGAGTGTTGGTAGTTAAAAAAGTATTACTGCTATTAGGCAATAATATTACATAGTTATATTCTGTGGTAATACACAAACGTATTTATCGAAATCAATAATAACCAATTACAAAAACTTTAAGTGGTTTTTAAATGCAATTGTCCTTAATTTGGAAGCGAATTTTCTACATCAATACAACATGTAACTATATTCATTATAGTACTATCAAATATTATATTAGATGAATAATTTTAAGATAATGATAAAAAAATTAATTGATTTTACTTACATATTATTGGTTTACACTATACAATTAATTTCTAAATAACAAACTCAAACATTTAAAAGCTAGAAAGTAAAAAATAGCTTGTTAAAGACACTCGAATAATAAATGTCACAGCTGCAAATTGGTATCCATAACCGTAACGGACTAGTGGAACAAAATTTAACAATTACTGGCCATCAATTTAACAAAGTCTCCTTATGCAACTGGCCTAAACGTCGGAACTTATATAAGTGTTATATAATACAAACGGAGGTACAAAATTGTTTTTATCCGGCGTCAGTGGGTCAAATCTGGTTGAACCAGTTGTGATCCATTTGTTAGATAAAATTGGTGTATCAATTTTGAAAACTTTTAACAGTTTCTATTGAAATGGACATTTATTATAAATTAGATTTTAAATCAAAGTTCGTATAAATTGAAAAGTAATTATGCTTATGTTAGAGTCGTATCTTGGGTTAGAACATTATTAACCCATATAGGGTTTATTTGCAATACTTTATTATATAGTTAAAATTCTGCAGTTCTTTGACATTTGTATCCCAAAATGTTTGATAATTTATTTTATTAATGATTATAACGTTCATGATTCACTGTTCATCCCAAAAGTTGTCTTGTAAAGAATGCTACTAGCATTAAGTCCGCTTTTTGTACATAATTTTCATTTGGTCAATAAAGTTATTTAAAAAAAAATTAATGACTATGCTTGATGAATTTTAAATGAAGCTTAAATTAAGGGGTAATATTGTCTATGGTCTTACCAATATTTAACATCTTAATGAGTTGTTTGACCAAAATAATAAAGTAGATTGCTAATAAAATGTAAATGCGAACAAATTACTTCAGATTGGTCGAGAGAAATCCAAGCAGGTCAAGGTAAGGAAACTAACGAGGAGTTTCTACAACTAAACTGAATAGCACCGAGCACAATGGTCAGCAGGACGTATTTAACGACTTTAGTGCAATAAAATTTAAGGTCGGTTAAAGTATAGTTTAAACTAAAGAGAAATTTGCTTATAATATAGTGTTGATTGATAATTTACTAAATATGATCTGTATAGTGTTTTACGCTATAGATGTACAAGTTTTAATAGACCTGGGTATCTAGGTCTATTAAAACTTGTACATATTATTTTTACAGTTAATTGTAATGGTGAGATTGTAATAGAGTTACCATTTTTTTTTATTTCTTGTTGACAAAAAATATCTTTATTAATTATACATAAAATATGATAATAATAATATTATATAAGTCTGTTTTGCAATTGACAAATTCAGGCTAGACAAATATAACTGTATAATTAACAATATATTTTATAATATGTTAATTTTGTACAAACTGTGGTCTTTAATATAGCATAAAGTAAAATATTATTGCGTAGCCATTTATATTACCACTTATATCATGTCCGGCCATTATGTTTAGTAGTATGTCCTTCACATGTAATTTCTATTTTATGCCTGCTTGACGATTTTAGCGTCATCGAGTGTCAACGAAAGATCGTGCTGATCATAAATCTTGTATTCATTACACTTTTAACAAAATTTCCACGAATTGACACGATGAATTGCACCAACTATTCAAAAAGCGGTACGCACACCTATTAACCTATTTTCGAACCTATTCATCAAACTGTCTTTATTACTTTACAATCAGTTGCTTAGCAACATAATTATCGATATATCGATCAAGTGTTTGTATTATTTGTTGAATCAGCAGCTCTGTTGAAGGTGTCAATGGAATATCTCGTGCATGTGGCTAACGTAGCGATTTTTTTCCTTTGCAGACAAAAATGTAGATAGATCAAATAGCCACATTACTAAAGGTACGATGTCAATTGACCAGGCGTCTCCACTGGTGCCGATCAAGCCTCAAGTGGCACTCCAGAACAGTGCATTTATAAAGAACAGTCATAATCGCAGCAGTTTCTGTGGGGTGTCGCCCTCTGCTAATAGCAACGGAACGTTTAAAACCTTTGCCGTTAATCGCAAGAGCTGGAGTGGAAATATAACCCTCCCACTTCAACAATATGCTCCTGATGTCGACCAAGCTCCGCAGTTAGCGACATTTCGATCGGGCACTGGCACTTTCCCGAGAAACAGGGAGAGAAACAATAACAGTACCTCCAACGGAATATTAACACCTAACGGGAACTCGGTTCAGACGTTCAAAGGAAATGAAATAAGAAGGAGCGGATGCTCTAACGGCCGACGCTACGCCGAGATCGGAAACTGGAGTAAAAGGTAAGCGTATTCGACATTGTTTGTTTGTATAAATTTACTGTGCAATCATACTTGATTGCATTGATGAGTTCATTATACTCGTAATATTAGAATTTACTTTAATTACTTGTATTAATTAAATATATAACATGGTGAATATATTTTTAATTTTCGGGTTCATAGTAATTAGAACGTCATCAGTTTGAAGATTTTTATAATGTTACTTTTTTTATTTCAGCTATAACTAGAATTAAAACGAAATGTTCATAATTTAAAAAAAAAAAACAAAAATTGAAAAAAAAGAGTTAAAATAAAAAAAGGAATATTTTATTAACAGCAATGCGCAATAATTTGTACACAATTATTTAAACAGAACAAAAAGTCATTTATACATTGATATACAAAAGTAACTAAGTGTCGCTTGTTCTAACTCTCCGTGCCTTATTTACTTTCTTTTTTCGTCTCGAGTAATTCTGTAACAAGTTTTCCAATTTCATTCTCTCGTAGCTTTCATTTCCTCCGTTCGACGAGATCCGCTCCCTTAGTATTACTTTTATTAGCTCTAACCGTTTAGTAAACATTGGTTTAAAATCTAATTTATATGAAATTCATTTTGGAAGTAATGATCTTTGAATAAATATTCATTCAATATTTGCGAAGATCCCGATTTTGGTGTATGTAAATATTAAATTTGTTGTTGGAATTAGGTTTTTAGTATACTATACTTCATATTTCTTTAAATGTATATAACTTTATATGGGACTTATTGCTTAGATTTTGTACAGTTAACTAGTGGATAATACTAAGGTAAAATCTAAATATAATTATAGTTACTTTTAGAATAATTTAATCTTACTCTATTTATCATGTACCATTTTTAAATGATAAATACATTGTATAAATGGAAATGGTAATAAACCAGAAATAAATGTGGTGCTTTAGGCTGAATAGAGTACTTCTAAGTTCTGACTAAACATAAGTATTAATTCCTACTGTAATTGTATTCTCACATGATTCTATTTTATTGAAGCTTATATTAACTAAAATGAGGTCACCAATACCATAATATTAGTATACTATCAGTGGTATACTCAAAACATCTAGGTTTCAAATACTGGATAAAAATTCATTATTGTTCTTTTCTCCAGTGAGACCGCAATCAGGGCTTCATTCCCCAGCCCCAGAAAGATTGTTCTCAAATATATCATTAACACATAAGTAAATGTTTGCTACTTTTATCTAATCACATACTTCATTATCTTTTATTCGTGCCCTACTAACTTTGTCCATAATTCTCGCTGAGTCAATTTGGGGCAGCTAAGCTGAACGATAAGGCAAGGCTCAATAATCTAGTACTTGTTTTTATTAGGGGATGCTTTTATCGTTGTGATTCGCTGTCGCTTGTGATGTTATCGCCTCTATTTGGAGGTTCTCCCTTTAACGGCTATTTATCGCCCGAGTCTCCTTAGGTTGTCTTTAAGTTTGTGTACAAGGAAAATGTAAGCCGCTATGATCTTATACGATTATTTTTGTCTTTCACTTGAACGAAATTATTTTATTTCAATACAATTGTTTATATTTGTACGTGATAATGTACTTCTAACTTATAATAACTTATATCTTTTTTTAATCGATTTCAAAAAGAAGATTCCCAATTTAGACTTTTTTTATGTTTGTTACCTCATAACTCCGTCAGTTTTAAACCGATTTGGAAAATTCTTTTTTTATCTGAAAAGATATACTTACAGATTTATCTCAAAGAACTTTTATAAAAATCGGTTCAACAGTTTGGTCTTTAAGTCAAAATAACAATTTGGATTTGTTACAATTAAAGTCGGTATTTTGTGGGGCACAATTTTTTATTATTGAAACAATACATTATACTAAAGAGGAATAGCAGTATCAATACCTATGAGTTTTTGTTTTATTTTATTAAATTTTACACTATTCAAAATGATTTTACATAACTTTGTACAATCAATGGTATTATTATTATTTTCATTTATAAATTTAAATAAGGTAATATAATAATTAATGTACATATTTAATGAAAGTACATAATAGTAATTTTCTTGGTCAAGTGCATACATAATAAGTTAGCATAAGACTCACTCAATAAGCATTGTACATAATTCGTCAAGGTTTTGAGGTAATTGTTTGGACCATTGTTAAAATTATTATTCTGCAGCAGTTCATTCCACTGGCAAACTATTTAGAATTTTGACAATGTAGTAAGTTATAAGATCAGAAATAAATTGTTGAAATAAATTTCTTCTTAAGGTTAAAGGTTAAATTGTTACTTACTTGTTCTGTTTAATACATTAACTATTTAATCACATTCGACGTAAAAAAAGCTATGTACTCATATGACTCAATAATGATCAAAACTGTAATTCCATGCATTTTGCCTTTACAACGCTGGTATTATCTTCTTTTTATTTTTAATTTAACAGCATCCGTTTTATCAGAGATAAGTTTTATCAACGATTCTTCGAATACCTTTTATTTTAGAAAGGAAATAAGCTGTAAAGAATTTAATTCATTTCTACAATTAATAAAGACAAAACTAAAAGAACAATTGTCCAATTACAAGAACTTTATTCGGTGACAAGACATTGTCAATTGTTGATTCCTTGAATATATGTAGCACAAAACGTTATACAAGAACTTATATGAATGAAGTGTTGATATGTTATTAAAGAAAGTTTTGTTTATCGAAAGTACAGAATTGTAGCATTCATAGTGATAGTACAGTAATAGATCCTGAAAATAAGATTCGATATTCGGTTTAGTCTATTTCTGAATTGCAACTTTTATAGTCGATTCTGATTGATGGTTTGTGTGCCTTTAAATTGATTGCCTGATTTTTCGTTTTACCTTCATTATTTGAAGGATTTTCTAATGTGGAAGGTCCTATGATTGTCGAGATTGAGGGTATTTATAAATGCGAAAGTGTGTTTGTTTATTTGTTACCTTATACTGTTGGAGTTTTAATACTGGCTGTTGACACTGAGGTTTTTTTAAAATAATGTATTATATTTAAGTTTGTTCTATGTCAGATTTTTATAAGACATGTCTCGTATTTTTTCACTAAGCTTATTATTTTATATCACAAATACATATATGTTTTATTACTGCATCCTGCTATTTACAACATATACACGTACTATATGGGGTGGAGAATGACATATAAATTATATATTTTGTTCCGGTCAATAAACATATCCAGGTTAGGCAAACGAAGTCGCGGGTAAAAGCTAGTATTGAATAGAAAAAAAAGTACTTACTTGTATCAAGTAGGTATAGTTTTACCAGTACAGAAATTTGCTGCATACAGAGAAATATTTTACTGCATTATAATAAAATTTGATATCTAACAAAATTTTGTTAAAAAAATACAATAGCGAGGGCGGACTACTTTCTGAAACCCAGAACTCCTAAAAAATCTTGGCAAAAATAGATTACATTATTAAATTTCTTTTAAAAAAACCTTGCATATTTTGCTTATATTGTTTTATTCCTTTATATGTTGTATAAGGCAAATAAAAATAATATAACTTATTCCAAATCTTCAGAATTGGATATAATCACACGAATATGATGACAGTTTAATACATCCGTAAATGGCAGATCCTGGACCATAATTGGAATTAGAGTAATAAGCCGTTGAAGATTCTTACAACATTACGTCATTTATTCGTTTGGGCTCAGCGTTAACCGTCAAGCTAGCTTTTTTAAATTGCTGTTGCTCAACAAATTTATGCCAGAGGTCCGGCCGAAGTATTTAGTCTAATTACCTACTCACTGGCTATTTAGGCGTTGGAATTGCTGCAAATGTTTCAACTTGACAATTTAAGGTAATTTGAACTTTAAAGATCAGCAATTCATTATTCCTTATTGCGGCTACAGTCTATTTTCTGCTAATTGATTTATTTTTTGTAATAAGACTATGAGAAGTGCTTTAGTGTACTTAAGATAGTCTTTAATTTCGGTCTTTATTCGTCCTAGTAAGTATATATCATTAACATTTGTATCTTCTGTGACTATCGTCACAGCAGATTTTTCAAGAGTTTAGCTACTGTTTATGTATGTACGCGTATAATAGGACATTTTGTAATCTTACTATGATTATCGTTTCTGACAATTGTTTCGACTTCATCTGGAAGTCTTCTTGGGCGTAAGTTGCTTTATGTCACATTGTCTCGTCTCGCACTAGTTTGGTTGTTGTCGGAGATGAACTTTTCGATACTACAGCATAACCTTCAAGAAAAGAACATATTCTTTTTTAAAAGGCCGCAGTATATCTGCAATGCCGTTGGTGTTGTGGGTGATCATGGGCGGCGGTAGTAACTTACCATCAGGTGAGCCGCATGCTCGTTTGCCCCCTGTGTTGTAAAAAAAAATGGCTAAGTTTATGTTTCCTAGGCGGTTTCGGCTGTATCGGACCCGTAGATAAAGAATGAGTTCAACACAAACTTTGCATTTGAATATATCATTGCAAATTTACATTTATAATTAAACAAAATAATAAAATATACACTTCTGAAATGTTTATTAATAAAATCTATAGTGAAGCCTTTGAATGATTGAAATTATGCAATTTTTACAGAATTTCTTTTGTAATTTTATCATTAATTTCGTGTATCGTTAAACTCCAAAATTTCGAACCGATTTCATGGTAGGCAGGCAATACACGATACCAACAGACGATTGATAGAGCGAGTGAAAGCCAGCAGCCGGCGCCTCGAGCTGTGTGTATAGATTACTGAATCCAGTTATGTACAGCGAATTACGTTATGCATATGATTTCCTTTGGTTAGTGCACATTATCGCGTCTGGTGTAATAACCGAATCGAAAAGAAATATTGCTGTGTGTGTTTTAATGGAAATAGAAAATTGAAAAATATATTTTCATAACTATTGAATGAAGACCTTTACCAAATGTAGCCGTTATTAAAACTCTATTCCAGACAGGCTCTTATCAATTATAATTTACTCTATACTTTCATTACTATCATCTTTTCTACTAACATTATTTGTATGCATGATCTTCATTCTTTCTCTTCTTTCTAAATCCTTACTAACATTATAAATATGAAAGTGAATTTGTTTGTTCATTACCTCTTGCAGCTTCAACGACTTAACAAATTTTATTGGAAATGGACATATATATAATGTTTGGGATGGAGAAATGACATAGGTTACTTTTTATCTATCAACATATTTATCAATCAACATTTAGTACTTTTTTTTCTACTAGTGGTATTATTCTCTTTCTTCTTTCCGAGTTCTACTTTTTAACTTCTACAATATTTTTAAGCAACTCCAAGTTAAGTTGCTCTATATTTTTATGTGTAAAACATCGATCTATTTTTCAATTTTGAGGGGATTTTTATAGTTTGTTTTTATTATATTAGATTGAAGTCGCTTTTCAACTGACCTAAATATTAAACCATTCTTTTTACGTGCATGATACAATTTTTAATTGAAACTGTTTACTTACTTGATGATACCGTATTGACTTTGCCAAGATCCAAGTCGGTATATTGAAATCTTAAATTATCATTTATTTAGATAAAAGGTGACCTAAATATCGAAGCAAAGTCGAATGCGTCTGCTTTTATCAAAACTGTGCGCATACGAATGGATTTATGCGTGATATTTGTACATGCAGACTTCTGCGATATCGTATTTCTTTTAAAGTCATTCATTCGTAAGGTTATATGATTGACGAATTTGGCACGTTCGACAAATTTTACAAAACTAGAAATAATTAGCTTTTTGCTCGCTACTCTGTACGTGTGGATTTCTGAAATTGGAAAACCATTGGAATGGACCACTTTTAGATAGTTCTAGATACTTCAAGATGAAACTGTCACCAGATTTTAAGTTACATATTCAGGAATACAAATACGTGTACTGCGTCCAATTTGGAATAACAGTTTTTGCGTAATTGTCATTACGTAAACTCTGTCCTATTCGTGTTTCTACCGTGAAGCAGTTGTTTGTATGGCTATGTTTCGGTTTGAAGGGTAGAATATAGCAGGGAATTTACAAGGTACAGAGGAATAACACCTGAGTCCTCAGGAATGGTAACGCATGGGGGGTATCATGGGTTACCATTCCTGAGTTATACTCCATCCATACTCTGTTATGTCCATGGTACTGTTCATGTCTAAAGTCATCTATAGACATGAACATGCCATCCATCAGATGGGTCGTCCGCTCGTTCGTTATTCTAAGTTGCATAAAGAAAATTTCTATCGGAACAAACATATACAAAAAAATATTATTTTACTTCTACTGGTCTGATTATATCTTTTTTTTTTTTTGTTTTATAAATATCTTCCATGTTTTATCACAATGTTATTATATTAGTAAGATACAACCGGAGTTAGTAGTGCTTACGTTGATTGCTAAGAAAATAAACCTATTACGTGCAGTTATTCTTTCATAGTACCGTTAACGTTGTATTCCGTGGTTTGTTGGCTTTCTTAGATACTTATAATAAGTTTTGATACATAAAAAAGCATAGGCTGGCAGCACATTTGCAATGCCTCTGGTGTTACCGGTGATCATATGTGGCGATCGTCACTTACTGTCAGGTGAACCGTATGCTAGTATGCCCCTTGTGTTTAAAAAATCTTAGATGCTTAATGCTTTATCATACAATTGAGTTTATGCATAAGAAATATAGCCTGATTTCTAAATTACCTACTAACGATCTGTATGATACGTTTAATGATACTGCCATTATTCGTCCACTGCTGGACTTCTGAAAAGCTTCCGCCATAGACTGCCATAAAAACGGTCCTGAGCCAACTGCTTCCACTGACTCCCGGCATTGCATTTTAGGTCGCCCCTCCATCTAGTGGGGGGTCGTCCTATACTGCATTTTCCCGTACGGGGTCGCCACTCAAGAAACTTTTTTCCCACCTGTTATCGGTTCTTCGAGCTATGTGACCAGTCCATTGCCACTTCAGCTTGCTAATCCTTCGGGCTATGTCAGTTACTTTTGTGTACAGAAGTGTACGGTACAGAGGAATAACACCTGAGTCCTCAGGAAAGGCAACACATGGGGGGTATCATGGGCAAAACAGTATACTCTGTACTGCTCATGTCTATAGGCGACGGTTACCACTTTCCATCAGGTGGGCCGTCAGATTGTTTGCCATTCTAAGCTGCGAAAAAAAAACTCATGGGAAACGAAGGAATGCCGGGACCACACGGTGTATTTAGCTTTTATTACCTATTTATATGACTACGAACATTACGTATAATGTAACGGTCATAATTTGTTGCTTTTCAAGGTCGTTACGTTATTTTTTATTGGCATTGACACACTAGCATTTTAGTGGTGTTTATGAATTAGATCGTTCGTGATTAAGTAATTATATGAATACTAGCTTTTCCCCGCGACTTCGTCTTCGTAAGTGGAATATATTCGCGGTCCTTCATGAAAAGTAACCTATTTCCTTCTACATTCTATATGATGTGTTTTTACCAAATGGTATGTGATTGGTTAAGCCGTTACGACGTTAAGAAGTAACAAATAAACAAACATGGCCCCGGGGTACAAAAAACAATATTTGATCATTCATACAAAATGATTCTTATAACTGGGCGGTTTGTCTTTATTTTATAACCCCATATTAAATGGATTATTCTGTTATATCCTGATGATTTTTTTTTCTATCTTCATTTACACTGACTAGAAAAAAAAAACTAAATTATACTAAATTTCTAAATAAAAAAAGCTCTCAAAACTAAATTCCGAAAGTGAAATATTATTTTGCGCTTGACTTAATAGACTCTGTGATATATACTTGCATCTGACCTCCATGTTAAAACGGACTGACGGACGCCGGGACGGACGGGACAAAGCCGACGGAAAAGCAATTTTCTCACAGACAGGGTTTGTACCATTGTGTAAAGATTGCGGGGGCCTTTTCAGAGTTTTTGATGCTATTATTTCCTTGATATTTCTATATCAATGCAGTTATAATAATATGCGGATATGTGGTGGGCCACCCTCTGCTACGTTGAATTCAAATGCTTGGCGAAATGCTAAAGTTCTTAGGGTCTATTTGACAGTGAATTGAACATTTTTGTTTATTATCATCACCATATTAAACGCTAACTGTCCACTGCTGAATATAAACCTCCCCCATAAGGGGAGTTTTGCCAGTAGTTGCCACGTTTTTTTTATACAATTTAGAATGGCAAACAAGCTGACAGCACACCTGATGGAAAGTGGTAACCGTCGCCTGTAGACATGAGCAGTACCATGGACGTCACAGAGTATACAGTTTCGCCCGTGATACCCCCCATGCGTTGCCATTCCTGAGGACTCGGGTGCTATTCCTCTGTACCCTGTAAATTCACGTTTGGCTTGAGTTGGTGACCAAAGGCAACCGTTAAAGAAAGTGTCTTGTAAAATGCACGGTGGAAGACTATCGCTCATCCAGATGGTTAGGATGGAACTTTAATTTGTGGTGGATTTTATGATCAAAAAGATTTTTTGAGCAAAAACCTGCGTGAAAACCCAAATTAACTTGAGTGGCGGCGATAGAGTTGCATTGTTTTATGCTCGGCGATATAAGAGCATGCTTAAGTCATGCTTAGTCTTGGGTTAACCACAATGACAATAGTCAACAGATACTTGTAACCACCCCATCAGGAATTATAGTCGTGAACTATTAACGTTATTTGTTTTATGGTATTATAAAATTAATATGTGACCATTTTGATTAAATGTTTCAATTAAAAATAAATATTAAATCAACTATCAATACCGTTTCATGAAGTTTCTGATGCCACAAACAAAAAATAAACAAATAAAAATTTGGAAAATTTAATCTGTCATTGTAAATCTATGCGTAAGTATTTTACACAGTTCTACTACTAGATGTATAAGTATTCAAACAAAAATGAAAGAGATTTCGCAAAATGCACTTTCAGTCTACTTTATGTGCCACGCTTCTGCAGATTCGCGGATGAGCGAAATTGAAATGTATGAACATTCCTGGGAATCATCAAAGCTAATTAGTGTTAGTGTATGGCTCTATACAATTTTAACTTACTTATGGGGATAAAGGCACGTATAATGTACTAACTGTGTACTTTTTATTATACAGATTGTGATTTGTTAAACTAGGTCGGGTGCCCACGATACAGGTTCGCCTAGTGTTGTGGGGCCCATTGTATCTTTTGTTTGTAACTTTGTGTTTTTTTTTCAACTAATACATTTCTATTTATATAATCTTTTCTTTTTTAAACAGAATTCAAAAATAAGAAGGATCTCAATTCGGTTTTATTTTTTAATTTTGATTTATATTTTTACCTCGTAACTATTAATTTAATACTCTCCGTAAAAATTACTTTCAGTCCTGGACATTATACGGTTCTAATATTTATTTCTAAAATTTTCGACTGACTTAAAAAAAAGAGGTACTCAAATCGATTGTATTTTTTTATGTTACCTCAAAACTCCTTTACTTAGTTCTAGGTCGATTTGGAAAATTATTTTTTTATCTATAAGGTTTGATCACATAGAAATTTTATTAAAATCTATTTAGTAGTTAAGTTTTGGTATCAAAATAATAGGTTTTGCCACAATTGAAGTCGATTTTTTCGTGGAACACAATCTTTATTTTCATTATATTTCAACTCCTCCTTAAAATGGTACAGTAATTGATAATATATTATCTTAATAGTAATAAACATCTAAACATTTTTACTGACTTATATATTTATGATTAAGAAATGAAAAAGCATTGAAAAAAAAAAACACATTTTACATCTCAATATATTCTTGCGAAAGTGCGTTGTACTTTAGAACAGTCTTAAGGCAAAAAACAAAAAAAAAAAAAAAAAAACAAAGAAAACAATATCAATAACAAGATACACTTCAAAGAGCCACTCTCTCGTATTTGTATCAATTTACGTATCCATAAACGTTGTCAATAACTAGGGACGAACACCTGTCAGTGATGTTTACTAAGTAAATAATGTTACGAACAAAACTCAAGGAAACCCCATATTGAATATTGGGTAGGCCCACTCATTTCGTATTCGGGATGCGTGGCGGAACATAAATATGCCTGTCGCCCTCATTACAATAACTGGAAGCAGGCTCGGAGGCTGCAACGGATGCTACGTCCCAATGGGACGTCACTCACATAATGGAATTCTAGATCGGTCGTGTAACATTGTTGCGCCATGTCCCCATGTCCGTAATGAGTGTTTTATTCTCTATTCGCTTATGTATTGGTGATATCTATCTTTGCCTTTTACAGATGACGTAATTTACGTAAGATACATTAAATAAATACAACTTTGATTTCTGTTTTCCTTGCTGTCACGCGCCGTGACCGCCGGTATCCGTATATCTTTGAAATGGAATGTCCAATTTCATTAATTTAAAGAGTAATCTACAGGCATTGAAATAGTCTTGAATACAAAATGATTTATTTGGTTAAAGATTAATTATTATTATTATAGCTTTTTATCCACTTCAGTGGTCCCCAAGGGTAAAAGCCTCCTCCATCTTTTTCAAACTTTTTCACTTTAAAGATTATTACTAAGGTACAAATAATATGGCCTAGTTTATACCGGCAACACTATGGCATATTTTAACATGAAAAAGTAGTTATTGTGGCGTAACTGTAATAGTTAGACATATGATATTTTGGACATTTTTTGTAGACATTGATGCCTTGTATAAAACTTCACATGTACATCACTTTGCTCCATTGTTAATATTTTCAGCGGCGTATGCGGTATAATAATTTCTTGGTATCTTTTTCACACCTTGAGGTATAATATCGAAGTTTTTTTTTTATACAACTTAGAATGGCAAACAAGCTGACGGCCCACCTGATGGAAAGTGGTAACCGTCGCCGTACCGTACCGAGCAGTACCATGGACATAACAGAATATACTGTTTCGCCCATGTTACCCCCCATGCGTTGCCATTCTTGAGGACTCAGGTGTTATTCCTCTGTACCCAGTAAATTCACGGCATATCCCACCCTTCAAACCGAAACCCAGCCATGCACACACAGCTGCTTCACGGTTGAAACACGAATGGGACAGAGATACCCAAGCGATCGACTTTTGTACAAAGTCTCCCTCTGGTATCCTACATCTATCATCTACTTCCATACTTTAAGTACTTCAAACATATTTTTTTCTCTCTGAGTCATTGTCCAAATTTTACACTCATACAATGCTATACTCACTTCGAACGTAAGCTTTTATAATTTTTTACAGATTTTCTTTAATATCATTGGTGGTATAAAAAAAAAGTTATTTTAAAATGTTGACTTTCAAATAAAAACAGAGATGGGCGGTGGGTAGCGGACTAGGTACATCGGTGCATCGCTAAAAGCACGGTCTAGCGAACACGGCTCGCAGTTCGAACGTGTGGCCGATACCAAGCAACCCATTCACCCGTGCGTGCACTGTTTGTTATGCTAATTGTGCGACTGATTTGCACAATAAAACATACTAGCAACTCGACAGTTCTAACGAGTCGACCGTATGATACGCGCCGACGCGATAATGCCTAATTGTAACGATAATTAACCGCTATAGTGGTACGGTGGTCGTACAGTTCCGTTCATTGCGTGTACCGTTTTATTTGTAAACATAAGTCAATATTTTGTGTACATTGACACCTATCAAGAACGAGCTGCGATGCTTAATGCTTTTATGATAAACTGATGTTCCTTGACGCATCTACACGAATAAAAATCCAAGTTTAGGATTTGTTTATCCGTACTATTTTTTTAATGGATAAATGAATAATGTAATAATGTAATGGACACTGAGAATCCCATTGCTAGCAATATACCCAACCAGGTCGACCTCCTCGCGGTTCTCCCTGGAAACTATCATGGTTAATTCCTGATGAATTCATCATGATGGGCTAACTGTCCTGTTTTCATTCTCATCTATCACCCTTCACTGGTGCGCCGCCAGCGTATCCCGTTAGCGCAGGCGGGGTTACCATACCATCTTCACCCACTAAAAAAAACCCTGTCTATGCTAAAGATATACGCTGGCGGCGCACCTGTGAGAGATGATATGTGAGGATGAAAGTAAGTCAGTTAGCCCATAGTGATGAATTCATAAAAAAACAATCAAAACTGTTTCCAGGAGGAACTGTGTGGAGCTCGACCTGATAACATATATTGTTAGCAATGGGGCCTCTAGTCCTCTTACTAACAATCCCTTTCTCCTAATAGGATATATAGCTAGCAATGGAGCTATTAGATATTTATATTTCCTCTCTCTCTCTTTAAATATTTAGGTTGCCATTGACTCAGAAGAGGCGGCAAATAAACCCAAATATCATACGGCCTACATATCAAAATTATTATACTCATTCACAATATAGGGCAACGAAGAGTACGCGAACCATTATTAAGTCAATGGCGCCGTACTAATTGGCCCGAGTGGCATTTAACTAGTCGGTACGGATGGCCCACTTCATTTAAACACTTGAATAGGCATCTCAGTATACATTTACATTGAAATAAATGCTACAACTAAACCTAATTTGCGTATTCGTTTCCTATTTTAATTCGATGCTTTTGAATTTGCCTCTTTTTACGATGACGTCTGATTTTTGTGGCTATGTAAAACGATGTCGTATTATTATATGTATGTAATTTTTTTTTTTATATAAATAAGAAAAAAGTATATATTTATGATTTATAGTTTAATTGAACTTATATACAAATATATGTGTATTTTGAATGTAAGTATATAAGTTAGTTTGTATTTATGTTTATTTATTATTTCTTAGTTGAAACAAAACACTGTTTTCTCTTCTTATTGTACGCACACTGTCCGTTAGTAATTAATGCTCCTTTGCATGCAGGGTTTGCTGGAAGAGTTCGCTTCCATGATGTTATGTTACTTATAATTATTATTTGGAGAACAACATACATGGTATTAGAAATATGAGCGTAATCTTTCACATGATTAGAAAGTGCGGAAACCCCATCGTCTGAGTCACAGTCAGTGCGCAATACTGCACCGCTACGGATTCACGGCATGAATCATCAGATTCTTTACTGGATTACAATTTTTTGCTGTTTCAGTTAAATTATACTGTGACATTTATTATTGGATATGGTATAGAAAATATATAAATAAATAAAACAACTTTTTTATTAATTATTTTTTATACTACTTAGAATGACAAACAAGCTGACAGCCTACCTGATAGAAAGTGGTAATCGTCGCCTATAGACATGAGCAGTACCATGGACATAACAGAGTATACTGTTTCACCCATGATACCCCGCATGCGTTGCCATTCCTTAGGACTCAGGTGTTATTCCTCTGTACCCCGTAAATTTACGCCATATCCCACCCTTCAAACCGAAATACAGCCATGCAAACACAACACAACACGAATGGGACAAAGTCTCAAGTCTTTGTACAAAGGCCAATATATCTATTGACCAGGATAAATAGTAACAAAATCAATAATTAAAAAAAAAAAATTAATAATTAAATTATATATATATATATATATATATATATATATATATATATATATATATATATATATATATATATATATATATCTTACCACGCTTGGCAACCGTAATTAGGCTTTGGTGATGTTTTAAGAGGTACCCTGTTGCCCATCCCTTGACTATTAAGGTTCCTTAGTCACCTCTTACGACACTCATGGGAAACAAAGGGGTGGACCATTCTATGCCGGGACTATACCGCAATATAGTAATATTGTATTAATACTCGTTACATATAGACATAACACCATAGTGTCGGTTCAATCACAAGATAAAGCCTGTTCCATTCACCACAAGCTTTAATTAAGATCGACATAAGCGGATTGACGCCAACGTGTTACAACGTGTACAGTCGGCTTCATAAATATCATGTACGCAACGCACCTCTCTTATAGATTTACCGCCTTATTTATAAAAGTATACACTTTCTACAAACCTTTTTTAACTAATACACTGCTTTGGGGGGAAAAGTATTGTTGGTAATGAAGTTTGACAGCCCCATTGCTGGCAATATGCCCTATTAGGTCGACCTCCACGTGGTTCCCACTGGAAACCATCGTGAACAATTCTTGTTGAATTCGTCACGATGGGCTAACTAACCTACTTCATCCTCACCTATCATCCTTCACTGGTGCCCCGCCGGTGTATACCAATAGCGCGTGTGGGGTTACCATGCCATTATCACCCATTAGAAAAAAGAAAAATACACTGCTTTGTCACTTTATTTCAAATTTGGTATTCAAAACAAAGAGACAAAATAATTCAATAACTGAAATATATTTATAAAAGGTTTGACGTCTTTATGAATAAGGGGGTTATATTTAACTAGCGATCTGTCTCGTTTTAGCACGGGTAGATTGATAGATAAATTTATATTTTATTAATAAGCAAATTTATACATACAAAAGTATACATGCAATACAGTTTATTTGTATGACGCCTTTGTTTTCTTATTTAATAACAGTATCTTATTATATAATGTATATTCTTATAAATTAATAATATTTTTTTAATGGGTGACAATGGAATGGCAATCCTACCCGCGCTATCGGTATACACCGGCAGGGCACCAGTGAAGGATGATAGGTGAGGATGAAGTAGGTCAGTTAGCCCATCGTGACAAATTCAACAAGAATTGTTCACGATGGTTTTTAGGGAGAATTACGTGGTCATAATTAATAGTACGGTTAAACATTTATATTATTGTTATTAGTTATATATAATAGAAAATTTTGTTTTCTCAAAATTAGAATAGAATAACATTTTATAATGTGTATGACATAATTAACTGAAACTGGATTTGTAATTTTGTAAATTGTGTATAAATGATCTTTAATCTATAGTGTTATTCATTTATTTAATATTTAATATAAAACAATGTGATCAATTTAAAATATACAAGGTAACAAGGTGATCAATCAAATTCTAAATTGAATACAAATTTTTACATAAGTTCAATCAAATACTAAAATAAATGCAAATTTTTATTTTATGTTGTTAATAATGTTAACCTTTTTTTTATTACTTCAACAGATTGGACTCAATGACAAGTCAATCAGGATTTATGTATTTATAATATTAATTACCTATCAGTTATCAAGTTACTGTAAACAAGTAACGAATCATATATATCTGCAGATCAAAAGTCACCAATATATATAAATTCAATAGAGAAGGGTACATCCTAACAATCTGACGAAGATAAATCGGATCTAACGTGTCGTTCGTGAAGTCATTTCAGACCATGATTTATGAAGTTGACTGTACCTCTATGTTTATTATTACGTTCGTCCGTTATAGATAGATAGATAGATACTCTTTATTGTTTCCTCCAAACGATTACAAAAGTAAACTTATTATAAATATAAATAATTACAAGAAATAATATTATGTTTTCATTATATAAACGTTTAGATAGTAACCTTATGGTATCGTAACTTAATAAAGCAATGGTCTATTTGATGTTCCAGTCGGCAGTTGGCTATTGTCCAATAACTGTATAGCCAGCATTTAAACCAACTGTAGTAACCACAGTACTGAAATATCGTAACTAAGGGTGCCTGTTATTATATGCCAAAATATATATTGGGTTTATAAACCTAACTAGTGTTTGGGGGGAAGGGGGAATTAATAATGGGATCTAACAGCCCCATTACTAACAATATATCCTATCAGGTACACCTCCACGTGGTTCCCCCTGGAAACCATTGTGATTAATTCTTGTGAAATTCATCATGATGGGCTAACTGACCTGCTTTCATCCTCATCTGTCATCTATTACTGGTGCCCCGCCAGCGTATACCGATAGCGCAGGCGGGGTAACCATTCAATTATCAACCATAAAAAAACCTAACTAGTGGCTGTGTTTTGGTTTGAAGGGATCATCACATTAGTCATCAGTCAGTACTTTTTTTTTGATGGGTAAAAATGGTATGGTAGCCCCGCCTGCGCTAACGGGATATGCTGGCGGAGCACCAGTGAAGGGTGATAGATGAGAATGAAAACAGGCCGATTAGCCCATCATGATGAATTCATCAAGAATTAACCATGATAGTTTCCAGGAAGAACCGCGAGGAGGTCGACCTGGTTGAGTATATTGCTAGCAATGGTATTCTCAATCCCCATTACTAACAATCTCTTTCCCCCCATCAGTCAGTATTGGACAGCAGTACTAAACTTAGGCTTCTTCTTATTGGGGGGGGGGGGGGGGGTTGCCAGTAGTTGTTGCCATGCCGTATTAGTACATAGATAACAGTTGTTTTGATTTGATTTTTATTTTTCAAGCGTATTCCTGAATAGCTATCATCGGTGTCCATACATTTTGGGGGGAAAACAAGGACAATATTTCAACGCAATTATCTGCAGTTTCCAGTCTATCGCATAACGCGTTGGTGCTCTATTCAAATCAGTCTCCTATGGGGGGACAATAGCATCACGGCGATTTATTGCAGTGAAAAGGGTAAACGGAACGCCAGTATGTGTGAAAAATAATATAATACCTACACCAGTTACTATCTATCTATATTTATTAGGAGCCATAACAAAATTCCAAACGACTTCAAAAAAGGAGAACGGCGAGAAAGTCTTATACGGCTGTAATCATTAAGTGTATATTTTTTTTTGTTATATTTTTTTTATGTGTAAGGGTACACATTCAAATTGGTTTCGAAGAAATTTCATCCAAATTTCAAGTTTTGCTATGAAACGAGGGAGACTTTGTACAAAAGTCTATTGCTTGGGTACCTCTGTACCATTCGTGTTTCTACCGGGAAATAGTTGTGTTTGCATGGCTGTGTTTCGGTTTGAAGGGTGGGATATGGCGTGAATTTACAGGGTACAGAGGAATAACACCCGAGTCCTCAGGAATGGCAACGCATGGGGGTATCATAGGCGAAACAGTATACTCTGTTAAGTCCATGGGACTGCTCATATCTATAGGCGACGGTTACCACTTTCCATCAGGTGGGCCGTCAGCTATGTTTGCCATTCTAAGTTGTATAAAAAAAAAAGAAAAAAATATTGTACCTGGTGTTTTTTCACTTTTTGCTCTTTACAGATTAACTACTGAATTATCGAAAATAAAATAATTTGGTTCGTCATGACGAATTCTAAAAGAAATAACCACGATGGTTTCCAGGAGAGACCGCGTAGATGTAGACCTGAAAAGATATATTGCTAGAATTGGGCTTTTAAACTCAACTAATAATCTCTTTCCTCTAAATAGATTCATTTTTTATCTTTTAATGGGTAATAATGGTGAATGGTAACCTCGCCTGCCCTAACGGTATACGATAGCGGGGCACCAGTGAGGGATTATAAGTGAGGATGAAAAAGTAGATCAGTTAGCCCATCGCGATTATACACTTGGAATTCAGCACGATGGTTTCCAGGGGAGACCACGTTGAGGTCGACCTGACAGGGTACATTGCTAGCAATGGGAATGGTAATCCGCATTACTAACAATCCTAAATAGATTCATTTTCTTGTCTAAGAGGGCAGGTTTCTACTCCTGTTCGATCCTTTGTTTTTACTCAAATAGCTAACTTACGGGCTAATTTCGAGGAACGATCAAATTGCTGCCTCAGGCCTTCGTTGAATCTCTTCGGCAATTTGTTAATAATACAAGACAACTCGACTTCTGATCAAAGGATATTGGATTTCACTTTCGTTCGAACGTGAGCGTGGCTTCTTTTGCATAAAATTAATTGAGCCCGCAGAGAAGTAACAGGAAACCGTATTGAAATCACGACACTATTCTAATAATATTGTTAACGACCGTCTTCAAAATAAAAAAAAGTTCCTCAATTTGTTATATGTTTTTTTTTCTAACTCTTTCAAAAACTAAAAAAGGTTTTTACGTTACCTGTTCTTTTTTTGTCAAATATTTGATGTAAGCAACACAAAATTAATTAAAAACCATACCCATATTTAAAAAAATGATAATTCTGACATCAATCATTTTTATTTATCAAAAACAAAAACGGAAATTTAATTTTTGTAATTTTTTTTTACTACTTTTAACCGATTAAGGGACAGTGAAAATTACCTATGTTTTAGTAACGGTATATCTATGTAGGTACAACTGATATACTATTGCCATGGTATTTCGTAGTTAGTGCACACGTAGCCTCCGGGCACCATGCCACGCCACTCGACCAATTGTAATCGTCTAAGACAGTGTTTCTCAACTTTTTTCAAGGACGCAAAACTAGAGCGATCTTATCGTGAAACGGAACTTCTAAAAAAATAAAATTTTGTGAAGTACGAGTGAGATTTACCCATCAAGCGTTCCGTACACAAAAAAGCATGCATTGTTATGTATTTTTTGCACTTTTATGGGGATAGGGATCGTTAATAGGGTTTTTTTGAATGGGTGATAATAGTATGGTAACCCTGTTGCGCTATAGGTCTACACTGGCGGGGCATCAGTAATAGATAGCTGATGAGGATGAAAGCAGGTCCGTTAGCTCATCCTGACCAATTCAACTAGAATTAGCCACGATGGTTTCCAGGGAGAACAACGTGGAGGTCGATCTGAGAGGATATATTACTAGTAACGGAGCTATTTGGCTCCTTTAATAATAATCCCATTCCCCCGTTAATAGGGTTTAACAGCCCCATTGCTAGCACTATATCCTATCAGGTCGAACTTAATGTATTTTATGTAAGGTAGAATTTTTATACAAGTTTGGCCAGGCTTTGTCAAGTTGTCGCATTTATTTAAAATTAACTACAACAGGTGGAAATGAATATCAACTAAACTAATTTAGTTTCAATCTCCTTCTGGAAATCATCGTAAATAATTTATCTCTATGGGCCAAATGATCTAACTTCATCCTCAATTTTGTCATCATTCAATGATATCCCATGCTGGTATATATTAATACCACAGGCCGGTTTATCATTTAATTTACATTCTATTAAAGACTGCACTTCGTGTTTCTGCTGTAAAGCAGTTGTGTTTGCATGGCTGTGTTTCGATTTGAAGGTTGGGATATGGCAGTGAATTTACAGAGTACAGAATAACACCTGAGTCTTCAAGCATGACAACGCATAGGGGATATCATGGGCGAACCAGTATCCTCTGTTATCTCCATGGTACTGCTCATGTCTATAGGCGACGGTTACCACTTTCCATTACATTGACCGTCACTTGTTTGCCATTCTAAGTAGCATAAAAGAAAGTTACATAAAACCATTCTAGGGTCCTGCGAACCCCGAGTTGGCAAGCAATGGTTTCCGATTTAGAGCCGTTGCGGTGAGCACCTACCCTTCCATCGGTATTAGATTATTAAACGCCCGAGGCAGATTGAATTTTTTGTACTACCTACTGGTATTCAATCTATATTTGTTATGATTTATGAAGGGTGTCTTTATTAGTGGTTATAAATCAATTTTTATTAATTAATTAAAATAGGATCAAGGAATAAAATTAAATTTAAGGAAAATAAATCTTATATATAAAATTCTCGTGTCGCGGCGTTTGTTACCAAAGTCCTCCGAAACGGCTTTACCGATTTTTATGAAATTTTGTGTGCATATCGGGTAGGTCTGAGAATCGGCCAACATCTATTTTTCATACCCCTCAATGATAAGGGTGACCCACCTCTAAATATTTTATTTTTATTTATTTGTATATTTTTTTTTATTTCTATTTTATTATGACTTAGCATTGAAAAATACATACGAATTCAAATTTTCGCGCTTTTACGGTCAACCCCTAGTTTTTAATAGCGATTTTTATATGCCGCAATAGGGTTACAAAATAGCAATCGAATATAATAATTGTAGTACGATATATTTTCATGTATAGTTCTCGAAATAATGTATATGGTAAAACAACGTTTGCCGAGTCAGCTAGTATTATTATAGAAATTTAATAAGAGTAAGTAAGGAATGAGTAAAGAGTAAGTTTTAGTTAATTTTATGCAAGTTTGGCCAACCTTTGACATGCTATCGTCACATTTATTTAAAACCAACTTCAACAAGAGGAGATGAAAACCAAACTTAGCAAATTTAATTCTATTGAAGGAGAATTAACTCGACTTGGACATATTGGCCAAACGTAACCATATTTTTTTTTGATGGGTGAAAATGGTATGGTAGCCCCACCTGCGCTAACGGGATACGCTGGCGGAGCACCAGTGAAGAGTGATAGATGAGAATGAAAATAGGTCAGTTAGCCCATCCTGATGAATACATCAGGAATTAAGCATGATAGTTTCCAGGGGGAACCGCGAGGAGGTCGACCTGGTTGGGAATATTGCTAGCAATGGGATTCTCAGTCTCCATTACTAACAATCCCTTTTCCCCCACATAACCATATTGGACTCAAGTAGCCAAACTATACGAAAACCGATTTAAGTGATCTAACTGGGCTAAACTTGGGCCAACTTGACTAAATTTGACCAAGTTAAAACAAACAGCTTATAAGGAGTATTTTTGATTTATTCTCAGACGTTATTAAATGATCATTAAATTGCCATTAATCATGGGAATTATTAAGCTCTGGGTAGACGTTTAATTAACTAAACAACTGTATAAACCTTGTCGAGTTTATATGTACAGGTTGGTCATATTCATTAGGTAAATTTTGAGGGTGGCGCTACCTACGTCCAGGGAGCACATGTCAATCACAACAGGGCTGCATATCAGTAATATATTGTGTTTTGAAATTGAATATTATTGATACAGTCGATTATGTGTCTTATTTGCATAAGCTAGTGAGCTCTTTTTTGTTTACAGCTTGGCGTTAAGGCTTAATCAAATGGTATACAATTTAACATACGTGTGGAAGAATATAAGCTATGTTTATCTTAATTTTGGGATATATATATATATATATATATATATATATATATATATATATATATATATATATATATATATATATATACATAATTTATGTAAATATTTATTTTAATTTCTGTTTTGCATTACTACTGCCCATCCACTACTTCCTATGCCACAGTGTTAGGTTGACTGGAAGAAATCTCTTTTAGAGATAAGTTCGCCTTTGCTAACATTGTTATTAATTTATTATTGTTACTGTATGTTTTAGTGCAATAAAAAATATATAAGAATAACGAAATCGCGGACATATATATATATATATATATATATATATATATATATAGTTAAGTTGTAAACTTGTTTTTATATATTCTGAAGACATTTTTCGGGGACACCATAGACTACACAATGTATTCAATGATATCCATGGCGACGTTGCCGCTTTCTATAAAGTAGGTAGTCAGCTTGTTCCATTCTAAATGTCATAAAAACAAAAAAAAGATAGACGTATCTGTAAAATAATTGTAACAAAATGTACCATGTATGTAATAACATAGTATGTCACATAACAGTTAGTGGCACTCGATCACCCTATCATTCCCTGGGTACGAAATACCCCTCGTACTGCGATTCGATATTCTGTTACTATTAATCATATTGCAGTTTGAACGCTGCACTGATTTTCGTTATTGAATCATGGTTGTTTGTAAATCAATGTTGTTTCGCTTCGCTTTGTTGTCGGCGCGGAAATATTTCAATTTATGTGAAATGTTAGTTTTGGTGTAAATTAATGGCCTATTTATTACCGCAATGTTTGGCAAAAGTTTAACATTATTAATAACATGAAACGACTAATTTTTAACTGCATTATCGTTATAATCATATTAGTCGGTATCTGTCCACTGCTGGACATAGGCCTTTCTTATTGGGAAGCTTTGTCAATAGTTGCTATGCTTAGCAAACAGAGTGGTTTTCCGTAGGTGTCGTAAAAGGCGACTAAAGGATTTTAATAGGGAGGATAATGGATTGTTAAAAATGGGGATTAGTAGCCCCATTGTTGGCAATACACCCTATCAGGTCGACCTCTAAAATAATTAAAATAATTTTAAAAAAGGTTTCTCAATTCGACTTTTTTTTATAAAAGGGGGGTAAAGAGGTTTCTTCAGGGTCGGCAACGCGCGCGTAATACCTCTGGTATTACAAGCTTTCATAGGCTACGTTAACCACTTACTATCAGGTGGGCCGTATGCTTGTGTGCCACCTCAGTGATATAAAAAAAATCTGTCTTATAAAGGTATCGTATCTTTGGCAGTTTTTAATAAATCTAAATCAATTTGATTTATTTTTGACGTTATTTGAAAAATGTGAAGGTATTTTCGGCGAACACAAAATACTTTCACTACTCTTTTATATGGCATTAGTAAATATAAACAGAAAAGAAACTCATAACATCTGTGGGCGAGTCCCGTTGATCGAGTACACTGACGCCCACCTAAATTGTAATTAAAGGCCATAGAGGTTTCAACACGAGGCCGTTTGTGGGCCTTATCTAGTTTTTGTAAAGGTCATTCGTATGAGGAAGTTTTGTTCTTCCTAGATTTAGACAAAATGTGGTATCTATCCTGAGAAACAGAAAGTGTATCAAGGACGTTAAAGGTCTAAACAAGTTTTTTTAGGATTTTTTTTATACAACTTAGAATGGCAAACAAGATGACGGCCCACCTGATGTAAAGTGGTAACCGTCGCCTATAGACATGAGCAGTACCATGGACATAACAGAATATGCTGTTTCGCCCATGATACCCCCCATGCGTTGCTATTCCTGAGGACACAGGTGTTATTTCTCTGTACCCAGTAAATTCACGAAGATGAGATGGAGTGGTATACTAGGCTTTAAAGGATGAAGGGATGAAGTCAAATGACTATGGATGAAGATAGATCAGAGCGCTTCTCTGTATTTGGCGATGGCGTAATATGGCGGGGCTCCAGTGGAGGCTGAAACGAAGAGGATGAAATCAGATTAGTTGGCCCATCGCTGTAAACTGGGCATTAACCGCTGTAGTTTCTGAGAGACTGCATGCAGGTTGCGTGCAAGTTGATAAGGTATATTGTTAGTGAAACACTAGTCCTTATTACTAATAATCCTTTTCTCTCAAGCAACTAAGTAACAATCTTAATAAGGACCTGGTTCTCCAGCAAGAATTAATTGATTCTGTCAAAACCCAGAAAGCTGGTCTAAAAGTTAAGTTTACGCCACCGTACGCGTTAAGGAAAGAGACATCAGGCGTGCTGTCTCATTCTTTCTGTGCATTGAATGAACGTACCCACCTATTCAGAGATTGATATTATTATTGAATTTGCTTCTCGCCATATTTTCTCCATTGTATTTCCCGCTTTCCGCTTCCATAATTAGGTTCCTGCGGAAGAAGCACTTTATAATGCGAAAGGCATATTTAAATTTGAATATTCTTAATATTATTTCGTCTCGTGTCTTGAGAATTAGAATCGATTGATTATATTTTATTTTTTAAATGATACCGGATGAATTGATAATAGTGTTGTTAGAATGTAATATTTAATATATCCTTTCTTTGTGCACCGTCTAGCCTGACTGACTTGTTTATTGATTCTATCTATCCTATTTAAGAGCTGCGCTCTTGTCGGTGGAGCTCTTGCCACTCACTACGATTTTCAGCGAGTCTCTTCAAATTCAAATTCAAATTCAAAAATCATTTATTCATGTAGGACATTTTAGCCGCTTATGAACGTCAAATTTGTACATTATAATTTTATATTTACCCTACCGTCCAGTTCGGTATATAGATCAATTGAGAAGAACTGGCAAGAAACTCAATTGAATTACTTTTTTTTAAAGCCAGTTTATTTACAATGTATATTTATATAGGTGTCTATGTCTAACATTAAATGAAAATTCAGTGCATGAACAACTATTGCCATGCACACACGTCATTCAAGTAATCGTTTAGTGAGTAATAGGCTTTGCTCAGTTAATATGATTTAACAGATGTTTTGAATTTATTTAAGGGTAATTCCAACATATCCTTTGGTATCTTATTGTAAATTTTTATACCTATTCCCATAAAAGACCTATTAACTTTTTCTAAACGATACTTGGGGACAGCACGTTTGTCTTTAAATCTAGTATTAATATTATGAATATTGCTGTTTTTTGGAAATAAGTCAAGATTTTTATGAACATATAGTATATTTGAATATATAAATTGAGAAGCAACGGTGAGAATATTTGCCTCTTTGAATTTCTCTCTTAATGAGTCACGACTCTTCATACAGCAGATCGCTCGAACGGCACGTTTTTGTAATATGAATATATTCTTAATATCTGCCGCTTTTCCCCATAGTAATATTCCATAAGAGAGTAAACTATGAAAATAACTAAAATAGACTAATCTAGCAGTATCAGTATCAGTGTACTGTCTAACTTTACGCACGGCAAAAGCTGCTGAACTTAGTTTCGCTGCAAGGCTTTGAATTTGTGCACCCCATTGTGTTTTATTATCTAGTGATCTTCACCTCTTGATATGACACGACATCAACTCCTTCCTTGATCAGCCTGATGTAACTATGTCTCGGTCTCCCTCTTCCCCTTCTTCCTTCTATCTTACCTTCTATTATAATGTTTATAAGTTTGTCGTGTCGTATTTTGATTAATTGAAAAAAAAATCTCTCAAGATGTTATGGAAACAAAAAACAAAATTTGATTTATCTCAATTTTTGGAGCGTAGTTCATACGGTTTATTTCCGTGTTTCCATATTTATTTTGAACCGACTGAAGCCGCTACACTAAGCAAAAACTGTTTTGTTTAAAGTGTTTGTTTGAAAAATGACTGTGCTTTCTGAATTAAAATATTTACAATGTAATATAATTAGTTCATGTGGTCCCGGCATAGAATAGGCCACCGCTTCCTATACCATGGGTGTCGTAAGAGGGAACTTTTGGTCAAGGGGAGGGCAACAATGTCCCTCTTAAAACGTTACCAAAGCCTAACTGTTATCGCCGACCTGCCTACCAAGCGTGGCACCTACTGGCAAAACCCCTTACTAGAGAGGGGGGAATGGGATTATTAGCAATGGTGTTTGACAGCCCCATTGCTAGCAATATGCCCTATTAGGTTGACCTCCTCGTGGTTTCCCCTGGAAACCATCGTGAACAATTCTTGTTGAATTCGTCACGATGGGCTAACTGACCTACTTCATCCTCGCCTATCATCCCTCACTGGTGCTCCGCCGGTGTATACCGATAGCGCGGGTGAGGCTACCATTCCATTATCATCCATTAAAAAAAAACCCTTACTAGAGAAGCTTATGATCAGCAGTGGATAAAAACGGCTGCTATGACGATGAATAAGATGATGAATGTAATGTACTAAATATCTCGTTATTTATCAATGTTCATAAAATCGCTTTTTAGCAGATCAATATGTGTGTACTTCTTATATCTTTAACTAGCTGACCCATTAAAAAGCGAATCCAAGCAGGTCGTAAAATAAGTGTTCTCATTTCATAAAGATTAATCACATTTAAGATCTAAGAATAAACTTAAATACAACTGAATTAAGTCTAATTTTATATCTTACTCAATTGGTTTCTCTAAAATATTAATGATCATGAGGCTATCGTACTGCGAGGACGAGTTACGAAACGTTAATGCTCGTATCAATCTATCGCAAACTGAAATTTCATTAGCAAATTTACATAATCAACAAGGCATCTAAACGGATCAAATCAATTTCCAAATATTTGATTCGCTTTTTTACTCTACTGCTAAAAAAGAAAAAAAAAACAAAGAAAAATAGAAAATATAAAGATGGAGGTACACTCGAAAAGCAATTGGACATACGAGTGCATATTTGGCGTCACATGTTACCTAAACAGTTCAATAGATTTTATTTAAATGGCCTGTCATTAGATACGTCATAGAGTATAATATATTATACAGGTTGAATTAAAAATGATTTCAAAATTTCACTAATAGAACAGTGCTTTAAAAATTATTTTAAGGCAGTATTGTTTCAGTGAAAAAACTTTGATCTCTATGTATATCGTTTTAAATAAAAAAATAATTATTTAAATAGGTTTAGAATTAACGGATTTATGAGGTAACAGATATAAAAAACTGCAATCGAATTTAAAAGTCAATTTTTTTAAGTCGGTTGATAAAGTTTTTATTTAGTTTCACTGCTAGAATACTCCTAGAATAACAGGATGCTGATTTTAATTACACCCTATTTTATTTATTATGTCAACATGCTTACAATCATCATCATCAACTGTTAACTATCCAATACTGAACATAGATCTCCCCCATAAAGTTTTGCTAGTAGTTGCCACGCTTGGCAAGCGGGTTGGCAACCGCAGATAGGCTTTAGTGATGTTTTAAGAGGGACGCTGCTACCTATTCCTTGACTATTAAGTCACCCACGATTAAGGAAAGTGTGGTCCATTCTGGGTGGGGACCACACGACGATTCTTAATATAACATTTCACAATTCCCATTCGAAGTGAAAGGGTGATCGTTATTTAATTAAGTGATATGTTCAAACCATAGTTTGTTAGACGCGCTAGTCATACCCGAAGTCAATTATCCCGCCTCGCATCCATCACAGGTAATGACCGTCAATCACATATCTGCCGTGTCAATGTAATTGAAACGCGATTTACTAGTGATTGGAGATTGCAAATGGAGTATTACTGGTAATTACATCATTTTTTTTATACAACTTAGAATGGCAAACAAGCTGACGGCCCACCTGATGGAAAGTGGTAACCGTCGCCTATAGACATGAGCAGTACCGTGGACATAACAGAGTATACTGTTTCACCCATGATACCCCCTATACGTTGCCATTCCTGAGGACTCGGGTGTTATTCCTCTGGACCCAGTAAATTCACGACATATTCCACCCTTCAAACCGAAACACAGCCATGCAAACACAACTGCTTTACGGTTGATACACGAATGAGACAGAGGTACCCAAGCAATCGACTTTTGTACAAAGTCTCCCTCTGGTAAGGTATTATTTGGGTAATAAAATACGTAAATAACCTTTATAGAGATTCGTTTGTCATTTCTATACAAGTAAATACGACGTTGTTATTGCACACATGGGAAAAAGTTAACTACATATCTTTTGGCGTGTTATAATAGTTATAGGAGGGGGAGGTTAGTCCCCATTGCTATCATTATACCCTATCAGGTAGACCTCCACGCGATTCTTCTGAAAACTATCGTGACTAATTTGTCGTTGAATTAGTCACGATGGGCTAACTGACTTGTCTTTTCATTCTCACCTATCATCTCTCACTGGTGCCCCGCCAGCGTATACCAATAGGGCAGGCGGGGTTACCATTCCATTTTCACCTATTAAAAAAAATCATTTGATATTATTGACTTATTTAAGTACCTATGGAAAGGTGAACTTCTCCTCAACCCAATACCAAGAATGAGGCATTTGCTATACAATTCCAGATTGGAAATGCAATAATAATAAAATTTATCGTAATATAATTCAGAGAGGCAGCCGTGTGCCTTCCGGGTAGATAATACGGTTAATTTATACCCATTCGGATTAGAGTTGCCAGGTTAAAGGCACCACAGACGATAACGACATTTGGTTCGTACCTAAAATTAATAAATATATCTTTTTAAAAAGGATATTTAGTCCGAAATGATGATTTCTAATTAATATTTTCGTACCTTTTATTGGATTTTGGAATAAAACTTATTTTACTATAAACCCATTGCTAGCAAAATACCTCGTCAAATCGCCCTTCACGTGGTCTCTCGTGGAAACCATCGTGCCTAATGCCCAATGAACTCGTCACGATAGTTGAATGACGTTTTATACGACAGTAGAGGTACTCTACTCTGTTAACGCAAGCGGTGTTACCAGCCCATTTTAATCGTATAATAATACCATCAACGTCTCACTGTTGGATAAAAATTCGTACAAATATGACATGTTTATTATATTATACGAGATATAATTGCAACAAACATTTTAGTAATTTTTTATTTATATTTTTTTCCAATTTTGATTATGTTGCATAATGCAAGTTATTCATTATGCAACATATATAGTTCATGAATACTATCGTTGGGTTTTGGTTTGTTATATTTATTACGAATAACCCTATATAATTGAGTAGGGTCTCGTAACCTCGAGGATTAATAAGGAACGCCCGAATGAAAGCTGGCAACACTAATCCATTCGGAAGTCACCGTCCTAAATCAAACACGCTGCCAATCTCCGCAGGGTGATCGCATATTTTAATATCTATAATGGTATTTTAAATCGGATAGATTTATTCAGTGAGCGAGATGGGAATATTGATTTGGAAAAATGATAGGCAATCCGGAATTAAGTTGTTCGTTGACATTTTTTTTTATTGGTTTAAATGTCTAATTTTTTTTTTATTTTTATTTTAAATAAATACCCACTGTTTATACGTATAATGTACATAGATTTTTTTTTTATTTTAATAGTTTTATACATAAACAATATAAATTTTTGGTTTAAAATAAAAAAAAAATAATTGATTGATACAATGTGCATGTTTAAATAACTGATCATACAAATAACAGTATAATATCTTTGTAATAACATAGATAAAGATAATAATCATACTTTTGGAATAAATTGATAATTATTAGTTCTGAAATGGAAAAAAAAAACAGATTCAGTTATCACAAAATATTTGGATACGGTTTAGTTGTAATATGGTTTACTACTAATGTAAAAAGAGGTATTATTAAATCTGCGGAACTTATTAATTATTTACAAAAAATATTAATATAATTCATAAAATAAATAAGAATATAATTCATAAAAAAAATCTACCTCAATTGTAGCAAAACCGGTTATTTGATTTAAAAACTAAATTACCGAATTTATTGTGATAAAATTTCTATGGTACCAATTTGCAAGTATATGTAGTCTTTCAGATAAAAAATAATTTTTCTGAATCGTACTTGTAACTAACAGACAAAAAATACAACTGAATTGAGTACCTCCTTCTTTTTGAAGTTGGTTAAAAAAAGACGAATTGAATATCCCATCCATCTTTTAACAGTATCTTAAAAAGTATTGTTAGTTTAAAGAAGAAATAACTCGTTTCCCATGTATAATCGTTACGATCTAAAAATATACTACCCTTAATAAATTCAGTAGAATCTAAATACTTCCTTTAAAACCCATAAAATTCAATATCCAGCCATAAAATTCACAAGTGCACACATAAAGCTGTATTGCAGGAAATTCGCACATACGACCAACAAAAGTTGGTAATGCGACCAAATAAATGAACATCAGGTGCGTGTAAATTGTTGGCGGGATGGTGAATATTTAAATTTAACGTGTAATACGCGTTAGGGTGGGCGTTCACTATCGGACGATGCACGCTCGCTCCATTTCCATAAAAGCCTCTTCAATCTCTAAAAACGCTTCGGGAATTTCAATTCGCGCTTAACGTTTTTGCTATTCCGTTATTGATTTTTTTTTTGTGTGCAATAAATATTTGGCGTTGTTTTTATTAATTAATGATTTTGTTGTAATTTTTAATATTATTATATGATACAATATACCATATCAGGCGTTAATTTTCCACTGTTGAACATAAGCCTCCCTTATTGAGGTGTTTTGCCAGTAGTGGTCATGCTTGATCAACCCGCTTGGGGTTGGCAACGCTGTTAAGTCTTCGAAATATTTTAAGAGAGTCGCTACTACCCATCCCTCGACCTCTATGTTTAAATTATTTCATGATGGTGTTATGTTTTAACAATATAAGTTTTACACGTTCTGGTATGTATGAAGTAATTATGTCAATGATAATTCATGTATTGAGTATTCGTTGACACTTTATTGATTAATATATAATTTAAAATTTTAATATTGAGTGTCAACAAATTGATATTATGTTGCTTTGACAGCAACAAGTTGCGTTTTGCGAAGAATACACACATCATGGCAGTAAACACTGATGATTAGAAAAATATTTTTTATATTAGCAAAGATATCGCGTTATATTTTACATAGTATACTCTGTTTTGTCTATGGTACTGTTCATGTGATTCAGTGGTAAGTGTCACTTACCACTTCTCATACGCGTAAAACCTATAAGAGAATATAAGAACTTTCTATTTGTAACCATTAAAAAGATTATAATATTACCGCATTGATATATGGCCACACATATAGACAGACAATTAGCATGGTGTTCTTTAAACGAAGGGAAGAATTTTGTTCAGGTTAGGTAACCCGCACGTAACGCAAATTCTATATAATACTCAATATGAGCGTGGACTGTAACTTGCTAGCTCCTAGTTTCTTCGGTCCCAGATCGCAGGGTGTCGTATGGGGCCATATAAATTAAAAACCTGACCTCCTTTGAATTGCATTTAAAATACATATACTGTAAGGGGAGAGACGAGCGCTTCCGACGGTATCGGTTGACAAAAGGGACGATGTTACCATGTGTAAAATAAATATTTTATACATTTTATAAATAATTACGGTAATCGCTTACCAAAATATGCTTGTTTGCCACTTTATTTATATAAAAAATATAGAAATCTAGACACTAAATAAACAAGCTTCTTTACAGCAATACGGATAGGGGGAAAGGGATTGTTAGTAATGGAGACTGAGAATCCCATTGCTAGCAATATATCCAACCAGGTCGACCTCCTCACGGTTCCCCCTGGAAACTATCATGGTTAATTCCTGATGAATTCATCATGATAGGCTTACTGGCCTGTTTTCATTTTCATCAATCACCCTTCACTGGTGCTCCACCAGCGTATCCCGTTAGCGCAGGCGGGGTCACCATACCATTTTCACTCATCAAAAAAAAAAGCAATACGGATATATAGTGGAATATCACTATAAATAGTCACGTAATATAAAAGTTAACGGCTACCATAAAATTAATAGTCCACCAGTAAAGAAGTCGTCAAAATACGCAACCGTCGACGGAACGGTTACGATAATTGATTTATATTAAACGTTGTAAATAACGTGATTGCCAATAATATGTAACGTAACGTTAAGCGCCATTCGCGTGGATTTCACGGTATTAATTTTTATTTGTTTCCGTGATCGTTGACCGGTCGGGTGTCACTTTTATGTCACTACACTTTGGAATGTCAATAATAAGTTGGCGCGCTTTTTGTTTAATTTCCAAATGGAGGGGTACAAACTACTAAGGTATAATGTTTTAGTACGAGGGACTGGGTTGTTAATAACGGGGACTACTAGCCCCATTACTAGCAATATCGCGTGAAGGTCGACCTGATAAGGTATATTGCTAGCAATGATGTTGTCAGAACTCATTACTAATAATCCCTTTCTCCGGGGGGAAAGGGAATGTTACCATTACTAAATGGTACTAAAAATCCCATTGTTCGCAATATATCCAACCAGGTCGACCTCCTCGCGGTTCCTCCTGGAAACTATTATGGTCAATTCCTGATGAATTCATCATGATGGGGTAACTGGTCTGCTTTCATTCTCATCGATCAACCTTCACTGGTGCTCCGCCAGCATATCTCGTTAGTGCAGGCGGGGTTACCATACCATTCTCACCCATAAAAAAAAATACAGTAGGTAAAAAAGTACATACACTAAGATGATACGGACATTCTCAAATATCTTCTACAGTGTTTATTTAAATAGCCATTTAACTTTTACGTTTGATAAGAAGACAATCCTTAGAGAATTAGGTTAGGAGCGTATCGAATCGCCAGATGTCAATCGGTGCACAGCGGCGGGGTCGTTGACCTCGCATGCGGGCCAAATTCGGAAGTGGACGGGACATTAATCGAACGTCACTGGTCTTGGGACGGTCTGGGAAGAATTTCAACAGGGACATGTGTAGAGTAGAAAGTTCTGTATATATATATAAAGCACGTGTGTCCAGAATGTAAATAATCAAGATATTTTATTCTTATTTTATAATAAAATACTTTGTAATATAGTAATATTATAAGCCAAATACTTAGATTATATAGATAGAGTATCTCCATAGAAATGCTTCGAGAATAACAGGGGAACTTTTTGATGTATTTTTGCGTGATAAATAGTTATGAGTGATTCCTTTATAACTTTTATTATAAATTTATTTTGTCTTATAATTTCTGCATCTTTTTAAAGCGTATATATTTTATTTAATAAATAATACGTCAAGATACATTTTATGCGTACGTATGTAGAATGCAGATAAAAAAAACGAGTTTGTCAGCTAATTGTCAAATTAGCTGACAATATTTGACCCGTTTTTGAGGCTAGATACTCTGTCTGTTTAATCTAAGGCCAAATATCATGACTGAGCTGGTCGACTGATATCATAAGCTAAAATAAAATTTAAAAAATAAAAATTTTAATTTATAAAAAGTATGGTTATTTTTTGTCTAAACAACTTATACCACAAGTGAAAAAGAAGTTTAATAAACAAACATTCGAAATTTAAAAGTATAAAAAGTAGGATAAATTTTATAAATTTGAATTTCGAATGTTTGTTTTATTCTATTTCGAGGACCAAATCAAGTCGTAACTAATAATAACCAGTACACCACAGAGCAAGTAATTACTATGTTATTTACAGTACACCAATAAATCTAGGCAGGATAAATGTTTGTCACTTTGACACAAATAATAAGGCGAAACATCCGGAAGAGTAAAAATGTTGTAACTTTCTTAATAAAAGTTATACGCGTGGTAAAATATACTGTCGGCACACATTGTTATTAATATGTCAATACAGTTTACTAATCATATAACACAGGCGACACAGTATTGTTTGCTCACTAATATTTATCCGTGTATATCCTTTCTAATATTATATACGTGAAAGAGTTTGTTTGTTTATATCTTAAGGGATTAACCAATTGACATGAAATTTAGTATACACGTACTATAGGTGTTGAAAAAGGGCATAGGTTACCATTTACTCTGGGGAAGGAAGGGTCATTGTCAGCAATATACATTGTCAGGTCAACCTCCACGTGGTAGTCCCCGAAAACCATCCTGGTCAATTCTAAGTATAGTCATACGACGGGCTAACTAAACTAACCTGCCTTTTCATTCTTACCTATCATAAGCGTAAACGGGGTTACCGTTCCATTGACATCCATAAAAATAACTATTTGTCCAGGACACGTGTAAAAGTCGCGGGTAAAAGTTAGTATTTCATATTATTACAACCTTAGCAATGTAGTAGTTTCTAGGATAAAGTAGGAGGTTTGCATTTTAACATATTTAATAAATTCTTACATTTTAAAATTCACTCTAAAACTAATAAAGAAACTGTTTTAATGTAACCGTGGAATGATATTGTGTAATTTATTCAAAACTCACTTTATTAATAAGCAATAAGGTTGACAACACAAGTACAAAACATCTGTTGTAAACTCAATATCCAATTTATGATACCGGTTAATGTATTAAATTATAGCCAACCGAATGCCACTGAATCGATTAGTCACGTCGTACTCGGTACAGTGACGAGTGCGTAATCGATTGTCTCAACCATTCGAGTTTTGAACTGGCTATTATTCTATTATGTCGCTGCTGTTCTAGTGTCTATGGATTTAGACAATAAGTATAGTACAGAGTAATAGAATTATATTATTTGTGGTATAAATAATAAATTAAGTACCTACTTTCTTATAATTTATATTATATATGTAATAATAAATACATTTATGGTTATGGCAACCGCAGTTAAGCTTTGGAGATGTTTTAAAATGAACGCTGCTGCCCATCTCTTGTCCTCCTTATAGTCGCCTCTTACGACATCCACAGGAATGGAAGATGTGGCTTATTCTGTAACCGGGAGAGACTGACCAGGATAGAATACTACAGAAATAGCCGATTCTCTTCTTTATCCCAAATACTACATGTTTGTTTAATTTAATGACAATTGCTCAAGTTATTAAAGCGCCAAGATGTAATAAACTCACTTTCATATTTGTTAGATACACTACATTGACGGGGATAAAAGTGGGCGACAAAGGAAACCAGAAATGGAAATTGGAAATATATGTATATTGACGAAAGTAACTTAGAAGACTAGGGCCGTGAAGGGAAGCCAAAAGGAAACTATAGAGATGCGTTCCAATTTCGAATTTGGTAAATAATATAAAAACTATAAATAATATATATGGTCTGCATTTCAAAAGTAGCCTTCCTCATCCCGTATCATATAGTACGTGCATGTCAAATTCCATAGTAATTAGGTAAGCCATTAAGATGTCCAAACGAATAAATACATTTTCACATTTATAATTTTAGTAAAAAAGGGTTGGAATTTTGCTACTGTTATTAAATAAATTTAAATTACAATTGCCATAAATTTGGTTATAGATGGCTTCAAGCCGTCTCAGTGAAGCGAAGAGGCTCGACTCTCAAACCATTTTACGGACCACCGCAAAATCCGTTACGCCGTATTGCCTCATTGTTTTCTATTACATTTAGAGGAACACTTAAAATGTAACTAGTTTCTTATTGATTTTATTGGTAAATTGATAAAATTAATTAGACAGATGATAGGTTGGTAATGGTGCCTACAGATCTAAAATCAGATATGTAAGAGCTTCTATCTTGGACCTAAAATATGTACTACATCTTTCATCTGTATGTGCAGATTTTAGGTTCATGGTACAAGAAGTAGATAGGTTATTTCATACATAAGTTACTTGACCGATCGTAAAAATTCTTTTACCTACAGAAAGCTATATTGATGAGCTACATTGAAAAAAAAAAACAACGCGAAGTCCTAATTGTCGTAAATTTAATATGGGTTTTAAGACTGGAAATTTATTCATACTGACAATTTTTTTACGTATACTCCACTGAAATGTTTTTGATGTAATTTCACAGATTTTTAAGTCATATACCATAAATAACTGATCATTATTATCAGCTCACCACAGTCTACTGTTGAGTATAAGCATTTCCCAGGGGACGCCACTGAGCGCGATCTATAGCTGTGGTTATTTCTGACCACCCCTCGTTGTCGCTCCAACTTAACCATAGGTTGTCTCATACTACATTTCTCGTTTTGTTACCTCCTTTTTATAGAATGCCTATCTTAGATTATATAGATAGAGCATCGTGTCTCAAAAACGGGTCAACATTTTGTCAGCTAATTGTCAAATTTACTCACTCGTTTTTTTTATCAATGTTCTATATACTTACGCAAATAATGTATGTTGACGTATTATTTATTAAATTAAATTAATATTTACTCATTAGAAAGGTACAGAATTTATAAGAGAAAATAAATATAGAAGTTATAAAAGGCTTCCTCATAACTATTTATCACAGAAAACTGTATGAAAAAATAGAACCGCATTTTTTGAAGCATTTGTATGGACACACATCTATAAGATCCAAGGTCTACACCAATAAATATATGTTCTATTCTAATATATACAAAAACCCTGAATCACGTTGTTCATTCAAGCTAATCTCCGAAACTGCTCAATCGATTTTAATGAAATTGTACTCGCTTTTACCCGTAACTTCGTCGAAATAACCGGGATATATTTACTGACCTTCCGGTCGGTAAGTATAAGTAGCCTATATCCTTTTCCATCCCATATAGTACGTATATACCAAATTACTTAGTCATTGGTTAAGCCGTTTAAAAGCATCTTAACGGCTTTAAGGTAACAAACAAACAAACTCACTTTCACGTTTATAGTATTAGTAAGGACACGCGAGAGTAAGGATATTGAATTCACTTGGAATTAACATAAGAGATGGGATATTTTTTTATCACGATTAGAGAAAATCGATTCGGCAGATGAAGGACTTAGGCAGACAACATTTTCCGGGTCAACTATATTACAGATGTAAAAGTTGGCCATAATGTATGTGTCTTTTTAACTTGATCACGCTTTAATAGTTAAAAGGATTTGGATGAAATTTGCATCACAAATAAAACACGCTCATCTTACACATAAGATACTCTTTAGCCTGATTCAAACGAGCAAAACCGCGAGCTACTGCTAGTAAATAAATAAATATGATCTGTCTCTACTACTCTATATCAAGTACAATGCTAAAGTCAAATGCAGACGTAAAGCCTGAAATTAGATTAGATACTCCCTCAGCGGCGTAACAAAGTAACATTCAAGAAATTGTTCTGACCGCATTAATTCACGGCCCATAAAGTTACCTGTTGAGAAAGTGCCCCGAGAGATCCCTCAGACGTTATGGGGTACATCTAAATTGTCTTACTAGAGTAGCAGAAAATAAAGGCTTATTAGTAAACTGTGGAGTTGGGAACAATTGTTGTTGCTAATTGGTAAAGCGTCACGGTCGTAAGCAGATTGTAAAGTATTAAAGACGAATTTACTAGTGACGGAAGTGAAGTTTTTGGTCACAAATATTATTTTGTTGTTTATTAACAACAAAATACACTATCATTAGTAGATTCTTCTTAAAACAAGTTTAATTCGGTTTGTGTTTGTGTAAGTAAAGACAAGAATAAATTGTTAAACGTAAATTACGAAGCTTAATTAAAATTGTTATTTTTTTGTGTATTTTTAAAGTAACTTCACAAAGAGATTGCACGAATTTTCTCTTCGTAGAATTATGGTACTTGATTAGAAATATTGTTTTGTTGGTAGTTACAAGATCACGGAAGTTACAGAACGATCAAATCTACTAGTGATAAACTTGCTCGATTCCAAATCACAATTATTGTTTTTTTTTTTGTAACTTTGTGAGATACCGAAGTTACAAATGAATTCAAACTTTCAACCAATATAAAATCCTGCCAGTGATAAAGTTCCTAAATATAATTGTTATATTGTTAACTGGTAAAAAACTATGATCATAGACAATAACTACTGGTTTGATTGCAAGCCTGATATACTCACATCATAGCCGCTCAAGATTAAAGGCCTCGGCTAGTTCTAAAACTAGTCGAGCAAATATAATAATTACACGTAAGCTAAACCAGCAATTATTACATTGAAAATGTAAAATGTAGTTACGAAATTCTTAACAATAAGATTCTATCTGATTGAAAAAACAAATTTATTAGTAATAGAATTATGTCTTCTGGTTGCCTTTTTGTATTGTTGTTAAATGGATAATAACTTTTCCAAATTGGTAATCCACTGTTCTATCTGTCATGTCATTTCTTATGCAGTCTTTTAAGTATGTTCCACTATTATACGGATCGTTTGTAACACTACAGCTGCAAGTCAGCGATAAGATTTACTGCTATGTGACTTTATAGTAGCTGTTTGCAATGAATATTTCTTCATCCTTAACCATCGTTTCGAGTGTCCCAGTTTCTTGACTAGTACTACAGACTACATCAAAGGCTCGAACGCAACATCTTAGTTGGACTGTTTACGCACTTGGAAACGCTCTGTCTGTTTTATAGGATTGTCTAGTTTATTATAGGTTATTTATAGTCTCTAATTCTTTAGATGTGTTACAAGATGCAATCGTCTCTGTAAAAATTGTTTTTTTTTTCGAATTAAATTTTAAATGGTGAATAAGAAAAGGGAATAAAAATAATTTTGTTTTACTGGTAATGCCTATTATGAATCAATTTTAAAGAGGCTCTTTATCTAATTATATTTTTGTATAAGGCCTTTTTTTATACGACTTAGAATGGCAAACAAGCTGACAGAGGTACCCAAGCAATCGACTTTTGTACAAAAGCTCCCTCTGGCCTTTTTCTTCTTGATCCCGCAATGTAAAATTTTTGTAAAATTATTTTTTTTTCTTTTGTGGAACAAATTATTACATTATTGTGTTAATGTTATTATTAGTTAAGTGTATCAAAACCAACACAAGAAGAAAATAATTTTGAATAATTTAATAATTTTCAATTAGAGCATTTGTAACCATTAATTATTAATAATAATGTTTTATTTTTTTCAGGTAAACATCTGTAAATGCTGTCAAGTCTTTACGAGGTATTAGTGTACGGATTTAATCACTATCTACTAGGGGTGGGTATTATATGGCACGATCTATATATTTTAGTTACAATATGTATATATTGGTCCAAAAATAAATATGTTAGGAGTCTGTTATCCAAAAAAAAAAAATGCAACAGACTTTTAAATATTCAAAAATAGATATCCGATGGATATGGGCGATATCGAAGTGGTTGATGACCTTTTTTCCGCCATCAATGTCTAGAGGAACCCAATATATAGATATTGGGTCGGTATTCACCATATATATATCACGGTATATATTACCCATGCCTAATATATATGTGTTACTAATATAATAAAATTGTAACTAGACACTACGTAGTATAAAACAAAGTCGCGTCTGTCCCTATGTATGCTAATATATCTTTAAAACTATACAACGGTTTTTTATGCGGTTTTTTTAATAGATACAATGATTCAAGAGAAAGGTTTATATGTATAATACATGAATAATATAGTAGAGGGACACTGGTAATTTTAGAGGTTTCTAATGTAATATCGTAATGTGGGGGGAGGGGGGGGCGGCGCTTTTGAGTATCGCCGTAAGAGCCGGGGCGGGCCGCTAGGGATTTTATATAAGGGTTTTAATAAGACCTATAGACTCCAGACAATAATTTTTAGAAATTTTGTCTGTCTGTCTGTCTGTATTTTTGTTTAGACATCATGCTAAAACTACTTACATCAAGTTACATGCAATTCTTGAAGGTGTAACTTAAAATCTGGTATAAATAAGTATGTATCATCTTAATAAGTCACACAGAAATGGTCTATTTAATTTGTTTTCGTATTTATGAAATCTACTATTTTGTACGCGTACTAAATATTGGGCAAAATGCTGGTTCTATATAAAATCAACTCAATTTTCGACTAGTTAGAACATTTTTCCCACCTAATACGTTTTGTACGCGTACAAAATAGTGGGCAAAATGCTAGTTCTATTTAAAATCTAGTCAAATTTCAACAAGCTAGAACATTTTTACCATCTAATACCGATAGAATTTCAATCATGATTGCTATTTAATTTTGAATCCTCAACTTGAAAGATACAGTTGAAAATTGCATGCACACTGATTGTTCCCGACAAATACCTACCTAATTTAAAAATTTATTATTTTTCAAATTAATTTTGTATTTTCAGACTAAATGATATAGTTAAAAATTGCATGCGGACTGATTGTTCCCAACAAATACCAACCTAATTTGAAAATGTATTATTTCTTCAAATTAATTTTGACTTTTCAGACCAAATGATACAGTTGAAAATTGTTTGCAGCCTGATTACAATGTGTCGTAACCTGCGTAGAGATGGGCAATCCACCTGGGTGGGTTTAAAGTCTGGTGGGTAAAAACCGGGTGTTTTGGGTTTATTGGGTTTAAACCCCATAAACACCCAAATTTTTGGGTGTTTATGATTTTGTACTTCATCATCGTCATCTCAGCCGCAAGACGTCCACTATACTGGACATAGACAATATTATTATGCAGCCTACAGAATAAAAAACTTTTAATTTGATTTTGAGTTTATTAAGAAAGAGATGAAAGTAAAATGTAAAACTACAGTCAATCACTGTCAGATTCAGAGTTATTACAAGCGATGAATTGTATAATAATAATAATAATAATATTTATTTAATTAGACTACATAAGGCCCATTTTGTTAGTTACAAATTGACTTAACCTATGTTAGTAAATGAGCGGTCATAACGCTCTTACATTGATAACCTGTCCCATCCAATATTTTAGGATGGGACAGTCCATTTTATCAGCAATTGTCTTCAGGACACTGTTTGAGCTAACACGCACCCTACCCAACAGCGAAACAATTCGTTTGCGTCGTATTGCGTAAAAATCATCTGTACGCTCCCGTGCAAACATGTGTGACGCACTACAGTGACTAGGTAGCCCCAACAGTGCCCTGAAGGCATTATTGTATTGGACTCGAAGAGCATTGTAAGTTTTTTGACTATAGTTGACCCACAAGCTACTTGTGTAGAACACCTGACAAAAAGCTTTAAACAGGGTTATTTTTACTTGTTTTGTACATCTAGTAAACCTGCGGGCCAACATGTTACTTCTAACTGCCAATGCTCTTCTTTCTCGTTTTATATCCAGGTCATCTTTTAAAGTATTTGCAATAATGTGACCGAGATATTTAAAATCAGTTACCACGTCAAGTACATTTCCATTAAGTGATATAGGAGGCACATACTTCGGTTTTTTATGTCCAGATACAAATGTCATGATTACACTTTTGCTAGAATTATATACCAGACCATGGTTTTTCGCGTATGCTTCACACACAGCTAGCATTCTTCTTAAAGCTCCAATTGAGGGGCTCAGCAGTACCATGTCGTTGGCATAGCTTATGTTATTGACGCTTACTCCATCAATATAACACCCAGCATGCATTCCGCTGAGCTCCTCAATTAGGCCATTTACATACATATTAAACAAGTTGGGTGAAGTCAGCCCACCCTGCCTTACTCCGCATTTTAATCGGTATGAGTCTGATAGAGTATCATTCCACCTCACCTGATTACTTTGATTATTGTACCAATACTCAAGAACTCTAACTAACTCTGTAGGAAGCGTAGTCTTACCAAGTTTACTCCATAAAAGATCATAAGATACCATATCAAAGGCTTTACTTAAATCCAAGAAACATGCATAGACTGGAGTGGATCTGTCTGTGTAGTATCTGACCGTATGCTTGAGACACAGAATGGCCGATTCAGTCGACACCCCCTGCCTGAAGCCAAATTGAAGGTCATGCAAGTTTAGATGTCGTCTAAGTTGCGTATCAAGTAAACCGTCAAACACCTTGGCTGTTATTGTAGCCAGTGATATAGGCCTGTAATTACCGCTGTCCGATACATCTCCCGTCCTGTTCTTAAGTATTGGTACAACAATCGTTTTCAACATATCCTCTGGTAGGTATGTATGCCCAATACAATACGTGTATAACATTGAGAGCACCCTGGGCAAATGGTCCCCAGCTGCCTGAAAATGCTCTATACTAAGGCCATCATGCCCAGGGGACTTTCCTCTTTTCATGTTCTTTATAATAAATTCAATATCTTTACATGTAAAATTATGGATTTGACCTACTATCTTTTTACTACAAGCATTTGTAGTCGACTGTAAGTTTTGTTGACCTAAAGGAGATGTTACTCTAAAATTATTTTTAAACATATTAGCTATTTGTTTAGGACAATTAATACCATTAATATTTACAGGAAAACTAGTTTTACCGTTTAGACTATTTGTCGCTCTCCAAAACCCACTAAAGTCACTTCTGGAGCGGCAAAGAGCAATTATATCCATTTTTATTTGGTCTTGGTTATTTTGACACCATTTTAGTTTACTTTTAAATCTCTTACGACTCTCATACATTTCTTTATACATAATACCCTCAGTTGGTTTACCATATAATTCCCATATCGAAAACTTAATTCTAGCCTCATTATGTGCCTCCCTTACATATTTATTCCAACCAGTTACACATCTTCGCCGCCCAACAGGCCTGTCGTGACTTCGAGCTGCAGCTTCTGCTAATGTATTTACTATATTACTGTATAATTGGTTTATTATGGTCTTATGAATAGGATCACTGCACTCTCTATCACAACAATTAGCAAGCTCAGATGGGAACTCAATTTCACTTAACTTTTTATTACAATAATTATTATATAATTGTATCTGTTCATAGTCTCTAATTCCCCACAATATTTTATTACAATGTCTTCCATTTATTGCTATTTTTGATTGCAATATATTTATGTTACATTTTATTTGAATAGGGAAATGATCAGACCAATATATATCATAAAGTATATTTATATCTGTAATAGACTTCCAAGAAGCTTGTGTTACTAAAATATGATCTAACCAACTTTTTGTCCCATGTGCATCGCTAATAAAAGTATAACTATCCGAATTCAAACCTAATTTCTCTATATCCGCACAAATCAGCTGTTGTTCTGTACAGAAATGTAAAAGCTCCTTACCGAATTGTCCATGTGGGTGCGCATTGTAATCACCAAGAATAAATACAGTCTGCGAGTCATTATTCTCAACAATTGCACAGATCTCGCCTAAGCAGTGAGTGAATTCTGTTAAATTTTCACTATCGTCTGTGGGCATGTAAACACTCATAATAACCATTTGTTTATCACTAGTCTCTGCATTAATTGCTATTATTCGCGAACTTTCACATTTAATCACCGACACTGACCTGAAAACACTTTTCCGCCACAATATTGCGACACCACCAAACGGTCTACCGTGAAGAATGCCTACTGATGTGTCCACAGCAGACTTTCCAGAATATCCAAAATCATCATGAATGCTACCTAAAATATGTATATCATGAGGTAGAAGCCAAGTTTCCTGCAATGCGACTATATCCGCCCGTTCACATAAAGATTTTATGCATTCTACCGATCTTTTCATTGATTTACAATTGAAGGATATCAAAGTTAGTGTTCTATTATGCATTATTATTTTGTATTTAAAAACTTGTCATCATTACCAGATGTCTTTTTAAAAGTAACAAACCGACGAAACGAAATTCCATCAGGCCATAGACCCGCATCCATAAATATAGATAATTTACTTTGCGGTACAAATATTTTATACGCATCATATTCCTTCTGAAATTTCATGCAAATTTTTTCTAGCGCTACAGACACCTTAGTTTTTTGCAAAATATATGAAGATATGTCCTCTATGGAAGTATTTTTATCAACTTTATTTATAAAAAGCGGTATCTTTACATCTGCTGCTCGAAATTTTTCCTCCGGTTCTGTACTTGCTTGTCCTCTTTTCCCCATAAATTTATTTCTGAGTTTCTTTCTTTGTACAACTATCCAATCTTCTGACTTTTTTCCATTTTTCCATTTTCCGCCAGAAGCAATATCAGCAAATGATTTTTCCACTACTAATGGATGGGAGACTGTGTTGTGACTATTGGCTATGTTCCCACCGGTCGCACTCACTTGCGTGTCCGCTGCTATGTTTTGTTTGCATTGATGTACTGTATCTTCTACCCTCGCACTTACGTTTTCTAATGTACTATTTATCAAACAATTAGATTGCGTTTTCGATGGAATATTTATGTTGCACTCGCTATTTATATTTCCATTTTTCTCTTCCTGAGAAATATGAAGCAATCCAATGGGTCCACTGTCGTAATGAAAATTATCAATAACATTTGCACACCCTCTCTTCGTGTTTATATATTGTGAGGGTTCAAAGTTATTCACAATTGAGGCTGATTTTAAATTTGCCAACTCATTCTTTATCAACTGTAATTCTTCCGTTGTAGCGCAGGTTTCCTTTACAGTTCGAACCTCCTGTTGCAACACGAGTATATCTTTTAATAATTTGGTTACATCTACGTGATCAAAACTTATGGGGGGTAGTTTCTGTAAGTTTCTTGCGACAAAAATCGGAATTTTTTCGGGATCTATTCCTTTCAATAGTGATAAAATATCTTCTATATCCCGCTTCTCTTTACCGTCCTTTTTCCGCATAATCTTTCGTATCTTCGTATTGACTGAGTCAAATAACAAAGTCTTCGCTTCCCTGATTTCTTCACTCGAAAATGAAGTCGTAACAATACGAATGAGACTTTCCTCGTCCATAACATCACATTTATTTTGGACAAAAGATAATAGTTCACTAATTACAATATTACAATTATTGCATTTCAATATATTTGTTGCCATTATGCTAAGCGATTTATAGACAGCGCTTTTGCACATCCGTACTCAATGAAACGTACGCAACGACTGATGAGGTTCGATAGGCTCTATTTCGTCTAAACTGTTATGTTCATTTACTTGCTCAATGAAAGCTTCTAAGGTATTTTCTTCATTAAACTGAATGTCCTCGCATTCAGCTTTATGTTTAAGATTCCAGTTATAACAAATGAATGAAATTTTTTCAGTTCTTTCAGTTGTAAGTCGATTTCTTTTGTTATTATGTATGTAGCCTTGGATACTAAAGGAACGCTCAGTGGCTGCCGAAGTACAGGGAGCTGATAGAATACGAATCGCTACTTTGCTTAACTCAGTGGAACCACAAATACCTTTCCACCATATTAGGGGCTCAATGCTATCTAATGAGCTCCATACAAATCCTCTGGCCCAAAAGTTTTCTTTAGCTTTATAACACGCCAAATCTGCCATTACATTTGACAAACTTAAGTGTTGGCTTAAATTGTAGATAAACTCCATACCCTTAAGTTCTTCCTCTTGAGTAAGTTCGACTCCTAGAGTCCTGGGGTCTAGAATATATGCTGCAAAATGTATTGGCCTCATTACCATATTGCATCTTGAAGATACTGATGTTAGAATCTGCTGTTTGCTTTCTTCGCTCAATGTCGAAATCTCATTTAATGCAAAACGTATCTTAGCTTGTACATCTCTAAATGTAATGTATGTGCGATGCAAACGATTCTGGTCGCTCTCTAAGTAAAATATGCTTTCAGTGACTGGTTCCAAAATACTTATACATTCCCCTGTCTTCGTCCAGAAATCATCACTTAGAATTAAATCTTTAATATCTCTTGAAATTACCACATCTTCTCTAACTGTTAATATTTGCAAAGCTATCTTATTTGCTTTCAAACTTTTTAACGAAGTAACATGACTTCCCCATCTTGTAGCACAAGGCAATTTTAGTGTTTGTGTAGAATCTTCACCCTGCCTTGATTTTATCAACAAGGAACTTAATCGTTGACTCCTTTTAACAGTTTTTATTATATTTATGGCTTGCATAATAAACACAGTTACTTCTTGTATCTTTACAATATCTTGGCACAACAAGTTAAGGATATGTGCACAGCAACCGAGAGGAACAACATGTGGATATTTGAGTTTTGTTAATTCGAATGCCTTTTGTATATTTCTAGCGTTATCGCCAATAAGTACAAGAAACTTATTTGCTCCATACACTTTCATTACTTTTTCAACTTCTTGGCTAAGGTATTCACTAGTGTGAGGATTACTTTCTGTATTCAAACTTTTAACGTATGCAGGTTGAGGTTTTGATATAAGAAAGTTTATTATTCCTTCATTTCTTAAATTAGACCAGCCATCGCACTGAAGGTGTAAGTAACTACAAGCATTTAGTTCCTCATTTAACTCAAAACGCATTTCTCTATATATTTTATCTAAGTATTTTGTCGCTAAAGCTTTACGTGAAGGTATTTTAAATTTTGGTTGCAATTTTTCGAAAAATTGTATCCATAAAGGATGTTGCACCATCGATAATGGCGTCCCTGTTACAAATATAGCTCTCGCTAATTCTGTTTTTATATGATCATCGGTGTCTTGAAACTCAGCATTTATTGTAGTGTTAGCAGACGACGAGGGGCTTATAAAAGAATCATTTGTCTCTATCTCTGACAGTCCAGACATTTTGGTTTTGGACGAGCTATCTTTTATAAGTTTCATAGAGTCTTTTAATGTTTCTGGAGATTTTGGACAAGTGATAAGATGTTGAAGCATTTTGGCAGCATTACTGAATTTGTAGACCTTATTACAAAGCTTGCAAGAAACAGACTTGTTTGGTAAAGTACGGTAGTGCTCCCATATGCGTAAATCTTTAGGTCTCCCCATTGAACCTAAAAAAATGAACGATGATTAGTTGGTCTGACGAAAATTCAACAATAGAGTGCCTATTTTTTTACAATGATTATTTCTTGTTATTTACAATAAATTTATTAAAAAAATAATAAAATAAATACAAAAAACCTTTGTAAAATTACATCTCCTCGGAGGATTAAACGCAGACGCTAGTTTATTATCGTATTGTTCTGTATTTTTCTCAGCAACTTCTTTAATTCGATTAGGTACTTACGCATATTATGTTAAAAATAAATATCTAGTACACATCTTAGGCTATCCACCATTATTATCCAATGACGACTCTCAGCTAACTATGCACTATCATCCAAAATAAACGTGTATGGAAAATTTTATCCCAGTCGGTTGAGGATTGAGGATAATTGCATCAACATACGAACATACCTACATACTTTTATTTACATAACGCAAGCTAAATAAAAGCTTGTAATAATACATCTAATTTTAAGTTAAAATTGTTAAGTGATCATGATATAATTGTATCATTCAAAAATCCACTTACCTTTAATTATTTCTTGTTAAGTATAAATATTATTTCAAATCTGCTCCCTTAATATGCACTTTTTTACTGCTTTTCCTACCTAACACGTTACCAGGAAGTCACGTTACCAGAGTCAGAGTAATAGTGAACACGTTTGACAGTGATTGTCGTCGCCTCATATTCAGCGTCGACGAATAGGGGAATCCCCAGTCATAATGTATTGCATGCGTGGCGGTCTTACTTCAAATCCATAAACAAAGAGATAATTACAGAACTCGATACTAGATGGCGCTGTTTTTGTTTGAAGAAAGTTTGCGGGCTAAAATACATAGAATTTCATCAATGACTTCCACAAAGAACAACATTTCTGTTTTTTCTAAGTCCGTATCTCTTCCGTATATTTCATAAGATATAAGCTTGGGCTACATTGTTATGCAACGTGATTTTGTCGCTGTCTTGCTAGCAGGGTTGACAGATATACGATTTAAATCGTACTCATACTATTATTTGTCTATTTTTTAATGTACGATCGTAAAGATTATGATCGTAATTCGCACAAAAACATACGACTTTTTGGTTACCTGGCAACATTTTTATTATGAAACGAACATGCTCACATCATCAGTCACATGCAACAATTTATTGGGGATTTCCCCTTCACATCTGGCAGTCCTGCTTGCTAGAATATAGGTAAGTCAGCCACAGTTACTGACGATCGATATTTAAAGGGTATTGTTTTTGTGCTAAATATTTCATAAAAACGTTATTTAATACTTTGTGGATTATTAATTTAGTTGATAATCACTGGAAGTAAAATGGATGCTAATTTGAGAGATCAAGATCTTCGTATAAAACAGTTAATAAAAGAAAATCTACGTAAGTACTCTTTTTATACCTAGGTAGGTAAGGTATAATAAACACAAAAGGTACTTAGATCGCGTGTGTTCGAAGCATTTATTCTAATAAATTTAATTTAAAATTGTAGAAAGAAAAAAATGTCTGCCAAGCCGTAGCCGAAGCCGATCTCCAAATATATTTGGCGATAGTGAGACCCAGTGTCCAGATGATTTACCCAGCGTCGTCGCAACAAAGAAAAAAACGAGGATAAAGTAAAAGAAAATTTACTGAAAGAAGAAACAAACTGTTCTAAATGCTTAATTTATGGAGAAGAGGATAAAAGAAATGAGTATTTCGGACTGTTAGTGGCTCAAGAATTTAAATATATACGGCCATGTGTGCGAACGAGGTGTTATGAAGAAATTTTAAAGTATCTACGGGAAGCAAAAGGCCAACATGTTGATCAACTGCAACATGAAAACACTGAAAATTAATTACTTTCATTTTATTATATATAGATTTTTAAAATTTCCTGAAATATTATTAGTTAACGTTTTATTTAATATTGTAGAATTGATCAATACAATTTATAAAAATAATTTATTGGTATTACTTACATATTTTCAAAAAAATACGTAAAAACCTATTTTTTTGGGTGATTATGGAAGTTTATGGGTGTTTATTGGGTTTTTACCAAAGCACCGGGTTTAAACCCGGTGCTTTGCCCATCTGTAAACCTGCGCTATCGAATGTCACAGCCACGCTCTCTTCACATAAAGTGGCTAAAATAAGTCCTTTGATGTCGCCGTTTGTCGAAAGACTAGCTATTTTGTGGATTCGTTCTAGACTAAATAGGTTTTTGTATTATGATTTTGTGATGTGAAAGTATTGCAAGTAGACAGTAACATGTGATGTAAATGATTGCCATGTGGTCCCGGTATAGGATGGACCACCCCTTCCATTTGCGTGAAAGTCGTAAGAGGCGACTAAGAGAACTTAATGGTCGATCATTGGTGATTTTTTAAAAGGGAATGGGCAGTTTCCCTCTTAAAAAATCACCAAATCCTAACTGCAGTTGCCTATATCCTAAACAGGCCTAAATTCAGTAGTTTTTTTAATGGGTGATAATAGAATGGTAACCCCACCCGCGCTATCGGTATATACCGGCGTGGCACCAGTGAAGGATGATAGGTGAGGAAGCAGGTCAGTTAGCGCATCGTGACGAATTCAATAAGAATTGTTCACAATGGTTTCCAGGGCGAACCACGTGGAGATCGACCTAATAGGGCATATTGCTAGCAATGAGGCTGTCAAACTACATTGCTAACAATCCCTTTCCCCTTAAATTCAGTAGTAGATAGGTTGATGTAATAATGCGTATCAAGCTACTAGCAATTTTGCTGAACCGATTATAATAATGTTTCTATGAGGCTAGCCCGAAAGTATATACTTTTATAAAAAAAAGGATTTTCCAAATCAATTTAATAAATAATGGAGTTCTATGGTAACAAACATAAAAAATACAATTGATTTGACAACCTTCTCCATTTTTTTAAATCGGCTAAAAATGCTCCATCTTAAACAGGTCATTTTCAGTTACTCAACATTCCTCAATATATTAGGTATTATATTTGCGATATCTATTTAAATCTATGTCTGTGTCGTAATATCTTCCCAAAATAACTTCCCATGACATCACACTCCAGTGAAGGGAGCCATTAACCGAGATTGCTATATCGGATGAATCCAAAGGTAAAATACGGGCTACTGTCAAAGGATACCTTTCTTTATTATGTTAAATCTTATTGTGTATCATCCAAAGGGACTGGCCAGTTTGAAATAAGATATAGCATAGGGTTGTCACTTCTGTTTTTATAATTTAATATTTTTATATATATATATTTTTTATTGCACTTGTAAGTTACATATAAAATAATCTATTTATAAATATTGTGAGCAAGGGTGGACTTATCTCTGACAGAGATCTCTTCCAGTCAACCCAGTACAGTAAGAAAGCATTTCGTTAGCGGGTAGCTAAAGTGCTACAACTATTAATACATAAACAAATATACAGTTAAATAAAATATTAAAATATATAATAAAATATTACATAAATACATACACTATAAATACATATAATACCTATCTACTTATATAATAAATGTTTTTGAAAAAATCAAAGCACAATAGTAGAAGATCATTCTGTAAATATGAATAAGTTATATACCAGAGGGAGACTTTGTATAAAAGTCGATTGCTTGGGTACCTCTGTCCCATTCGTGTTTCAACCGTGAAGCAGTTGTGTTTGCATGGCTGTGTTTCGGTTTGAAGGGTGGAATATGGCGTGAATTTACTGGGTACAGAGAAATAACACCTGAGTCCTCAGGAATGGCAACGCATGAGGGGTTTCATGGGCGAAACAGTATACTCTATTATGTCCATGGTACTGCACATGTCTATAGGCAACGGTTACCACTTTCGATCAGGTGGGCCGTCAGCTTGTTTGCCATTCTAAGTTGTATAAAAAAAATATATTTTATCCAATTCACGTGGATTTCGCCATGTGCTCCTGACATAGAATAGGCCACCCTTTCCTTTATCATGAGTGTCGTAAGAGGCGACTAAGGGAATTCAATAATCGAGAGATTGACAGCAGCGTCCTTTTCAAAACATCACAAAAACCTAACTGCTGTTGCCAACCCGGCTGCCATGCGTGGCAACTACTGGCAAAATCCCTAATAGGGGAAACCTATATTCATCAGCAGAGAGTTAAGCTAATATGATCATGTCAATTTCAAATTACTTTTGGTATAAAAGAGAAATTTATATAGTGACAGCGGCAACCCTAGATTAAGGGTTTATTTCGTCCAAGTTCCACCGTCGGACAGTTAACATATTGGGGCACGAACTGTATCCGAGACTTCATTGAATATTTAGGTAACCCATCGCATGTCATATGGTTGACTCCTACTCGAAAATCACTACGTAATATAAAACAAAGTCGCTTCCCCTCTGTCTGTCCCTATGTATGCTTAGTTCTTTAAAATTACGCAACGGATTTCGATGCGGTTTCTTTTAATAGATAGAGTGATTCAAGAGGAATGTTTATATGTATAATACATGCATAATATAGTAATATAGAGAAATACTGATAATTTTAGAGGTTTCTAATGTGATGTGATGTCATGTGCACCCGTGCGAAGCCGGGGTGAGTAGTTAGTAATAATATAATATATTAGCTATATCCCGCGGTTTATCATGTCTAAATTTGGGTAAATTATATAAATTATAATTAATAAATTGTCAGTTTTCTCATATTGGGTTTGCTGGATAAATCTCTTTTGGAAATGAGCTCGCTTTTGTGCACTATTATGTTTGCTTTTCCATTTCAGTGACCTTTACAAGTACAATAAACCTGTACAATAAAGAATTAAAATTGTGATCTAAAAAAATCTACTTAATTTGTGGCAGAATCAACTATTTTAATTTAAAATTACTAGTTACTAAACTACTGAACCGATTGTGATAAAATTTCTACGCCATTAATCAGTATTAAGTAATATCATTTCAGATATAAAAGAAATAATTTACAGTAATAATTTTGTTGTTATCTCTCAAAATATATTTATTTAATTTACAAATTGTTTTTGTTAATGTACCGCCATTTACTAAAATTTTTAATTAAAGAGTATTTAACGCAACTGTTGACTGGTAGAGAATGCTATTTATTTATTTATTTATTTTATTTGGGATAACAACAGCTTTTTACAACATTGAATACATATTAAATTACTTTTATATGTATTCAAGCATTAAGTCCGCCCTGTAGACATATTTTAATGTATACATAAGTATAAATAAATAAATAAAGATTTTTTCTAATAAGTTTATAACTGTCGGAGTTATGAAATAACAAACATACATATAATATAATAAAATCATAAAAAAAAATTATGCAACTTAAAATGTCAAACAAGCTGACGGCCCACCTGATGGAAAGTAGTAACCGTCGCCTATAGACATAAGCAGTACCATGGACATAACAGAGTATACTGTTTCGCCCATGATACCCCCCATGCGTTGCCATTCCTGAGGACTCAGGTGTTATTCCTCTGTACCCAGTAAATTCACGCCATATCCCACCCTTCAAACCGAAACACAATCATGCAAACACAACTGCTTCACGGTAGAAACACGAATGGGACCGAGGTACTCGAGCAAACGACTTTTGTACAAATTCTCCCTCTGATATACATAATACAATATATTTAATAAATGCATTATACATACATACATACAATCATACAATACATACAAGGATTTATTTAATTTAGAGTGTTCCGTTTTACTAAAACTGCATTTAATATACATCGTGAACTACCAATAAATTTTATTCCCAATCTTTCATGTCGCATTTTTTGCACTAAACCATATAGCCCGAAGGTCTCGTATCTATTTGACAAGGGCCCACACCCCACCTTTACGATCTATTTGTAAGAAGATGAGTATATAATTTCACCCTTGCAAGAAGCGCAGCATTTTTCATTCGCCCCGGGATAAACACTACCCTTTCAGCCCTTTTCATTTTCATTTTAAAGGGCGTTTTAAGCCTCTTACTGTGATGCAAAATAGTAGAAAATATTTTCATTCGAAACGGAAAATTAAACTACGCAACGTTTTAAAAGAACTTTTAATTTTCGACTAAATTATAAAAAGTGGAGGTTCTAAATTCAAATTCTTTTTTTGTTTCTTTTTGTGTCGGTTTAACATACGCAATTCTTTTTTCAAATTTACTATATTTTCTGCTAACTAATAAGTGGATACGTTACGGTATTATTTTTAAATAAGATTGTGTTCGACCAAAAAAAAAAACTGTTTTCACACGTAGCAAAATCGGTTATTTTGATTTAAAAACTAAACCACTAGACCGATTTTGGAAAAAATCCCATGGGAACAATCTGTAAGCATATCTTTTCATATAAAAAATAATTTTCAAAAAAGAAGTTCTCAATACAGTTATTTTTTTATGTTTGTTACCTCAATCAGTTGTAAACCGTTTACAACTGATTGAGGTAACAAACATAAAAAAAAAATGTATTGAGAACTTCTTTTTTGTGCTGAGCCATCTGCATTCATTGACTCCTTGCAATATTCGAAATCACCACTCCAAATATTGAAACTGTGCAAATAAATACGCTGCATCTCTATGCATCTTTTATTGAATTTATTGTTTCAATAAATTGTTTAGTTTGATACCTGTTATTGAATTTTACTATAGTATAACCTTTTAGAACCTGTCAGAAACAAATCCGGAAGGAGAAGTAATTTTTATTTATAAAAATAAAAAAAAAAAAAATTATGTAATGGTAATCCCGCCTAAACTATCGGTATACGCTGGCCGGGCACCAGTGAGGGATGATACGGGAGAATGAAAAAGCAGGTCAGTTAGACCGTCGTGATGAGTAAACTTGGAATTCAGCACGATGGTTTCCGGGGGAACCGAGTGGTAAAAAAAAAACTTTTTTGGTCGAACAATTCTGAGTTTATGTATTTTGCTCATATCACATGAACCTCAAATTATGCAGTATTTCGCGCCCTTTATTGTTGTATTAAAAGCAATCAAAATATACTCGGTCATATCATGATGCGCGTGCGCAATAATGGTGAACGACCGCACATGTAAACATTGGCGCGTCACAGATGGCGTCTGCCGTGTTACGATGGCACACTTCCACACGAGATTATACATAGGTATATATGTCTGTGTAATTACCCCCGCGGGGTAACCTCATTACTTCTACGAGGGTAATGAGCCTGGTAATATTACAAGATAACATGTGATTAGATTATAACTAATAAGTATTGTAAGCAACTAGTAATTTAGTGCCCATTTACATAGACTGGCTCGGAGAAGAGAGCAAAATTTGTTCGCGTTTAACATAGAGATCTATGTCATTGAAATAAGGTTTATTTTTACTTTAAATTTTTTTCGGCTATTGAGTATTCTCATAAAATAATAAAAGAAAAGAGATTTAAACATAAACTTTATTTCAGTGGTTTGAAACAGGATTTTAAACACAATCAAAATTTACTTTTTACTGTGAGCCAGTTGTGTGAATGGACGCTTAAGTTTCACTAGTGTTGCAAGTTTAAAGTTTTATTTTTAGAATTACATTTTAGACGACTAATAAAATAAAGAAATGAAAAGATCCAAAATAAACTTTTAACTTCTTTTGGGGAGATTCGTGACAAATAATGGGACGTTAATAAGTTCCTATGTTCATTACATAAAAAGTTGTATAAATTAATCATTTTTTTAATCAATTTAAATTACTTTATGCGTTTATACAATTAGCTACGTTATAAAAGATACAACGAATACAAATAATTTTCTTAATTCAAAAATTCAAAATAAATAAATCTTTCTAATGTGTTCATTGTAAATTGTGTATAATAAAGATTTTACAATATAGTACAATGTGTGTTATAATTAATTATTAATTATTTTTAAACTAAAAAAAGTCGAATTGAGAACAATCTCCATTAAAAAGTAAAACTAAGAGCAACAGCGTTGACTCCAAAGATACATAATCAATTGTGTAAACAAAACAAAATATTTAAAAATCTTAAAAGGAACTTTAGGATTTACATCAAAACTGTTTATTTATATTTTGAAACGTCTAACGTTACCATTACTAATGGTACTTACAATGGCCGACGAACAAAAATAAACACATCGGAGCAAAATAAACTCTATATCCATTGATTTATACATATTATTGCGAGATACATTGTAGCGTAGGCTACTCGTACACTTGTCGATTTGTATAAATTTTGTGCCTGCAGTGTAGAATTTGCAGAGATATACATATATTATTTACGTATTAATATCTATATATACACAATATACATATATTCATAAAACATATAATTATATATAATGAACTAGTAAAGTTGTGATGAAATTTAACCAAAAAACAATCATTTATATTTACGTTTATAAACATCATATGTCTAATTAGATGTCAGATAATATTATATTAACATCGTTACTAACATTATACATTTTAAAATGAGTTTGTTCACTGGTACGTACTAAGCGCTTTAAAGCCTTAACCAATCACTGTGAAACATAGTATACATACTATACATGATGAAGAAGGACATTTTTTATCCAAGTCGTATAGCCAATATACGCTCATAATTAAGGGCTCTGAATTGTTCTTGAAACTAGTCGAGCTTTCTCGATCTAATTACACGTAAGTTAAACGAGTAGTTATTAAAACATACATGTGTATATTAAAATGTAAGTGTGCTTACGAAACTTTTAACAATAATACTGTTAAATGTTGTTATTGATTTAAATTACTCACACTATTACATAATATATAGTCACAATAATTTTCTAAGTGACAAGTAAAAAACTATTTTTCATTAAAGTCTTGTATTTATATAAAATAATTAATTTTAATAAATCAAATATATCTAATTATTATTTGTTGTTCAGCTTATAAAGTTGTTGTTCTTGCTTTCTTCAGTTCAGTTTTTAATAAATCAAAATACTTAATTATTAAGTTGCTTATAAATTGTCAAATGTACGGACGAACTTATAATATCATCGTTCCGCAATAAAGATTCTTTGAGAAGCTCGAGCCGTTTCTATTTTCTGTGTAGGATGCTTTGAAATAATAAAGTTAAGATAAAACATGGTTTATATTTAGCTAACAACATTTTAACTAAAGAAGTGAGGATATTTCGACAGAGATTGCGGTCTGTTTCCATTTGACATCATTATTATTAGACGTGGATATGGCTAAACAAATATTTTATTTTAAATTAGAATTAGATACCTATATATTCACTGTAGAATCCCATTATTTTAAAGTGATTTTAAAAAAAGAATGTGGTTTTAAATATGTTCACTTGGGGGGAAAGGGATTGTTAGTAATGGAGACTGAGAATCCTATTGCTACCAATATACCCAACCAGGTCGAACTCCTCTCACTCTCACTGATCACCCTTCACTGGTGCTTTGCCAGTGTATCCCGTTAGCGCAGGCGGGGCTACTATACCATTTTCACCCATCAAAAAAATATATATATATGTTCACTTTAACAGTAGGAGGAGTTTGGAATTTTATTAATAAGAGGCACAGCTTTATCATATTGTTTTTATGAGTAGAAACTAATATTTTGCAATTACTAATAAATACATACGGAAACCACCATAATTTGCACAGAAGAGAAAGAGTATCTGTGCCGCCCAGCACAGATAAGTAAAGCCAGTGTTTAATACAGATAAATGGGGGGGGGGGGACAGGGATTATTAGTAAGGTAGACTCCAGTTGTAAACCGATTCGGATTTATTTTTATTTAATAGACAATATTTTGCATTTTGTTTGATTCCTTTTATGTATTTACTGTGTCTGACTTGCGCCATCTACCTTTCTCTCTGTACTTATCCATTCTTTATGCCAGGTTGTCTGTAAGAGATTGCTTTTAGCGATAAGGCCGCCTTTTGTATATGCACATTCTGTATAAATACTCCTTGTATACATCTCTACTGTGCACAATAAAGAGTTTATTATTATTACTATATTGGTCCTATTATTGGTCATAATTGGTCTCCAGTTATAACTCCAGTTCTAAACCGATTTGGATTTTTTTTATATAAAAGATAGATTGGTCTTATACAAATTTTATCAAAATTCAATTAGTAGTTTAGTTTTTATATCATAATAACTGTTTTTTTTTAATTTAATTTTTTTTTTGTGGAACACGATTTTTGATTGTAAAAATACACAAAAAAGTAATATTACCTGGTTTATATTATATAATCAATTAATACAATAATATTTTAATTTTAGTCACATTTTATTTTTTATCATTTCAGCCGTTAACTACTGCAGGACATAAGCCTTCCCCATAAGGAAAGTTAAGCCAGTAGTTGCCACGCTTGGCAGGCGGGTTAGCAAACGCAGTTAGGCTTTTAAAGATGTTTCAAGAGGGACGTTGCTGCCGATCCCTCGCTCTTTCTTAGTTACCTCTTACGGGAAAGGAAGGGTGGCCCGTTCAGTGCCGGGACACTCACAACAGCACTTTGTTATATACACTGTTATTTCTAAAAATATTATGTGGTACGTTATGTTTTTTTGAAATAACAGTGTATGTAACAAAAAACATAATGTGTATTTCTAAAAATATAATTTGGTACATTATGTTTTTTGAAATTACAGTGTATATAACAAAAAACATAATGTGTATTTCTAAAAATATAATTTGGTACATTATGTTTTTTGAAATAACAGTGTATGTAACAAAAAACATAATGTGTATTTCTAAAAATATAATTTGGTACATTATGTTTTTTGAAATTACAGTGTATATAACAAAAAACATAATGTGTATTTCTAAAAATATAATTTGGTACATTATGTTTTTTGAAATAACAGTGTATATAACAAAAAACAATGTGTATTTCTAAAAATATAATTTGGTACATTATATTTTTTTGAAATAACAGTGTTTTATTATAATGAAAGTTTGAAATTTTCAAATTGATCCAACTTTATGTTATAATTACGGCCATTTGCTTCAAAGTTTACATCTAAAATTTTGGTATACAGCACAAAGTTTCTCTCTGCCACAGCTATTCAGTTGCCAGACATAGCTTAGTTATTGGCTGAGATCAGCCAACAAGTAAGTTAGCTACATGGGTTTTAAAATGTATGGTCGATGCTCTTACACATATAGAATAAGATGAAACCCATCAGTGGATGGATATAATCCATTATCATTAGTCTATGTTAAAGCGAGTTTCTTACGAACAATTTGAAGCAGGTCACAGGGTAATTTTTAAATTCTTTGCCGTATGGTCCCAGCATAGAATGGACCACCCCTTTCTTTCCCGTGGGTATTGTCAGAGGCGACTAAGGGAACTTAATGAGCGAAGAATGGGCAGCAGTGTCTCTTTTAAAACATCACCAAGACCTAACTGCAATTGCTAACCCATCTGCCAAGTGAGGCAACTATTGGCAACTCCCCTACCCCTTATGGGGTGGTTTATGTTCAGCAGTGGACAGTTAAGGGTTGATATAATAATAGTAATAAATTGGTTTGTTGAGTTTTCCATCGTCGATGAGTTAGTTGAAAATCTTAATTTATACAATTTTATTGGTGTACGCCGGATTCGAACCCACGACCTTTGCGATGTATACTCGTATATATGTATATACTACCTCATATACCACTGGACCACGACGCTCTCTCGCAATATTTATATAATTGTTAATTGTATTCATGGCTTTTATCTCGTACTATTAGTGTATCTTTTGATGATATTTGATAAGGAATTATTAAGCAAAAGCTCCTTAATAATTAAACATAAATCAATCGAGATTTCATTATGCAACATGGAAGTGATATTGCTAAAATAGCGTTATATCATTCGACTTTATTCGATTGGTTTATGGCGTAATTTTATACATAAAAATATATATACTTACATTTTTATTTCAGTATAATAATGCTTACTTATATAATAGTGATTAAAGTGTAATGTAATCCTCACTATATGTATAATTTCTGTCTATACGTCTACACATTGCAAAAGATGAATTAAAACGGTTTATTAGTATTATAAAAAATATAACGTAATATTCACACAAAAATCTGCAACTCATTGTAACTGCATTTCATTGTAAACTTTTCGTAAGGAAAAGTTTAAATGATCAAATTAAAAAAATATATTCACGTACCAAAAGTCTCCTTTTAGAAGTTCGATTTAAAAGGAATTTTATTTTATTACTACCTTATACCTGTATCTTAATACACGTGAATTTTGGAAGTACCAATTCTAGATAACGTATTAAAAATACATACAGTAAATTTTTAATCAGACCTCCAGACAACTTACTGTGAAAACCGTATTCAATTTGATACAATAGTAAAAATAATACAAACAAAATAAAAGTTACTAAAAATACAAACAGACAGACAACTCAGTAAATATTTTTTTAGACTCGTTTATATCTCTCTATGTTATTAAAACCTCTCACATATTTTTTTTATTATATATTTCCTTACATAGGTCGGAACAGACATCTAGTTACAATTTTCATAGAAGCAAAACATAAAAATAATTATTATAACAGTTTGTATTTAGTTTAAAGAAATCGAAATAAAATTCATTAGTTCTGCATTAATAATAATAATACTTTTATTTGCTATGATTTTGGATATAAAACATTAGATCTTATAAATTAAAAGTACCTTAAAAAATATACTTAGGTCAAGCGTGCAAATATTAAAAAAAAAATTACAATAATTTAATTTCAAATATTTAATAGCATCGAAAAGCCAATTATTTAGAAATAAACATTACAATTTTACATAATAATAAAATAACATTAATTAAATCTACTTACATTAAGCGTGCATTCTATTCAGAGAAGCAGAGTTGGTGCGACGGTTACTTTATATCTCAAACGGTTACTACACTGCCATGATAAATACAGAAATGTCCGCTTTCGCCCCGAGATATGTCTCGGGACGTTGAATGTTTTACGAGCTCTGAAGATAAGGTGAAAACGGCGAGACTGCACTAGGACAGGGGAATTTTAAAATTCATGCACTGAATTGTGAGATGTAAAAATATCGTGCGCGTAACACGGCTGCGAGTATGTTTATTCGTTTGCAATTGTTGGATTTGCATATTTTGCTATAATAGCATTAGGATAAGTGCATAGGTTGTTCCTATTTTTTTCAAACAATTTAGATAGATAATTTATTTGCATTACTTATAGCACACAAATTGTAACAGACACAGATATAAATAAATAGCGAGATAAAAGAAATGATTAAAAAAAATACATCAAGCCAAGTATTTTTTTCCCTTTTGTGCGTGTGCCATAACAATACAAAATGGTCACAACTCAATTTATTGCTTCGCCCTCAAAAGAGCAAAACACTGATTTTCTGTATTTCCTTTTGAAAGTACATTAAAAAAAAGAAAAGAGCGTATTCCTTCCTAAAATGTCGCAGCACACCTCAATTCCTCTGATGTTGCGGGTACTTTCGTGTTTCAACCGTGAAGTGAAGTTTGAAGGGTGGGATATGGCGTGAATTTACTAGGTACAGAGGAATAACACCTGAGTCCTCAGGAATGGCAACGCATGGGGGGTATCATGGGCGAAACAATATACTCTGTTATGTCCATGCTACTGCTCATGTCTATAGGCGACGGTTATCACTTTCCATCAGGTGGGCTTGTTTGTATAATATATATATATATAACTTTAGTGACAATGTAATAATATAGTAGGTCTGCCATGGATCATGTCTGGCGATCAAATAGAAATGTATATAGCTGTAAGGACTTGAAATAATTTCTATGAAACTTGATTGAATCGATGCTAACTGGCCTGTTTTCATTCTCATCTATCACCCTTCTCTGGTGCTCCGCCAGTGTATCCCGTTAGCGCAGGCGGGGCTATCATACCATTTACACCCATCAAAAAAAAAAACTATAAAGATCTATTTCAACCATATTTATGCAAATAAATTATTGTTATTACTTCTTAACAATCAATGTACTTCGAAAAATTATTATTATATAAAAAAAAACTATTTCAGCTACAATAACGTGAAAATGAAATGAAACAAAATAAACGTACGTTGACCCACGTTTCAAGTCACTGTTTGGTTTGCTTCGTTATTCGGCGCACGCCGGCGGACGGCCTTCGCGCCGTACATTATTTTTCCCAACATTGTACGTTTTGGACAGTTAAGAAATTCGTACTTGAACAGTATGTGGTAGCCATTACCTCAGTTCCTCCTTCCCATGAACAAATTGCACGTTACAATATTGTGGAACTGCTAAATGTTGTAAAATTACTACTCGTAGTTGAATAACATATTTTCTGTGAACACAATGGATTGTATACTCGTTGAAGGTCGTTATTTGTTTCTTGCGAACGAAAGCTACAGCGAAAGAGTTAATACTTTTGTTTCATTCGTACTATATTATTACACTTAAAATTTAAGAGAGATACTATTGATTTATTTACTCTTTGTTGCACCACTTAAAGAATAATATAAAACAAAATACATATATACATTTTTTTTTATGGTGAAAATGGTATGGTAACCCCGCCTGCGTTAACAGGATACGCTGGCGGAGCACCAGTGAAGGGTGATAGATGAGAATGAAAACAGGCCAGTTACCCCATCATGATGAATTCATCAAGAACTAACTATGATAGTTTCCAGGGGGAACCGCGAGGAGGTCGACCTGGTTGGGTATATTTCTAGCAATGGGATTCTCAGTCTACATTATTAATAATCCCTTTCCCCCCACATATATACATTACACATATGAAGTACAAAAGACGGAAGATCTCTTCCAGGCAACCTTTGGGTAAGAAAAGAAGCGGTAGTTATTTGGCACAATATATATATATATATATATATATATATATATATATATATATATATATATATTATATTGATATAATATAAATAAAAATATGTTAAATAAATATACAACAAACTGCTTGAAATATAAATAGATTATATTTTTATTGTAAATAATTTTAACAGGTAGATAACAGCTATTAGAAACGACGGTTAGAAGTAGAAAGGGTCGAAGTAAATGTTTTAATTATAGATTTTCTTTTGCTACTGTTGCCATGCTTGATATTTAGAAATAAAAATATATATAAAACTACTTTACGGTCAAATAATCTTGAATAGTGAAGGTAAATTGTTCATATCCGAGAATATTGGAAGGATGTTTTCCATAAAATTTTTAAACAAGATATTTTCATTTTTTTTATACAACTTAGAATGGTAAATAAGCTGACGGCCCACCTGATGGAAAGTGGTAACTGTCGCCAACAGACATGAGCAGTACCATCGACATAACCGAGTATACTGTTTCGCCCATGATACCCCCCATGCGTTGCCATTCCTGAGGACTCAGATGTTATTCCTCTGTACCCAGTAAATTCACGCCATATCCTACCCTTCAAACCGAAACACAGCCATGCAAACACAACTGCTTCACAGTTTAAACACGAATGGGATAGAGGTACCCAAGCAATCGACTTTTGTACAAAGTCTCCCTGTGGTTACATCTATTACATGTTATGCCAATGCCAAATTTTAGAAAAATACAAAAATAACGACAATGACTATAACTGTAGATGAATTTTACATAAATACCAGACTAGAAGAACTTGTTCTTATGAAAGTCGAGAATGTTAATGCAGCAGAACTTATTAATTACGTTTACGACAAACTACATAGTCTGTGTCATTTTTTATTATAAATGGCTTCTAATGAAGGTTCCAGTGAATTACCTAGTCGTAATTTGAAACTAAAGTTTTCACTCGATCCCAACTCGTTACTAATTTTCTCAGGGCTTTATTTATGTATTTATTTATGTATTGTTATTCTTTAAATATATTCAGTGTTCAAGTTTACATAGAACTATATTTTGGATCATAATCCAAAAATGTTTTCTAAACTGCTTACGAAATAATGTTCCTGCAGTAAGAGTTTAGAAGCTTTTATGTGGTATATTGCAGAGAAAGTGAGGTTTTCCCGAGGTTTTCCCAAGAGACTACAGCATGGGGTTCTTCAAAAGGGGGTAAAGAGGTTTCTTCAGGGTCGGCAACGCGCGTAATACCTCTGGTATTGCAGGTGTTCATAGGCTACGGTAACCACTTACCATCAGGTGGGCCGTATGCTTGTTTGCCACCTCAGTGGTATAAAAAAAAAGTAATGTTCAATCTTGTTTATTACTTCACAAAATGAATCAATTTCTTTTCATTTAATGATAATTGTGAATTAAATGTTGATTTTTGTGCCGTATGTTCGTCAGTACGTGACTACTTGTATATCCATTTCCTTTGTAAGCCATACAGTCTCGTCATGGTAGGTTGGAGCGATTATATGGGGCGCCACCTGGCGACGGTGACACATGAGTGCGTATGATGTCGGTTATTGAGGGGAACCGTGCGGTATATCACATGTCGTTATTTCCTTACTTTTACCGCTTCGTTTATGAACAATTTCGAAGTCTACAACCAATACAGGCAACAGTATTCCCGAATAGATACGACATTGACACTTTCAAGAAAAGAGCATATTTCTTCTTAAAAGGTCAGCAACACGCCTGCTATTTCCCTGATGTTCCTTAAGAGCGGCAATAATCATTTACTATCAGGTGAGGCACATGCTTGTTTGCCCCCAATATTATAAAAACGGAGAGGTTTTGTTAAGATTTACTTCTGATAAATGAAACACTAATTATAATATACTATATAGGTGTGTGTGGAATGCTCTCGCTCGGCTGTGCACAGAAGTACATGAAGACGCATTGCAAGGACCTCAATCGCGAAGGAGGGCTTCATCGACGATCCACTATCATTATAAAAACCATAACTACTCTGTTAAGAGTGTACGACTGAAGAGAGAGAGATATAGGTGTGTATGTTGAGATGGATATATGTTATGATATTAATAGATAAGACCAAGAAAGAGTATATAAGAGAAAGTTTAAAAGTAGTGCCAGTAATGGAGGCGATGAGAAGTAATTGTTTGTCGTGGAATGGACATGTAAAGCACAGGGAAGGAGAGAATGTGATATGACAGATAATATGAATGCAGATAGAAGTGCAGAGGAAAACTAAAAAAAATAGATGGACGTTCTGAAACATGGCAGGGTCAGAAAGGGCGTGTATACTAAGAAGACTGCCGACAAAGTTGAATGGAAGAAGAAAACAATACGTCGACTTCCAATAGATATGGGGATAGAGCAGCAGCAAATTATGCTAATTAGGTAGATAGGAATAATATAAAAATAATAATTGATGTAATACTAAGCATGAAGCAAATCTTTTAAGAGTAAGGGATGAATAAAACTTTAGTGAGCTAATTGAAATTAATAGTAACTCCACCGATTTTTCTAAAACGTTATAAATTATGTTCTATTACATTATTTCATTAAGAAGTCAGATCACTTATTGAAAGTTTAAAGATTAATAAGAGAGAAAACTATAAAATAAATAATGGCATTTTTTGCTGATTATTTCCTTCTTGTACATATGTAGTTAGTTTGAGTATCAGACCGTCACATTGAGTTTATTAGAAAGATTATTATTGCAATATAATAAGTTACATGAGCGTAACACTATCGAAATTTGACTTTCTATCTATAACTTAGTAACTAGCTTTAATGCTGAAGATTTATACTTATCAGAGGTTGTTGTAATAAATTTTACGTAAAGCGTAAAATAAAATATATAATATTCTTAGATGTAAATTAATAAATCACACACACCAGAGGGAGACTTTGTACAAAAGTCGTTTGCTTGGGCGCTTCTTTCCCATTCGTGTTTCTACCGTGAAGCAGTTACGTTCGCATGGCTGTGTTTCGGTTTGAAGGGTGGGAATTTACAGGCAGTGATATGGCTGTCAATTTACAGGGTACAGAGGAATAACACCTGAGTTCTCAGGAATGGCAACGTCTGGTATCATGAGCGAAACAGTATACTCTGCTATGTCCATGGTACTGCTCATGTCTATAGGCGACGTTAACACTTTCCATCAGGTCGGCCGTAAGCTTGTTTGCTATTCTAAGTTGCATAAAAAAGACAATATAATTTCGATGATCCTAATCAGAGGGTCTATTATGAAATGAAATTTCGAATTTTCAGACTCAATTTCGTGTTATCGTTCATGTCGAAATCGGTCCAGAAAATGGAACTTAAGATTGTATTTGTCATAAAGCCTACCGCAAAACTCCAAAGGAACGATATTTTAACATTTTTATTATTCTTAAATGGCATGTATTATGTAATTTTAAATTTCGAAATTATATGAAACAGTTTTTACGTTACATATTACAATGTAAAGAAACTGCGTCTTCCATGACAAAACATCGTCGGACAATGAGATAGTTCGATGAACGATTAAATCGAATTTAGAACGTAGAACCATAAATTTATTTATATCCTCATCATCATCATCATCATATTAGCTATTAACTGTCCACTGCTGAACGTAGGCATCCCCCATAATGGGGGTTTGCCAGTAGTTGCCACGTTTGGCAGTTGGATTGGCAACTGCAGTTAAACTTTGGTGATGCTTAAAGAAGGACGCTGCTGCCAAGCTCACAACCATTAAGTCCCCTTAGTTGTCTCTTACGACACCCACGGGTGAAGAGGTGATATCTAATCCTATGCTGGGATCACTTTGCATAGAATTCTGTCTATCAAATTTAGATAGATAAAGATAAAGTTTTTATTTAAGCCATTTATGACACACGTAAATTTACAAATGAGTTTATACAATCAAATTATTTACACTTTTTAAAATATACAACAAAAGATAAAATATGAAAATATGGTTTCGCCATGTGTGTCGCAGTGACCCAAATAGGCTACAGCTCAGTGATGGTTTTGCTTAAAAGCAAAGCACTGATTTTTAGCTGCAGCCTGAAGTTAGACTACACGGACGCGTACAACAAACCCAGAGTGTAACCTGTGTACCCAATTTAACAGCCAAAGATAAAATTGTATTATATAGATACTTATATAAATGATGTATAAATAATATATTTTATTAATTAATTAAACATACAATATAAATAATTCACCACAATAATTATTATGTTGAAAGCAGTCGCTACCAGGCGACCAACCCAAGTTTTTGCTTATTTAATAAATGCTGTTTTAATAACTTTTTATAAATTGATTTGGATACAGCTAGTCTCATTGGAGGTGGTATGTTATTCCAGCATTTAGTCGCCTGGTGACGAAAACATCCGGTAAAAGCGACTGTCCTATGGATATGAACCGCCAACGGGGGCCGCGTTGATCGAGACACATTACATCCATAATAGTTGTTCAGAGTCGGAAATTTGAGTTTTGTGTACAGATATTCAGGGATTTAAATTTCAGAAGATCAAACATAAGTACAGCAAGGTGCAATCGTCTACGTGAGTCCATGTTCAACATAGATACAATTTATTTATATACCTATACATGTAAACAAATTGAAACCCCTAATATAACATTAATTACTATAATTAATGAAATTTAATGTGCAATAAATACCACACGCGCATTGTCTTGATCTGTTTAAAGAGTAACTATACACGCATTATTATTTACAGATCAGTATATCCGCAGACGTACAGACGTCTGCACGCTTTGCGTCCAAGCACACAAAATTATACACATCGTATATACATTCAAAAGTGTCGCCTAATACTTCACCGTAAGGTTTATAATAACTGCTTAAGTTACACACATCGCCTAATTATTCGACAGTGACGGATTGTAGCGTGCCGTGTGAAATTGTTCTGAAATTTGTGTACTGTTAGTCGCTATTCTGTGGTTTAGTTTTGTGCCTTATACCATAGTGATGTTTATATAGATTTGCCTTTAAAGATGACTATTTCTGTATGAATGTAAAGAGAAAAAAAAAACAAAAGTAAATTTTCTTTAATCTTATATTCGTTTGAACTTGCCGCGGATGTTTTGTCTTAATTAGGATTTTATTGTATCCAATAGTGATGAACGAGCTACGAGCTTCAATTATTTTGTAATTTCATAATGAGAAATTAGATATTTTCCATAAAATTTCCAGGTTTGTTTGTAATTGATTACATTTATACTATTTTTTTTTTTTTGTTAACTTATAGTGGTAAAGAAATTCATATCTATTTAAAAAATTGGTAACCACTACGTATGGGTAATGTGGATATCGATCCGATATCCATATATTGGGTTCCTCTGGACGATATTAATCGTATATCTCTTTCCTTATTTTGAAATAAATTATTATTATATAAAAAAAATCTATATTAGAATATGTTAAGTCTGTTATCAAATATTATTTTTTGAATAATAGACTGCCAACATATTCGTTATTAGACCATTTTTCAAAACGGTTTACAAGTGATAGAGTTATGAGGTAACAAATATAATCGAATCGAATATAATCGAAACATAAAAAATATAATCGAATTGAGAACTTACTTTATAAAATCGGTTGATAACATGGCTATTATCGTGCATTTAATTCTTTCTCAGGCCTGTATGTTATTTTATTCCTATAAACTATACCATATGTATTTTGTTGTTTAGTAATAATGCCAGTTATATTATATATTTATTATTTATTTCAACATTAAACCATTTCATAATAATTAATAATTACTTTCTCTTGTTCACAGGTAAACAACCATAAAATCTGTCACCGTAAGTCTCTATTCTTACCTGCAATTCAAATGGGAACAACACGCAATAAAAACAAATAATTTATCATAACAACAAAAGCCGAAATCATGACAAATTACAATATGGCATTAGAATTGCTCAAGACAATTTCCACACAATATATCATACTTAATATTCGTGAAGATTTTACATAAATATTTGCAATTAAAATTAAGGAGTAACACCCTATCGCGGCTATTATTCAAATCGAGCCCGCAGGAGACCTCAGAAGTTTCAAATTAATTAAAGGGGTCATAAGATGGCCCGTTAAGGAAATAACAATGGCTAGGGTTCCTTGCCTCCTATCCTTATTTATGGCGAGACCATTACGTGGGCCCTGTCATCGTCATACTGCGGCTTTGTGACGGCCCCGCTAGGGTCGATGCTGGGACCGAAATTTGTCCTAGACATTTTTGTTGTTTACATAATAAATATTGTTGATAAGACATCCAAGTTAATGGTAAAAAATCTTGTGCCTCCGTACCGTGTAATTTACGTCATATTCCACAATTTAAACCTAAATACAACCACGTTAGTATATATTAATTTAAGACCGAGTTAGCATTATTTAATTTATAAAAGAAACACTAGGTGTCATGTCGTATAGGGAGGTCAAGGATATGGCCTGAGATAGAGATGGCTGGAAGAAGATGCATGAATTAGTTGCACCGACAAGAGGAAACTCTTAAATGAAAAGAAGACTTGTATTTCAGTCGAGAAAACTCGACTAGTTTTGTGATCATACAGGACTCTTAGTCATAAATGGCCATGATGCGAACACGAGCCAGCCTGTTAGCATAATTGTTTAGCGGCAGAAACACGAATGGAACAGCAATACCCAAGCTGACAACTTTCGTAGTCTCTTGGACTAACTGGCTTGCTTCCATTCTCATGTATCACCTCTCACTGGAGTCCCATCAGCCTATATCGATAGCACAGGCAGGCGGGGTTACCATTTCATTTTCAGTCATTAAAATAATACTTTATACAAGTCTCCCTCTTATAATTAAGAGTATAATCAAAATTTCAGTGTTTGAAGATATCCTTTTGAAAAATAAAACGAAATTTTGCCCTTACAATATAAATAATAATATTTATTGAATCCAAAAATACATGTTACAATTTTACATTTGTTCCCAAGCTTCACTTTAGGATTCCCTTTGTCGTGAAGTTTTTGGCTTTCTTCTATTTACAAAACTTATTAACTAATATATAAACTTTATATACATAAACAATTTAGATTTATACACATCTTTGCATACATATTTTGTCCTATAAATATATACATCTCATACACATATATTTTTACAAAAATTACGTAACAGCACATATTCACATATAAATACATATAAGAATACTACCTAATACTAAATTATCATCGAACTGGCAACCCTATTTGGCATCTAGCATATCATATTCTGCGACGTTGCAACCCTTGCGGGCTGCATATTCATTTAGTTCTACCTAATACTTGGAATAGCGTCGTTTGGGGAAGCTATAATTTCCTGAATACTTAAGCGCCATGGAGATATGGTGTTAAACTGTTCGGTACTGGAATATCTTTGTGATACTGTTGATGACTATTATATTTGATTGGAATTTCATTCAAATTTGTTCAGCTTTTTAATGTGATAGAGTGGCGATTAGTAATTTTACTTCGCACATCTTTTAATTATACTATATTGTACAACGAACTGTATTCAGAAGATTTTTTTTTATACAACTTAGAATGGCAAACAAGCTGACGACCCACCTGATGGAAAGTGGTAACCGTCGCCTATAGACATGAGCAGTACCATGGACGTAACAGAGTATACTGTTTCGCCCATGATACCCCCCATGCGTTGCCATTCCTGAGGCCTCAGGTGTTATTCCTCTGTACCCAGTAAATTCACGCCATATCCCACCCTTCAAACCGAAACACAGCCATGCAAACACAGCTGCTTCACGGTTGAAACACGAATGGAACAGATGTACCCAAGCAATCGACTTTTGTACAAAATCTTCCTCTGGTTGTTTGATTTGTTGAATATAATGCCCACGTCCATTTTCTACCATCGTACAGCTCACTATCGACGAGGATTTCACCCCCATATCTTAGAGGCTAGATGGTAGACGTACAGCGCGGTTCAGATACGTTTCCTCTTACGAATGCTCTGATTATGGAATGACCAAGGTTTTTCCAAAACACTACAACAGGGACTTCTTTAATAAACTGATAAAAAGGTTTCTTTAGGGTTGGTAACGCGCGCGTAATGCCCCTGGTATTGTAGGCGTTCATAGGCTACGGTAACCGCTTACCATCAGGTGGGCCGTATGCTTGTTTACCACGTCAGTGGTAGAAAAAGAAAAGAATTTTGGTTTAAGCACTACTTTTATGTTTCGCTTCAAATAGGTACACATTACGTGTCCTTGTTACTGTGGTTTATTCTACTGTTATTAGTATTATAAATGCAATTGTTTGTGACGAATGTATGGATAAATACTAATAAGTATTTATCCATACATTACACGTAAAAAATATTATACAAGTTTGCATGAAATTTGGTACACATACAAGTTATATGTTTACATAAAACATATGATACTATATATACTGATCCACGCGAGTAAAGCCACGGGATACAAGTATACAGTTAAAGGCTCCGAAATCTTCCTATTTTTCTGAAATGATCTTTAAAAATATTTATTTATACCGTCAAGTGTCTATTTGGACTAATATTGTAGAAAGTAAAGGTTTAATATTTTGTACGTTTGTTTATAATGGAAAATCTTAAAAAAATTTCAACCTATTTCAAAAATTCTTTCATATATAGTAAGCTACCTTATCAACAAGTAATATAGGCTATTTATTAATTTCTATGTACCCGTGCGAAACTGGGGTGAATCACTAGTATATTATAAGTGTCAGACGTTGCAACTACCTATATTATGTCATGTCGCCGTACGTAGACACTTTGCATAAAACTGTCGTAGACACAGAAGTGCCCACTTTTTCTACCACACTGTTGCCTGAGGCCACGGACGCGTTCCCAGACAGTCTTTATTCTTCAAATGTCCCAGTCTGAAGTTTCCATAAATTTTGTTGCGAATTTATTATCTAACTAAAGTTATAAAGAGGAAAGATTTTATATATATATTTTTTTTTATTGTGGATAAAATAGTACTTAATCAATTTAAACCTTTCACTTACATAAAGCCCTATTATTAGCGAGTAATGTAGGTTGTATTATATTTTCTGTATGTCCGTGTTTCCTCTACTTGTTACTCAAGAGTGATATTGAGTAAAAACTAGAATTACCTAATATATAACAATGCTCAATACAATTTCCAGTAAATGTTATTAATCTCTGACGACCGAACATCCGAATGGTTATGCCACAATAACATTACATTTAGACCCATCTAATACACGCAGAACTATGAAAACATCATTTTATTTATCTCGAAATAAACTTATACGTATTTCCTAACTTTGCAAAGTATTATTACGTCTCTCCATTCATAATACAATATCCTAACTGAACTGGAAAACAGAAGCGTATGAAAGACAACAATCGGAGAGGTCTTTTTCTGTCCCCCTTTTTCCTTAATAATTCAACTGCGTATTATTTCTTTGTCTAACTACTAATTCTAAGCATTCTATGAAGCTAAGTCAATTTTGTTTTATTATTTTGTTTATTTGTTTTCTAGCCTTGACACTGATTAAGTGTTGTTCCAAAGGCTTTTAGTTGATTGACATTTTATTAAAATTAACTAAGTTTGAATTATAAATAGAAAATGTAAGGGATCTAAAGATCTTTTGATGTGTTTGAATTACCTTTTTTTTTAACGTCTGGAAAATGCTTTATGCAGACCCATACACCTTGTGGGAGGTGAATGGGTACTGTGGGAATCCCCCGTAAGGCGGGATGTACCCACCAAAAACCAGATGATATACCCTCGAGGTGCCATATGTCGGAGACATGGGTTCGTTTTCGCACTCACCACATCTCCGACGGCAGCGACCCGCCCCCAGATGGTAAGAGCAGGTCTCCTCTCTCAAGATAGGGTGGATGGCGTGCTCACCCTACCACTCGAAGGATGCGCCGGTATATTAGCACATCCCCCAGGATCATTGGGACAATACCTTTCCACAGGTATCACCCCGGCCCTAGTGGAGAAGGAGGAGGGTGGGAACTGGGCGCGCCCCTCCTTCTGCGTCTGACTCGTCTGCGGTGGATTGATGGTGCGAGAGTGGCACTCTCCCGCTCCCTTTCCGCCGCCTCCTTCTGCGACATGACGGCATCGCAGAAGGCGAGCATCGCTTCCCATGATCTCTCACTGCTCACCGTCCGCCAAACCACGGCGAGCAGCTAGAGATCTGTCCCCACTACCGCGGACAAGATACGACGCTCATCGGCATACGCTGGGCACTCCTCCAGCGTATGCTCCATGTTCGAATTACCTGCTATTGTTTAAATACAATATTTGCTCGGCAAAGTATGAGAATATCGAATGTTATACCACAACGGGGACAGTCGACAAGTGCCTCTGTCTTCCCCGCTGGAGAATGAATTGTTAGCATATTTTATTGCACTTTTCGTTGATAAGTATCAAATTTAATATATGGTAGATTAGTCATGATGGCAAAATTAATTTATCTTCTTTTTCACGTATCTTCACTCACTGTGCCCCATCAATATTATACTGATAGTTGTGATGGTCCCCCCCCTCACTGTGTGTACCCCTTTATAATTATAACTACCCTCTAAACTAACCTACACATGGAAAACCTACAAAGCCTAAGAAAAGCCTACGAAGGCTTTACCTAATGAAATCTATGAAAATATAATGAAAATCTACCCTAAAGAAAGGCCTAACACCCTCAATATAACCTCATACCTATATTGCTTTATATACCCCAAACATCCTATGAATCATATAAACCCTTATAATAAACTTATAATATTGAACAGATCTTATAGTAGAACACTTGATCATCTGGCCAGATAAATAAATGTGTGATCGTCTAGTAATGTAGGACCCGTTGTGTGTGTAATAACCAAAAGGTTCTTTAATTGGTATATGATAGGAGTTAAATAATGAAGATGATTGATAAGTCTTTAAGGATTAAGAATAATTAATTAATTATACTCATAATTCATGTAACTAGGAAGTAATATTAATTTAATAGTAAATCACAGAATAACTGTAATAATAAAAAAAATGGGGGGAGCGGTCAGGCCCTCACACGCCCGGACCAGTGGAAGACTTTCCAACTATCTATAACTCTTCCTCCTAAAAGGTAGGGAAGGGTATTACTATTTATTAATGCACTCTGATGGTAATAAGGGCATGAGTATTCTCAGTTCCAAACCAAACATAAGTACATTTACTTCAACATTACAGTGGCTCCACCAGCCCCACGATGCTTCCAGTATAAATTGGTGTTTGCCAGAGGCAAAAGGATCGGAACTGAAATCCCAGGATCACTCCGACACGAGAGCTTACTCATGGGCGATGACCCTTTCAGTCCTATATGGCGACATAGAGATCACCCACTAACAGTACGAAACTGTTTCCCAGCGTCACCCTGTTACGAGCTTACTCAATGGGGTTTCCCTTCGGCTCCACAAGAGATCAGACCAAGAAGCGAGATCACCCAGACACCAGAACTTACTTTGTTGGGACATAACCCTTCGGCCCTATAATGTGACATTAGAGATCACCTGTGAAGACAGTCCGATAGAGATGAAGATTTGTGTGATAGGGGATACCTTCCACACCCTGGAATTGGCCAAGCCATATAATGTTGATAATTGCTATATCATAACATAGCATTGTCAATTTAATATTATTTACTTAATACCAAGAATACTCAAGGTTCAAGTTAAATCTGTTGATTAGGCCGGAGCCTAAGAACGAGTAGTCCAACCCATAGGTCGAGAGCTACTAAAAGTAATGAGTGCTATTGAATGAACTATAAGTCCAGTCAATTATATATAATATTATTGTTGATTAACCACATTGTGAATTAACCAATTATTTATTCAGAGAGATATATCTAAAGGAACTATAAGTCCTTTAAAAGACACTGATTAATCACAAGTTAACAACGTCTCGTGAAATAACCAGTTGGGTTTTCTATAAGTTTGAGGACACTAAGTCCAACAAGCTATTATTGTGTTGAGAGTAATAGAGATCTTTTGTAATATTTGTAGAGGTTTGATTAATCACATTGTGAAATAATCAGATTAAATAATTATGTAGCTTTATAGAGAGGACTATAAGTCCTAATTGGTTGTTGTCATAAGTACTGATAAATTACACATTAAAGTGCCAGGTCAATTATTATATATAGGTATATAGGAAGGACAATAAGTCCTATTTGTGTATGTTGTAGTAGTAGAGGCAATATATTGCATAATTATAATGTGAAAGATATAGATTAAATATATATTTGTAAAGAAAGGACAGTAAGTCTTATACAATTATTGTAGCTGTACTATAGTTATACTATATTTACTTCCTTTTAGTGTCTTAGTAAACCTATTTACTAAGAAGATTTCTAGGATAAACAAGTGTTTTAGTGTTTAAATCATCATGATTAAATCCCTAAGAAATTAGGTCTTTAAATAATTATCATATCATTTAAGTGAAATTTCTCATATAAATAATTCCAATATTCCCCCTACAGTTATTATAAAATAACAGAATATTATATAAATTTTCTATAGACTTAGATATAGAATCATAACGTGTATAATCTCCTTTTGTTTGACATCTGTCACATTAATGACGTATTGAATGACGTATTGATGTATTGAATTGAATTTTGATTATCTATCACAACTGTCAACGTAACAAATACTAGCAAGTTTGTTTATTTGTATTTGTTTAATATAACTAAATATAAAATCATCATATATCAACCGTAATATACAACTAAATTATCAGTGACATAAATAATCATGGTTTACACCAGAAATAATTAATAGTATCCAGTAATGCTGCAGTTTTATATTCATATCAGTAGCCAAGCTTACTCTCAAATTCAAGAATAAACAGAAGATTAGAAGTTTAACATTCTTATTGCAATTGTACTTGCAATAATATATACATACAGTACTAATTATCAAGAACATTCCTCAAATACATGTGTGGTGAAGATTTTCCCAATATGCTATCTATTCGATTTCTAAACTCTAATGTAAATTTATTAAAGAAGTGAATAATCAGTGTTAGTGTTTGCTTTATTAATATTTAAAGTAATTGTCCTAACTTGATATTAATAGGTTCATATCTCCTTGGATGCAGCCCAACATATACAACTAACTCGATAATGAAATTTATAAAATACTAATATTATATTTTATTACTTGTATATCTCCATTCTATTCCCATAAATATTCAAAATATGTATATTAAATATAAATCCAATAAAGATTCACTAATTTTAACCCTGTCTGAACTTGTCTAGTCAATATAGCATGAACAAACAACACACATACAAACCTTATCGCCATGACAACTTTCTTCCTAAATATGAGTAAAATACATAGCTCACACTTGTCATTTAGTACTAATTTTATACTGTATCTCATACCTAGTTAAGAGTAACTATAGTCAGAGAATCCTTTAGTACATTTATTACCATTAGGAAATAAATCCACACCCATAATATCAGCATAATTAAATATTATTAGAAACCAGTAATACACACAGAATTGTTATTATCAGCTTGCTTACTACAACAAAATCAATATTAAAGTTTATAATAAATCAAGACAAAATATCTATTTAAACAATACAGGCTTGTTTACCATAAACATCCCACCGTTACATGAATTTATCTACTAACACAATAATGTATTAAAAGTAATACATTCACATAAAATCACCTGCAACAGCTAAGCTGTTTCTCTGTACATCTGGAGTAAAACAAATCCCCACATGTAGTCATGGATAATCAAATATAGACTAAGAATCATTAATCTGGTCGACCGAGTAATGGTATAAAAACACTCCACCATGAAGCGTTAAGTATGAATAGATATTCTAAACCAACACTGTAATAGTGTAATAAATACAAATATTTCATCATCATCATCGTCTCAACCATCACCAACCCACGACTGAACACAGGCAATTTCCACCGACTGACACAAGGAACGGCCCCACAATACACATAAAACAGTCACTCCAAACAATGGAGGTAGCCCACACCGCACTTGCATTCACAGGGTCGCCACTCAATAACCCCTCTCTCTCATCAATGGCTGTTTCCCCAGCAATGAGACCAGACCATAGTCACTTTAGTCTATTATCCTCAATAAATAAATACTTTATAATAACTAGATATGAAACTAGTTAGTATTGTAATAGTTCAATAGTTGATTCAATAAGTATTTTCCAAAACTGGACAATTAGAACATTGAATCAAATTGATGAAGTTCTATCAAACGACCATATAATTGGATTTTGTATATGAGTAAAATAACGTAAGTACGTAAATTATATTGATGTAAACTTTGTTTAAATGTGATTGCATTTAACGATATACGCATTACCTAAAGGTATATGGACTCGACTAAATACGTATTTTAATAGTTGTTGGGAAAAATATTAAGTATAGACTTTGCCTGTGATCACAGTCAAAAATCTAACTACGTAGTAATAAATGGAACAAGCTCACCGGATTCTCCAGTCTTCTATTGATTAATTTCACACACTTAATCGATAGTGATACACTAAGATCTCAAACCCCTTCATCGATCCAGTCCCTCCTAGATCTATATCCCAGTTAATTTTTTATTTTATTGCGCAATCCCTAAAACACGACTCCCCGCCATTTGCCGTCCTTTTTTTTTTTTTTTACTGCGCAATTCCTAAAAAGCGACTCCCGCGCGCCCGCCGATCTGCCGGCTCCCCTCTCTTTTTTTTTTTTTTTTTCTATTCTTTCTCTAATAACGTCATAGATTATGTCACCGAAGGGTAGATATTTCAATAATCAGATTTAGCCTATTATTCGAACTGAACTTTTCTTTAAATTCAATTTAATTATATGTTAACGTATTTTGGTATTTTATATTTCATTGATTATCGAATTTATAAAACTTTAAAGGCTCTCATAAACCTTATTAAACTGTGTTGTATGTATCTTTTTTACACCTGATGATAAAAAGGTAAACTATAATTTGGTTATATATAAAATATAATATATTTTTGTTTAATTTATTTAATTTTCTTGTGACATCCACTACACTTTGGAAACACATCAAAGGAGTTTCCCTTCTGTGTCAATATTTCATATATGGTAACGTCTTCTCTGTATACTATTGTGAACCTTGACTTTAAAGTTTGTTTATATTAAATAGCTCAGCTTTCGCAGCGGTCACCCATAGGAACCCCTGTTTCTTTTATGTACTTATGGTATTAAACCTATTGTACTATAGGCGAACCGTCACATAGTGCAAGCAGGGTTACTATTGTAGATTAGTAACTCTACTTGCGCTTTATCATCCCATAAAAAAAAAATAATACAGCCTGGTTTGCTATAGATGTGAGATTCATTCACTCGTCTTATCGAGTTATCTCGGTAAATATTTGTGTCATCGACCTTCGCTGATAGGGTGTGTGATTATTTCACTGTAATATTTTCATGCGAGCGTATGTGAACCTCTTATACCATTTCAATGGCATTCTGATAACCAATTTGAGGGGGAAGGGATTGTTAGTAATGCGAACTACCAGTCCCATTGATAGCAATATACTCTATCAGGTCAATGTCCACGTGGTCTGGAAACCATCGTGCTGAACTCTAAGCTAAACTCGTCACGATAGGCTAATTGACCTGACTTCATTCTCACCTATCATCCGGTACTGGTGCCCCGCCAGGCTATACCGTTAGCGCAGGTGGTTACCATTCTATTATGATGATAAAAAAAATCTTAAGACAGATAATGTAAGAAATGTATCGCTCGACTTCGTTTGGTCCTTATTCAATACTAGCTGTTGTCCGCGACTTCGTCCGCGTTTCCGCCGTTTTTTGTAAAATAAGTAGCCTATGTGCTTCCTCACGGTTCAATGGTTTTGATGTAACAGACACATTTCCCTTCACTTCTCTGCTCCTATTGATCGTAGTGTGATGAAAAGTTTACTATAACCTGCCCAGGAGTATGAAGAAAAATTGTACCAAGTTTCGTTAAAATCCGTCGAGTAGTTTTTGTTTCTATATCGAACATTCAGACAGAGACAAAAATTTTACAGATTGCGTTTTTGGCATCAGTATCGATCACTAATCACCCTCTGATAGTTATTTTGGAAATATATTTCATGTACAGAATTGACCTCTCTGCAGATTTATTATAGGTATAGATTTAAGTACCCATCACTATATGTCATACTACAGTTGTGTTATAGCAGCGTGTTATTGTTAAAGACAAATAAAATATTAACTTTTTGAATGTCAAACATCTCCGTTACTTATAAATAAACCAAGAGCTGGCATTCGGTCAAACGGCATCCGACACTGTATTACGTAGCAATGCCATGTAGGTAACATTTAGTAACACTGATACCATTTAAATTACGTTCATTATAATATAAGTAAGTAGCATTATCATTAATTTGCATACATAATTTTTTTTATACAACTTAGAATGGCAAACAAGCTGACGGCCCACCTGATGGAAAGTGGTAACCGTCGCCTATATAATAATTTAAAATTAACTAGTATCATTTAATAGTTTTCACATCGGCCTTTAACTGTCCACTGCTGAACATACGCCTCCCCCTTGGGGGGTTTTGCCAGTAGTTGCCACGCCTAGCAGGCGGATTGGCAATTTATTTATTTATTTAAAGGAACACCAACAGCATATTGAATTTCAACATATATAACATTAAATATAATATAATATTAATACACATGCCTATTGAAGGTATTTACAGCATTTACTTTAACTTAATTATATGAGGAAATGAAGTAATAATTATAATAAATTAAATAATACTGGACTACAAATATTTTAAAAGTTGCGTTTTTTTTATGGGTGATAATGGAATGGTAACCCACCCGCGCTATCGGTATACACCGGCGGGGCAAGTGAAAGATGATAGGTGAGGATGAAGCATGAAGGATCGTTTGCCCCCTGTGTTGTAAAAAAAAATTCATCAGGAATTAACCATGATAGTTTCCAGGGCGAACCGCGAGGTAGTCGTTCTGGTTGGGTATATTGCTAACAATGGGATTCTCAATCTCCATTACTAACAATCCCTTCCCCCGCAGTGGAGGAGTAACAGCTGAAATGATGATGATGATAGTATCACCAGAAGTTCTATCACCTTTTTTGTTAGCCATCGTTTTATTGTGCGTGGATGAAAATACTACAAAAACTCACGGTGTTCTACCGTCATTCACCCAATAAGTCGGATTGGAGATTTAGTTTGTGATGGGTTGTATGATAAGGAAATTCAGCAGCTAGTATTAGATAGATATATAGATAGATAATTTATTTGCATTACTTACAGCACACAAATTACAACATACATACACAAAAATAAAAGCAAGACAATATAAATGACAAAAAAAATACACAAAACCAAATACAACTTTCGTTTGTGAGTGTGCCATAGCAATACAAAATGGCCACAACTCAGTCTACTGCTTCGCCCCCAAAAAAGCAAAGCACTGATATTCTGTTGCGGCCAAAGGGAATAGGGTAAAAATAAAATAATATTACCAGACTATCCGTACAATAAAAATAAAGATTAATATACAGTAAACAGACAGATATGACAGTTCACTAGCAGACAAATGGAACATGGAGGTAACTTGCAGGAATGTCCAACTTTTGCCTCTCAATTAAGAATTTTTGGAAATTAATTTTGAAACTGTACTTAGTGGTATTAATCTGAATAATATCTCTGAACATTGAAGTTTGTCGTATAAACAGTTACAAATAGGTAAATATTAAGGAATCATAATACCGCAGAAGGTACTTGACGAGGACGGACTGCGGTCGTCGTGACTTGACACTAGCGGTTTATCGGGCGTCTATATTCTTTCAAGTGGCTGGGAGTTGATTCTCATCTCGTGTGTTTGTTTATCACACGTGATCGTAATGTTCTAACCTTACAGCAGCATGCTACCTATACGAAGGTCGTAGGTATTTTTTTTTCAACATAGCTATGACCTTTAAAGATTGGATGAAATTTAATGATAACCCTACCTGCGCTGCTGATTCACTTTAGCGTAGTACCTGTAAGGGATGATAAGCGAGGATGAAATCAAGTAATTTTGTTCATCATGACGAATTCATCATGAATTGACAGCGATTATTTCCAGAAAGAAAGGGATGTCCGATGAAATCAACTTAACAATATAATGGTTTTTTTTTATATACAACTTAGAATGGCAAACTAGCTGACGGTCCACCTGATGGAAGGTGGTAACCGTCGCCTATAGACATGAGCAGTACCATGGATATAACAGAGTATACTGTTTCGTCTATGATACCCCCTGTGTTGCCATTCCTGACTCAGGTGTTATTCCTCTGTACCCTGTAAATTCACGCCATATCCCACCCTTCAAACCGAAACACAGCCATGCAAACACAACTGCTTCACGGTTGAAACACAAATGGGACAGAGGTACACAAGCAAACGACTTTTGTACAAAGTCTCCCTCTGTGTATGGGATAGAAAAGAAAAACAATGTTTTGTGTTCCAAGCTAAGAATATTCGTAATCATATTCTAGGCAATTAAATAAAAAAACCTGCAAAGGGCATATTGGATACGCTTTCGTATCAGCTGATGTTGCAAATGGATGAAGCAAGAGATGTATATAAGGTCTCTTACTCAATCATTTTTTAAATATTGTCTTCGAGGTTAATTGTAACCACTTGTCTCAAGTAAGAGTACCCACGCATCTTTATCAAAATAAAATTGTTTTAAATATTGTTTTTGTAAAAGTAATCAATCTTTAAGTGAAAAACAAAGCTTAAGATGTTATTAAAATATTTTCGAGCACGACTAAGCTTGTTTAATTTTCTTTTATATTCTACCAACTTCAAAAAAGTTACTTCGTAATTTAGTCATTTAGCTATAGCAGCTTTAGATGGCTAATATGGAAATTTGTAGATTTTTTGTAGTAATATTATTCGTTCGATTGTCTTCGAGTGTTGGCAATAGCACACATACAAATAATAGCGGAATTAAACAAAAATAATACTAAACTTTTGCAAAATAATATCAAGTTCACTAAAATATACTATACATATATATATGTAATAAAAAAGTACCCAGTAAATAAGGTATTTGGTTTTTGAACCTCTCTACATGCCGGTATAGTTTTGTTTACTTATTAATTGTCATTTTCTAAAAAAACTAAGCTACTAATATCTCTTCAAGATATGCGAAGTGGATCGATGGTTCGTGGAACGTTATATTTCTTTTTTTTAAATTTTCTCTACACGTCTATTTGCTAGTTTGTACGTTCGTTTTATGTAAAAGTAGAAGAAAATACAGTGATATTTTCACATTATTAGCTATAGAATGATTAAAAAATTGTTTGACCGCTGTAATCTCATCAAGATATGCGAAGTGGCTGAAACAATTTCGCTTTACTCATTCGTGAAATTGATTCTAAAACATGCAATTGGTATCAATTTCCAATGTTGAAATGCAGTGTATAATCAAATCAACGCAAATCAACGTACCTGATCATTTCATCGGATTTGGATTTTCTTTTTTTTTTATTATTATTTATCGTTAACGTGGTTTAATGGATTCATTTTTTTTTATACAACTTAGTATGGCAAACAAGCTGACGGTCCACCTGATGGAAAGTGGTAACCGTCGCCTATAGACATGAGCAGTACCATGGACATAACAAAGTATACTGTTTCGCCCATGATACCCCCCATGGGTTCCCATTCCTGAGGACCAGGAAATCCAGGTGTTATTCCTCTGTACCCAGTAAATTCACGCCATATCCCACCCTTCAAACCGAAACACAAACATGCAAACACACTTGCTTTACGGTTGAAACACGAATAGGACAGAGGTACCCAAACAATTTTTATGTTAGGTAGTTTAAAATTGTGAAATAAATTTAAATGAAATTTATTTGCCAGAAACATTGTATATACGGAAGTGTTAAAAAAAAAACTATTTTAATTGTGACAAAACCAGTTATTTTATTTTAATAACTAAACTACGAGATCGATTTTAAAAAAACTTATTTCAAACCAATCTGCAAGTATATCTTTATAAATAAAAAAAAGAATTATTCAAATCGGCTTATAACTGATAAAGTTATGAGGTAACAAACAAACAAAGAAAAAATACTACCGTAATGAGAACCTTTTTGAAGTCAGTTGTAAAAGAAACTATATATAGAATAATAATCCAACCTATTTCAGTAATTTATGGCGAGTTCTCAGTGAGGGATGAAAAGCGAGGATGAAAGCAGAATGAGCAAATAAGCAGATAATTGTTTGGAACAACAAATACGCAATTCGCCGATCCCTGTTTTAGACAGCGCCACTCACAAAATTAATCCGCATAGATAATAATTAAGTCACAAATACATTTCATCATGAACGTAAACCCAAACAGAATGAGTCACGCATACCTACGATCCAGCCATAATGTTAACGCGTGTGTTCAGTCGGTGAAAGTGAACCCTCTGGCATGCGGCCAGCATCACGGCAGACAAATATTTTGGGCCCAATACATTGGTCCGCGCGTGCTTTGGACATAAATTCTGCCATTTATACAACACTAAATATAACAGGTTGTAGCAATAAACTAGACGGGATAAATGAGTAGATTTTTCTCCAAATAGAAGAGTTATGGAAACAGCTAATCAATCAATCCTAAAGTATATGATGGAAAGTGTTAACTGTCGCCTATAGACATGAGAAGTACCATTTTTTTTACAACTTAACAAGAGTATACTGTCGCCTATAGACATGAGCCCATGGACATAACTCCGCCCATGATACCCCCCCCCCCATGCGTTGCCATTCTTGAGGACTGAGGTGTTATTCCTCTGTACCCAGTAAATTCACGCCATATCCCACCCTTCAAACCGTAACACAGCCATGCAAATACAACTGCTTCACGGTAGAAACACGAATGGGACAGAGGTACCCAAGCTAACGACTTTGTACTAAATCTCTCTCTGGTAATCTTACTGACTATAGATAGAAATGATGATATTGCAGGGGGGAGGGGGAGGGAAAGGATTATTAGTAATGGGAATTTACCAGTTTCATTACTAGCAATACACACTATCAGGTCGACCTCCACGCGGTCTCCCTTGAAAACAATCGTGGTTAATTCTTATGGAATTTATCACGATGGGCAAATTGACCTGTTTTCATCCTCACCTATCATCCCTCACTGGTGCCTCGCCAGTGAATACCGACAGCGCAGGCAGTGTTACCATTTCATTATCAACCCATAAAAAGTAAAAACTACATGCTTTAGACTATAAGGGGAACATTTGTAATTCACAATAAATCAAGATCTGTTAAAACAATGTTCTGGCAAATAAATATACTCGTATCTGTCTAGATATTTATTTACCAGTAATTTTTTCTCACTTTTTTATAAATACATAGATATGAATGTTCAAAATAAAGCCTTATCCCTTTGTAATAAAACACAGATTGTTTACAATATCGGAGTCCGTCATTATTATTTTTCTCCCACCTTAGTTTAACGAACAAAAAAAAGTACTGACCGAATGGAGGCGTGTGCGCGGACGCTTGCTCCTGTAAAATAAATGTGATTTGTGTTTCTTAAACTGTATGTGCCCTGATGAACCTGCAAGAACTTGTGTGTGCGTGCATATAGGAGTTGAGGAAGAACTGCCGATCACGTACAGCAGAAAATTTCACGAAGCCGATGCCAGGTTAGTCCTCCTCGACAGACAGAATCTTTCCCTTATAAAACGCTTCCACTGCGGTGTTTTACCTTAAACATGTATTTATAATAGTGAGAAAAAATTATGTTCCAAATTAATTATGATAGAAATTTATTATAAAATTTAACTGTCTTTTTATAATACGTATTTGTATTTTTGTAGTCACAGACACATCTGATTCTAAATAATAATAAATTGGGGGGAAAGGGATTGTTAGTAATGGAGACTGAGAATCCTATTGCTAGCAATATACCCAAACAGGTCGACCTCCTCGCGGTTCTCCCTGGAAACTATCATGGTTAATTCCTGATAAATTCATCATGATGGGCTAACTGACCTGTTTTCATTGTCATCGATTATCCTTCACTGGTGCTCCGCCAGCGTATCCCGTTAGCGCAGGCGGGGTTACCATACCATTTTCACTCATCAAAAAAAAAAAAATTATTATATCAGCCTTCAACTGTCCTCTGCTGAACATAGATCTGTCCCATATGGACGGTTTAGTCAGCAGTTGCCACCCTTGATAACGGGTTGGCAACCGCAGTTAGGCTTTGGTGATATTTTAAGAGGGACGTTGATGCCTATCCCTCGACCATTAAGTTCCCTCAGTCGCTTTATGACATCCATGGGCAAAGTGGAATGGGAAAATGGGGGAAGAAGTGACCTATTCTACGACTACTGGATCACACTGCAATATTGTTGTGTGCTTATCTATATTTATAATAAATCTGTAGAGAGGTCAATTCTGTACATGAAATATATTTCCAAAATAACTGTCAGGCGGTGATTAGTGATCGATATTGATGCCAAAAATGCAATCAGTACAATTTTTGTCTGTCTGTCTGTATGTTCGTTATAGAAACAAAAACTACTCGACGGATTTTAACGAAACTTGGTATAATTATTCTTCATACTCCTGGGCAGGTTATAGTATACTTTTTTATTACACTACGATCAATAGGAGCAGAGCAGTGAAGGGAAATATGTCTGTTACATCAAAAGCACTGAACCGTGAGGAAGGACATAGGCTATTACGAACTTATTTTACGAAAAACGACGGAAACGCGGACGAAGTCGCTGGCAACAGCTAGTTTCAAATAAGCATTTATATTAAATAATTTTTACTGTATATCTTCTTACTTAAAAATAAATAATCCAAAAGTAAAGATTTATTTCTTTAAATGTAGTATTTTGTGGAAAGGGTAATAGTAGTACCAGTTTTATACCACGATCTCACCTATCTTCGTCGTTATAACTTTATTGTAAACATGAGGCGTGCCGACTGGGAAGAATTTTGTTTATTGCCATGGTAATAAGGAAGCCAGTGTGCATTGTATGTTTACGAAACAAATTGTAATTAATGCACTAGTGAAATGAGTGAAAGTTGCTTTCTGCTTTGTTTCTGTAATTCACAACACATGCATGTAGTTTTAAACTATTGTGATTTATAATTATTGCCTAAAACACTTGTAATATTCCATATATATCATCATCATCGTCGTCATCGTCAACAGTGTACTTTATTTTTATGGTAGAGGAATGGACATCAGCGCCCCTCAAAACATAATCAAAGCCAAACTGCAAACGCCAATTCACCTTCCAATAAAGGGAAACTACTGGCAAAATCCATAAGAAATTGTCCCGTTCCTTACAGCAATTTATTAAAGAATCTGTGTTTAGCAGTGGACAGATAACGACTAATATAATGACGATGATCGTCAGTGTATTCAAATCAAATAATTTGTTTACAGTAAATACAGTATTAAAATCTTAAAAATATAGCTTTCTTTCACTGTGTTCGGCCCGTATACAGGCATGTAAATTTATAGTACATTACTGCAGCGGCCAGCAACTGAGGCATTGATGGACGAACGTGCAAATATGGGCTGAGACGAAGCCGAGGCACACATACGTGAGTCCATCAATGCCTAGTTGTGGCCAAGGCTTGTATAGTACTTTTCTCAAACAATGCGCGGAAATCAAAAACACAATTTTACTTTTTAAGTTCAATGACGAATAACGAACAATAAGAACTTTTCACGCGCCATAATGTTCCTTTGTTTTTTTTTTTTCAATAAACAGCTTTCTATTTGCAAGGCAGGTCGAAATTTAAATAAAACCTTTTATTAGTTACCTCTTTGGTAGCCATGTTTCGAAATAAAAGGTCATTCCATTTTTAAATTACAGGCCAGAAATGAGTTTACATAACAATTTATCTGGCCGCAAAACACGACAGATATGGATTTTCATACAACTTTTGCCGGCCGCTGCCCGCATGTATCTGGACAGTATGGCAATTTTGATTCATCTCTAAGAAGATTATCAAAATAATGCTCACATTTCCAAGCATGTTTGAGAAATATGTTTTAAATGTCAAATTTAATAAGAGACCTTCAAACTTTAAGGTACTTCGGATGAGAAAATGTTGCATCGTTTCCTTAAAAAGCTACTCAAAGAAGTTATCTTAAAACTCATCTTTAAAGTTTAATATAAAATGTACTTCTACTGCTACGCTTTTTATATTTACTTTGCTCTGACAAAATATTATAGTACCATAAGTACGTGATAAACAATTTTAAAGTTTTAACCAGCTAAAACCGCTTTTTACCGGCTCGAGCTGGAAGCACGTACTAGATTGTAGTAACGTCGGCCACGAATAATGTTTAGTCGATAGCGTTCAATATACTGTGATCATAGTTTTATATGAGATAGTTTTAGGGATGGTGTAACTTTAAAAATTGTTTTTAAATATTAAAAAAAAAAACTATTTAATATTATAGATGCAAAAGTGGGTAACGATGAATGAAGATGTAATAAACATCCATTTATCGTTACTCGTTATATGTAGAGGGGAAAGGGATTGTTAGTAATGGAGACTGAGAATCCCATTGCTAGCAATATACCCAACCAGGTCGACCTCCTCGCGGTTCCCCCTGGAAACTATTATGATTAATTCCAGATGAATTCATCATGATGGGCTAACTGGCCTGTTTTCATCCTCATCTATCACCATTCACTGGTGCTCCACCAGCGTAGCCCGTTAGCGCAGGCGGGGTTACCATTCTATTTTCATCCAATGAAAAAAACTCGTTATATGTGTATGTCTATCAATATATGTGTATGTATGTCGCTTACGTTATTCAAAATAACGGACATCAGCTAAAAGGTCGATACTGAGACACAGTTTAATGACCCGAAAAGTTTGACAGTGTTGCAGGAAGAATAGTCTAATCTAATAATAGGTATAAACTAGATTATTGACCGGCATAACGTGTGTGAACAACGAACCGTGTTCAACTGGTTTACAATGTCATAAAATTCATCGCTTCATCAAACAAAACAATAGTGCACAGTCTTGGGTCTAGGAAGTGTAAGCAGTGAGCTATACTGAACTACAATAAATTGCTGTATCTCTTAATAAGTACGAATAGGAGGAAATGGATTGTCAGTAATGGGGTTTACCAGTCCTATTGCTAGCAATATACCCAACCAAGTCGACTTCCATACTGTTCCTCGTGGATATCGTCGTGGTTGATTCTTCTGGAATTTGTAACGATGGGCTGACTTGATTTCATCCTCACCTATCATCCCTCACTGGTGCCTCGCCTTCGTATATCGATAGCGTTCGTTAAAAAGAAAATTTGCAGGAATCTAAAATATTTTGGCAATTCTTACCTGTAATGAAAACCTCGACGTCTGTTTTAACGTTCTAAGAGTTTAAAAACTTTAAAAATAATAGCTAGTTTTAAATAAATAAAATAGTATACAATTAAATTCTTATAGAAATGAATCCACGCTTTGAAATCAACTCCCAGCAGCATTATTTACGAATCGATACGACATTATAACCTTCAACAAAAGAGTATATTTCTTTTTAAAAGGTCGCCAGCACATCTGAAATACCTCTGATGTTGTGGGTGATCATGGGCGGCGGTAGTCACTTACCATCAGGTGGGCCACATGCTCGTTTACCCTCTGTATTATAAAAAAAAAAAAAACTTGCTGTCATTCCTTTATCGTCTATAAAAAATGAATAATTAATTAACTAACAACTCTGACTCTTCTATAATTAATTAACAATTGTAATTATGACAGAAAAAATCTTAAAACACCTGTATAAAGTGAGTCTGAACTTTTAAAAATGGTTTATTCTAAAATTGTGAACTATGTAAATCATTAACACATGTCTGAAAACTCAGTAGGTAATACTGAGTTTACAGACGGTTGTATTAACTGAACTGTAAAATTGATAATTGAGTAATTAGTACATCGTATTACTATTCGTGGTAAGACCCTATCAATTTACATACAGAATTAGTATTCTAGACGTTTCATAGTGTAGTCTATATTCTAGAATGATCAAAATGCAAATATGACCAGTTTCTACTTTATTTTAGAATTAGAATATATACATATTTATTTACTAGCTGTATCCTGTGGCTCCATCCACTTGAATTAGTACAGAAGGTGCTATGTGCTAAGTTAGGATATGACCTACCAGCATGGCCGTAGCTAGGGAAGGGGGGGGAGGGCATTGAGGGGCAATGCTCTACTTTATAAGGCCCAATACCCTACCTTAAAATGAAAAGCCCCAAAAAAATTAGATAGATTCGCTTTTTCGAAGTCAATTATTGCTTTTGCCCTACCAAAAAGTTCTTTTGTGCTACCTTAAACTTGTGTCTAGCTACGGCCCTGCCTACCAGTACACCAAATTTTATTTAAATCATTGCAATATAAAAGTTGCAATTAGAATTCACTCTTTACATAGATACATAGTGTACATCGACTAGGTCCAGTCTACATAGATTTTTAAAACGTGTCCTTTATGTTATTACTATAACTACATAGATAATATTATGTGTGTGGTGTATTTTCGACTCGCTGAGCTTTTCGTGGCTTATTGTCAAGTTACCCCAAGATGCTGGGGATTTGTCGAGGGTTCATAATGAATCTCTCGCAGTACATCTTGCACAGGAAATGGCTGCAAAGTGTTTTTCCATTCTCTAACACGGGACAAAAGGGCGGGAGGGTCGCAGGATTATCAGTTTGAAAGCAACTCAGGTGTGACAATTTTGAAAAATGTCCTTATTGTGTTTGCTAATAGTTTTTACAAGTTGCCTACTGTTAGATATAGCACTTTGAATTTCAACCGATTTTGAAAAAGGAGTAAGTGAATTTTAAATTGAATAAAAACAGGTCAACTGTTTTATTCATGCCTAAATGATGTAAATCGTCATTAATCATAAAAAAGTATATAGAGTAAATATTTGTAAGTATTTGGGAAAAAAATATATTATAAGGTTTAATTAAAAAATAAATTCTTATAAATATATTTGAATGAACGTGATAAATAGTGAATAATGATTTGTAATGATACTTATTTTTATTGATAATATTAATTTGTTTGTATCTGAATACAGACATAAAACATGTTATTGTTTTTAAATCATTGAAAATAGCCACCGTTTTAATTGGTACACGTATATTATTTTATAAGTACATATGTACCTATATTTATAGATAGATAGATACTCTTTATTGTTTCCTCCAAAAGATTACAATAGTAAACTTATTATAGATATAAACAACTACAAGAAATTATCATTTATGTTATATTCAGAAAAAAAAAAATCAGTTCCACATTCAAATTTAAAACATTGATCATGATTTGGGAAAAATTACACACACACACACACACACACACACACACACATATACAAGTAATTAGTTTAACTAACTACTTATAACAAAGAAAGCAGAGCGTTTTGTTGTAAAAAAAAAATTAATCAGCCAAACATTAAATTAGCTGACTACATTTTGACACATTTTTAATACTCAATCTTCTATCTATATAATTTAAGGTTTATAACCCATGCAAAGGCGTCGTTTTTGCAGTTAAGACATTAAATGCAATGGCGTAAGACAGTTTATGTACTGTGACGCCGACATTAAACGCAGGGTATGGAGACTGACACGCCTCTGTCTATTGTGTACTCTGATGGGCCCTATAAGATAAACCATCCGTCTTTATTCGCTTTTATCACTTTGAACTATGTAAGATAGGAAATAAACATATAATCAGTTTTAATAACTTTTTAACTGTTGAGTTTCTTACGGGCTCATCTCAACAGATAACATCCTTCAGAACATTACAGTAGATTAAAACAAATATATTTAAAAGTGCTTGTAAACAAGTATATTGGAATAAAGATGATTTGAATTTTAATAAAACTTAAATAAAATGCAAAGAAATTAATAACTGACTCGATCATATGTCTGCCGATGTTCAACAGTAGTACCACAGATAATAATCTGTACTACTATTTATACTATAGGTACTATAGTAATAAAACAAATAAACTGCCAACCCGCCTGCTAAACGTGGTAACTACGAGGTTGCCACGCTTGGCAGGCGGTTTAATAACCGCAATTAGGTTTTGGTGATGTTTATAGAGGAACGCTGAGGCACATTCCTCGACTATTAAGTCCCTTATCGCCTATTACGACACCCACGAGAAAAAAAGGTGTGACCCATTCTATGGTGGGACCACAAGGCATTTTTACTTATGTATCTACGAGATTTAAGTATGAAGTAAGTATGGGAGTTATCATGGGCGTAACAGCATTTTCTATAATCTCATGTGTAGGCGACGTTTGCTACATTTGACGCGATTTATCTGCTTGTTTATTAATCTGAGCGATATAATAAAAAAAATATGAGTATGACATGTTTATGTTCAATTAGGTAGATTTAAAAACAAGTTGAACACTCGGAAAGTGGATCAAAATAAATTATGTGCTACTGAAACCATTGTATTATAGCTAATTTTATATAGAAACCAAACCAAACATTAGAGGTCCAGAGCCGCGGGCAGTTCACATGAATTATGTTTCGTTCCTAAATTATATTGTTCCTGCCCACTCCCCGGGGCGCTGGCGTTATTATAACCTCTAGTAATAGGTCGGTGCGCTGCCCATCTGTTCTTTTGGGATGTTTATTTACAATATTTGGATTTTGTTACTGATAATTTGGATTTATAATTAAAATTTACAAATTGTATATCGAAATTTGGAAATACTGAATTTGCTAAATTATGCAATTTATTGAGTTTTAATAATAGACTTTCCTTAAAACATCTATTAATATTTGACAGATTTCAAATAAAATATTGAGTACGTTTATACTTTTCAGACTGATTTGTATGATATATTTTTTATTAAAGATTTTGTTTTCAGAATATTTCCTAATTTGTTAAAAATTCATTTACTTTTTTTTTTTATATAATAATAGTACAACCATGATTTATAATTATTATAATATTTAATTTATAATAAAACCATTTTGTTATAATAGATTTGTAATAAAATTATTCAAATTGAAGTCTGTTGCTTTCTGTAAAAATAATTATCCATAATATATTTATATAATGACATTTATTTATTTTATTATAATGATATATATAAATGAAAATTATTAACGCCTTACAAACGTATAAGATTTTCTATTCACTTTTCACGTCAACAAGTTATAATCGAAATTCGAAATAATAAAAAGCATCTGTTATTAAAAGTAAAAACGAACACTGCAATTCCCAAATCACGGTTTTATTCCACTTCAAGTGCTCTAAAGTTTAAGACATTGAAATCTATTCGTGAATTATAGCAAATCCCTTCACTGAAAATCGGTCCTGCAGGAGCCAGAGTTCAGTAAATATTTTTCGAACGGACTGTTCAATTTTCCACCTTGTGGTTTAGACTATAAAGTTCTTTATAATCTGAAGATACTTCCGAACATCCTACCTCGTTCAGGAGCAAATACTTTCAATTTTGAACCTTACTTCTATGTGTATAATGAATATGGGATAGTAAAAAGTGAAATTGTCGGCATCAAATGAAGGAAAACGGTCTAGGATGCACTAGAAGTATTCACAGAGCGTTTTATTGATGCAATAAGCACTCGACTATTCTGTAGTAAATGCATTAAAATATTTCTAAAATCGATTGAGGTAAGTGAATCGCTAGCTTCGAAGTATTATAATAACCTATTTACTTCATTTTTTAATTAAAATTAAATTTTATTTAGTATTTTATTAATTATTAAACTTAATACACCTAGATAGTGTAAATGGTAAACTTAACACCATATGGCGTTATCTACCAGTCGACCGTAGACAGGAATAACAGAAAATACAATTGATGGTGCAAAAACGGTGCATTAAGGTTCTTTCGTGGTGGACAACACACATGTAACACACCTAGTGTTGTAGTCGTCCATACCCTACAGTGACCGTTTAGCATCAGGCGGGCTGTATGCTTGTTTGTGTATTTTGTGGTATAAAAAACATATAAAATTATTAGTTGTAACTGTGACATTGTATGCGTGACCTAAACATATTGATTGACCGCGATAGAAATAGATTTATGTCCTTCTCTATGTCAAACACTATCTGTGTGCCAAATTGCATGACGTTTGGCTGAGCCGTTATGGCGCTAAGAGTTAATAAATAAACTCAAATTGATAACATTAGTACAGCGTTATTATTCCTAAGATTAAATTAATAACTCTGTTATTTTATTTGTTATTTTTTATTAAATAAAAATCAATAGCTAGAGAATTTCATAAAACAATAAAGACAAAAAGCCAATTACAGGTTGTCACAAATAAAAACAAGATTAAACTAAACATGATATTTGTAATACAAGTACAATCAAGTAAATTAAATTTAGAATAACAATATTATAGTACTACAAACATAGGGGGTAGGCAGGCAATGCAAAATAAAAAATATTAGTAACACTTTTAGCTTTATATGAGGATACTATTTTAATGCAATCTGTTCGTTTTGAAAAAGCTATTTTATTATTATTGGGTGCTCCATTTCTACACAGTAAACTTTTTTTTTATACAACTTAGAATGGCAAACGGCCCACCTGATGGAAAGTGGTAACCGTTACCTATAGACATGAGCAGTAGACATGACATAACATAACAGAGTATATTGTTTCACCCATGACACTCCCCATGCGTTGCCATTCCTGAGGACTCAGGTGTTATTCCTCTGTACCCAGTAAATTCACGCCATATCCTACCCTTCAAACCGAAACACAGCGATGCAAACAACTGCTTCACGGTTGAAACACGAATGGGACAGAGGTACCCAAGCAATCGACTTTTGTACAAAGTCTCCCTCTGGTAAAGTAAACGTAAAACTAGTGTTGGGGGGGGGGGGGGGGGGGTTTGGGGCTCGTTTCATTCTTCGATGCCAAATATTCCTCCAAACATACTATCTAACTCTGTATGTGTTCGTAATCTCTTTTTCATTGTAGATTCATATAAATGATGATGAGGGGATTGGGTTTGTTAGTAATGGGATCTGATTCAGTCAAGTTAGTTGCATTGCTAGTAATATATCCTATCAGGTCGGTCTCCACGCAATTTCCTTTGGAAATCGTAGTGGTTAACTCTTGTCGAATTCGCTGTGATGGACCAACTGACCTGAGGGCCTACCATGAAATATTTTCCGAAACTTCGGGGACGAACGAAACAGAATATTTGATGTTATAATTACATAATACATGCCATTTAAAAATATTAAAAGTGTTAAAATATCGTTTCTTTGGACTTTTATGATAGGATGTATGACAAACGAAATGTTAAACTCCATTTATTGAACCGATTTTGACAAAAACTGCTTTCATCCTCCACCTATCATCTTTCACTAGTGCTCTGCCAGCGTATACCGATAGCGCAGGCGGAGTCACCATTCCATTTTCACCCATAAAAAAACAACTACAGAAACCTATCTTGAATGGCTGATCTACCAATATCAAACTAATGATAAAAAAACCTTCAGATTCAGGATTAAAGAATTAAAAATTATCTTTTAATTATTAATCCTATTATATCTAATTTATATCCCGAAATTCTCACATGAATTCAAAATGATGGATTTATTGAAACTTTTTTGTAGACATTATATAAATTTAAGTGTTGATATGATATGAGATATATATATATATATATTGTTGCTCTTAAACATTTGAAAAAAAACATTTTTTTTTCACTGTGTCCCTCAGAATTCACAGACAAAATTACTGTAAACAGCTAATAGGTTGCAGTGAATAGAATTCGAATAGAGTGTACCTCACCTTAACCTGAAATGCTTACGTTATAAACCACCATAAAAATAACTAATAAGAATTGAAGGGTTACGAGTAAGGACGGACGTGATCTTTTCATGTGCGCTGAATTGAAATATTCCCTCAAAAGAGCTGCGGTTCTCGTGAGACGTCGACGACTTTAGCCACGCTCCTATTATGGTTTATTGCCTTACGTTGAAAAATATGTTTTATATAGTTAATACCGTATTTTCTTTATGCAGCATGGAATAGAAATTAAACTGGTGGTCCACCTGATGGAAAAAGATCACTATCGCCTAAACACAACATAGGAGGACAGGAAAATAACCTGAGGGCTTACCATGAAATATTTTCCGAAATTTCGGGGACGAACGAAATAGAAATTTGATGTTAAAATTACATAATACATGCCCTTTAAAATTATTAAAAATATTAAAATATCGTTCCTCTGGACTATTAGAATAGGATTTATGATGAATGAAATGTTAAGCTCCATTTACTGGGTCGATTTTGATACAAACAAAAACTCGAAATTGAGCCCGAAAATTCGGAATCTCATTTCATGGTAGGCCCCCTGAAATGACCATGACACACTTTATATATTGCCATTCCTGAGAACTAACATGTTATTTCTCCGTGTCTTATAATTTCTCTACCATACTCCACGGTATATATGCATAGCGGTAGAAAGATGTATGGGACAAAACTACCTGAGCTGATAATTTTTGTAAAAAATCTCCCTGTTGATTGACAGATTCAAATTTCCAAAACTCCTATATTACAGAAAAACTTGTCATTACTCTGTACATTTATAATCTGTAAACAGGATATAAAACTGTTAGATAAAATCTAACGTTTCCAACTGGAACTCTAGCTAAAATTTAAACGATGTCCAAAATAACTACCATCCATATGTGAAACATGTGTATAATGGTGTCCCCATTTTCGACTATTTCGTACTAGATTTCCATCCGCTGTCGTTTCCTTGCTATGTGCCCATATGTTATTGTATATTGCAAAATATCCGCCTTCCAAGGCGAAATTTAAAAAGTAAGTTCACCATAAATTTCATTGTCATTCATTGTCTATGCTCTCTATGATTCTGAAATCTGTTAATACATACATACATATCCAATTTTTGAACCATTTCCTGTAACTCGTTTCAACTCTCAGTTCTATCTAGTATTTTTTTGTATAACTTAGAATGGCAAACAAGCTGAGGGCCCACCTGATGGAAAGTGATAACCGTCGCCTATAGACATGAGCAGTACCATGGACATAACAGAGTATACTGTTTCGCCCATGATACCTCCCATGTGTTGCCATTCCTGAGGACTCAGGTGTTATTCCTCTGTACCCTATAAATTCACTGCCATATCCAACCTTACAAACCGAAACACAGCCATGCAAACACTACAGCTTCACGGTAGAAACGTACGTAAACGAATGGGACAGAGGTGCCCAAGCAAACTACTTTTGTACAAAGTCTCCCTCTGATAATGATAAAAACAGAATAAATTTAAATATGCTTTCAAATAACTAGTCTATTTGGATAGATGTATTTAACGCTTGCAGGGATTGAAAAGGCTCGTCAAACCGTAAACTGTGGTCTCAGGAAGCTTAGCCGCCGGATGGGACCGCGCGGCTGACAAATTGTTGCAATCAAGTGGACCTGCAGTCGAGCGCAGGGCGAAACCGCTGGTTGATTATATATGGAGTAGACAGTGCTAATTTTTTTTTGTTATTTCACTCTTATATAATTAAAATATTAAACACAACTTGGCTTTAACGTGGGTAAATAGATATATTTGTTATTTTGATATATTTGTCTTTTCTATTCTATTAAAACTCATTTAGAGCTTTAATAGAATAGAAAAGAAAAAAAAAATATATATATATATATAAATATATATATATATATATATATATATATATATATATATATATATATAGTAGTTAAATTGAATTGGCAGGCAAATTGGCAACCGCAGTCAGGCTTTAAAGATGTTTTAACAGGAACTTACGTCACCCACGGAAAGGAAGGGGTGGCCTATTCTATGCCGGGACCACACGGCAAGTTTTTAACTTTATTCGTTATATATCCAAATACATAATTAATAGTTCTTTAATTCTCCATCTACTTGTATATAGTGACGAATTTTGTTAAAAAATCATTGAATTTAGCTGGTTTTCAAATTTATATTTCCATACAATTGACTATTGGAGGCAGAATCAATATTCTATACAACAAACATATTTAGCTTTTATTAAAACTCATTTTGCGAACATATTTTCCCGTTTAAGTAATTGAATATTCTCATGTCGAGACACGACATCTGTTCGCAGTCGATTTTGTCGCAAAATGCATTGTCCTCATTGCACGGCGCGGTGTAACCCATAAAAAGCAATATTTAGATGTCTGCCGTCACCACAATGAAACCAGGGTTTAAATCTGATATTTTAATGCTTATACTGCTACGATATGAACGAGAAACGAGCATTAATGGAAACAATAGAGAATAGAAGAGGCAAAATATTGGGCCGTCTTATACGATATGACAATTTTTTAAAGAACATAGTAGAAGGTAAAATAGAAGGCAAAATAGGAAGAGGAAGACCGAGGAATTACTACATCGAACAGATAAAAGTAACACTAGGTGTCATGTCGTATAGGGAGGTCAAGTGCCTGGGATAGAGCTGGCTGGAAGAAGATGTATGAATTTGTTGCACCGACAAGAGGAAACTCTTAAATGAAAAGAGAGAACTGCTACGCTGTTGATTTTTTTTTTTTTGGATAGCCATGTTGTAGCTATTAATCTTGCCTCAAATTTATTTTTAATTACAAAATTATCAACTAAAACTACAAGTTTCGATTTCAACGCCATCTATTTCTTGTCTTATTTTGTTTAGTGATCAATCAATTTAAAGCGTCAATTATCGCAATAGAAATTGAAATATCTGCAAAATATTCAACACATCCTAATTTATCACATAAAATAACTTATGTATTAATTTATTCATGCAAAGTCGCGATATACAGTTAATATCATAATGTTAATATCATTTTAGAATTTACAGTTACAAATTAAAAATAATAAACAATCCTAAGAGAACTCCTATTAAAATAACACGCGCTCCGGCGCGGCGTACAAATTGATTTTTTTTCTAGCTGATAAAGCGTATAATTATGCAAAAGTGAGACGCTGAGCTCCTTAATCCGGAGAATTAAGTAAGAGGGCCGATCAAAGGGAACATCCCTCCCGGTTAATATATAATGAGGGCCTGTATTAGAACCGCCTGTTTGTATTAATTTACTGATATAAATGTTCCGAGCGACGGTTGGTAATCTGGTCGTTTGCTCCTTTGTGGTACTTGTCTTTTTCAAGCTGCCCCCTTTAATTTGCCAGTCTTAATTATATCCTTGTTTTTCTTTTATCAACGTTTTCTTTGAGTTATATTTTTTATTTTATTTTTTATACTACTGAGGTGTCAAACAAGCATACGGTCCACCTGATGGTAAACTGTTACCGTAGCCTATGAACGCCTGAAATACTAGAGGCATTACGCTCTCATTATCAACCGTGAAGGAACTTCGTTATCCCTTTTTTTAAGAACCCCATGCTGTAATCCCCAAATAATATATCAGATAGTTCCAATAGTGATAAAACTAGTCCTAGATAGACGATATATATGTGTCTACCTTCATTTACTACGCTTTGTTCAACTTCGACGGCGACGCTTGATAATGCGATTATGACAGCATTTCATAAGATACGATGACGTTAAGTTACTGTCTAATAGAATTTAGTCGCTACCGTAGTTTACGAAATAAAATAAACACCCTAAAATAAGCCTCTAAGTAAGATGTTGTTTCACAAAAAATACCGACTTCATTTATAGCAAAACAAAAAACAAAAAGTTATCTATACTTATAATAAATCTGTAGAGAGGTCAATTCTGTACATGAAATATATTTCCAAAATAACTATCAGGGGGTGATTAGTGATCGATACTGATGCCAAAAATGCAATCGGTAAAATTTTTGTCTGTCTGTCTGTATGTTCGTTATAGAAACAAAAAGTACTCGACGGATTTTAACGAAACTTGGTGCAATTATTTTTCATATTCGTGGGCAGGTTATAGTATACATTTTATCACGCTACGATCAATAGGAGCAGAGCAGTGAAGGGAAATGTGTCTGTTACATTAAAACCATTGAACCGTGAGGAAGAACATAGGCTACTTATTTTACGAAAAACGACGGAAACGTGGATGAAGCCGCGAATACCAATAGTTTCCGCAGCGCACGCGACGAAAGATATTTTATAGCATTTTTTTACACCTTGAGTTACGTTACTAAAGTTTTAGTAAGGATCCCTAATCTTTTGTAGCAATAAATATAGCCTATGTTACTCAGGGTAAATGTAGCTTTCTAATGGTGAAAGAATTTTTGAAATCGCCAAAGTAGTTTTTGAGTTTATTCATTACAAACGTACGTACACACAAAAATACAAATCTTTCCTCTTTATAATATTATTGTAAATTTGCTCTACTAATTTAATCTCTATTAAATTCCTAAATAAAGTCTGTTTAAGAATAACTTATAAACTAATAGCAAATATAATATTTCCTTAGCTCCAATTATTTTCCGCAACATTGCGAGGTTGTGTGTTTTACGTCACACGCAGAAGCTCTGTTTTGCTAAGTAGATATGATTGGCCACGCTACAGTCAGAGTGCTCTGTTTGCCACAGAGTGCCCATTATCGGTTCAAGACACAAGTGCTCTCTGCCGGCGCTCGCGAGAACTGTAACTTTTCTTACTGCACCCTACGATGGATACTCGATTTCAAATAACTATTTTCAAGTTTCCTTAAGGAAGAAGGTTTTTAATTCATTTGTACGCTTTTGTCGCTATTTATTTATTTATTTATTATAGTTGCATTGCATATTATGTTAAAGTATCTTAGAAAATTTTACAAAATACACAACACAACCTTGTTAGACATAGCAACCTGGAGAGAGAGGCAGACATTATGTTAATTTATTCTTTAGATATTTGTCGATAGTATAATAGGTTTTATTAATTAGAAGCTGTTTTAACATGTGATGATATCGCTAATTCTAAATCAATTTTACTTTTATTTTTGCATTTTTAAGTTTTTTTTTATACAACTTAGAATGGCAAACAAGCTGACGGCCCACCTGATGGAAAGTGGTAACCGTCGCCTATAGACATGAGCAGTACCATGGACATAACAGAGTATACTGTTTCGCCCATGATACTCCCCATGCGTTGCCATCCCTGAGGACTCAGATGTTATTCCTCCGTACCCTGTAAATTCACGCCATATCCCACCCTTCAAACCGAAACACAGCTATGCAAACAAAACTGCTTCACGGTAGAAACATGAATGGGACAGAGGTACCCAAACAATCGACTTTTGTACAGTCTTCCTCTGGTAAGGTAATAGATATATAATGTTAATAGATATTTAAAAGAGTAACTGTTGAGTTTATTGCAGGTTCTTCACAGCAAATAAATAAAACCTGTAAATAAATAATAATAAAAATAAGGCCAGCAATAGATTTGTAAAAAATATAATTTAGAAGTGCTTGTAAACAAGTCTATTTCAAATTTTAGAAATACAATGGTTGGTTTTGCTCCCGATTTTTGTTTAAAGTTGAAAAGGAAGCACTATTATTCAATTTATTATAAATTATATTTTTATTTCAAAAAACAAATGTTATATTTAAATTACAATTTTTAAAATTAGTTCATATCAACCATCTATTGTCCACTGCTGGGCGTTGGCCTCCCCCAAAAGTGGGTTTTACCAGTAGTTTGATCAATTGGCAGACGGATAAGCAACCACAGTTAGGCCTCAATCATGTTTTAAGAAGGACACTGCTGCCCATCCCTTAACCATTAAGTTCCCTTAATCGCCTCTTACGACACCCACGGGAAAGGAAGGGGTAGCCTATTTTGTGCTGGGATCAGATGGCAAGGGATCACATGTTAGTGAAAGCAGTTACTAATACCTAATTTTGAATCGAGAACCCATAGTAAGTTTAAGTCTAGTTTCTTTTCGCTATTCTATTCTCTTCCCCATGTATTTCTTTGTGCTCGCATCCTATTCGCATTTGGCGTGGTAGATATACGGTATGCATCCGTACCATCCTGTCGCCGACAATCGACGGGAAAGTGCCACATTGTACGTGTATGTGTTATTCAACGTGCGTGGCGGCTGGCGCCCGGTTGAAAACTAATATCCACCGTTGGAAGGGAAATTGGAAACTATGGATTCCGATTGTGAAACAGCGGTGTCCATTTTAATGTTCTACTAATTAGGCATGGATAATTATGGTTTCCAATATCTATATTTTTTTTATGAGTCATAATGGAATGGTAACCACCCGCGCTATCGGTATACACCGGCGGGATACCAGTGAAGAATGATAGGTGAGGATGAAGCAGGTCAGTTAGCCCATCATGACAAATTCAACAGGAATTGTTCACAATGGTTTCCAGGGGGAACCACGTGGAGGTCGACCTAATAGGGCATATTGCTAGCAATGGAGCTATCAGACTCCATTGCTAACAATCCCTTTCCCCCCAATATCTATATATGGGGTTCTTTTGAACATTGATGGTGGAAAAAGGTCATTACCCATTCCGATATCGCTAGTATTGATTGGGAGTATATATTAATTTCGATCGGATTCTTTATTTCGACTTTAAATATTGAATAACAAATATTTTGCATACTCGTTATTGGGGCAGTATATATGTAGATATTGTAACTAAATTAGAGGGAGACTTTGTACAAAAGTTGTTTGCTTTGGCCACCTCTGTCCCATTCGTGTTTCAACCGTGGAGCAGTAGTGTTTGCATGGCTGTGTTTCGATTTGAAGAGTGGGATATGACAGTGAATTTACAAGATACAGAGGAATAACAGCTGAGTCCTCGGGAATTGTTAGTAATGGAAATTGAGAATCCCATTGCTAGCAATATACCCAACCAGGTCGACCTCCTCGCGGTTCCCCCTGGAAACTATCATGGTTAATTTCTGATGAATTCATCATGATGGGCTACTGACCTGTTTTCATTCTCATCTATCACCCTTCACTGGTGCTCCGCCAGCGTATCCCGTTAGCGCAGGCGGGGTTACCATACCATTTTCACCCGTCAAAAAAAAAAACACAAGTGACGTGTCATGCGAATATGATTTTTACGCTATAAAATTCGTAACATCCACTGTGCAAAATTCTTTATCTATGGTTTTCATAAAATTACCACAAAATGTACCTCAAATAAAGTTAGTGGTATTTTCATAAAGGTCTGGCCGCTTTTGTGTGTGAACGCCATCCCTGAGGGCTGATGGTGAATTAAGAAAAACAAAAGCTGACCATTAGGGTTGTACGACTATAAACAATGGTACACAGGGATATTCCGGATTCGGTAGGGTTGTCATCGACTTAAATTTTTTATATATCGATTCTAACACACGTGCTTAATTTTTTCAGTGTGTGTAATGTTTTACTATATTTATAATAATGGGATTATCCATATACGATATTCATTCATGCCAATCTCTGAAACTACTCAGCCGATTATAATGAGATTTTTTAAATATCTATTGTTTGCTCTGACTTGAGATAGTAGATAGTTTTCAACCGACTTCAAAAAGAAGTAGGTTCTCACTTTGGTTGTAATTTTTTTATGTTTGTTACCTCATAACTCCGTCAATTCTAAACCGATTTGGATTTTTATTTTGTATCTGAAAGGATATACTTACAGATTGAATCTATAAAAAAATTATCCAAATCGGCTCAATAGTTTAGTTTTTAGATCAAAATAACTGGTTTACTGACATTTTAAGTCGGTTTTTTTTTTGTGAAACACAATCTTTGATTATTATCCCGATAAATGTGAAGCGGCGGTAGTGAATAAAACAACATCTTCCTAGTCAACTTGTGATTTAATATATTTTTAATATTTAATCGACACTCAGTGATTATTAAAAACAATATATTTTAATGTATTTAAACTATCAGTTTAACCGATGTGAACACGAGTCTGACGGACGTCGCAGTCGCTCATAACTAAGGATCACGAATTGATTCCGAAACTAGTCGAGCTTTTTCGATCTAATTACAAATAAGTTAAACCGTTAGTTATTACATTAAAATATAAAGTACACTTACAAAACGTTTAACAATAAAAAAGAACAGTATATTATAAGACCGTTCATTATTACCTCTTTATCATTCTACCTGTAATGTAGAACTTTTTTTTTTTCTACAAATTATATATAATTTTGTGTTTCTTTATCAAAAGAAGTAATAATAGAGAAGACCAATAAGAAGTTTCCATTTATTCATTCAATAATAACTCTATTGTCATATCTGATATATATTTTTCTTTTTTTTTTTTAATTAATTAATTTATTTAAACTTTATTTCACCATTTATAAAAAAAAAAGACAGTAAACTTCAATGAGGAGTGATACAAAATGCGACCTTATCGCCAAGCAATCTCTTCCATAATAATTAATTTAATTTAATACATTTCAAACACCCGAGTGGCAACCCTAACTCAGGAAATATGTTTTTCCTGTAGTGGGTAGCGATGTTTGCAATTAATCACGCGGGCCCGTGTGGTGAGCTATATAATCTGTTGCTCTCGTGCTGCACCTAGCTGAAGATCCGGAATTCGGACATCTGGGATCTTTCCGGATTCGGGTAGTTGGCATCCTTACTTACTTTATGATGCCATTATCTAAGTGAATTTATGCTTTGTTACCTCTCGGTGCAAAGTGTTAATTTATTTTTTGTTATTTCTCAGTACATAGTGTTAATATTCATTTAGAAATAACTTAATTATGGCTGTTCTAGAAAATTCATCTATAAATAAAAAAAATAAACTTGATAAGCTCATATTACCTTTACAAATAGTACGCAACACGTGTAATTGAGCTTCATAATATATTGTACACAATTTAGAGAAATTAAATTAATAAAAATAAATAAATAAATAAATTCTTTAATAAAGGCAACCAGTTTAACAATATCAATTTGTACCAAATATAAACTATTAAATTATTCAATTAAATTGTTACACTTATAAATAAATAACATTGACCTAACCTACTTTTTTTTTATGTTAGCCAGCATTAAAAGTAAACTTTGTTGCAGCTAAAACGTAGCCTTATCAATCTACGTTTTCAACAGGCCACCTGTGACGAAGTTGTTACTAAATATGATGCTTTAATTAATTGCAATGGCCGCCATCCTGGTAACGCGTCACGTCACGCGTAATGGCCGACCGCGTCACGTGATACTGATTTGTTGGTGTCGCGTGGCAACCCTATTAAAGATGAGATGAGGGGAATTTCATACTTGATTCATGTGTTGGAATTACTTTTCGCCAGTATACATAGATCATATCTATGTAGATGAAGCGTCAAAAACTTTGTAAAAAATTGGCTGTAACGTTATATATATTTATATATATATATATATATATATATATATATATATATATATATATATATATATATATATATATATATATATATATATATATATATATACACACTTGTTTATTTATTATACATTTTCATTAATTCAGAACCAATTTTGATATTTTTATCGATACCGCTGTTCTTTTATGCTATGCAAAATCGTACTTGATGTGTAGCAAAATCTGTAAGTAGTTATACTACGTAATGTACTAAACATACAAGCATAGTTATACTAATATTAGTTAGTTTCTTTTTTTTTTCATTTACAACGCGAAATTACATTTATAACTATTTCCTTCCCTTTGCACAGGAACTTTGAAGTTTTTCTATTAAATATTCATACCCTATAAATTACTATATTCATTATGGCTGTGAATATGCCAAATTTCATTTTAAGATTTCAATTGTTCGAAACAAAAGCTACAAACTCAGTTAAACACTTCAACAAGAGCACAGTGAGTTCCCGAAGGAGCGAAATTAAGGAATCCCCCTTTAATTTGAGGTCAACGAGATATCTAATTAAGGAAAACTGAGTATCGCTTCCCGAAACCTAATTCTCGTTCCTTAATTGCAAAACCGCTACAAAATTATCGGCATAACGATATCCGTTATTGTTATCGTTGTATGCGTATATCGTTATCTCTATTACGACATTAATATCAGATATTATATAAAAGATATTAACATTTGTTTTAGACTTACACTCTTATTCATAAAAGTGTCAAACGTTTAATTAATATATTTTAGCAATCGTTTTGTCTCTTTCTTTTAAACAATATTCTTCGTTTAATTGAAAGTGACAAACAATTTTAATAGTTGAATTATGTTTTAGTTAGTTATTATGAAAAAGGAAAACAGTTCAGAAAATTCAGTAGGTAGATAACGGAAAGGAAAAGAAGAATTACTAAGTACCTACGTACATAATTTATTAACTTTATTATCATCCTGAAGTAAGGCCCTTTTAATTAAAAATCTTATTATTTTTTAATTCAAAATTTTGGACTTCATTATGATAATTTTGTTAAATTAAATTAATTGTATATTTGGTAATTTTAACTGTTTCTTTTTTGTGCCAAAATTAATAACTGAGTTTATTCAGATCTCCGCTTTATTCGAAGTCAGTTAAAAAATAAGTAGATAATCCTTCCGTCCGTCGGTAACAAATTGAGTGTCACCGCATGCCGGCCGGACAACGTTATTACTGGCTTTCATATAAAACTCGTGAGGCGACGAACGGCGGCGGCAAATAAATTTTGCGTATGACAGCGTACATACGCGGCTGCCCCTGTTTATAATAAATATATTCTGCGGTTATGCTATACTATAATAGAAGCTATTGCACCGTAGGTACTCAATTCTACTAATATTATGGGGACATTAAACCAATGAGCTTATTTGAACGTGATTTAAGACACAATGTAAATAAATTATATGCAATACTATTACAGATAAATAGTACCTACATATCAGATTTTTTCCCCAATGTTTAAATTATGTAGAAGCCAACGGATTAATCATAATCCGGCTCGAAGGATCAGCACCTACTGGGTATGCCCGGAAGAAAATTTTGTCTTGCGCTAGTGAAGCATAACAGATATGATGATAGCATTTTTATTAGATATAGGCTCGACTCAATATAGACCAATAACACAACTGGCATTTAACTAGTATATATATAGTTTAGCTTTAGTGCGCGTCCTGATATGGCTTGCCGTTTGGCAATGACTGTGGCTAAAGAGCGGCTTAGCTCGGCATTGGCTAGCTAATGGCGACATCTCGTGGCGTGATGTGGATTTACACTATTTTAATAACATACGTGAAAATTAAAAGGCTGAACTTATTTAAATGTAACTTAAGACACAATGTAAATAAATTATATCTATTACGATTATAGATAATAATAATAATCATTTATTTACAAAATATTGGTGATTGCCAGTAGCAGATCTTAAGTTATTGTTAAGTAATTGTTCAGCAATATTTACCATTTCAAATGTTTTTTTTTTTTTATAATATCCAAAATAAGTCAAATTAACATTCAAATTACAATTACTAATAAGCTTTTACAATGTCAAGTATCACAAATTACATCTATTCAAAAAGTCTTTCACAGAATAGAAACAACCATCAATTAAGTAGTCAAACAATCTTCTCCTAAACTGTGTGTTGGTCAAATTTTTAACATTATTAGACAATTTATTATCGATAAATAGTACCTACATGTTTGATTTTTAAAGCCGACATTTAAATCATGTGCAAGCTGATGGATTAAACATAATCCGGCTCGAAGGATTAGAATCTTCTGGGTATGGCCGGAAGAAAATTTTGGCTATAGCAAGTATTTTTAGAGATAATTATTATTCGGGTATATACTGAATTGTACATAAGGCCTCTATATAATTTCTGGTATAACGTCCTACATGCAGACATATAATTTATTTATTGTAACAATTATTTTATCATAGTACGCGTATTATATTGAATTATCTGCAATTATTTTATGTTTTATTATTAGATTGTACAACATTATTGGTAACATAAGTATTTTTTTATTATCATTATCATCATCATCATCTCGGCCATTATTTGTTCACTGCTGAACATGAACTTCCCCCATAGACACAAGGAACAGTCCTAAACTACCTGCATCCACTGTTTTTTTTTTTAATTAACGTAAAAAATTCATACAAGCTGATGATCTATAATCGTGATGTTTGGCAAACAAATTTTGGTTGTTTTGCTACCTTTTGCACAGCCAGTACTAACAGTGTTTAACTGCTTGCTCAACACTTCCTATCCTGTGGACACAAACATAACTCTAGAGGGGGCCCGTCCAACACACTGGTGGCAAAATCGCGCCGTGTAGAGGTTTTTAATTAATACGAGTGAGCGAGGCTACGGTGGGAAATAAATCTTGCTTAATGTCCCTTTGGTCTGGTCAGGCCGGCTGGTATCTATCGATTTGGTATACAGCCTGTGAGACAGACACGAGAACTACAGTCTGTAAACCTTATCTGAATGGTAATCTTGATTTCACCTTATTCTGCTACAAAGCTTGCGTCTTCTCCAGGTATCCAAAGGTTACCTGGAGGAGATCGGTTTTATTGATAAGGTCGCCCATTGTTTTCTCACTGTGATTATTTCTTGTAATTGTTTATATTTATAATAAGTTTACTATTGTAATCTTTTGGAGGAAACAATAAAGAGTATCTATCTATCTACATATCTTTCAATTCGAAGAGAATATAATATGGCAGTAAAATTACTGGGTACCTAAGATAGAGAGGAGGGGAGAGAGAGATTTTATTTAATGGATGATAATGAAATGGTAACCCCGCCTGCAGTGTTAATATACACTGGGGGGAGTGCCATTGAGGGATGATTAGTGAGGAGGAAAAGGCAGGTCAGTTACCCTATCGTGACTAATTAAACGATAAAGTAGTCACCACAGTTTCCAGGGGGAACCACGTGGAGGTCGACCCGATAGGATATATCGATAGCAATAGGGACTAACCTCCCACAATTAAGAATCCCTTCCCCCCTAAAGGGGGAGAATGTTAGTAATGAGTCAAGTCGACCCCTCCACGTGGTTTCCCCTGAACACCACCGTGCTGAATCCCAGGTGTTTTCATCATGATGGGCTAACTGACCTGCCTTTTCATTCTCACCTATCATTTCTAACTGGTGCCCCGAAAGCGTATACTGTTAGCGCAGGCGGGTTTATAACTACAACTTCTAAAGTAATTTTTTAATATATATATTTTTTTTTATTGCTCAATAAATTTTTTTACAAATCGTTTTTAATTCCTCACGTCACCAAGGTCGGATACGTGGGACTGATACCTTTGATGTTGCAACAGGATGTGGTAGCAATACGCTTGTTGCTATTTTTGAAAACTATAATGAAAGAAATAAATTACGAATTTTGAAAATAATCTTTGAAAATAATTAACTTTTAGACTGTCGCGTTGCATGTTTTAAATGAAAATAATTGCATTATTTTCTGCTTCTGTAAGAAACGACTTTTAGCATTACTACACTACATATCGTCATAGTCGTAGAATACTGACGGATCTGACAAAGATTACATAAAAGATCCGTCAGTATTCTACGACAATGACGATATATATTTTACATAAATACATATCTTAGATATTTTACACACAGCCATCTTGTACCAAAGTAAGTAGAGCTTGTACTTTTTGCATTGAATAATGTGTTGTTTATAAATAAATCAATTTAAAGGAAATAATGATAAAATTAATATAATGGAATAATTAAATAAAACAGACTTCACGAACTAACTTAACATATTACTACCGAAAAATTATTTTATAAGTTATTTTCGTACTGTACAGACATAATAAATATTAATATTTTAAGCTATGTTTAAATGCCCAATTTTCAAGTCTAGTTTGGACATTGTACAAGTATAAAGAAATAGTTTTTACGCTTTTGTTATTAGACTATAAAAATAAAATATAGTACTAAGTTTGTAATGCAGAACAGAGATTTTATATTTCATATGATTTACGTTATGATAAACCGTCCAATAAAACTGAATTATCTACTCTCAGGCTTATAATAGAACTACTTTTTATACCCATTCATAGCAACATAGTGAATATTGATGCTGCAATCAAGCTTAGACTTGAAACTGGCATAAAAATGTTTAACAATTTTAATAATTCACTTTTTATTACTTTCATTACAAAGTACTGTGATAATATCTTTAAAGCAGTATATGGTGATTGGAAAGAGAATATGCAGGATTGTTTATTGCTTATGTACATGGTTGTTACCGGAAATTAGTCGTCACTTTTAGCTACCTATAAAAATATTACTTATTGGTGTATATAATTGTGATATTTTTATTATTGCAAAGCATTTAGGTAGGTCTTATATTATTTATACTTTTCTTTATATGTAATGTTAAAAGATAAATACTTAACATACGTCTTACGTCTTACTTAACCTGAGTTAAATAAACATAAACACAAAGAGGTAATGCTGCCAGTATCTTGGGTACACTACCTCGGTGTGGTGCGTTGGGAGATTACTTATAATTAGTATTAAGTATTTAAGGAATTGTATATTATTTTTAATTTATTAATGTGATAATATATTGAATAGACGATAAAAAAAAACATTAAAAGTTTAATTTTAAATGTAGTCGGATATTATTAAACAAGGATACTATAGAGAAAATTATAATATATAAATAAAAATAATTGATATATTTTTAAAAATAAAATTAATGATGCCACTGATAACCTAATGTCTTCAAATGACTTTAAACATGCACATTAATTTAGGGTCAAAGTATAAGTCATGATAAATCTTATGCACAAATTTGAACAAACTGAACATAATAATTTTATAAGGTTAAAAATAATTGATTTTATTATACATATATCTGTTAAATAAAACAATAATCATAACAATACTGTAATACAAAAATTAATAGAAACCATTGAACAATACTTATTTCTTAAAGGACATTTTTCTATTCATTTCATTCAACGCCAACCATTCCACGATATGGAATATTTTATGCAGTTTGCAGCAACCGTTTTGTGCAATGATAATATCAGAGCAACGTATTTTTCTGACTGAATCCTAAATAACGAAGATTTTCATTAGATAATCCATTCAGAGATATTCATCTTCAAATGCTGTTTGAGCAAACTAGATTGAATTTTCCAATTTTGAGTCCCTCTAAGCTCGCCTTTGTAGTGTATATAATTGCCTATTAAATTCTTAGAATCCGAGCTAAAACTACTTTCTTTTCCATTAAATTTGTTAGCCGAATCTAATTTCTTTTTTTGCTCTATTGAACCTTAATTATAACTTTGCCGAATTCTTAGTGTTTCTGAAATGAAAACATGTACGAATCTTACAGACGGTGTATAAAAATTAAATGTTTGTAAGTTCGATTTTTAGTAGTTTATTTGACTGAATTGAAATTGTTTACATAAACATTTTCAATTTAATAATGTTTAGTTACTATTTATTTAGACCTAATTTCTTCCACATCTGATTTTTGAAATTATTGATCGTGAAATAAACTTTATTACTCATGCTCCGTAGATGTTATTTTGATTACATTTGATTGAATTTTAAAGTAACATATTATTATTAATGTGCGGCTAGTTTGGATCTTCAATAAATGGTTACTTTCAAATTTTTAAATAACAATATTGTCTTTGTTTCAGGAATGCGACATTCCTTGAACCTCACCTTCAAGGTATAAGACGTCGCGATAGCAGGAGTTCAGACTCGGATCACGATGAACGATCGACAGAAGACGACGAGCGCTCTCTCATCCGCTGCACTCAGCGAACGAGACTACCGCCCCCTCCTCCCCCACCGCCAGACGACGAGCCCCCACCACTGAAGCCTCGAGAGTTTTTCGAAAGACTCCAGAGTCAAGCTATGAAGGAGCAAGAGAAGCAGAGGCCACGAGATACAGCTTTCAAAGACAACAGTCTATTTAGGCCGGTTGATCACGAAGGCAGTCTAGGAGATAGTCTAAGTCAGGTATGTTTTTTTCTTATTCAGTATCTAATTAGTCATTAATAAAAAAGTCATATCTGTCTGTTAAAAAGATCATATAGCAATTTGGATGATGTGCTAGAACAATTTTGTTAAACATGTACATATTTAGCAAAATTGTCATAGCACTTTCAAAATGTAATAATTTTTGACAGTGGTTTGACTCGGTGATTCCAAAAACAAAAATTTTGCTTGTCTATATAAATTTCCAACTAACTCTCCGGTAATAGAAACACCAAATTACTCCGAGTGACGGCGATGGGCTTGATCTATGTTAAGTTGGATTCTAAAATATACGGCGAAATACATATATGAATATAGCGTGTTATGTACGTATTATATTATCTATTATTCTGTTCTCCACAATGGCAACAGTCGATAAATGCCTCCAACTATCACATCAGAGATTATAATTGTAACCATATTGTTGTTATACTTCTGTTCTATCTTCTGCTATATACTTATCTGCTATTTAACATTATTTAACTACTTGAAATAAAATTTATTACATTTTAAATAGATACTTAATAATTTATATTTTAAGTTCAATTTTATTATTTCAATAATAGTAGACTGTTTGTAATCCCAAAGAGACTATTCCATATAATGTGCATCGCTTACGCGGCAGCATCAAAACATTGTATGTACAAATTCTTTAACTTCGTAAAAGTTGTAAACTAACAAACTACCGTGGAGTCCATACTACAAGGAGTATGTACGATCACTAATGAACCGTACTGCGTCCCTTTAGTCCGTGGACTAACTTTCACAAGTTAGATCTATTTGCATACCCGTATTCGTTCGAAAATTACATTACATCCCTAAATGTATTCCTGAGGCTCTAATACTTGAAAGTATATGATATTATCTGTAAAAAAAAAGAATGAATTAAAAGCATTTTTACAAATTTTGCAGTTTATATTTATGAACTTTTTTTATAAAAATATGGATACTACATTATTAATAGGATCAAAAAATTCTCTCAAGCATGATCCATGGGGATTCGAATTTATATTACTCTGCTATTCAGTGTGAGTTATGCTAACTGGGAGCACACTTATCCCGGATAGCAGAGAAATGTGGATTCTAATCCCAGCCGTTGGAAGGTAAATTTGACAACCTATTAAAATTTCACAATGCCTAAAGTTATGCATTCAAAATATTTGCAAACATAAAGACTAATAGGAAATGATCGTTTATTTTTGTCAGACCAACCAAACAAATGAATGGAAATTGTCTTCGATTCCTTTTCTGTCTTCATAAATGTAATAAAAAAATAGATGGTTGCTTTATTGACTTACTTTATTAAGTGACTCTTCAAGAAATATGAAACTCCAGTTTGTGCAAATATTGTCTGTCTTCAACAAAATATATATATAAATCTTAATTTAATCAACATTGTTGTATACTACTGTGGCCCAGTAGCAGAAAGCACGTAGCTTCTCATACATGAGTCTTTGTCAAAACGAAACAAACTTCAATTTTTTTTGTCTGGATATTTTTAATTGTACTTTCAGATATTCGTTGACTAATTTCTGATCAATTAGCATTACTAATTAAAATATATGCAATCGAGAAGTGATATTTGACTTGTATATATATGTATTATATATACCACATACTCAATTATTATTCCTTTAATAAACTGTTTAGTACCTTAACTGTTAGTTTATTATATATATATATATATATATATATATATATATATATATATATATATATATATATATATACATATTAGGATTTTTAATAAAACAAAAAAAAATAATTTATTGAACTTAGTGTTATTTTGCGGAACTCCATATCAAGAGTTAGTTGATTAGAATTATTATGTTTAATTCCGCTGCCATTAGTATGCTGCGATTTTTATTATTCTTCATCGAGTGTTGGCAGTCGTACACGCACTAATGGTAGTGGAATTAAACAAAAGAATTCTAATCAAGTAACAAATAAATAAACAAATGTAAAAATAAAATAAACAAAGCTTTTGTTTGCGATCCCGCCGGAGCGATATCGAGCAGGCGTATCGTACACATCTCTAGATACATTCCACTTTTTGTGTTCTCCTCTTCTATTTTCCTTCCATTACCATGTGAATGCGATGTTATTGCGCCGCGATAGCAATATTTTTCAATTCTCGTCGTGATTAAATTTGCGGCGATGTCAATGGACGCTTCAGTACCGGGAGCGTCGCTTTGAGATGCGATTTGTGAATCCAAATGTAACTTCGCGTAATAGCTAGCTTCTATAAAATATAATAATTTCCTTTAGAGTTCCAACGATTGTGAAGCCTTGAATGCTATGAAATTTGATTGTTGAAAATGTTATTGAAGACGGCGTATACTTTTAAAGCGACTGCTAAAGAACGAGGTTTGTCTGTATTTTTTATTTATTTTTTTTGCCTATCGACTGGGTATACTCTTGTGTTGATCTGTTACACATTTTGACGCGTTGAAAATAAAAATCGCTGTTTCAAGCAGCTTTTTTATTTTCAACCGACTTCAAAAAGTAGCTAGTTCGCAATTTAATTGTATTATTATATTTCATCATATCAGCTGTTAATAGTTCAGTGCTTAACATAAGGGGTTATTCTCTTCATATGGGGGTTTGTGGTTCTGTTTTCCGCAGTGCTGTCCGTGTTAGATATTTATTGTAAATTATATTAATTTTATAAAACATATTGTGTTAAAATGTGTACCTACATTTATTAATAAAAATCAGACTAACTACTTTAAATATAATAAAACGTTAAAATTGTTATTATACCAAATTTGGTAATAAATTATTCTTATAATGTATATAGAACACTAATTTATATTTTAATTAATTTTATAATTATTTATTATCATGATACTTAAATAAAAAGTAATGAAATTGTAAGAACCACGTGTTCTCACTGACTTGTTCACTTGAATTCGGCCTGTAGATGTAAAAGATGTCTTTTCCTCCAAAGAAGACTTGTTCAATTGATTCTTGTCCAACCGTTGAACAGAGCGGAGCTTCCTGCCGTATCAAGAGTGAACAAGTATAGTAAACCACGTGGTCATTATATAAAATATATCACAATAATTGTTGATGGAAGTCTAAAAGAAGCTATAATTAAATAAGTTTCAATGGATTGGTCAACAGAAATTGGGTATTTATGTTATATTATTTATGTTATATATACCCCACATATCATATATATATATATATATATATATATATATATATATATATATATATATATATATATATATATATATATATATAATACCACCTTATTGGAGATCCGCATGAAAAGGTACATAAAATATTTTATGAGTTAAAATATGATACATATACATACAGCTTATACATATACCTACATAAAATTTCAGCCAATTCTACTGATCGTTTATTTTATAGCATTTTATATGTGAGTCTTTAGACTGATAGAACTTTTTTATTTATAAACCGATTGAAATAAAACAAACACTAAATGTGAAGTTGGGCAAACTATAACCGCCGATTAAGCCGTTTCTGAGATTAGCGTCCATAAGCGTACAGAGAAATGGACAAAAATTCTAAAAATCATTGTTTCAGGTTCTATATTTTCTATGTACAGACAGCGACCAATTACGATTTCATTATAATGTATTGATACCAAATTACGCTTTAATATCATCATCATCGTCAGTTGTTATCTCTCCACTACTGAACATGATACAACATACATAACAACAACAGTCATAAAAAATGCTCTTGATCCATCCATCCACGATTTTACATAATGATACAAAATTGTCCAACACGCTTTATACAAATTTTTAAGTTTCAATACAAAGGTAACATAAAAGTCTCATGTTTCAGCACTTACCACATCTTTTGGCATAACATTTGCGTACAAAACACGTACGCGTGCACTCAAAACGCACTCACAGGAACCGAGTACACTCTAGGTGTAATGTCGCGCAGTCGATAGCGGCATTTGCTTTGTGTAAAGTTGAAACCTGTCTTGCACTATGTCACAAATACAATGTTAGATACAGATGTTGCATACAATTTTTAACTTTAAGTACAAATATAAGAGATTATTTACGAATAGAGTCAACCTAAATTTCGTTTAAGAGTTTTTTCTAAATACTATAATACTATTGGTAACAGTAGGTACATATTTTTTTTGTAAAGTCCATTATGTTGTTCATATTTATAGGCAATGCTCGCCATTTTCTATCAGGTTGGCCGTCAGCTTGTTTGCCATTTTAAGCATAAAATTTGTATTAAAGTTTCTAAAATATATTTGATTGTTTGTACGTGTTAATTTCAGAATTAGGAAAACGAATTAATTTTTTTATGCAACTTAGAATAGCAAGCAAGCTGACGGTTCATCTGATCGAAAGTGGTAACCGTCGCATATAGACACGAGCAGTACCATGGACTTAACAGAGTATACTGTTTCACCCAAGATACCCCCCATGCGTTGCCATTCCTGAAGACTCAGGTGTTATTCCTCTGTAACTCAGTGAAAAAGTTGACCCGTTTCTGAGGCTCGATGCTTTATCTATATAATCTAAACATATAGCATAATATTAGAAATACATTTTATCCCAATTTCCAAAAGTAAGTTACTAGTTGTAATCCAGCAGGTTACAACTAGTAACTTTATAAAACTTTAATATTACACACTCGCATAAAACGAATTATATCATAACCCTAAAACTTCGACTGCTAATAGAATTTCCCTCATTTCGGTCAACTAAAGGGTTGTAAATTTGAAATATTCATTACACCGCTCATCTGGACTCTCTACCCTTGAATTAGAGTGTTCTCAACAAAGTTAACTGCCTATTTAAACAAATGTAACGTGCGAACAACTCACAAATTCTAGAAAGTTCCGCCCATAATGTAATGGGGTTTAATGGTAATAAATGTGTAAAGGGTTGGTTTTAATGGTTATTTTAAACTATGAAAGGTATCGCGCCGCTGTTCGATGATATTATGTAGAATTACTGCTGACTATCACTCTGATGATTCACTAATGGAAAACACTGGTAATAATCCAGAGTAAACCAATAACATAGTTACATCAGGCAGATCAAGGAAGGAGTTAGTGTCGTGTCGTATCAAGAGGTGAAGAGACTCGCTGAAAATCGTAGTGAGTGGCAAGAGCTCCGCCGACAAGAGCGCAGCTCTTAAATAGGATAAATAGAATCCAATAACGGATACCTCTGTCCACACCCTTAGGGATTACAGTCGTGAAAAAGTTTTTTTTTTATATCGGCATATAGCCTGTAATATGCTATAGTAAACCTGCCCATGTTTCATCGAGCATGTTTGAATGCAATTGAATAGAAGAATTGGCAGGGGCAAGCCAACCGCTGTTACTCGGATATTAACAGTATGTAAATGAGTATGGCCAACATAAGAATGTTAAAACTTCATCACGTCCACTTTCATAATGATTGCAAATGGAATAGTAACCCGTCTGGTCATACTTAGTACACTAGAGGAATATTTGTGAAGGATTTTTTAATGAATGTTTAAAAGAATAGTAACTCCGCCTACGCTAACGGTATACACTGGCGGGACACCAGTGAGGGATGATAGGTGTAAATGAAAATACAGGTCAGTTAGCCCACCGTGATGAATACACCTGGAATTCAGCACAATGGTTTCCAGGGAGGACCACGTATAGGTCGACCTGACAGAGTATATTGTTAGCCATGGAACTGGTAGTCCGTATTATTAACAATCTCTTTCCCCCTACTTGCATGGAATTAATTAGGTCATGATCATCGTGAAATGCTGACCAGAAATTAACCACAATGGTTTTAGGAGGACCGTTAGGAGACAGTGTATATTACTTGGGATACTAGCCTCACTTATTGCCATCCCTTCCTATTATATTCATGTCAAATTAAGCATGAATAGGAACAAGTTCCATCCTCTATTATATAATCTACAGATCCCATTCAATTTGAGAGTAATGGCAGCCATAATTTCCACCTAATAAAGGTTTGAATATAAAATGCACATAACGTCCCAATAATAATTTTAATATTCACGCCAAAGTGAAAGTAAATTATGCAGGATGAATGAAAAGATGGCTTAATGAAATTCCAGGACCGCCATTTATCAGTATTTTAAAGCGTTGCGACAAAATGGATGCTCCACTCATTAATATTATAATATGAATAATCGTTTGGACAATTTAAATAAATTAGAAACTTACTCATTTATAATTAAAGTGCAGATTTAAATTTAGTATATACGCACGCATATTTTTCGATAGACAGAATTAAGCAAGTATTTTTGCAACATTAATTAGCAATCAAGCTGACGTCCTACCTGATGGATAGTGGTAACTGTCACCTATTGATGTACTGTAAAACAACAGCGATAGGAAATATAGTTATGTAAAACTTAATACTTCAATAGAACAATTTTAATACTGTAAAAACACGTCAGTAGCATACAATTTCTATTTGTTCCCCTATTTTTCTCATTTAAAATCATCTAATCTATGATATTGCGTCATAATATAAAGAAATAATAATATTTTATAATGATATAAAACTAAATACTTCAACAATATACTAGTGACTCGATAAAAACCACTGCGCAAGTTCGACATCGGCGGCGCGTAATTACTTGCATTGTAAACGTGAAATGAACTATTATTATAATACATTTCCTTCCACTCTCGATATGTACCGGCCTAATCGTTAAAAATAAAAAAGTCATCCTTAGTACTATATATACATCTACTGTATACAATTATGTTTTGTGGTTCTTACATGAAAAAGTAACAAACATTCATCAATCCATACAACGTTTCGCATTTATAATATTAATGGGATTAATTCTAAGTAAATCAATTAAGAATATATACTTTTTCAAACAAATTTTTATCTCTAATTATATATCCTTAGGGTCGAAATTTGAAAAATTCTTATTACTTATGTAGGTCATACTGTCTAAGTTTGGTATTTCTAGATTTAGTAGTTTCGACTGTACATTGACGAGTCATTCAGTCATGATATTTCTCTTTATAATGTAGTATACATTATTCTTAAAGTTTTTTTTTTAATAGTTGAAAATGGTATGGTTACCCCGCCTGCGCTAATGAGATACACTGGCGGAGCACCAGTGAAGGGTAATAGATGAGAATGAAAACAGGCCAGTTGGCCCATCATGATGAATTCATTAGGACTTAACCATGATAGTTTCCAGGGGGAACCGCGAATAGGTCGACCTGGTTGCGTATATTGCTAGCAATGGGATTCTCAGTCTCCATTACTAACAATCCCTTTCCCTTCTGTTCTTAAGGTTAGACAAATATGTACTACAATAATTACTTTACAATTCCAACATTTCCTGATTATTGATTTGTTTTATTTTTATAATGTACGAAATTTCTAGCTGGAGACAATTTACATCTTTTGAGACATGATATCTCAAAAAATTTAAATTTCAAAAGAAGGTTTTGATATGGTAATATTTTAAAAATATAGGTACATGTCTCAATTACGACATACAATACAATATACCCGAAGTTATTTGAATGATGTAACTAAAGTAAAGGGTTTCTCATTACGTCGTATTTTTGTGTATATTTTACGCGATTACTTCGACAATTATAAATATCTAAACCTTTTTAATTTTTACAATTCCTTTATGTAATCTATAAGGATTTACTTCTGGGTTTATTCTTCTTTATTCTGCGACAAACGTAACTGTAATTTTTTTCGAAATAAAATCTTTATTGTTTGCAAACCAGTATCAGCTTGTAAACTGTATTTTTTTTTTGAGGGCATTAATCGCCATAAAAAAAAAGAAAAGTATTTAATAAATAAATTCCAGGTTGGTCACAATCATTACTTTCACAAAGGGACATATAACCGGGCATTTTTTACAGCAATCATGGGGATAATGATGGCAATAACAAAGGCATAAGTTAGATGTCATGTCAATAGCAGGAATCGAACCACTGTATCCCCCTCCCCCTACTCGGTTACGAATCGGTCATTACAGTCAGGTCCCGGAATGCCAATATGGATATCGTCAATATAAATTGTTATAGGATTTATCAATCTAAGTATACGATTCTAAGAACGTTATGTTCAATATAATTCTAATAACTATTATTTCTGGTCCATAGTACTGCTCACGTCTATAGGTGACGGTTACCACTTTCCATCAGGCGGGCCGTCAGCTTGTTTGCCGTTATAAGTTGCATAAAAAAAATCTAAAAAAGCAATTTTTGTCAATCAGCTAGCTATATTCCTATTATTACTTTATTGTATACACAAAAATTCATAAAAGACTTTTCTTCTAGTAAACCCAAATTGTAAAGAAGCATCAATCTCAGCGGGTAGAGCGGTTTACAATATTATGACAATTTACAAACAAAAAGAACTGCATAGACTAAAGTTTATACATGACTAATTATATCATATTTAATCGTGTATATACATACATACATACTTACATGCGTAGACATAATTATATACTTGCACACACACACACAGACACACACGCACGCACGCACGCACGCACGCACGCACGTACGCACGCACGCACGCACGCATTTATTTATATGTACAAATAAATAAATTTACCACTTATTACATTTTACCTAACACTTATTATTGCTTAAAAATATGATAGATACCGGGGTAAAAAGGAGCTCATGTTCTTCTCCGTCTCATATTGTACGTATATACTAAATTTCATAATAATTGCTTAAACCGTTAAGGCGCTATAAGTTACCAAAGGAATAAACTTACTTTCACATACAGTATTAATAAGAATCACTTATGGATGCATGTCATATACCAGCATAGACCTAGACTGACCTATAATGATCAGTTATATCTGATAGGTAGTGTTTTATCCGAGAGAAGAATCAAACGACTCTAGTACCGACGTTATGCAATGCATACAAGTAAATGACCGCATGAAACTTGGCGTGAATATAAATAGATGATTGATCGATGATGTTGATTGTTGACACTTGACGGCATTTTAAGTTTATAATTACTATAAAATCTCTTATTCTACCTGTTTATTCAACATTTTTATGTGTAAATGAATTTTTAATAGATGGATAATTTTACCTGTCCTGTTTTGCCTTTGTACAAAAGAATTGACGTGAATTTACTGGGTACAGAGGAATAACACATGAGTCCTCAGGAATGGCTACGCATGGGGGTATCATGGGCGAAACAGTATACTCTGTTATGTCCATGGTACTGCTCATGTCTATAGGCGATGGTTACCACTTTCCATCAGGTGGGCCGTCAGCTTGTTTGCCATTCTAAATTGTATAAAAAAAAAAAAATTGGAGACAGGTAATGCCTATACAAAATATTATTTCTTTTAAAAATACATACAACAAAAATTATATAATAAAATACACTTTATTATGAAAGTTAAGTGATCTTTTTTTAATTACTAATTCATGTAAATAAACATCCACTAATGTTAAACTACGACAACTTTATCTTATCAGATAAAGGAAGTCTCAGTGACCGTGACAATCGGTACGCACTTGCGTCCGTACTCTTATTGATTTCTAACATCCCCTTGTGACTCATCTGCTGCACTTTCACCCCTGGCCCAGCACCCCCCATCGACCCCTCACCGCAAACTGTTTGCTTACTTTGATTGGTCTTGAAGAAACTAAACTCACAACAAGATTGTGAAGCAATAAAATGCTTTTATGCTTTTCCCCATTCCGTTTTGAGTTTGCTCGTTAAAAATTGTAATGAAAGGTACAACATATTATAAAATAAATTCAAATTTATAGCTTTCAACTTAAGAAAGGTATTTCTAAATATTTTTTATATTAAATATTTACTAAGAGACTTAAAAGCAATTGCTAGAGTACTTTATATATGTATATATAAAGTGAATTTTACCGTAGTATACAGACGACGCCAACAAGCACGCGAATTACTTATAAAATTGTTTGTTCTAACTTTGAATAAGTCAACTACTAAGTCAATTTCGAATTTCGAAATATAAGTTTATTATAAATATAGGTTTTCAATACGGTTGTATTTTTTTTAATGTTTGTTTGTTACCTCATAACACGGTCAATTGTTTACCGATTTGTATTTCTTTATCTGAAAACATACGCTTACAGATTAGTGCCATGCACATTTCATAAAAATCGATTCAGTACTTACTAATATTTTAAATTAAAATATCTAGTATTGCCACAATGGAACTCTTATTTTTTTTTTTTTTTGTAGAACACAAATCTTAATTATACATCGAAAACATTTGCTAAGAAAGGATTGTTGAATATTTCAACTAATATTACCCGTTAAAAGTCACTGGCCACGTGTTACTTGAATATTATATTGTACTCGTAGCACAATTTCCTCTTATAAAAAGGAGATCCAGAAAAACTATACATAAATACGCTATAACGTTCAAATATAAATAGATATTTTTTTTTTTGTTTAAAAAGTAATAAAAAGGAGGATGCATAATTTTTAAATACTGTGCACACACTCTTCACCAGAATCTGGCGTATAAAATTTATTTACCTCTGCTTTGAACACAAAAACCGAATGTCATAAAATATTTTACAGTAACAACATATATAGTTATTAATAATACATATATTAATTATACAAATTACAAATAATCCAGCCAATTAATTGTGTCACATTATATTTAAGTTTTAAAATAATTAAAATATTCATTAATTGAGTAAAAACATTTTTCGTTTTAGCCATCTATTCAGTTGTATTATAAATATTTTTAAGTTAGTTTATTATAAAAGTAACAGTTGGTGTACAGTAGGCATTTCTGTAATACAAAGTTGTAGTTTTATAAAGTAGTACTAATTTGTGAGGAGTCCTTGTGTTAAAAGCACATAAGTCATTTTCCTTTCTAAATTAATGCAAACGTGTTCTGACGAATATATTATTGTATAATATATAAACAACGTAAACTTTTTCCACTTCCCCCCGACTCGCTACCGAATCTCCATAGCCAATTTCCATTCAACCGTGACATCGGCTAAGTAACCTCATTAAAAGTTCCCTATTCCGGCACTGAGTCACAGGTGGCGGTGGTGAACGCGTAAAACGCTTTCCGCATTTGGTATAGCGCAGCACGTGCGACCACTTCGCACTTAGTTCACAACTCGTGAACTCGACTGTTACACGACACTAAACGTCATGGGCTTGTATATTTTTATGAGAGTCGTCTAGTGTGCGATACAGCTGCGTCTTAAGAGATTAAAGATATTTGTGAGCACAGAGGCCTAGTACGAAATAACTCGGAAACTTCGAAAGTTCGAGCGTTCGATAATTGCGCAAATGTTTTACAGTTAACGGCCGTTTTAATTTGAAATCAAAATTCGAAATATATTTTGACCTTAGATTTAAGAGGAAGCAGCTTAATTTTTTCCAATAATTTTGCATGGTAAACAGTTATGAGTGTTTCCTTTATAACTTCTATATTTATTTTGTTTTATAATTTTTGCATCCTTTTAATGCGTAACAATTAATTTTATTTATTAAATAATTAAAGACAGATACGTCAACATACATTATGTGCGTAAGTATATAGAACACATAAAAAACGAGTAAATGTCAAATTAGCAAACAAAAAGTTTACCCGTTTTTGGGGGTCGACGCTCTGTCTATACATGTATAATCTAAGATTTTGTCATTTCCGAAATTATTACGAATTTAACGATACTAACAATAATCGAAATTTTAAAATAATATATGCAGTTTTTACTAAAAGTGGCATAATGGCATAACTACCAATATGGCCAAAAGTTGGTTTTGGTGATCTTACAGTAGATGTTAGTTTTAAGAAATCTGAAATGTATCCCAAAGTCAGTACTTAAAAATCTGTACTCTAAATCATGTAATGAAATCATATTTTGGAACTAGAAATCTTGATCAAAGAACCCATACCTTAACTTTTCAGAACTTCTCAACATATATGACAGTTCCTTCGTACACCCCATTTCTCATTTTGCATCAAAGGAATTTGTAATTGCAATGTAACTTTTCGCATAAATCGAACTCCGACTCGAAAATGTGATGCCATTGTGTTATAAAATACACCTTCGGCGACAACGAAGGTCTGAAAGTCTATTGTAGTATATAATTCATTGCTGCATAGCGCCCGCAGTAAAATTGTTTGATACCGTAGCAAAACTTGGCAATTGTTTGTTCAGTGCTATATTTTCATATAACTTTTCAAATTCTTTAAAAAAAGTTTCAAACGCTTTCTCTGTATTTGAATTTATTGCAATTTCTTTGGGTTTTTATTTTGTAATGGATGATAATGGAATGGTAACTCCATCTGCTGCTATACGTAGTCACTAGTGTGTCAGTAGCCAGCGTATACCGTGCTGGCGAGGCACATATATATATATATATATATATATATATATATATATATATATATATATATATATATATATATATATATACTTCTATTCACTTTGGAATTCAGCACGATGGTTTCCAGGGAGGACCACGTGGAGTTCGACCTGACAGGGTATATTGTTAGCAATGGGATGGATAGTAGTCCGTGTTACTAACAATCCCTTTCCCCCCTTAATTTCTTTGGTTACGTAGTGATATTTTTTTACTATTAAAGGGTCCCACGCTTGATCACGGATCTCAGCTAATGGTAAGCGAAGATGTTATTAATGACTTTAGGTTAGGTACTTTTAAATTCGACATTTGACATTAATAGTGTTAGGTGTCGAATTTAAAAGATAAAAGGAATTTATCAATGGATTAAAAGTACTTCAACAGTGATTAAAAATATGATATGATTGACAAGTATTGTTAGGAATATGGGCTTAAGAATTGAAAGTTTATTTGAATGCAACTTCAATTACGAAACAAATTCTATTACTAGATACTAGCAATTACCCGTGGCTTCGGCCGCGTATACGGAATATGTCGATTGACTATGAGTCTATCTCTGAAGCTATATAGCGCAGCTATAATTATATAAAGTTTTAACTATTGTGCATTAAAATTTAAATAATTAACTAAAATAAAAAAAAATCATAAAATCTTAGTCGTGTTGTCTGGCATAGAATAAGCCACCCCTTCTTTTCCCTTCTTGTGTGTAGTAAAAGGCGACTAAAGGAACTTAAAGGTCGTAAGATGAACAACAGCGTCCGTCTTAAAACATGATCAAATCTTAACTGCGGTTACCAAACCGATTGTCAAACGTGGCAACTACTGCCAAAACTGGAGGTCTACGTTCATCAGTGGACAGTTGACGGCTGATGTGATGATAATGATAATATAAAAGTTTAAATAAAATAAATGTCATAAAATCTAAGCCTTTTCGTGGCTACACATACATAGAGATACTGCGTATTTTAAAATTAATATTAGAAATTTAAAAATGATTTAATAGTGATTACATTGTTAAGGTTTGTCTGAAAGAGATTGCTTAGCGATAAGACCACCTTTTGTATCATTTCCCATTACAATTAAATGTATTTACTATTTTATAAATGGTGCAATAAAGTGTAATATAAAAAAATAAATTATCAGGAAGTCTAAATATACTTATGTCTATAACAACACACGTTGAGACACTGCATGCTTTGCTTACACTGTGCGCTGATAACCCATTGTCGTGCATGATTCATTGCGGCAATACGACGCTATTATTGTTACCAATCGTGAAATTAATTTCCCGTACAGATCCAGTTTTCGGCTTATAATTGTCACGTTAAACCGCAAATTGCCACCTATTAATATTGTCACGCCGTTTGTTCTCGTGAACAAAGCTGTAGTCGCTTTTATTAAAACAATTAATTGGATATAGCGGTTTTATTAATTTTTTTAGAGTAACAATTGCTTTATCTAAGAAATAAACTCACGACAAGGGTAACCCTTACGTGAGCTTATTTCTATCCTTTAATGACAAATGTTTCTAAACTGTCTTCGTTATACTTACATACATTCTATTTAATAAATTTTACTCTTTTAATGCTAGTATTTAAAACCTTAAAATTGGTGTTATAAAAATTTAAATTCCACATTTTTTAATAATATATTATTTGCATTTATTTCTTTATTTAATTATAATTAATAATGTTTATTAAAAGATTTATACATTGGAGTATATACAATACATAATCGTGTACTTCTATATTATAATTGATTTTTATACCGCGAATGTGGCCAACAAGCATACAGCCCGTCTGATGGTCAATGTAGTCAGTAGACGCCTGTCACAACTGGTCATTCTAATAAACTAAATGTATGTGTGACCATTGGTAGTAATAGTGGTGGTCAATCTTCGAGTGTTGGCAGTCACATACATACTGATGACAGCAGAATTAAACAAAATATTTTTTTAAATAAATAACTAATTATTTGACTGAAAAAATTTTTATTGTAGAATTTATTACACTAAAATTGGCGAACTAATAATGCGGGTGCTAATAGTGGCACGCATTAAATTTGTTGCGTGCAAATTAATTAAGAGATATTTAAAAAATCTGGTGACAAATATAGGATGTTATATTAATTATATTTATATTTTGTATTTATTCATCTAAATTACTAAATTCTTTAAAAATACTTCTTAATTACATTATTATTTAGTTTTTTTTTTTATATCACGAAGGTGACAAACAGGCATACAGCCCATCTGGTATTAAACAGTCACTATAGCTTATAGACGTTTGCAACACTAGGGGTATCACGTGCGCGTTGCCGATCCTAAAAAAAACCTTAATGAAGAACCCTGTATTTATTTTATATAAAATGGCACGATTTTATACCAGAGGGAGACTTTGTACAAAAGTCGTTTGCTTGGGTACCTCTGTCCCATTCGTGTTTCAACCGTAAAGCAGTTGTGTTTGCATGGCTGTGTTTCGGTTTGAAGGGTGGGATATGGCGTGAATTTACAGGGTACAGAGGAATAACATCTGAGTCCTCGGGAATGGCAACGCATGGGGGTATCATGAGCGAAACAGTATACTCTGTTATGTCCATGGTACTGCTCATGTCTATAGGCGACGGTTACCACTTTCCATCAGGTGGGCCGTCAGCTTGTTTCCCATTCTAAGTTGTATAAAAAAAGACTTAACAAAAGATCGCCATACTTGGATTAAAGGAAAACTATGTTTTAGGGACTATGAGCCAGCAAAATTTCTTTACCATTTTATATAAAACTATTGTTATTCTACAATCAATAGGCTGTTTTCTAATTAAGACAATAAATATTAACAAATCAGTAGAGATTGACAGAGTAAAAACTGACTTAAATAAAAACTGCTTAATAGCAGTTTCTAATACAAACATGAGAATGCAGGACTTGAATTAATTTTCTCGGCTCAACCACAACATCTTGCTAGTAATTTATTCTCTCCTATTAGCAAAGGAAATTTTCCTCCAAACGTAGAAAGCTTCTGCATTAAGATTACAGAATTAAATTGAATGTTAGCAACAGAAATTAATGTTGTTTTCTTGTAAAATTTTAAAACGAAATTCAAATTTATATAATCTTTATTCAAATAGACTTGTTTACAGGCATTTTTAAATCGTAATTTTTTTTTTTAAATCTACTGCAGGGTTTTTCTATGGGTGAAAATGGTATGGTAACCCCGCCTGCGCTAACGGGATACGCTGGCGGAGCACCAGTGAAGGGTGATAGGTGAGAATGAAAACAGGCCAGTTAGCCCATCATGATGAATTCTTCAGGAATTAACCATGATAGTTTCCAGGGAGAACTACTAGCAATGGGATTCTCAGTCTCCATTACTAACAATCCCTTTCCCCCACCTGTGTTATGTTGGGCAGATACAACATTTGTACAAAACAGATAATTAGAAATAATGGCTACGAATTTAGTAGATTTTAATTTGAATCGCGCGGCGATAAATAATGTACGAGATTTCGTGTTAATTAACGCCCCTCCACGATGAATATTAATATCACTGGGGGTTGAAACTTGCGAATCTTTTTAACTGCGTCGATTACGTTGTTTCATTTATGACAGACATAACATTTACACATGAATACATATTAAACTTTAATGTGTATTTTATTTACATAAAATACAAGCGAAATTTATGAATTTTACATACAAAATAATGTATGAATCGTAATCAAATTTAGCGTTAATTCGCCATTCGTATGCATTCATCCTTTCGATACGTAGAAAGGCTTTTTTATTTTCTTTTTATACTTCATAAATAATTCGTTATTTTTACGAATTACAGGTATATTACATGTAATTCGTAAAAATGTAATTTTTAATATTACAAGGAATTTCTATACTTGATATTATGAATAACATTTTACTTAAGGAGCATAAAACATGGTTTAATTGAGTTTTTTATACAAAACTCAAAACATGTACCGTAACTGCACGAAAATGTGTCTAATTGAGAGCATTGGTTGAAGGCAAAATATGGATCAGGCCTTGTTTAGATACTAATGTTTTTTTTTTATACAACTTAGAATGGCAAACAAGCTGACGGCCCACCTGATGTAAAGTGGTAACCGTCGCCTATAGACATGAGCAGTACCATGGACATAACAGAGTATAATGTTTCGCCCATGATACCCCCATGCGTTGCCATTCCTGAGGACTCAGGTGTTATTCCTCTGTACCCAGTAAATTCACGCCATATCCCACCCTTCAAACCGAAACACAGCTATGCAAACACAACTGCTTCACGGTAGAAACACGAATGGGACAGAGATACCCAAGCAATCGACTTTTATACAAAGTCTCCCTCTGGTATGTGCTGGGCATAATTTATAATTTTGTGGCATAATTTCATATAAATTACATGTGATTTATGCGAAAATTCTTAACAGATTTTTGATGAATTATTTTTAATACAAAAATTTTGTCTACATTGATACAGATCATAAATATGAAATAACAATCGAATTCCGCTAGTGAATAAGTAGTAATTCATAGTAATATAGCCACCATAGGCTTGCCAGACGGCTTGGTATAGTTTTATTTTGACTTTTCTGATTCGATTAACACATCTTGGCAGTGAAAAGAAATACGAGTACAATCTATTATTGTATACCCCCACCCATCGATTAAACTTCTCCTCTCAATCTTTTACCATCTCAGCTATCAATCTTTGGAATGTACTGCCTATTGATATCAAAAAGTCCCTAACCAAATTTTGCTTCAAAAAGTCCCTTCGTGAACATTACTTCAATTTATCACAACAATAAAAAGCCTTAATCTGTCATGTAATTAGTTATTATTTATATATTTATTAATTTAATATATACCATGTATGGTTATTTATATATGTATTGTGGTTATTTATTTATGTGTGTATATTTTTTGTATGTCTATATGATTGTATGTTTATTTATCATAAATTGTTATCTCTTAAAATATTTATTTAATTTGCTATTTTCTTAAATCTGTGCACCGCATATTTGCTCTCTCTGTTGGCGTGGTGGTTGACTGGTAGAGAATGCCATCAGGCCTGTACACATTTTTCAATGTGTGCAAAAGTATAAATAAATATGCCAAATATTGAAATCATCATCATTATCATCATGTACTTGTATTCTTCATCACAACACGTAAATTATATCTACCGAAGTCTAAAATTATAGAACTCATCCCAAACGAAATGATTAAAAGAGACCACGATCCTTTTCTATTATAAAAAAATACACTCGCACACCCAACTGGACATATTTTGACGATATTACGAGGACCTGTATCAACTTTCCTGAAGGGCACTGACCGCATATTATAAAAAGGGATAACTTTTACATATAAACAACGCACCATACGCAACTATAACGGGAATGTATGCGGAATATATGAAATTGCGCCTTTGTACAGAACCTTTGCGGGGAAATCGGGTAATAACATTTCCAAGTTCTTGAACAAAGACCCGCTTTCCGTTTGAAGCGAACGCTGTGAAAATACTTCGCGAAATATTGCTACCGAACTTTGGGTTTATACGAAAAATGTATCAAACTTGTGGTTATTCTTGTTTTTATGTTTTATTCGAATAAGTATCTAGAGTAACTTTTTTTTTTTTTTTTTAATTAAACATAAACGCTAAAAATAAAATTTAAATAAGAAGTGTAATAATAAATGAAATAAAACTTATATTAATCTAAAGTAATAAAAATTTAACTTTACGATATCTGTTACATATTTTTATATATATATAAAAAATATATGATAATGTTTTAATAAGATCAATAGAAGGCCAAAACAATATTTTTTACAACTTACCAGTCTGTCTGCCTGTTAGTTCTTAATTAAATGGGGTTTCCACAGTGTAATACTGAAGGTTAACTTAAAAACTAGTATATTTTTTATCTTTTTTATCTATAAATAGTCTGCTTCATTAATGTGCCTACTTCTGAAATCCACGCGTAAAAAAAGAGTTAGAAATTGAGAAGAGAGAGTTTAGATGATGCGAACAAAAAATATAAAATAAAAGGTTAAAATTTCAAATTATTTTAATATACAATACGAGAATGTATGTAACTGTTTAACGTTAATTGCTTTGTATTGTAGTTTTTTTTAATGGGTGAGAATAAAATACTAATCCCGCCTGCGCTATCGGTATACGCTGGCTAAGCACCAGAGAAAGATGACAGGTGAAGATGAAAACAGGTCATTTAGCCCCTCATGATGATTTTAACGGTAATTAACTGCGACTGTTTCCAGGAGTAATCGCAAGGAGGTCGACCTGACAGAGTATTTTGTTAGCAATGGGGCTGTTAGACCCCATTACTAACAAATTACAAACCTTTCTCCCGCTCTGTACCGACTCACTTTTTTGCAATTACTTTTTATGCAACTTAGAATGGCAAACAAGCTAACGGCCCATCTGATGGAAAGTGGTCACTGTCGCTTATAGACATGAGCAGTACCATGGGCATAACAGAGTATACCGTTTCACCCATTATACCTCCCATGCGTTGCCATTCCTGAGGACTCAGGTGTTATTCCTCTGTACTATGTAAATTCACTGCCATATCCCACCCTTCAAACCGAAACACAGCCATACAAACAACTGCTTCACGGTAGAAATACGAATGGGACAAAGGTACCCAAGCAAACTACTTTTGTACAAAATCTCCCTCTGTACAGCAAGTGTATGTATTATGGCGTTTCGAATCATATGGAAGCATTATGAGTTTGTACAACATTTGAAAGGGACATGAATTTGTATGTACGTATAATTGACTTCCCCACAAACAAAATATTCTACGTATATTTACGTTGTTATGATAAGCCCACCGTGCGGGCTTTGAGCCCCTAAGCCCTCCCATTACCCCCATTCAGGCGCATCAGTTATGGACAGTTTAATTAATGCAAACAGTAGTCTAATTGTAATATAAATATTTTATTTTTATGTACTTATTAACCTACTTCAAAAATGAGTAGATTCTCAATATGATTGTTTTTTTTTTGTATGCAGTACGTACCTATGTGATATTATCATCATCATCATCATCATATCATCAGTTATTGTGATGGTTATAAGGTTTTTTTTTATCGAATAAGTTTAGTCCCTATATTGGCCACATACATTTTTTTTATAGTTTTTAGATACAATATTGAGATAATTATATTTGTTACAGCTTATATTATTAGAATTTTAAAATAAAAAAGCTTCAATTAAGAAATTTTAAAAAGGATTATCAATTCGATATATTTTTAGGTGTATTATTTTGATAATTTTCGAAATTGATAGAGTTTATCTCTGTATTGGTCCCATATTGTGATACCCCTGGTGTTGCAGGCGTCCATAACTCCAATAACCGTTTACCACGAGACGGGCTGTATGCTTGTTTGCCATCTTCGTTGTATAAAAAAAATTACATTTACATTTTATATTGATATAAAATCACAACTATTTATATTGCCTCTTTATTTTTAATTGTTATATGAAGCTGAATTATATAGAATAAAAAAAAGAAAGTATTTTCATACCCTCACCTCTTTGGTCACTGTAAAATTTTTAGGCCATATACATATCACATAATATTTTATTTGATATAAAATAATTGTTCTGCAATTGGACTTGAAATTGGACTACTGCTATTAATTTTACTATAAAGCGATACCTTTCTTGTTTTAAAGGGACTTGCTGATATTTACCTATTACACTTCAACCAAGGGTTTAGTAATTAGCGAAGCGTTTTCACTTTGTAGCTCCTATGTGCTATTATGATTGTAATATAGAGAGGGCTCCTTTGGGGTTTGGGAGTCTTTCTAAATGGCTTAAAGTTGAATGGAACATTTTAATAGGTGCAGAATTAATTCAGTTCACATGAATGTTATTTTATATAGCTAGATGTATAATAGATAAAAAAGTATTTGTATCAACTGAGATACAAATACATTTTTTTTTAAATAATCTTTCAGGAAATTTAATACTCTTAAATACCTAATAGCCAGGGGGAGAATCTCCTAATTGCCAGAAGGAGACTGTACAAAAGTCGTAGAGTCGTTCAGGCGAGAATGAAAAGGTAGGTCAATTAGCCCATCGCAATGAATACACATGTAATTCAGCATGATGGTTTCCAGGGGGACCAAGTGGAGGTTAACTTGACTGAGGACATTGCTAGCAATGTCCCTTCCGACCTGATAGGGTATATTGCTAGCAGTGGGTCTGTTAGACCAAAGTGGTCTAACAGCCTAACCCCTTTCCCAAAGTTTCATATTGGAACACAATATTCACTTAAATTTTATTTCCACTATTTCAGAGTCGCGAAAGTTTATCATCTGACGGCGAGGGTGCACGGGGCGACTGCTCATCAGTGGACTCCTCAGGATCGGGGTCTGAAGAACAACCGCCATGCGACATCGGGCTCTTGGAACGGTTGATCAGGACGCACCCCGTTTGGTTCCTACCCGGCATACAGAGGGCGGGAGCGTTCCATCTGTTGCAAGGGAAAGAGGAAGGGGTAAGTTTTAACTATTTATTTATGCAACATTTTTAAATTAATATTTTCTAAGTTCTAGAAATTACTTAATATTTACAAAATCGATGAATAGATCATTCTTATATCTTATGGGACACTATAAGACCCTATAGGAACCCATAGGACTTTATTATTGCACCAATAGTGTCTGTCAGTACATAGTAGCTTTCTTTTACATGTAATTAGATAGACACTGGAAATTCATACAATGTTGACTGTAGATTAACAATTCTACCCCCGAAGGCAGAGGAAGTAATAAAAGCTTAAAATACAAACGAAGGGCAACAATTTGTTTGTGTTTATTATTTGTAAAATGTCTAAAAAAGCCCTAGAGGCTTTGAGTAGATAATTAATATATATATATTTGGCTGTATAGAATGTAATCGAAATTGTTGGCATCATTTTAAGAAATATTTTACCAGTATATTTTGAGATTTTGTTCTAAAAAAAATTACTTTATTCGTAACAAAACCAGTTAGTTTGATTTAAAACTGAACTGCTGAATTGATTCTGATAAAAGTTCTGTGGGATCAATCTGTAAGTATAATGTTTTAGAAAAAAAAAATCCAAATTGGTTTATATTTAACAGTTATTAGTTAGTTATAACTTTAAAAAATACATTTGAATTGAAAACCTCCTTTTAGAAGTCAGTTAAAATCCTAGTTAAAAATATGGGTCGATATATCTATCTATCTATCTTATTTAAGAGCTGAGCTCTTGTCGGTGGAGCTCTTGCCACTCACTACGATTTTCAGCGAATCTCTTCACCTCTTGATACGACACGACACCAACTCCTTCCTTGATCTGCCTGATGTTACTATGCCTTGGTCTCCCTCTTCCCCTGCTTCCTTCTATCTTACCCTCTATTATAATGTTCATAAGTTCGTCGTGTCGTATCAAGTGTCCCAACATTTTTTCCCTTCTGTCCTCAATAGTTCTTATAATTTGTCTCTTTTACTTAACCCTAAGACCCTAATGGGTCGATAAACGACGAAAAATTTTGTACTTTTTATACTAATACACCATGCTAGCCATGTATGCCCCGGCATAGAATTGGCCATCCCTTCTTTTCCCTTGTGTGTCGTAAGAGGCGATTAAAGGAGTGCGAAGAATGGGCAGCAGCGTCCTTAAAACACTACCAAAGCCTAACTGCGGTTGCCAATCCGCCTGCCAAGTGTGGCAACTACTGGCAAAACTCCCCTTATGGAGATGGCTTATGTTCAGCAGTGGACAGTTAACGGCTGGAATAATAATATAATACTATTTCAATTCATCAAGAGGGAGACTTTCTAAAAAAGTCGATTGCTTGGGTACCTCTGTTCCATTCGTGTTTCTACCGTGAAGCAGTTGTTTGCATAGCTGTGTTTCGGTTTGAAGAATGGGATATAGTAGTGAATTTACAGGGTATAGAGGAATAACACACTTGAGTCCTCAAGAATGGCAATGCATGGGGGGCGAATGCATATTATGGGCGAAACAGTATACTCTGTTATGTCCATGGTACTGCTTATGTCTATAGGGGACAGATATATATATATATATATATATATATATATATATATATATATATATATATATATATATATATATATATATATATATATATATATATATATATATATATATATATATATATAAGATATGTTGTATTTTTTTTGCCTTTTTTTTAAATAATCATGTTTATTAAAAAAATATCCAGTTTCCCCGGTGAAAAGTACTCAACTATAAAAAAATACAATAATTTCTACTTCACTCTATATAACCTTTATTATGAGTTTGTTTTCTTGCTTCTTATAAAAAAATACTAACCTAAAAAGAAAACTAAGCATTTTCAAGACATAACGTGTGATTAAGATTAAATCAGAATCAGAAGTTTGAATAATAATTAATGATTATAATTTAATTACATTTCAGAACTTCGTCGTGCGCCAGTCCAGTCAACCCGACACAATGGCTATCAGCGTTCGTCTTCCTGCAGATAAAGGGCCTTATATAGAGCATTACCTCATCCAGGCATCAGGAGGCCGTATCGGCTTAGAGACATCACACAACCGTTTCGATAACATACCTGAACTAATTGCACATTACTCACAATGTTGGTAAGTAACATTAGAATAAAAAATAAAACAGCGACTTCGTAAATAGTTTAAAATGAAAATATTAGAATTTAGAATACGGAATCGTATGTCTACATGTGATTTTTTATACGCAATAAATAGAATTTTGCTCGATAGCAAAAGATAGATTCAATAATCATAATATATAAAACGAACATCAAAGTAAACTATGTCGATTGAATTAACTGTTAAATTTCAATTAATTATCAAAATCGATACAAAATTGGTATTATCACGAAAAATACAGGCGAATTTAGAATCTCTTCCTTTTTAAAGTATAATATGTGGTTCCCACTTTATATCTTAAAACTTACTTGGTTGCGTACAGTGTGATTTCTTCATATAAAGGCTCGAGGTTTTCCAAAAGGATTACAATACAACATACCCTATGTTCTAATTTAGAAAAGCCTCTTCTGAAATAGCATTGATGTTAGGTACGCCAAATGTTTAGCATCAGCCGGATCCTTTTCCTGTTAGTATTAATTTATTGTAGCTTTTATTCAAATCAACTTATCCTAATAACAGTGCTTTAAAAAAGCATTAAACTTTAAAAAAATTAAAAAAAAAACACACACACACACACACACACACACACACACACACACACACACACACACACACACACACACACACACACACACACACACACACACACACACACACACACACACACACACACACACACACACACACACACACACACACACACACACACACACACACACACACACACACACACACACACACACACACACACACACACACACACACACACACACACACACACACACACACACACACACACACACACACACACACACACACACACACACACACACACACAACACAGCAAAGGTCTCCTCAGACCGTTTCCATTCTCGTCTTTCTTGAGTTATCTCACGTTACTCCCGCCACTTTCCTGATATCGTCAACCCATCTTGTGTGGGGTCTGCCTGTTTTCCTTCTACTTTCCCTGGGATATCATCTTGTCACTTTCTTATTCTATTTACAAACTAATCGAAGAAAGTAACAACGAAACAAGAACACACCTATCAGTATTTAGGACGATGTAAAATCATAAATTATATTTTTTCTTTCAGCGATGAATTACCTGTGCAACTCCAGTTACCGCGTGCACTTCGTGAGGCGAAAAGTCGCCAACAACTTAGCTCCCTGACTTTGCTGGGTCAGGAATTCTGGGGCTATCCAATGGCAAACCCTAAAAACAACCCTCATAGCCTACTCTCTCCTTGTCAGTTGGCTAATGGAGTTGTACCAATGGCCGTTACGCCATCAGATACAGCATCTAGTCTAAGCAGCTTCAACGCAAGTAAGTTATTAATTTTAAAAATACAAAAGACTGTCAGTCGATTACAATAGTTTTGTTTAATTCCACTACCATAAAAATAACAAAATAATAGAATTATTTTCTTCCTAATTCTCATCAATTATTAAACCTAGTTCATTAAAAAAAATGTATTGTTTTATAAATCTTTATTGTAAATATTTTACTTAATTATACATAAGCGTATACGAATATTCATATTATATCCCAAATAGTAAAAATTCAATTCATATTATGACATATTTTTTTATATATCATATGCACCTAGACAGATTGAATTCACCTGTCTTAATCTATACTTTTATATTTCAGGTACAGGAACTATTTCCAGAGAACATGTTTTAAGTCCGGAAAAGGACAAGAATGTCGTATTAAAAATGTCACCAATAGACAGATCTGGTTCCCCACCGAGTCAAAATCAGAATCTTAGTACATTTAAAGGACGAACACCTCCGTCTCCACCAGCAAAACCTAGTGGGACAGCATTTATCAGAGCGCCTAGGCCTACCCCACCAAATACTCTTAATCTAATGTCTAGTACCGTAAGTATTTTTCACTAACTTCTATTGCTTTTATGGTGTTGTATTTCTAAATTGATGTTAATCAATGCTTCAAATATTTTCAGGCTCTTATAACTCAACCTCATACATTTCCCACGACCCACACACAACAATCTCCTACATCGAATCACGTCAAAACTACCCCACCTCCACCACCTCCACGATGGGCCAAGCCGCCTGTTTCTAAAATGTCCTTATCTCCTAAATCCGAAGCTCAAGCTTTCAGCCCTATTAACAAGGCTTCACAGAATGGAAACATAACAGTTACAACAACGGTTACTTTCTGTGTCAATAACACACAAATTCATAATCATCAAATAAACGAGAGCATACAAAGTGATCGGCTGCAACTAACGCTTGCATCTAATGCAATCAATAATAACAACAGCGCAGACTCTGTTTTCAACCTAGGGGACAATGGCAAAAACTTTGCTGAGTCTGATGGAGAAACACAGGTGAGGAAAGTGTAGTTTTTGCATGGCGAGTCTGCTCTTTGCATGAATTTTGTATTTAGTCGAATGCTCTATATTGTTTCTAACCTGTTAATAGTATTCTATTAAATATGAGAATTGAAGAGGTTGTAATGACTAAAACTTATTCCTGTTCCTGTATAGAATATGATGCATCGTATGTCGCCAGAAGGAGAGTGCATTAACGCAATGACAGCTAGTTTGCACGGAAGCTTCAAAAGACAAATGACCGAACAAGCAAATACCACCGAACCAGAATCGCCAGCTGAGCCCCAGTCCCAAACGAATACCTCTGACTCAGTCGATCCCATCGTAAACACTTTCTCTAAATCTAATAACAGTTTTACTTCAAATCACTTAGTGTCACCTAATGGCACTAATTCTGTTACAAGTGGTATATTTTCACCGACAAGTCAAATTAATTCTCCAGTATCAAACGATACTATATCGTCTAAAAGTGGCGTCTTTTCTCCTGTTAGTCAAACGAATAAAAGTGAAATATTTTCTCCTGTATCTAGAAGTTCACCAATATCAAACAAAAATGTTTTTTCTCCAACTTCTAACCAATCTATCGTTTCACCTATGATGGGTAAAGATCGTGATAAAGTGTTGTCACCTAGCACTAATACAACGAGTACTACGCCATCTGGTAGATCAAGAAGGAGTAGACACTCCCAGAGAAAGGAGTCCAGACATTATCAGGTAGGAGGGTAATTATGATGTAATGAAAGAATATTTATGTACATATATTTGTATTGTATCGTCATCACTAACAGCACGACATTATGTTAAAATATGAAAAATGAATTTACATTACTTAATATCTTATGCCATTATAATTTTATTGTAATTATTCTAATTTTCATGCATATTTCAGGAATCAGATATTTTAGAATCGCCAAGTGTATATTGTAGGAGTTCTTTAATGGATAAAGTATCCGACTATGAAGATATTTGGGGACCAGAATGTAATAATTGTTCAACTTTCAAGCCTTTAAGACTAGAAAATGATAATAATTTAAATAATGGATTAATGAAAAGTAAGAGACCCGACCTTTTGCCAGATACCTTGCGTAAGTACTGTCCTTAAGTTTACTAATAAATTTATACGGATTAAGTTATATCTCATTATAATACTGAATTCAAAACTTTCAGCAAAGCTTAATGCAGCTAAAAGTACACAATCTATTTTGGAGAAGGAAAACATACATATTTTAAACTCGACAGAAAGTTTGAATGAAAAGAAGAACCTCTCCGACAGCTCTTTGAAAAAGAGTTACAAAGGTTCCAATGAAATTATAGCGACAACGAATAGCAAAGGAGATATAGTACCAAAGAGGCCAGACAAACTTAATATTGTTATGAATATGAATAAGAAATTAACTGAAGAAATAGAAGCAGCTTTTAAAAGTAGAGAAAATTCTAATGCAGAAAGTATGGAAACAGTGAAATTAGAAGACGACTGTGTTAAAGATCCGATTAGTGATGACTCTGAGAAAGATAACGCTGGCAGTCCTTTCTATGCGGACCCTGTAGATGCAATTAATGAAGTAAGTTTAATTTTAAAACTTAAACCAATTACAATAGGTGGAGTTACGAATTTAAATTTATATAAATTTTGTAATAATTTATCGTGAAACTTTCAGGCTGCCTTACCCCCTGTGCAAAGACGAAAGCTAATCAGAGTCGGCGTGAATCTCTCCCAGAGATACTCAGAGCCTCCCAATCAAAATCATCCATACTATCCTCTAAGAGATATGCACAGCATTGAAGAACTATCGCGTAAGTACAATTGCAAATATTTATTAATTACATGACAAAATCTTCAGATTTTCTATTAGTTTAACCCAAAAATAAAACGAAATAAGCGTTTAACATAATTGATGATTTGTAACCGGACATTTGTGCTGTTGTGATTTGTGCTCCCCATAGACTGCCATAAGGAACGGTCCTGAGCCACCTGCATCCACTGACTCCCTGCAATGTGTTTGAGATCGTCACTCCATCTAATGGAGGTGGTCGTCTTATAAAACGTTTTCCCATACAGGGTCGCCACTCAAAAACCTTTCGTTCTAATGAATTGTCGATTCTTCGAGCTATGTGACCAACCCATTGTCACTTCAGCTTGCTTATCCTTCAGGCCATGCCTTTTGCTTTGGTTTATTTGCGGATATCCTCGTTTTGGATTCTGCCACTTTTTATTCTATCAGTTTTCTTATACTCTTTGCAAATTCAGTTTTTGATAAATAATTTTTTTTTCGTTTTACAGCGTCATCCCCAAATACATCGTCATCAGTGGACAACCTGGTGTCACTGCGCAGCAAGCCGAAAGTGAAACCGGTGCAGCCACCACGGATCATCAGTAAGCCGCCAACAGGCAAGAACGACCAGACTTGGACCATTGACTCCAGTTGGGAGTTCATAAGTCAGTGGATTTGATCTAACAAGCCAACTGTAGAATTGCGTAGCTTTTCTAAATTTTAGCAGCGATATTCACTTACTTGGAAATGTTTTCCGTATATTTTGTGGTACAGTTTAGAACGGTAATGGTATTTTGACCACTTTTTTTCTTTCATTCATTTTGGCGGTTATACGGAATTCTTTTCAAAATTAAATTCGCACCTTCGCACTATTTAAAACCTACATTATTTTATGCACGCCCAGTTAATTTATATTATGATAACAATATAGTAAATTTAAAGTTCTAACTAACTCTCCGGTGATGGTACACACCGTTACTATATTAAATGAATCAGTGATGCCACCACAATAGCAACAATCTACAAATGCCTCTGAATATAGAGCAAAGGCGAAAAATTATTATTTTTGAATATTTACTTCATAAAATAAACTTTATATATTATTTTATAAAAATTTAACATTTCCTGATTTTATGATAATTACTACATGTAAATATACTTGTAATTAATATTAATTTCTCTATAGTTTGTAGAACAATTTATTTATTATATGTATATAATGAATATATAAATTAGCTGGGCGTATATTGCATTTCGCAAAGGTTTTATTTGGTTTAGACACTGCGCAATTGATATTTACTTAATTTTGCTTTAGAGCTAACCTTTTTTTTTTTATTTACACACTGGCTGAATTCTGGAGTCTGGGTATCAAGTAGTGGTTTCGATTATGTATTATAACATATTTTTTAAATTACAGCATTTTTTTTTCTTTACTCATAGATTAATACTAAGTAATTTACACTTTATTTTGTAATATTGAAACAAGTGTTAATAAATAGAAAATAAATCGATCACTCGACGACTCAAATATGTTTAAATGCTTATATTTAAATTTAATTTGCTCGCATATCAAGTCCTTATGTCCATAGAGCTAGGTTGTAAATACTTGCATATTTGTAAATGCCTAACTTACTGTAAGTACTTAAGTTTCCTATGCAATTTTTTGACATTTCAAGCACTTTGTAGTAAGCCAATTATTTGATTTTTTAAATATCATAATCACTTTTTTCTACTAATATTAGAAATGTGAAAGTCAGTTTGTTTGTTAATACTTAAAGCCTTTAATAGTTCGACCAATAACTATGAAAAAAAAAATTATGACTAGCTGTATCCCGCAGCTCCGCCCGCTTTATTCAGCAGGTACATAAAGTATCCTGTGTACTAAGTTAGAATACAACCTACCCCTGTACAATTTTTTATTCAAATCTGTTCAGTAGTTTTTGTGTAAAAGGGTAACAAACATTCATTCATTCATCCATGGGTACAAACTTTTACATTTATTATACACGTAATAATAAGATAGGATACTTGGCAATTTACTCCATAATTGCATATTAATGTAGAAATATTATTAAAATATAAAAATAAAAATTCAAAATTTTTCAATCACTGAATAAGAAATATGATTTTCACGTTTTTATTTGTTATTTGCGATGAAAAAGGACGTAATAAGTACTATTTATTTATTCAGGAGAACCAATATATTATAAAATTTACTGGGTATGGTGGTATAACACTGAAATCCTCAGTAACGGATGAGGAGGCTACATGCATACCAAGGTATTCTATGAAGTCCCAAGTTTTGTTCATGTCCATTGGTGACGGTTGCTACGTTGACGGTTCCTATCAGACTGATCATCAGCTTGCTTGCCATTTCATATTGTAGAAAGAAACTTACTCTTTATTCCTCAACAGCAGTACCCCAGGGAGAATTCCAAGGGTATTAGTAAATTTTATAATGGCCATATCTATACAAAGATGATGGATGTGTTTCATGTTGCACATACAAGGATTTGCTGCACTTCGTCAAGGCTTTTCCAAGACCATCAACTAGTTATTCAGAAGTAATAAATAAATTTATCATTTTACATTTCTTTTCAGATAAAAATGACGAATGCTCGAACAGCGAAGGCACGTTCCCTTCGCTAGCTGAACAAGAGTGCCGGCTGAGTGGGGTCGACGACGGCGTGCAGCACCTTACAATGCATCAAGTTGTAGCACAAAGGTAAACCAAAGATCAAAAGCCAAGTAAAAGTGGCTGTCGTTTGAGATCAACTTTCTCAAGTTTTTTAAGTCTATGGATCATCTTCTCGTAAAATGTGATTTGGGATTCGGGTTAAGATGACAGTAAATTATGTCTGAGATGTAGTCTGTCCCCGCCCTCACACGTAGTAATGAAACATGAAAAGATTTTAGAGTTTTTTGTTGCTGGATTTATGTTCACCTTATTATACTACCATTTATCAATAGATCAGCTAGTTCCTTAAATTAATAAACCTATATATTACGACTTTAACGGTGTGATTTGAGAGTTGAATTACCCTACATCATCATCATCATTTCAGCCATTACCCGTCCACTGCTGAACATAAGCCTCCCCCATAGACTGCCATAAGGAACGGTCCTGAGCCACCTGCATCCACTGACTCCCTGCAATACATTTGAAGTCATCACTCCATCTAAGAGGGTGTCGTCCTACACTGTGTTTGCCCGTACGGGATTGCCACTTAAGAACCTTTCTTTCCCGTCGGTTATTGGTTTTTCAAGCTATGTGACCAGCCCATTGCTACTTCAGCTTGCTTATCGTTCTTACCCTATCCTTGATTACCCTAAATATTCGTTGTATCCCATTTGCGACGCGCTTCGGCTCCAGAAATGGCAGGATCACAGTAGATTCTGGAAAAAAAAACCTAAATATTAACTGAATTATGGTCTAATTTTTTTTTTATACAACTTAAAATGGCAAACAAGCTGACGCCCCACCTGATGTAAAGTGGTAACCGTCGCCTATAGACATGAGCAGTACCATGGACATAACGGAGTATACTGTTTCGCCCATGATACCCCCATGCGTTGCCATTCCTGAGGGCTCAGATGTTATTCCCATGTACTCAGTAAATTCACGCCATATCCCACCCTTCAAACCGAAACACAGTCATGCAAACACAACTGCTTCACGGTTGAATCACGAATGGGACAGAGATACCCAAGCAATCGACTTTTATACAAAGTCTTCCTTTTGTAACTGTATACTCGTATGATATATCGTCAAAATGTTCACTTTATAAGGATGGTAAAATATTTTTTTTATTTGTTTTAGACTACCTGAACTAAGACTGAACTTAGAACCAGTTGCTTTGCCAGACGAGACACGCTCGCCGCCCCGCGCCTCCTGCTACGACAACGTGCATGATCTAAGGCCCATGTCCGAACAGGTATCTTAATAACCATCATGTAAATCATAACGTCAAGCAATCCACTGCTGAACTTGGGTAACTCTCCTTATAAGAAAAAGTGTCTAGTTTATACAAAAAGATTTTTTCCATCACCCATTGGTGATGATGGAATGGTAACCCCGCTTGTGCTATTGGTATACACTGGGAGGCACCAGTGAGTGATGATAGGTGAGGATGAAGAGACAGGTCAGGTAGCCCATCGTGATGAATACACTTGGAATTCAGCACGATGGTTTCCGGGGGGGGGGTGGCACGTGGAGGTCGACCTGGTTGAGTATATTGCTAGCAATAGGGCCCTTAGTTTCTATTATTAACAATCCCTTCCCCCTAACAAATAGATAATTGTATCGTGCTTGTTTCTTCCTCACAAACACATGGGTTGTGGATTAATCTGCTTCCACTGTAGCTTTGTACTTTAATAGTAGGTAGAGTCTTTTGATTTTGTAGTACATCGTATGTATAGTTGTAGCACTTCAGCTGCCCGCTAGCAACATGTTTTCTAACTGCATTGGGTTGACTGGAAGAGATCTCTGTCAGAGATAAGTCCACCCTTGCTCACAATATTTATAAATGCATTAACATTGTAATTTACAAGTGCAATAAAGAATATATATACATCTTTCGTTGTGCCACTTTTAGCTTCCCTGCAAATTATCAAATATTTAATGCTACCTACATTTTAGTATAGTTTAGCCACTAAGTCCATAACTGATGTGGCGAAACAGGAAGAAGGAGTCATCCCATATAATGTAATGCGGTAATTGTTTCCTATTAAAAACCAGATTAAAAATTATTTAAACTCTGTTAGAGTAGATAACCTCAATGTTAAAAATATTAAATCTTTTTATTGTTGACAGTCTATTGAAATTTGCTAGTCTACTAATAAAACTTGATGACCGATGTCTTTTTCCTATTGTATATTATTTTATTAAGCTTTCTCCAACATGGTAGCAGAGCGTGGTTCCGATCCACGGACCTCGAAACTCAAATTCCAATTATATATACAAAATTGTTATTAAAATATAAAATTATTAAATAACTTTATGATTAGTCGATTAGAATTATTTTGTTTAATTCCGCTGCCATTTGTATGCGTGCGACTATTAACATTTGAGAATTAACTACTATTATTTTATTAGTAGAAGATCTACAATTTTCCATATTAGTCATCAATCGCCGACCGTTATTCAGTCCACGCACATGTTGCAACATGGCAGCCGAATAAAACAAAATAATTCTTATCAACTACCTATAAAATGTCTTCTGCAAAATAAACGCTAGTTTAATAAAATAATTTTATATTTTATTTATATATATTTTAATATGTTATAGTAGATTCTATTGGAATTGGAGTTTGAATGTAGTGTACATTTTCTCATTTTCCAGGCGAGCGATGATGGAACAGTATTCTCAGAGCCATGGGATAGTTCCCAGTGGGACGGTCTCATACCACCGTCTAACAGACAACCACCATACGAAGCAGTAAGTTTAATAACATAATTAATTTTTAATGCATAAAAATCCCTATTCGTACTGTTCACGCTAATCTCCGAAACAACTTAACCGACTTTAATGTTTACAAATACGTATGTTATATATGTATATTAGGTATGTAATAAGAGAGAATTCGATTAATAATAATGTAAACTAGTGAGTTATTGATATACGCTGGCGGGACATAAGAATAAAACCAGGCCCTCTAGACAAGTGGCAAGCAAATTCGACGATAGAATCAACATCGCTAGCTAGTCCGTGAGTTGGAATGAGTCATCCGGCGTTGCTATTTCATTCTATCTCACAGACTCGCTAGCGATGTCGATTTTCTAGAGGGCCAGGTCAGTTAACCCAACGTGACGTATAATGATCACGGTGGTTAGCGACAGTAGAAAAAGTAATGACAATTTTTTTATGCAACTTCAATGTAATTTTTTTTTTATACAACTTGGAACGGCAAACCAGTTGACGGCCCACCTGATGGAAAGTGGTAACCGTCGCCTATAGACATGAGCAGTACCATGGACATAACAGAGTATACTGTTTCACCCACGATATCCCCCACGCGTTGCCATTCCTGAGGACTTGGGTGTTATTTCTCTGTACCCAGTAAATTCACGCCATATCCCACCCTTCAAATCGAAACACAGCCATGCAAACACAACTGCTTTACGGTTGATACACGAATGGAACAGAGGTACCCAATCAATCGACTTTTGTACAAAGTCTCCTGCAATAAAGCATGTATATATATGAACATTGCTGACAGCGTTATTTTGTTTATCCACAGGAGGAACCCAGTGAATGGGAGTCACCTTTACCAAGAAGGGGTCCGACTATTACCAACCGTGCCAAAAGCTTCCGAGATCGACTGGATCCTTTACTTGGTAAGTATTGTGATATTAAAAGAAAAAAATAAAACCTTATTTCGTGAATGAATATGAAACAGTGACCCCGCCTACGCTATCGGTATGCACTGGCGAAGTACCAGTGAAGATTAATAGGTGAGGATGAAATAGGTCTGTTAGCTCATCGTGATGAATTTAACAATAATTAACTTTTTTTATACAACTTAGAATGGCAAACAAGCTGACGGCCCACCTGATGGAAAGTGCTAACCGTCATGTGCGGTACCATGGACATAAAGTATGTTGTTTCGCCCATGATACCCCCCTCATGCGTTGCCATTCCTGAGGACTCAAATGTTATTCCTCTGTACTCTGTAATTTCACGCCATATCGCACTCTTCAAACCGAAACACAGCCTTGCCAACACAACTGCTTTACGCTTGAAACACGATAGGTTATAAATATTTTAATAAATTTTGCATACCAGTATTTTGGTGAAACATGTAACTCGAAGTGTACACAACTGGATATCTAATGTAACCATATTCAATGCAAATAAATAATCTTATTCTGAATCAAACTTAGAAAATAGAGTGAAAAAAATAGGGCAAACACTTCTATAGCTGAAATAGATATGTACCTATTTTAGCTATTAGAGTAAAAACGCTAAACTTTATTTATTCTTTATTGTACACAAAAAATTACAACATATAATATATATAAAATAAAGATGTACAACAGGCGAGCTTAACTCTGTAAGAGTTCTCTTCCAGCAAACCCTGAGTGGAAAGGAGCATTAATTATTAGCGGGCAGTATGCGTACAATAATAGGAGGAAACTTTATAGATGTTTCTATTAAAAAATAATAAATATGTTGACATATAAAAGTAACTCGTACAATTAAAATCAAAATAAATACATATCTGTATACAATAATACATATACATATATACATAGACATAAAATACGTCTTTACATACAAAATACGTACATATACATACATAGACATAATAAGTTTATGAGGACAGAAGAAGCTCTTTTAATCTGCTCTTGAATATATTCAACGATTGACTTTATATATTGTTTGGCGTTTTTATCAATAAGACTGTCATTCTTTTTTCTGTCATTATTTGTATTTCACTATTTATCTATTATCTCCTATATAAAAAGGAAGATTTGAGTTCAAAGTTCTTGTATATATTTGTTAATGATTTGTGACAATTAAGACAGCATCCTGTAAATTTATCAACTTAACTGTTTTGTGCCTTATAAAAAAAGAACACAATAGTTACTGAATTATTACGGACTGAAAACTAAACTGGACTTTTTGTGCGAAAAGTATCAAAATTGGCGACAATACTGTAGAATATAAAGAAAATATATCATCATCATTTCAGTTATTAACTTTCCACTGCTGAAAATAAACCTAGTAGTAAACATAGTGGCAGTTTTGCCAGTAGTTTTTATTTTGTATGCATCTCTATATCTGTTATTATTTGTGTGCTGTAAGTAATGCAAATTTTTTTTTTAACACAACTTAGAATGGCAAACAATCTGACGGCTCATTTGATGGAAAGTGGTAACCGTCGCCTATAGACATGAGCAGTACCATGGACATAACAGAGTATACTGTTTCGCCCATGATACCCCCCATGCTTTGTCATTCCTGAGGACTCAGATGTTATCCCTCTGTACCCTGTAAATTCACGCCTTATCCCATCCTTATCTATCTTTTAAATTCATGATTTGACAGAACATTATATAACTATTAGTAGTTATCAAATAATTGTAATGTTTGTAATAGTTAATGATGTAATTTTTAATATATTAGTCAGCAGGTAATGTGAACTAATTAATATTTAATCATGTAATAAATTAATAATAAATTAACCTATTCATTAAATGAACTAATTATCGCTTAAAATTATGTAATTTAAAACTGGTTGGATTAATCAGTCGATCGCCGCATGGATTTATTGACTTGATATTAGGAACGTTTGAATTTCTTTTTATTTCTATAACTTTTGTCTAAAGTTTAAATCTGTACCTTCTGTACCATGTCGGGGTAGAATAGTTACCAGTTATCACTTCAGATGCTATGCTTTGTCAGTAATAACCATGCTTGGCAGGCGGGTTGGCAACCGCGATTGTTTGAATAATGTTTTAAGAGGGACACTGTTGCCCATTCCTCCACAATTCAGTTTCCTTAGTCGCTTTTTATGACACCCACAGAAAAAAAAATGGGTGGTCCATTCTATGCTGGGACCATACGGCAACTGCTATGCTTGCTTAATTGTATTTTGATTGCATGTGGCAGTGAATTTACAGGTTATGGTAACATAACACCACTTTTTTAGGTTATGGCAATGCATGAGGAATATAAGTGCAGTTCATATTCATAAACGACTTTTACCACTTTTTATTAAAAAAAACCACATGAAGTTACTTATTAAAAACCAAACAAAAGAACACCAATTTCAAACATTCCGTTTCCAAATTTACGCAAGCGTATTTCGAACTCGGAACCGCATTTAGCGTAATCATGTGTCTACAACTGCATCACTGGGTTCGTTACACTTTAGCTTGTGATAAAAATGATACACGTGCCATTAGGATGATCAAACAGTTGTATTTACCCAACTTTATATAAATCGTATAATGTGTTTACAAATGCTTATACTGCGCATTAGAATATTGTAAACAAATCCAGTTACAAAGGTACTATGATAACATAGATGTGTAATGAATAGATATTTGTTTTAATTTTATAATTTATTTATTTATTTATTTATTCATAGGAAAACCAGGGCTACACTAGAGCTAAAAGATACAGTTTAGGATCACAAAATAAGCCACTAATAGGTTTTCACTAGTAGCAACAATATAGATACAAGGCGCTGTACACAAAGCAACAAAAATAGGAATTAACAAAAAAAAAATGAAAAAACAAGAACGAAAAAAAAAAATGATGAATAAAATACAAAATAAAAATTAATTACAAGTATTTGATTAAAATATGGCCTTCTTGTCCATACAATAGTTATTCAAATTGACTATGAATAAAAATTATTGCTAGTTTTTATCTACGACTTCGTTCGTATGATCGGAATTGATTGGAATCAGTATCAGTAACCATATCACGTTTTCATTCAAGTCCATACATACATACATATACATACATATCTGTCACGCCTGTCTCCCATTAGGGTAGCAGAAACAATGGAACGCCAAATGCTTCGATTCAAACAAACCTCTTTTCTTTTTCCACATTCATCGATCTTTTCATACACGCTCGCCGGTTACGGGTACTTCTAATTTGGCCCTTCTTCAGCACATCGCCTATTTGGTCGACATAAGTCCATCTAGGGCGGCTCCTACCGACATTTCCATTCATTCTTGCTTGAAAGAATGAATTACGAAAGAGATGATAAATCTCTTCTTTCATCCATCTTCTCCAAATGGCCAAAATTCATAATTTTAATATTTTGTCTTGATTAATCTATATAGGTTACCATATCGTCTTGGCATTAAATGGCCCATCCCAAACTTTCCCATGGATATCGTAAAAGGTAATTACTGGCAAAACCCTTCCTTATGGGGGACGATTATGTATCTATATAGGTACGACTATTCTATCTGTACAATATGAAGTTTCTTTCTCTCTTTCTTCATCGTCCATCTGGGATATAAAAAAAAAATGGCATTATTTTAAATTATAATATGTTTATGTATACTTTATTGTACACAAAAATTACAAACATATAAATTATATTAAATAAAGATGTACAACAGGCGAGTTTAACTCTGTAAGAGTTCCAGAAAACCCTGAATGGTAAGGAGCATTAATTACAAACAAGCAGTGTGCAATAAGAGGTAGAAACTAGTACTCTAGACTCGGCCTAGTATAGGAATCAATAAACTTTGTGCTTATTAAAACATACTTTGGTAATAAATATATTTTTACTTATTTTTTAAACAGTATAGTCGTTTCAATTAAAAAAGAAAAGATTAAATATTAATTATATGTATATCTAGTACTTGTTATCTAAAATACAGTAGTACCTATTTATAATTCACAAACTTGATTAATTTAAACGCTTTATCTGTTATCATATAATATGCATTTCATTGTTTTAGTTCTAGCCCAGTTGTACCCTAGATATAGATTCGATTATATTACGGATGTTAGAACATGCTTTAAACGTTTATCATATTAATTAACATGGTACGTACCACAATGGGACCGCGGCGGTCGTTATCCGTTATATCGTTATTAGCAAATAAATTAATTATATATAAAGGTTAAAGATCGACGCGTGCCGCTAATTTCTTACCATTCACATCACTTCTAACGTCAGTTGTCTCCCGTTGACGGACGGAGCATAACGTGTTCCGTGTGAATGAGAAACTATCGCTTCAAATCATTCTTAGTAGCGGGCAAAAACCGCCGTGTGATCAATCATGAAATGGTTCATAAAATTGTTCCTCGAAAAATCAGAGAGGGCCTACGAGTGGCCCGTTGAAAAGAAACGTGGCTGGGAAGAAAGACTCTATAAAAACTACGAGGAAGAGGAAGCAGAGGAAGCCCAAGAATCGTTTGAATCGTCCCACCTGATCCCGAAGCCGCCAGAGGTATACGCCTTGAGCACAGTCAGGAACTTTCGTGGTGATACACTAGAACATTTCGTGCTTGAAAGTGATTGGATGTTCCTCACCAGAGAACAGTTAATGGAACCGAAGTTTTTAAATAAATTGGCCAACACAGATGAGATTACCACTATATGCAACAGTTTAACAATAAGAGGCAAAGGCAGTAGAAAACTGGTAACTGTGATCGCCAAGTCTCCCACGTGCCACTGTGATGCTTTGGAAGAAAGCATCGACGATCAAGAAGTGGTAAAACCACCGCCGCCTCTCCGTAGACTAGTCGAAGCGATCTCCCAATTTTTCAGCCGCTTGTGCAAATCGTTTTGTGTGTGCATATCATGCACGACAGATGACGATGACGGTGACGGTGACGGTGAAAATTCGGCATCGAATGAATTGGCTTTTAATACTTCTAACTTCACAAAAAATTATATAAGTAAGTACATTTTGTTTATTTTTTAAAGGTTGCAACGAAGATTACGCTGCAACTGAAAAGATTTAATCATCATCATATTGATGGGGTTGTACTCTTTGGGGTTTTGCCAGTAATTATCACGCTTGGCAGGCGGATTGGAAACAGCAGTTAGGGTTCGGAGATGTTTTAAGAGGGATGATGCTGCTCATCCCTCGTCCTTCCTTAATCCCCTCTTACGATAGCCATGGGAAAAAGAGTGGCCTATTCTATGCCGCGACCATATAGAACGAAACGAAAGAGTTTAGCTAGCAACACCATAAGATAATGGGATAGCGACGTCCAATGCCTTACTCCAACTTATAGACCATCTTTTAATAACGATTCCATCGATGAATTCGTTAGCCATTTGTCTAGTCTAGACGATCTGGGCTATTATGTGCACGTTGTCTGTTTTTTTCACCTATCGTTAATTTTTTTAAACTAACACGATATATCCTCTACATGATGTATTATATTTCACAAGATATTATTCTAATTTATTTAAGAATTTCCAGCTTCAATATTATTTTCTATAATTCGTTAAATATTTAAAAAAAAATTATATTTCTAATAGAAAACGAGATAAAAATATAAAGTCATATGTGCTTGTTGGTAATTATCTAATGTATGTTGAACAACAGATCTTATTGCAGTAAATATTAGATAATTCTTTACGTGACATTGCTACATGGAAGATTGGTATTTAACATTGTATTCTATTTATCTTATTATTTAATATTAGTTTAATGTTATTAACCTTCATATTTTTAATGGCAAATATTTGCTCCGCCATTGATACAGTATTATTTATCTCAAGTTTAAAGTATTAAGTTTATTTATAGATAAATAGTCTTCAGTTGTAACTATAGAAATTTGAAGTTGCTATCATGTTTTCCCGCGATTTTATCCATATGATCATACTTATCCCTTATTCATAGAAACGTTAAACCTCTCAGACAATAACCTATTTCAGCTATTGTTTTGTCCTTTTCTATTGCTTTAAATTCTCATTTTAAAAGAAAGTAACAAAACACTTGAATAGCTGTAATGTAATGTAAATAGGATTCTCTTTTTCGCCCTTAGCCTCTTATTTGGGCCGTTATGCGTAATTCACTTCAATAGCTAAAATAGTTTTTATTTTCTTTTTTTTTTTATGCCACTTAAAATGGCAAAGAAGTTGACTTTTGGTTTATTATTGGTATCTTATTGTAGTTTTTATGAACAAGAGGGTTAATTTATAATATCACATTTTACTGATGACGTTAGCTAAGCCTATAGAGCGCCAAAAAGGAAACAAATAAACTAACAGAGTCATTTTTAGTGGCGTAACAATAGGTCCTTTTGTTCGGGCTCCCGACCCAAAAGGACCCCGGCTGAAGAGGCGGCGAGCTCAGAACTTTTTTTTTTTTACATTGTACCTGAGTACTTTATTTTACTTGAAAAGTATTTTTTTTACTGATAGGGTCCCATCAAAAGAATTTGTCACAGGCCCCAAATGGTATAGTCACGCCACTGGTCACTTTCATATTTATTATAGAATGATAAATAAGTTTTAATGTATGATAAACATAGTTAAATATATAAAAAATCAAAAAGACTTAGTTTTTTTGGGAGAAATTTTAATTATTTCGTTTTTATAATACAGCCGCCGATAATTTTCTCTCCGTGATTTATTTCTTCTAATGTTTCCAATAAATTTTCTGCTAATCTTTTAGGTACAAGAAAGAGTATTAAGTAATATGTGATTTTTTCGGTTGTCCACAGCGGCGGGACGAGTGCGGGCGCTGCGGGGTGGTCGCGGCGTGCGCGGGGCGGGGGCTGGAATCCGCGCGTACGCACTACACCTCGCCCAAGACAAGAGTACCGTCTTTGCGCAGAATATTGACAACTTCATCGCTTGCACACTCGACTCCAAAGAGACTGAACCGAAGGTGAGAACGACTAAGAATCTTCACTATTGGATACATAATTTTTACCATTAATATATCTTTTAAAAAGTTTAGAGAAAAAAAAATATTGAAAATGGAACGAAAAGGTAGTAGTGTCACAGGCTTTTCTGTCTGAAAAAAGTTCCTCTTTCAATAATAATAATAAATCCTGTTAGAAGATTATTAATAATAATACCCAATCCTACTATATTTTAAATTAGAATGATGTATCAGAATTCTAAATAAATTTGTTTGCATTAAAATTATTGACAGAGTTATCAATGAAATATTAAGTTTTAATTTTTAACTTTCGCCTTGTTAAGTTTATACATACTTTACATGTTTGTACATATTTTAAATACATTATCGGGACATATGGCTATAAAATAAAATATAAGTAAATAGTAGCTACATACGACAGTCCTGTCGTGACCACGCCATGGTTCAATCCACGTTAAAATGTCAACAAAAGAATCAGGTATGTAGATCACCAAGCGATGGACTGACCTCATCAAAACGGCCACACAGCTGTCTATTGTGAAATGCTCTCGCTTGGCTGTGAGCAGACATAGATGGAGACGTATTGCGAGGACCTCAGTCCCGAAGGAGAGTCTCATCAACGATTCACTGTCATCATAAAAACCACAACCACTCTGTCAAGAGTGTACAATTGAAGAGAGATGTAGGTACTATTTACCTACCAAAAATTTTCCATCGCGTTAACTCCCGACAGTGCATTTAAAATTATTCCTTTTATTATTTCTACAGGTAATGATGAGCAATATGAGACAGTTTATGTCCGGAATGAAAAACTATCTCGTCAAGCACGGCGAGAGAGAGTTTAATAAGGAAGTCGAGAAGGAGAGGCTCAAGGTGAGAAAATTATAAATTAATAATAATTATAAAGGCCAAATTGCCATGTGGTCCTGACATAAAATAGGCGGCCCCTTTCCCGTGGGTGTCGTAAGGGGTGACGAAGGGAGGGCAAGGAATGAGCAGCAGCATCCCTCCTAAAACATCTCCAAAGCATAACTACGGTTACCAATCCGCCTGCCAATCTTGGCAACTAGTGTCAAAACCTTGTCTCCCCCTCCTTTCAAGGAGCTTTATGTTCAGCAGTCGACAGTTAAAGGCCGATATGATGATTATGATATAGGCCAAATAGCCTTAATTTGATGTCTTTTTAGTGGACGTAATTCAGTGTACGACGACCAGCGACTAGATGGCGTGAGGACCTCAAATGCATTGTACGGAGTCAGTGTATGCAGGTGGTTCAGGACCGTTCCTTGAGGCAGTCTATGGGAAAGGCTTATATTCTGCAATGGGCAAATAACAGCTGATTTGATGATGAACGTAACATTCGATACACAGGTTTTACTGTTTTGTTCTAAAAAAAAAAAAGGCACGGTTGAACTTACCTCTTGTATTAATTTGAATTTTATGTATGTTGAAATCCTATTATTATAATAAATGCAGACATTGTTACCAATGGATGGATGTTCGTTACTTTTTCACACAAAAAACTACTGAACGGATTTAAATAGAAGTTGATGACGCGGGTAGGCTATATCCTAAATTAGTCCATAGGGTACTTTACTGATTCACGCGAGCAAACCCGTGGGTTACAGATAGTAATAAATATGGCGTAAATTATCCTTATTTCAAAATAACAGTAATAATTGGACAGCAGGCGGTTCGCGTATACTCAATGAAATTAACATCAAATTTAGTCCTTCGAGCCGGATTTTTGTTGATTCAAAATCAATTAAGTTCCTATTAAACGAGAAATATTTCAAAATTTGGAAATGAAACTAAGCGATATAATATTCATTTGAGCAGTTGAAACCTACGGAGTTCCTAAACCTGGACGCGATCCTGGAGGGCGTGATGTACCGCGTGGTAGTGCGGCCGCTGCGCGCGCGGCTGTACTCGCTGCTGGCGACCAAGTACGCGAGCGAAGTGCGCTGCATGCACGCCGCCAGCGAACGCGCGATGCACGCCACGCCGCTGCAGCTCGGCATCAAGGTACGCCCACCTCAAACTACTTCGAAATTTATTTGTTTATATAAAACCCAGGGCTACACTAGAATAAATAGGTATAGTTTAGGATTACAAACTAAGCCACTGACAGGTTTTCACACGAATGGGACAGAGGTGCCCAAGCTAACGAAACTTTTGTACAAAGTCGCTCTCTGTACACAAAGCAAAAACAAGAATTAACAGAAAAATTAAAAAATATATAAACAAAAAGATGAAATGGTAACTCCCGCTAATGTAACAGAAGGAGACTTTGTACAGAAGTCGTCTGCTTGGATATCACTGTACCATTCGTGTTTCTATCGTAAAACAGCTGTGCTTGCACAAGTGTGCTTGATGGATTTGAAGGGTGAAATATGGCAGTGAAATAACAGGGAATAGAGGCATAACACATTAGTCCTCAGGAATGAAGACTGACGTGGGCGTCACGGTAGACTTTATGCTGTTTTTGTATATAGATGATGGTCACCACTTTCCATCAGGTGAGCCGTCAGTTTGTTTGCTATTTTAAGTTATATAAAAAACTCAGTCTGCGGGATGCTGTCAAACACACTAGCTTTTGAGTAAGAATTAACTACGATGGTTTACAGAGGAGATCGCGTGGAGGTCGCCCTTACAGGATATATAGCTTTAGAGTCACTGACCTCATGACGTTTACCGTCAATAAGATAGATAGATAAACACCTTGAGTAATTTATTAAAAAAAAAATTATGATACACGTTTTGCAACACGTTTCTCTATCTATTCATAGGAAGCGACAAAAGTGCCACCACCGTCGGTGTTGTCAGTGATCTCAAAACACTTCGTCAAGATGCAAGAAGCCGACTCCCCGTTGGATAAACTCGAGAATCTTCTAGCTGCCATATCTGTTATGTTTAATTCGGTGGGTATATTTACTTATATTTACTAAATTGCATTTCATTTTACAAATACAAATACAAATACATGACGATAAAATTGGCGATTTAAATATAACAAATTCTGTTTAAATACTCGAATCCACGTTCTAAATTCAAATGTAATATATCTACAAAAGATGTGAGCCTCCCCCTCGTCATATTTTGGGATGTGTCGTAACTCTTGAGGACTATCGTGGGCGCAGATTCGCGGCGACCGTGCAGTGGGCGCGGACGACCTACTACCAGTGTTGGCGTGGACATTGGCGCGCTGCCGATTTATATGCGCCGAGCTGGAAGCAGAGTTGATGTCCAGGCTGCTGCCGGCCGCCGTGCTCGCCGGCGAGGGCGGATACTACCTCACCACGCTCTTTTCCGCCGTCGCAGTGCTTAAGAAGTTTGCGCCGCAACCGGCGCCCGACACCACCATGCCTGTGAGTTGCCTGTCTACCGCTTCCGTAATATTTCTTATAAATTTGTAATTTTTAAAATGCTTCTGGTCTTTTACCTTACCTAAATGAATCGGGCCTATCGTACTATAAACGTACACATAATATATTAAATAATTAAATTTATATATATATATAATATGTATATTTATTACATATTGTATACATGTATAATAAATAAATACATAAAGTATAAAACAATTAACTGTAATAGAAGATCAAATAGTAATCTATGACTCAAACAGAGTAATCAGGAAAATTTAGTTTAAGCGGAAAGTCATTTTTATAATAAATATGTGCACAATTTGTGTTCAAATGCCAGTTTTTTTTTTGAAGGATGAAAATGCTATGGTAACCCCGCCTGCGCTAACGTGATACGCTGGCGAAGCACCAGTGAAGGGTGATAGATGAGAATAAAAACAGGCCAGTTAGCCCATCATGATGATTTCATCAGGAATTAACCATGATAGTTTCCAGGGAGAACCGCGAGGAGGTCGACCTGGTTGGGTATTGTGCTAGCAATAGGATTCTCAGTCTCCATTACTAACAATCCTTTTCTGCCCTCAAATGCCAGTTTTCTTAGAGTAGATCATTATGTCAAGTGGGAGCGAGTAATATTTTTCAAAAAATTTTACTGAACTAGGTGTTATCTTGCGGAAGTCCATATAACTGGTTTTTCCATTAGAATTATTTTGTTAACATAAGTGATCAATCTTCGAGTGTTAGCAGTCACACACATACTAATGGTAGTGGAGTTAAACAAAAAAAAAGTTAATCAAATAATCAGTAATATTTTTGGATACTATACACCGATTTGGACCTTTTTTTTTAACGTGAGGAAATCTTCCAATGACCTTCCCAACTGCCGGAGGGAAGGCAGAGGGGGTGTGTGGGATTTTTACCCACTAAAACCTCACGACGTACCTCGAGGCGCATATGTCGGGTCCCCGGGCTCCCGAGTTGAAGACGACCGGAGCCCGACGCGACAGCGATTTGGAACTAGAGAAACTACGTAGATTGTTTACTAATATACCGTTCGATGGTGGATAGTGGTTGCGCGGCTCGGTGGAGGCGTGCGCGGCGGGCGGCGGCGCGGGCGGCGCGGTGGTGCGCGTGGCGCTGCCCGACGAGTGCCGCGGCTCCATCCGGCGCGTGGCGCTGCCGTGCCGGCCCGGCGCGCGCGCGCGCGACCTGTGCCGCGCGCTCGCGCACGCCGCCGCCATCACCAACCCGCAGGACTACGCGCTCTTCGCGCTCCACGACGGACACGGTGAGTACCGCACCAAGCATGGGACAAACTCATCTTTTTTTTTTTTTATACAACTTAGAATGGCAAACAAACTGACGGCTCACCTGATGGAAAGTGGTAACCGTCGCCTATAGACATGAGCAGTACCATGGACATAACAGAGTATACTGTTTCGCCCATGATACCCCCCATGCGATGCCATTCCTGAGACAACAGACAACACTCATTGTGGGTGCCTTAACTGGACATATGCCAATAAGGCATATATATACTCAAGATGGGTCTATCTTCGGACACACTGTGCAGACTGTGCGGGGAGAAATCGGAATCCATGGAACACTTGATGTGCAACTGTGATTCGTTAGCGAGCATGCGCATGAGGCTACTGGGAACGGCTTATCCATAGCCAGGGGACTACAGATATCTTAAACCGCGGGATATCGTCAAGGTAACACAAAGGATCTATGAAATGATGGTATAAGGCAGGGGGAAGCACAAAAGATCCCGATGGGTCGACGTGCAACAGCTTAGTTGACCCCATATGCGAATTAAGTACCACACGAACACTAATAAAATCGTCCGCATATGTTTCTGCGGTGAAGTAATGAAAAGTAGATAGATTTACATTTTTTATTAATCTATGCACCGCCATTTACTCTCTCTGTTTAGCGTAACGGTTGACTGGTAGAGAATGCCATCAGGCATTAAGTCCGCCCTGTAGACATTTGCTAATGTGTGCAAAAGTATAAATAAATAGGCAGATACTCTTTAATGTTTCCTCCAAAAGATTACAATAGTAAACTTATTATAAATATAAACAATTAAATAAATTATCACAATGAGAAAACAATGGGCGACCTTATCGCTAAAAGCGATCTCTTCCAGCCAACCTTTGGATGGAGAGAACTAATTATAAACAGTTTGATCTGAGGCACGAAGAAAATTCTATTATATTTAATTTAAAGTATGTTTCGTTTTGAAGGATGGTATAAGGACAATAAAATTATAGGGTAATTAATAATAGGCCTTAAGAATAGCAATGTGTGAGGGTCGGGCATGTCGTAATATATTTAATGCTATCATGCTACTTCCCATCAGGTTGACAGTTCTACTTGTTTGCCATTCTACGAATATATTTCATAAAAAAAAAAAACAAAAATGGTAACCCCGCCTGCGCTATCGGTGTACCCTGATAAGGCATTCGTTAAAGATGGACGGACGGCGATTGAGTCCAGGTAGCTCATCGTAACAAAGTCCTCAAAAATTGATCACGACGGATTCCAAGCGAGACCGTATGGTCAACGTAACATTGCTTGTCATACAGAGTGACTTTTACTATATCTTGAAAATGGTAACATATTGTACTCTTACTTTATTGCTACAGTGAAATATTCCATATATACGAATAGAGAGAGAGAAAAAATTACAGTAACATAAAATTAATCCGTAAATATAAATTAATTCCGTCTGAACTTCTTACGCGCCAGTACCGTCCAGTTTCTAAGCAAATATAGATAATTTATTACAACCAATTAATCCAGAACTAGAACGACTCGTGAACGGCGCCTCTATTACCTATTTATTTATTAAGTAAACATAGAATAGATAATATACCAGTTATTTAACGATTATCGTCTCCCGATTAATATTCGGTAACATAGCAAATAATACTCGTAATATGGAATAATGGACTTGGATTAATAAACTTTGAGTAATATATAGCAATATCTATATATTATAGTTATAATAACTATATATTGGCTAATACTATGAAATATCTGTTATTCCATATACGAGTGTAATATTGAAATAAAAACCCGATTGAAATTAAAACACATATTCGACCTATATGAGCTATGTCGAAACGGGCGATAATATCGTTATCCTTAGAAATCTACACTAATATTCGTATTATAAAGAGGAAAGATTTGTATTTTTGTGTGTATGTATATTTGTAATGGATAAACTCAAAAAACTGCGGAAACTATTGGTGATAGAACAAAAGTATGTTCTACAATATTGAAGAAAATATCAATAACTACAAAAAACTTTGCGATACTATATGTCCAACTGTTATTGTTATGTCACAATAATCACTTTTTAAAATGTTGTCAAAATATCCACCCGTGCGAAGCCGGGACAGGCCGCTAGTCCAATATATAGTTACAGTATCGGTGACGATATTACTTACGTCTACGTCGTAAACAATAAAAACATAGAGAAGTCAAAGAAAGATTTAAACATAGAAAAAATAATCATTTTAATGTTTAATTTATTAATTATAATATAACAAGGAACAAGGCCGTAGCAATAATAATTAAATTACCTTGTTCTATCTGACAAAGGAGCTAAGAATCTCCGGAACTGTACCGAAAAATAATGCGTCAAATTGTAAACAGTATGCAACGGTTCACAATCTTTCGACAGTTAACAATCTCGCGAGATAGATTGTTATCTAACGGTATTTACAATCTTTCGGTGACATATATAAGGCGAGTTTAGAAATTGGATAAAGTTACTGATGCAGAAACAAAGCTTTTGGCACTCCGTAATCGATTTTCTTGTTATCTCTCTGCCTTCAAATCATAGACAATGGATGTGCATACAAATACTTTGTTAATTCTAAAATCATTAGTATTGCATTTGATCGACATATAATATATAGCTAAATAAACAGTGGGATCTTAGACTAAAGGTAATACCAGAATGATAACAATTAGGATTTTTTTTCTTTTAATTTTGATATTTATACTTTATAGTTTAGAATTATTATTATTATCTACTTGTATGAAAACGTATATTACTTACTTTATTTTAATTGTTACAGAAACCATGTTGAACGAAAATGACTGTCCGCAAGAAGTGATGTCGGAGAAAATTGGACATAATTTCATACTAGCATACAAGAGAATAGATGCCAAAATCGCATGGCCCCAACAAGCGCTGCTCTCCTATCCTTAAACAAAAAAAATCTCAATAATCATTAAGTAGGCAAAATCTCTTTAAAAGTTTACAAAAACCTAATTTTTTACTATAACGAAACTTTACAAAAGGTTGTCGAATTGCATTCAGTGTTGTAATGTAATTTACACGTTTTGGAATATCACTACAAATTCTGTAACAGCAGAAATAGAAGTGGGCACGGAATACCATCACTGGAAAAAAAACTAAACAAATGGAAAATTATTTAATTTTAATAGCAAAATAATGACATTGGAAATACAAGCGACAAATACTGTCTCGAAAGTGTATTTTAGAAACATACATATAAAACAACACTGAAAAACATAGTTTTAATTACACTCTTTCATAGAAGTACAATTGGTAAAATACAGGAAGTACCTGTGAAATAGTGCAAGTGTTCTAAATAATAAACATTGATTCCAAATTCGACCAATTAAGAAAAATAAACAGTATTACAAATTAAACCATTACTTCTAAGAAATGGAGTGATTTTCTTAAATTCTGTATATCAGCATGAATGTTATTGGATTATAACGTACATATATAGCTTATATTTTTATCACACAAACAATAATAAAGTGATATTTTCTAAGATATTACCCAATTAATTAAATATGCTATTGTTCTCATAAGCTTACATTACCTATAAGTACATCGCTAAATAGGTAGGATTTTTAAAATGTCACTAATGTCTGACATATTACTACGTAGCTTTTTTACTCAATAATTAGTAAGTAATTTTGTATAACCTGACTGAACGCTTCAAGTGTCTACTGACACTGATATTGTACATTTTGTATGACGTGTGGTTTTAATTCGATTTTGTGTGATTCTTATACGCTAAATGGAAGATTTACAACTTACCGATTTTTATTGTTCCATATTATGTAGTCAACGGAGTAACACTTATCCAACTATCTTACAAAGGTAGTTTCTTCAAGTGTTTATTTAAATGTTCCTAAATTCGACGTGCACAGGACTCGCTAACTAAATTGTTATATATATTTTTTTCCTAATTTTAATATTTTCCCAAAATATTCTCTGCTGTTTTGTTTTAACTTTTAAAGTATTGGTATTTAGACTTTTTAATACTAACTTGTTTATGAACTGTGATGTAATTTGTATTAGTAATGTAAGGATTTGTATTGATTTTGTATATTCGTAGATACGTTTCAAAGGCGTTAATATAATTTATTTATATTTAATCATAAGAGAAATATAAACCGTGAAAGATAAAGAGAGTAATGAATAAATTGCAGCCTACTAAATAAAAAAAGTGTATTTTTATGCAATAATTTTAATACAAAAGTAACATCTAAAGCTGGCTTAACCTATAATTAACACACATATTTAAGGCTAAGCAGTTTATAACTTGGAATGAAGAGGAAAACAAGAAGAAAAACAAAATATGACCAATATTTTGTTTTCATTACACCGCTAGTTTTTAATTATTTTATTTACATAGAGAGATTAATAAAAAAATTAAACAATTTCAACTTATTGTTATTTTTATACAACGAAAACAGCTGATATTTATTCACTATTCTTAACAAATACTGTTTAGTTCTACCTTAACTACCACTAAACCAGCGTCAACGTGGGATATCTGTGTGGCATTTAAATTTAATAAAGCAGTATTACAACTTACATTAATTATTCATATTTATTTGAACAAAATTGATATGTCACAAATGAAGATGCCGTGGTATAAATTAAAATGCCACAAAAATAAAAAAAATGTGATCAACAGTCATTTAAAATACTACAGAATTTTTTTCAAGATTATCATTCATGAGATTACCACATAATTACAATTTATTTTAAATAACACAGGTATTCCATGAGATTAAAATTAATTTAAAATACCACAGATAATTCAGTGGTAATAATGTAACTGAATACTATTTTGAGTCTAGTTTGTGGTGTTACAAAGGTAGACTAAACACGAGCAGCGGTGAGCATACCGTTTGTATTTATTACAGTCTTGTATTTTAAAGTTAGTTATATAACACGTATATTGTGTTTTGATAACATTTTCAGTCATTTGTGAAAAGTAAAGGAATTTTTACCAAATCTAAAATGTATTTTAAATCTATTACCTTATACCTTTTTATTGGATTATTACAAAATATATATACAACTGTAGTATGTAATTCTTATAATTATCTTATAAGAAATATAATAATGTTCTGTAAGGACATAGAAATATAGGGGCATTATTAAATTAATTTTATTATATAAAAAAAATATATAAAATATTTTATATGTTACTGGGAGTAGGAAAGAAACCACCCTTTAATCTGCTAAAAGGTAATTATTACAAAGTACATTGTGGACAATTGTGAAACAATATTGCTGCTTCTTATCATATATCATATACATCTGAGTCCTCAGGAATGGCAACGCTTGGGGATTATCACGGGCGAAACAGTATACCCTGTTATGTCTATGGTACTGCTCATGTCTATAGGCGACGGTTACCACTTTCCATTAGGTGGGCCGTCAGCTTGTTTGCCATTCTAAGTTGAAATAAAAAAAGAGAACATTCTATCTCATGTTTTCTCATTCATACAGTTCATTAAGACTGATATAATTCTAAATAAATAAGCCTTATTCTGCACTGAAAAGACGTAGTTCCTGGCATAGAATAGGCCACCACTTCCTTTCTCGTAGATGTCGTAAAAGGCGATTAAGGGAGCTTATGGTGGAGAGATGGGCAGCAGCGGCCCTCTTCATATATCACCAAAAACCAAACTGTGGTTGCCAACCCGCCTGCCAGATGTGGCAACTACTGGCAAACCCCCCTTATGAGAGAGGCCATGTTCAGCAGTGGTTAACGACTGATACAGCTACACTAAAAATGAAATAAAAAAACTACGGCTGAAGCATAAGCTGAAGTCTAAAATAAATAAATTAAAAAAAAAAAAAACTAATGTGCATTTCAAAGTAAAACCATAACATTCATACCTTAGATTAGATTAAATTCATATAATTACCTAAGATTTCTTAACTGTGACTGCACCGCCAATGCCTGATACCGAATGCCGCGCTCAGCAGGGCAAGGCGCGCAGTTACGCTTACGCTCCCGTCACAGCCACTCACGATTAAGGGTCCCGAATGTTCCCGAAACTAGTCTAGCTTTCTCGCCCTAATTTTTTTTTACAACACAGGGGGCAAACGAGCATGCTGCTCACCTGATGGTAAGTGACCACCGCCGCCCATGATCACCCACAACACCAACGGCATTGCAGGTGTGCTTTTTAAAAGGCCGGCGCCTTCTAAAAAGGAATATGCTCTTTTGTTGAAGGTTACGAATTACTCGTAAATTATTACATTAGAAAATAGAAACATGTCTATACTTGTGAACACGTTATGAAAATTTAAGAAACCAGAGTATTAAAAGTTACGACGTAGTCTTTAATGGGTGATAATGAAATGGTAATCCCGCCTGCGCTTACGGTATACGCCGGCAGAGTAGCACTGAGCTGTGATAGGTGAGGATGAATTAAATAAAATTAAAAATTTTAAGTTATCCCCAAAACGCCTAAACAGATCTTCGTTAATTGTAGCTAAAAACTACACGTTAGCTTTTAAACAAAAGTCCGCATTATAATTGGTACATTCGTTTAGGAGCTACAATACTATATACATACTTTGTGTGTGTGGGTTAAGAAAAGTATGCAAATTTTTATCATATAAATGGAATAGAAAGATATTCAAATGAACTTAGATTTAAGCATTTTTGAATAGTCATTTTTCCATTACCGCCCATTCGGAACGCAATTTCAGCCAAGGCGAACTGCCAAGAAACTCGGCTGTTGCTTTTTTCAAAAAGTTTAACAATATAAATAATAAATTTGTGTGAATACAAACTACTAAGCAGCATACTACTAATAAAATTTTAAATATTAAGTAATCTTCATTTATAAATAGTAAACCTGCCTGCGCTATTGGTAAACGCTGACGGGATAACAAACATGAAGCTAGTCAGTCGGCTCATTGAGACGAGTTCTCCAGGTATTAACAACGATGATTTCCTGAGAGGATTTAGTGAAAATCGATCGTATAGGCTATACTATCAACAATGGGGGCCGCTAAACTCCATACTGTTAATTCTCTCTTTTTTTTTTACAACACAGGGGGCAAACGAGCATGCGGCTCACCTGATGGTAAGTGACTACCGCCGCCCATGGTCACCCACAACACCTACGGCATTGCAGGTGTGCTGCCGGCCTTTTAAAAAGGAATATGCTCTTTTCTTGAAGGTTATGTTGTCGTATCGGTTCGGAAATACTGCTGCTGGAAATTGATTCCAAAGAGTGGTTGTGCGTGGGAGAAAGTGTCTTGAAAAACGCACGGTGGAGGACCGCCACTCGTCCAGATGGTTAGAATGAAATTTTAGTTTATGGCGGGTTGTACAATGGTGAAAATTAGCAGCAGGTATCAATCCGAACAATTCTTCAGAGCACTCCCCGTGATAAATTCGGTAGAAGATGCATAGAGATGCAACATCTCTACGCAGTTTCAGTGGGTCGAGCCGGACAGTAAGACGCCAATCGTCAACAATTCGAGCTGCCCGACTTTGAATGCGGTCTAACGGAAGGAGTTGGTACTGTGGCGCTCCTGCCCACAGGTGAGAACAGTATTGCATGTGTGGCATTACTTGAGCTTTATACAGTTGTAGGCGGTGTTCCGGCGTGAAATACCGTCTCACCCTATTGAGCACCTTCAACTTTTTGGAAGCTATCTTAGCTTTTTCCTCCAGATGACCGCAAAACTAGACGTAGTGACGTCTAGTTTTATATATCGACGCCAAAAATCCCCAGACTCGACTTATTATCGAGGGAAGTGCCCTGAAAGTGAGGAGATACGACAAACGGCATCTTTTTTGCGGTGAACGCGCAGACTTGTCTTCTCTCTCCTAAATTCTAATAATCTCTGTTATAAGATCACATCACTAGTGTATACGGGACATCACTAGAGGTGGACACGGATTGGTTGATTAAATAGTATTGTATAATAATGGCTGTCTGAGTAATGAATAAAGCATCTGCAATATATAAATTAAACAATCTATTATTAAAAGACTAAAAACATATCAATATCAGCCGTCATATTGATCAAACTGTAACTAGGACGAGTAAACAATTACAGACGGGTCATTGTAAACCCGCGTGGTCTGTTACGTAAAACAAAAAAACAATTGCATCATTTAACCAAAGTTTAATGGTTATTTACACAATGCGTTAATCTGTTCCACTATTTATATTTACCAGGACGAAATATCTAATTAAATAATACATATTATTATGTACATATATACTTATTTGCTCATCGCATTTATAAAGGAACCTGTATACATATAAAAATGCAAGCTGATTACCAAAAGAAATTACCAATACCTTATTGGGATACACTGCATATAAATTATCCAGTAAAGAAGTTTCCGAACACCGAGGAGTCCAGAGAAACTACAGCACACCAATGGAAAGTACAGCCAGAAATTTTAAAATTTGGTGTAAGTAGATATATATATATCTTACTAATATAATAAAATTGTAACTAGAGGTTATATAAACAATATAAAATAATATCTATGTATAAACATGGGAGATGTTTAAGAAAATTTAATAGGAGGACTCTTAAGGTCTAAAACAATAATTTTTAGAAATTTTGTTGGTCAGTATGCACGTTTGTTCCGGCATCCCGCAAAGACACCTGCATTAAATTGGATAATTTTAAAATTTGGTTTAAGTCTTGTCTTGTCATTGTCTTACTAATATGACAAAATTGTGACTAGACGATGTCTGTACATGGGAGATATTTAAGAAAATTTAATGGGAGGAGTCTTAATAAGGTCAAAACAATAATTTTTTTGAAAATTTGTTTGGTCAGTATGCATGTTTGTTCCGGGATCCGCAAAAACCACTGCACCAAATTGGACGCAGTTCTCACAGTTGTACTCCTGAAGGTATAACTTCAAATTTGGTGTATATTTCATCTTGATACATAATTTAGAAGTGATCTTTTCCATTGATTCTTGTACTTCCGAAATCCACTGGTTACCATTTCATTATCAATCATAAAAAAAATCTCATCAATGTAAATGAAGATTATTTCTATTTATTCTATCTGTTCTTTAACGAAAGGTTGTCTGTAAGAGATTTCCCTAGTGATAAGACCGCCTTTTGCACCTTTATTTACTATATATACTTTAATCTGTAATTTATTTTACTGTATTTCACTTGCATTGTTCAATTGTCATTGTATATTTTTATGTATATTAAAGTATCTCAGAACAGAGAAAAGAACTATTACTTATTTTGTTTTTATGTATTAGGAATACATCTAAAGTCTAAAAGTACCTTATATTGTAGACTATGCTCATTCTAAATGCTAACCAATTTATTTAAAACAGCGGGAACCAATCGAAGAAATAAAAGAATATTTTCGTAACTACAATATCACTAAGGGGTATACGAAATCACAAACATCTAAAGATTATCAACACAAAGAACCAGAATCAGTCAGGTTCAACAAACACACGTCTTGCATAGAGAATGAATATATTTATCCACTATCCAGAAAGGTAAGTATATTTTACTTTACTACTGTTCCAAATAAATACGACATTTTCATTTGTTATCTGGATTAAACAAATAATGCAAATACAAACAAATATTGCATCAGCCAAATTAAAGGAATATTTCGGTGATTTATTTGTAACACTTGTTATATATTAATGTTCAAACATATACTGTAAATGTTATTAAAGTGTTATACTCTTAATATAATTAATACAAACAAAAATTATCACTTGGTACCACAATAAAAGATAGTTATAATAAGTCTACAAAATCACGTTAAACCGTCTAATCTTTAAAATATCTTGGACACCGTAGATATAAGGATTTTCTGTCTTGAAAGAAGACAAAAAATGTACACCTTAGAGCATAACGTAGAACCCCAGCTAATTTAAAAGTTTGTTATTCTTGTTTAGAAAAAGTCGTCAAAAAAATTAAGAAAATTATCCGAATACTAATAATAATGCAATTACCTATTAGCAATTATTTTTCATTGAATTTTTGAATTTACTAGTAGAAATAGACCTGCGTATGAACTAATAAGTAATCAATAGGATTAACTTAAGATTTTTTTTATACAACTTAGAATGGCAAACAAGCTGACGGTCCGCCTGATGGAAAGTGGTAACCGTCGCCTATAGACATGAGCAGTATGATGGACATAACAGAGTATACTGTTTCGCCCATGACACCCCCCATGCGTTGCCATTCCTGAGGACTCAGGTGTTATTCCTCTGTACCCAGTAAATTCACGCCAGTTGTTATAAAAGAATGTGTACTTACAAAATTTTTAACAACAAAATTAAAAAACAATAATGTACATATTATATAAAAATCAAATTCTTTAGGGGGATCAGTTTAATAAAACCTGTTAATAAATTTCATCTCAGATCGAAGACAGACCACCATTACGATCAGCTCATGCAACTACAGAAATGAGAAGATCATATACGCTGCCGAAAATTGCACCAAGGCTGATAACTGATAAAGATCAATATAAGCATCCAGCTTGCATGCCCGAAGCGGTAAGATTTAAATATGGAATTTAAGAATTATAACCCCAGTGGTATAAAAAAATATGTAAAAGAATTCTAGTAAGTAATTCTTTTTTCAATAAAATCAAATCATTAGAACCTGTGATGGGACAGAAGGAATATCTGCAATATGTTAAAATTGCTTTTATCCCAACAAATAAGAAGCGTCTAAGGGAATTCTTCACGAAACCTGTATGTCTAGCATGGTAATATGATATTTAACTTGTAAGAAATGATCAGCAAGTAGCCAAATCTATAATATTATAAAGAGTTAAATTTGTGAGTTTGGATGTTCGGGGTCCGGCACTACCGATCCGATTTAAAATTTGTTGTTACTATTAGAAAGGTAACAAGCATTATGTAAACTAACTAAAAAAATATATTTTGAGACTGTAAACAATAGTTCCAATTCAAACAACTCTTTTAGTTAATGCCAGAGCCCAGTTGGCATAAAGAGTTAGAACCGTTGGACACAACACATGATGGTTACGAGAAATACCTCGATCCATATCTAACTACGAGCAGGTTGCATCATAGACCCTATACTGCTGATCAGCTTAGCAGACTGTCCGCCTCGAAAGACGTCGTGACTTATTACACTCTAGGTGATACTACTTGGGTAAGCAAATTTTGTTTTTCCTTTAAAAAATCCCTGTAGATCTACGCAGAGCATCAAGTAAGGATATTTTTAAAATAAGACTTTAATTATTTGTCGAGTCAAAAAAACTAGCTCCAGTTACAGGTTACTCAATTGTTATTATATCTCATAATGCTTATCGTTGTTTTACTTTATGTATATATATGTATATATTTCATATGTATTAGTTTATCCATATATATTAAAAGTAATGTGTGTGTATATATATATATATATATATATATATATATATATATATATATATATATATATATATATATATTATATGTGCATTTCTTATGTGTATATTATATTTATATTGTGTATTGCCTTAATGTGTTACTATAATTGTCACATATTTTTCACCACATCTGCCCTTCATACGCTTTTTGTTTTTACCCAATGGTTAGCTGGTAGAGAATGCCATATGGCATTAAGCTCGCCATTTATACAAAATTTTATTGTGCAATAAAGAATAAATAAATAAAAATAGATTAATTCTACTTATTGTTTCCACCGCTGTGTGCTACCGGAATAGAATGAGCCATCCTTTTTTTTCCCATTAATGTTGTAAAAGGGCGACTAAGGGATTTTTAATGGTCGAGAGATGAGCAGCAGCGTACCTGTTAAAATAACACCAAAGTATAACTACGGTTGCCAAACCTCAGTCCAAAGAATGGTAAACTCCAATGGGCCGTCTATGGGGAAGGCCATTGTTCAGTAATGGACAGTTAATGGCTGATATGATGACGATGATGATGATTGTTCCATTAAAAGATTATGGCAGTAAACTTTGCAGAAAGAAAAATTACAAGGAAAAAATCACAATTAGATAAAATTCAAACTAAATATTCGAAGGATATCTAGTAAGTTATGAGTTTACATGAGATTCAATAAAGTAGAAATTAAGAAGTACAACTTAGTTTGTTATTAGTCACATTAAATAACTCGAGAATACGAATTGAATCAAATATGAATTAACTATTTCCTTCTGACAGCTTGCTGAAAATGTTTTTTTTTTACAACACAGGGGGCAAACGAGCATGCGGCTCACCTGATGGTAAATGACCATCGCCACAAATGATCACCCACAACACCAACGGCATTGCAGGTGTGCTGCCGGCCTTTGGTGTTCCCAAATTAAACGATTCGTCACCAAATTTCCGATGATACACTCGACTGCTGATCAAACACTATCTAGGAGGAAAGGGGATTGTTAGTAATGAAATCTAAGTGCCTCATTGTTAGCAATACACCATATCAGATCGATTTCCATGCGGTTCCTCTTGGAAACCATCGTGGTTAATTCTATAAAATTCATCACGATGGGCTAACTGACCTGCTTTCATCGTCACCTGTCATCCCTTACTGGTGCTACGCCAACGTCTACCGATAGCATAAGCGGGGTTACTATTTCATTATCACTTATAAAAAAAGAAACATTTATCTGAACCTAATTCTAAATTTAAGTATGTTCAGACATATTTTTTTAATTGACCATAATTGCAGACATGAGAATTTAGAGTAATTAAAGTTGCTGACACTAAATCTGATTGGTAACTATAAACAAAATTATTTGGTACATTAAAATTTTTTCATTGTTAATAAACGATTTTTAATGTTTATTTTATTATTTATTAAAATGTTATAGTAATTAAAAAACCTTTTTCTTTATTAACAGACTAGAACTCCTAAACCTAAAATCGAAGACTGGCGATTACCACTTCGAAGACCAAAGTCCATGTACGACAGAGAGAAATTCAAAGAAGACTTCAGCGAAATACGAACACACAATCAACTAGAATGGGTTCCAAGGTAATAACACCAAATCACTGATTGACAGTGCATTTGGAGAGACAAACTTCCTTCTTATTTTTATGGTTGTATAATGCAAAAAATAACCTTACGACTAGGGGTATAATATATAGGAATATCTATATATTTCAGATTACAATATATATAAATCGAACCGATACCGAATCAATTGTTTTATGTATTTGAGTTCCTCTGGACATTGAAGACGAAAAAAGGTCATTACCTATTTCGACATCGCCCATATTAGTCGAATACCTATTTTCGAATACGTTAAAAGTCAATCCAATATTATTCCTTGGATAACAGATTTTTAAGATATTCGTTATTGCACCAGTATATACATCTTGTATCTAAAATATATAGATATTGTTGTATTAATCTATAATAGATTTTATTTAATTCCAGAACATTCCGAACTGAAGTTCGTGACAACTATGTCCCGCAGTCATTGAACATCGAAAACTTGGATGAGCAAGTCCGAACTTACTATAAAAGACGCATTGCCAAATTGCCAACCAGAGTACAACATGAACAGACAACAATACAAGATGCGTACAAAACGGAATATACTCAAATTGGATCTGACAAACCTATATGTAGTATCTTTGATCCATATATTGAGAGAAATAAAAGGTTGCAAGCTAAAATAGATGTAAACGAAGTTGAAGTGCTTACTTAAAAGTTAAAGAAATACTACTATACACGTTTAAATTTAAATTAAATGACAGAGAGACAGAGAGACAGAGAGAGACAGAGAGAGACAGAGAGAGACAGAGAGAGACAGAGAGAGACAGAGAGAGACAGAGAGACAGAGAGAGACAGAGAGAGACAGAGAGAGACAGAGAGAGACAGAGAGAGACAGAGAGAGACAGAGAGAGACAGAGAGAGACAGAGAGAGACAGAGAGAGACAGAGAGAGACAGAGAGAGACAGAGAGAGACAGAGAGAGACAGAGAGAGACAGAGAGAGACAGAGAGAGACAGAGAGAGACAGAGAGAGACAGAGAGAGACAGAGAGACAGAGAGACAGACAGAGACAGACAGAGAGACAGAGAGACAGAGAGAGAGAGAGACAGAGAGACAGAGAGACAGAGAGACAGAGAGACAGAGAGACAGAGAGACAGAGAGACAGAGAGACAGAGAGACAGAGAGACAGAGAGACAGAGAGACAGAGAGACAGAGAGACAGAGAGACAGAGAGAGAGACAGACAGAGAGACAGAGAGACAGAGAGACAGAGAGACAGAGAGACAGAGAGAGAGAGAGACAGAGAGAGAGAGAGACAGAGAGACAGAGAGAGAGAGAGACAGAGAGACAGAGAGACAGAGAGACAGAGAGACAGAGAGAGAGAGAGACAGAGAGAGAGAGAGACAGAGAGACAGAGAGACAGAGAGACAGAGAGACAGAGAGACAGAGAGACAGAGAGACAGAGAGACAGAGAGACAGAGAGACAGAGAGACAGAGAGACAGAGAGACAGAGAGACAGAGAGACAGAGAGACAGAGAGACAGAGAGACAGAGAGACAGAGAGACAGAGAGACAGAGAGACAGAGAGACAGAGAGACAGAGAGACAGAGAGACAGAGAGACAGAGAGACAGAGAGACAGAGAGACAGACACAGAGAGACAGAGAGACAGAGAGACACAGAGACAGAGAGACAGAGAGACAGAGAGACAGAGAGACAGAGAGACAGAGAGACAGAGAGAGAGAGAGACAGAGAGACAGAGAGACAGAGAGACAGAGAGACAGAGAGACAGAGAGACAGAGAGACAGAGAGACAGAGAGACAGAGAGACAGAGAGACAGAGACAGAGACAGAGAGACAGAGAGAGACAGAGAGACAGAGAGACAGAGAGACAGAGAGACAGAGACAGAGAGACAGAGACAGATGTAAATTATATTTTCTTCAAAATAGTTGATATAATTATAATGTGAAAAGGGACCTAAATAGTGATAAAATCATATTATTAAAAGTTTTGTAATCTTCAAGAGTTCCGAATGCCGTCTTTTCGGCTCGCTTAGCTCAACAGCTCGCGCTCAATTCACAGTAGCTCATGACTAAGAATCACGAATTGATAACCGAAACTAGTCGAGCTATTCTAAAGTAAGAATCATTTAAGATACATAAAAAGGAAACGTAATGAATCTATAAACATATAGACATTGTGAAAAAAAAGAGAAAAAGAAATAAATGAGCTTTATTATTATAGTATGTGGAGGTTCTCATTTCGATTTTTTTTTATGTTTGATACAATCTTTATTACTTTTTTATGCCAAACACAAAAAAAAACACTCGGGTGTCAACAAGACACTTATATGAACAAAAAATGTTTACAAACAATACCAAACAAAATGTTCAGGAAAATTAAATGGAAATTATATATTTCTTCATAATATTATTTTTTACTTCATATATTATTTATCTGGTGAAACCATATTGGGTACTTATATTATCATTTGCTGTCATTTACGCGTTATACACTCAAATTTCTTTGATATTTTAAATTAAGGTATGTCTTCCAAAACACTTCTTTGAATTTGCCTTATTGAGTTTTGTGATGTAGCAGTTAAATACTTTGCCTCACCTTCCGAGGGTGACGAGTTCATCATCATATCAGCTAGCAACTGTCCTCTGCTAAATATAGGCCTCCCCCATAACGGGGGTTTTGCCAATAGTTACCACACTTCGCAAACGAATTGGCAACCGCAGTTGATATTTGGTGATGTTTAAGAGGAACAATGCCGCCTATCCCTCGACCATTAAGTTTCTTAAATCTCCTCTCAAACCCACGGGAAAGAAAGAGGTGGCCTATTCTATACCAGGACCACACGGCAACACAGTCACGAGTTCGCCACCCAAAAACTCAGACCTATGTTTTTTATGCAACTTGGAATGGGAAACAAGCTGACGGCTCACCTGATGGAAAATGGTAACTATCACCAATAGAAATTAGTTTATGTATTTAATGTAATCTAACAAATTATTAAATATTTTATAAAAATATTGCTTTCTTTCTTTCTTATCATCCAAATAACTTTTCACCATGCATAATTCATAAAATAGGCATAAACGGTATCGCAGGTATATATGATTGATAGATAGATGTATAAAAAGGCACGCAGTCAGGCTTGAGTTCGCGTCATAGTCGCTCGTGACTAAGAACCACGGATTGATTCAGAAACTAGTCGAATTCTTTCGATCTAATTGCACATAAGTTAAACCGGCTATTATTAAATTCAAATAAATAAAATGTTAATTCATTTACATTTCTTTGAATTAATTTATTAAATTCATTATTTAATCATTCTTTATCATCATTAACTAATTCTTGTACCTTTATTAATAAATTTCTTACTTCAACTACAAGTTCATGTGCCCCCCCCTCCCCCACTTTGTTTTAATCCGCGAATCAAATATCGCAACACCTGGCTCTAATGTAGTTATTACACCATAGACGTAGTATAACGTACCTCATGTACTGTGTTTACACAAATGTACTCTTAATAAACCGTGCAATATAAACACTCGTGCTATCCGCACGGATATTGTGAGGAATAGTTCAAAATGGTGCACGTGACATGTATTTTTGCATTAGTGTTTGTTCTAGTAGCAAATTGTGTTAGCTCGGATGTCCAATACAAGGTTAGTAGCTGTCAATTTCTTTTCCACTTTCCACCATAATCGAGTTTTTTTTTTTCCTTTCTTTATTCTTTATTGTGCACAAACAGTGATAGGAGTAATGTACAAAGGCGAGCTTATCTCTAATAAAAAGATTTACTAGATGAAATCTCTTATGTGAAATAAATATTATTAAGAAAAAACACTTTTTTTTAATGGGTAATAATGGAATGGCAACCCCGCCCGCGCTATCGGTATACGCTGACGGGACACCAGTGAGGAATGATAGGTGACGATGAAAGCAGAGATTTTTTTACATTTAACAAAATTTTCCAAATCTCTTTAGATTGACAATCAAAATATCTGTCATCATCATCATCATATCAGCCTTTAACTATCCACTGCTGAACATAAAACTCCACTTTGAGGGCTTATGCCAGTAGTCGCCACGCTTGGCAGGCGGATTGGGAATAGCAGTTAGGGTTTAGAAATGTTTTAAACGGGACGCTACTACCCATCCCTTGGCCTCCCTTAGTCGCCTCTTATGACACCACGGTAAAGGAAGGGGTGGCTCATTCTATGCCGGGACTACACAGCTTACGCAATTAATCTATATACAGGATTATATATGAAAATTACGTCGAATTACTAACAATTCCTTCCCCTCTCCCTGAGACAATAGTACCCAAGCAAACGACCTTTGTACAAAGTCTTCTGTTAATTTTATTTTATATTCAACGTTGTTCCTCTCGGTCGTCTAATATCTACAATATAATTATTATTATTACAGAGTGCAAATATTATATGTCATATATTATTATATGTAAGTTTCACGCTTATTTATTTAAATAATCAGAATGTCTAAATGACTGTGTTGACAAAGAACACGCCTCTGTAATCGAGGACAAAAGTGTATAGAAATGAACAAGCGTGATGAATCTCCAATCACACGCTTCTGAACTACAGTCACAAATACATACGAGCTATTTATCATTGAATAGGCAGTTAGCATAATGGACATATTACATCCTTGTAGCATAGGATATATTTAAAAATATTTTAAAACAAGTAACCAAGTTTTGGTTTCGTACGACTTTTTAGAATAAAATACAGCTCTTGTTTTTGTCTATTATTGATAATGCAATATTGTAATATTGGTAAAGAATTTTTAAAATTGATTAATTACATATTTTTTTGAGTTTATCCATTCGCATCATTCGTTAACTATCGATTGCTGAACATAGGCCTCTCACATAAGGGGAGAGTTTTACTAAAAGTTTTACTAGTTGTCTTTGTTTGGATGATAATGGAATGGTAACCCCACCTGCGCTAACGGAATACACTGGCGAGATACCGGTGAGGAATGATAGGTGAAAATGAAAAGGCAGGTCAGTTGGCCCATCGTGATGAATGCATCTGAAATTCAGCACGACGGTTTCCAGGGGGTTCACGTGGAAGTCGACCTAACATTGCTAGCAATGGGATTGGTAGTCCGCATTGCTGATAATCCCTCCCCCACCCCTAGTTTTATTAATAGTAGCCGGGTTGTTTTAAGAGAAACTCTGCTACCCATCCCTCAAGCGTTACGTTTTCATAATCACCTCTTGCGATACCCAGGGGAATAGAAAGGGTGACCCATTCTATGTCGGGACCTCACAACAATTTATATAAATATATGCAGATTTATATTACAATAAATTTATATAGAAATAAAAAAATCTAATAATTTTTATTCATAATATTAATTTAGATGACTCGCCTCACCTCGACTAGATGAGCGTCTGGGGTGTTTTTCTCTAGAAAACTGTTCGATTCTAGAATAAGGGCATACGGGTATGCGATCCCGGCCTCCCGAGCCGCTGCAGTGTCCCAGTCCTTTCCGCAACTGCAGTGTCTCCCCCCCCCCCCCTTTCCTTTCCCACATAAGTCCCTTATTCCTCTCATTTACCAATTTTCTTTACGCATTTCCAACCCTTCCTTTTTTCCTCAATCCTTTCCTCCATACCGTAGCTAGCGGAAACCACCAACAAATGCATTCCCAAAGAGGGTTGACATCAGGCAGGTGGCCGGTCGTAAAACTAAAAACCAAATCTTTTTGTAATCTGGATAACATCGTATTACGCCGACCCCAAATGATTGGGATAATGGTAGGAAGATGATGATTATTTTAAATGACTATGTATTTGATATGGTGAGACCATAAAAACAAAGAATCGTAAATAAAGTTAAAGAAAAAATATATTATGCTGACATATTTTAATCTATTAATTTTAATTATGCTTATTCTATCTGCCTACCTTGCACGAATTTTGGCGTGAAGGATATAGAAACAAAAATAGCGTATCGCACACCTGTTTGAGGTCATACTACTTGAAGTGGAGCGGTGAAAGTTGTCGCATACGTTATCCTAAGTACTGGTATTACTTGTATTGATCAGAACCTGATAACGGATTTGTTTTTATTTAGTAGCCTTGGTATGCCAATATCGAGTACCTTCAGAGGGGGAGGAGAAGGGATTGTTAGTACTGGAGATTGAGAATCCCATTGCTAGCAATATACCGAACCAGGTCGACTTCCTCGCGGTTCCCCCTGGAAAATATCATGGTTAATTCCTGATGAATTCATCATGATGGGCTAACTGGCCTGTTTTCATCCTCATCGATCACCCTTCACTAGTGCCCCGCCAGCGTATCTCGTTAGCGCAGGCGGGGTTACTATTCCATTTTCTACCAATAAAATAAGTACCTTCAGAGGGGGTGGGGGGGGAGAGATTGTTAGTGATGTGGACTATTAGGCCCATTATTAGCAATATACCCAGTCAGGTCGATCTCCATTTGATCTGAAGGAATGTATATGTGACGTCTGGTTTCAGCATAGAATGGGCCACCCCTTCCTTTCCCGTTGGAAAGTTTGATGCTTTATGTACTGTCATATTAGATAGTTCTTTTGGGCACGGTAGGATAAAACTCACTTGAAGTGAAATGAAAATTAACTTCAATTGAGTATATTTTAAAAGTGTTTAAAGGGAATAAATGTAATCAGAGCATCCTTTGACCATCAGGGAGACTTTGTACAAAAGTCGTTTGCTTGGGTACCTCTGTCCAATTCGTGTTTTTACCGTGAAGCAGTTATGTTTGCATGGCTGTGTTTCAGTTTCAAGGGTGGGATATGGCAGTGAATTTACAGGGTACAGAGGAATAACACCTGAGTCCTCAGGAATGGCAACGCTTGGCGGGTATCACGGGCGAAACAGTATACTCTGTTATGTCCATGGTACTGATCATGTCTATAGGCGAAGGTTACCACTTTCCATCAGGTGGGCCGTCAGCTTGTTTGCCATTATAAGTTGTATAAAAAAAAATTACTAGATATACCTTTTTTGATTCCAGCCATATTTGTCAGTGTACTATGAGAGCAAATGTCCAGATAGCAGAGCGTTTATACTTCAGCAACTTCAGCCAGCGTTAAAATTGCTGCATAAACATATCAAACTCAATTTCATACCATTCGGAAAGGCAAGGGTAAGTGCATACTTCAAATATAACAAGCAAATAAGCTGAATTTCTAAGGAAAATATTTCTTTAGATATGTTAGTACAGAATCTCTACAGTTTTTTTGCTATTTACAAATAAATAAATACCACTGGAGCTATTTATATATTTCCATCACTTAGTGACAGATGGATTAGTCCCAAACTAAGCGGAATTATTATTATCTAGAATAGGATAGAACAGGATAGAATAGAATAGGATAGAGTAATAGGATAGAGTAGGATAGAATAGAATAGAATAAAATAGAAGTACTTTTGTAAAATATACTTGTTTTCAAGCTATTTTTAAATGTTATTTTTTATAATTTGTGATTTACTGCTAGGTTCGGAATCTTGTTATTTGCTGAGAAGAACCTGCAAGAAACTCAACAGTTACACTTTTCATATTATTATGTGCTTAAAAGATAATTTTACATTTGTTTAAGTACTGTGACTATAATTAGAAGTAAATTCTATTTATAAATATTATTAAATAGGAAATAAACAGCAGTATCTATCTAGGATATATGTTGTTTACTTACATGACTTGTCTCGAAGAAATTATAATTCAACGGTTCAGTCGACCAATATCAGTTCCTGCAAATTGGCATATAAATACATTTCGTCGACAATAAAAGTCGATTGGTTGGGTACCTCTGTCCCATTCGTATTTTAACCGTGAAGCAGTTGTATTTGCATGGCTGTGTTTCGGTTTGAAGGGTGGGATATGGCGTGAATTTACAGGGTACAGAGAAATAACATCAGAGTCCTCAGGAATGGCAACGCATGGGGGGTATCATGGGCGAAACAGTATACTCTTTATTTCCATGGTACTGCTCATGTCTATAGGCGACGGTTACCACTTTCCATCAGGTGGGCCGTCAGCTTGTTTGCCATTCTAAGTTGTATAAAAAAATTCTTGATAACCTTATTATATTATCTGTCTTTCATATGGATTTTTTTTAATTTTTGAAAAATAAAAAATATTTATTGAGTACTTTACATAGAGTAATATACACTAAAAATTAAACCTACAGTAATAACAAAAAGAAATTTAATTAATTCACTAAAGTATAGAATTGAGAGTATATAAATTAATCCTAGTAAGTTTCAACATTTCTATTTTCTCTAGGATATAAATTACTCATACCTATATATATGAAATATTCCGTCGTGTGGTCCCATCATAGAAATTACCACCCCGTTCTTTACTGTGGGTGTCGTAAGAGGCGACTAAGGAAGCTCAATGATCGAAGGATGAACAGCAGTATCCCACTTAAAATAATTACCAAAACCTAACTGCGGTTGCCAACCTGCCTGCCAAGCGTGGCAACTTTGACTTTGTGCCCCACTGGGGGCAGTCTATGTTTAACAGTGACGATGACAATAATCTTATGGAATCTCATGTTTCAGAGTGTTAATAATGGACACGGATTCGAATGTCAACACGGTCCTGCTGAGTGTCTCGGGAACATAGTGCAGGAGTGCGCTTTGGACCTCATGACGGGCCGCACCGACCTTGAGAAAACTGCATACGTCGCTTGTGAAATGCGAACTCTAGCGGGAGCTCAGGGAAACCTTGAGGTAATATCTGTCTATGGATGTTGGTGGATGCGAATAGCCTATGACCAGTAAATAATAGATATAGCATAAAATGATGATGATTTAGATACATTAGATAGATTAGATTTTTATGATAAATCCTTTACTGTGAAAGCTGTTCACTTATGGAATAGTCTACTAACGAAATATACAATAGATATTTGCCTAGTTTTAAAACAAAAGGAACTCCTATGTGAGCAAGTATTCGTAATTTGTAGCACTGATTAACATATTTATCATTTTATTTTTTCCATTTTTGTAACTATCCATTGATTGTTTGTTTAAGTAATAAAAAAAATAAACTCAAAGATGTGAGCAAGTTGTCATATTCGTAATTTGTGTCTGATTAACATAATTACATTTTATTTTTTTTATTTTTGTAACTACTCGATTGTTTGTTTATAATGGAAAAAACTCAAAGACTAGAATCTAGACATGCGACGTCGGGCCGGATCCCTACTAATATATCTGTAGTGTTAGTATATTATATATGTATGTATAATTCAAGAAATAGTGGAATGTTTGCTTTCTACCTCGTACTCCGGTAACACTCAGTGAAAACTGGGAAAGTCGAATGTTATGTACTTACATACCACAACAGCAATGGTCGACTTTAATAATCCTGATCTACTTCTATATTATTTTTTTTATACAACTTAGAATGGCAAACAAGCTGACGGCCCACCTGATGGAAAGTGGTAAACGTCGCCTATAGACATGAGCAGTACCATGGACTTAACAGAGTATACTGTTCCATCCATGATACGCCCCATGCGTTGCCATTCCTGAGGACCCAGGTGTTATTCCTCTGTACCCTGTAAATTCACGCCATATCCCACCCTTTAAACCGAAACACAGCCACGCAAACAACTGCTTCACGGTAGAAACACGAATGTGACAGAGGTACACAAGCAATCGACTTTTGTACAAAGTCTCCCTCTGGTAAAGTATCTGTCTACCTATTTATGTTATCAATGTATTTACTTGAGATGCTTTCAGAATCCGTTTAAAAGTCACAGTTGTGCTTAATTTATTTTACAATTTTATTGCACATTTTTCCAGTGTGTGGAAAAAGCCCATTTGCCTGCCAACCTGGTGAACGAGTGCCTCTCATCAGGCAGGGGGACATCTCTACAGCTTCATTCCGAATACCTCACCAAAATAGTGAGACCTCAGTTCGTTCCTACAGTCACCATCGATGGAGTGAGTAATGTTTGTTTACATTAACTTGCAATAATTTTGAGATCATAAGCTTCATCTAATTCCACAATTAAGCTTATTCCACAGCCTAAAATACCCAAGTATATAAAGGAGAGGGGAAAGAGATTGTTTGTAATAGAGACTGAGAATCCCATTGCTAGCAATATACCCAACAACCAGGTCGACCTCCTCCCGGTTCTCCCTGGAAACTATCATGGTTAATTCCTGATGAATTCATCATGATGGGCTAACTGGCCTGTTTTCATTCTCATCTATCACCCTTCACTGGTGATCAGTCAGCGTATCCCGTTAGTGCAGGTGGGATTGCCATACCATTTTCACCCATCAAAAAAAACTATATAAAGGAATTGTCTGTAGGTCTAGCAACAGGTAGAATCAGTTTGTAACAGTCCCCCCCCCTACAGATTTTTTTGAAAAAAGAAAGGTTATTAACCTTTTAAAAACCCTAAACACATAATTAGATCATTATTGTGAACACTCGATCATTTGACCAAATTAATAAATGTGTGATCGTCTAGTAATGTAGGACCCGTTGTGTGTGTAATAACCAAGAGGTTCTTTAATTGGTATATGACAGGAGTTAATAATGAAGATGATTGATATCATTAAGGATTAAGAGTATTTAATGAGTTATACTCATTTTAATGGAACTAGAAGTTATGTTAATTTAATATTGAATTACAAAATAATTGTAAAATATAAATAGAGGAGTGGTAGAACCCCCCACACGCCCAGACCAGTGGAAGACTTTCCAACTATCTATAACTCTTCCTCCTGAGAAGACAGGGGTTTTGGAGAAGCATAATGCACTGGGTAAGGTAGGGAAGTAAAGAGTATTCTCAGTTCCAAACCAAAACAAAAGTACATTAGTACATCAACATTACAATGGCTCCACCAACCCCACAATGCTTCCAGTAGAAAAGTAGTTGTTTTGCCAATGGCAAGGAATCGAAACTGAAGTCCCAGGATCACTCAGACACGAGAGTTTACTTTGGATGCAACCCCTTTCGGTCCTATAAGGTGACATTAAGAGATCAACCCGTAGATACAGCACGTAGTCGAAACTGAAGTCCCAGCATCACTCGAGTCACGAGCTTACTTATGGGGGTTTCCCTTCGGCTCAAATGTGACAATGGAGATCAAACTGTGGAGACAGCCCGAGACGTGACTGAAATCACGAGATCACTCAGACACCAGAACTTATGGGAGATGCTCCGTTTCGGCTCTATAATGTGACATTAGAGATCAACCTGTGGAGACAGCCCGATTAATATGTAAAATAGTGTGATAGGGTTTACCTTCCACACCGTAAGATTGGCAAAGCCAATATAATGTTGATAGCTGCTATATGTAAACATAGCATATTTAATTTTGTATAATTTACTTAATACCAAGAATACTCGAGGATTAAGATAGGTTTTGTGAATGTTGAGTAGGCCGGAGCCAAGTATGAGTAAATCAACCCGTAGGAAGAGAGCTACTAAGAGTGTTTGTTGAATAGGCCGTAGCCAGGTATGAGTAGGTCAACCCGTAGGAAGAGAGCTACTAAGAGTTTGTTGATTAGGCCGTAGCTAGGTATGAGTCAACCCGTAGGAAGAGAGCTACTAAGAGAGTTTGTTGAACAGGCCGTAGCCAGGTATGAGTAGGTCAACCCGTAGGAAGAGAGCTACTAAGAGAGTTTGTTGAACAGGCCGTAGCCAGGTATGAGTAGGTCAACCCGTAGGAAGAGAGCTACTAAGAGTGTTCAGTAGGCCGAAGCCAAATTTTAATAAGAATGTATTTGTAATGTATTTGTATTTAATGTAGTATTTAAATAAATGTTACGTTAAAGATGGCTAAGTGAATAGTATACCGTAATAATGTTTTAAGTCTGCCTATTCAGATAATGATATTTTAAATAAATTAATCTACCTAGTAGTCAAGTAACAAATGAATACCACACAACTAATTAGAAACGGTTAAATTAGTATTTAAGATGCAGTGGTTAGATAAATTTACGTGCTAAAGTTTGCTTAGAATTCAGCTTATTTGGATAATGAACTGAAGGTGTCTAAGTAAAGAGATGTCAAGTCTACCTAATATTATAATAAACGCATAAATATAATGACCAAATAGAAAATAAATGAAATCCGTTTATGTAAACTCCGTATCTAGATAAATGATTCGTTAAAGTTGGTTTCGCGATCTATACAAATAATAAGAAAGTAATAAACCCAAAAACAACGTTTTAGTACTTTTGTCTGTACGTCTGTGCACGATAATCTTAGAAATGGCTTAACAGATTTAAACGCGACTTCACTAGTGCATTGCGGCTTACTTTACCAGACATTTAGCGCTTGTTTCATTTCAATCGGTTCATAAATAAAAGTTATATGAATCTAAATAATGGTGTACGAAATGCTATAAATTTACCGATCAGTTTATATAGCCTAAAGTTCATGAGGGTATTGGGTACATAATTAACAATTTCTATATACGAGTACTCATTTTGGGAATGATATACGAAACTACATAACTAGAGGCGGGCAATGCCGCGGGAACGACTAGTGGTTAAATAATAGTAGTTATAATCAGCTTAATGGATAATGTAAAAGATGGTAAATATAAAAATCTTCAATATCTAAGACTATCAATATCTAAATTTTAATTAAATAACTTACTGAAATAGGCTTATCGAAGGAGTATTATATTATTGATTGAATAAAATGTCATTTAAATGTATCATTTAAAACCGACTAAGCATTTTAAACAAATAACCAAACATTGAAACTAATTCACTTAATTAAATTATTAGAAATGCTAATTCAATGTTATGCATTCGAGACCTATCCTTACATTACGTTAAAATAAATCTAACCAAAAAGGACTGAACCAGACGTATAACAAAATATAACGCGAATTGTAAATAAACGATAATAGTATAGAGTCAATGAGCACGTTTTATAAAATATTCAAAGATAATGTTACGATTATTTATTTTAAGTAGTCGGGTACTATAACAACAAATGATTTCGAGGGTTGTAGTGTATTAAAGAATGTTACGGATCGCTAATGGGTCCCTATACTATACTCTGACGTTGAACCAGACTCAGAACAACGCATCTGTATGACAATAAGCCACTATATAAAGCAGCAATCGTCCCACAGATGGATTAAAGGAGTTTTGATTTTGGAGTATTACGAATCGTTTCTAATATTAAAGCAACACGTTAAACCAAATTATGAAATAAGAAATTTAATACACATATGCACATGAATATTAAATTGGCATAAAATTAGAATAGAGTAAACTTAGATGATGAAATAGACAACTTATAGGTACACACATGCACATAAAATCGCATTGCTGAAGTAAAATTAATTAGTTAAAGCAAATGCTGAAAGAATAAATAGATGCTGAAAATGATATTATTAGTCATACAATTAATAATTATGTGGGTTACATAAAGCATTATTGATTGCGTATTATCTGCTTCCTCCATTTTTGTGAACTTTATTCCTTTGATCAATTTAAGTTTTAATTTCTTAAATGTTCTCCTACGCTAGCTGAAATCCCTAGCAAAACCCTAGCTAGTCCTAAATTATTTAGCAAAATCTATTAATATTTAACTACCTTCTGAATTTATTATTTCTAAAACTATACCTAGCTATTTGCTAAACCTAATGATGAAAGTTCTTTTCAGTTCCAATAATCTTTGCTAGCTGAAAACCCTATTAAAACCCTAGCTATTCCTATATCTAATGTAAAATTGAATTTAAATTATTAAACTTAAATTTTGGTAAAAATGAATCTAAAATACTCTAAGCTGATTGAATCCTATTCTAAATATTCTAAAAACACGAGGAAATAATATGGATTAGTACAGTCAAGAAAACGGAACAGACTCACTGGATTACGCCAACCTCGAACCTGCTACACGCCAGTCAGGTACCAGCAATCAGGAACCCGCAACACATCAAACAGGAAACACTCGCGATTTACTTCCGAATTTAATAAAATTTAACACAATAGAATTTAAAATAAATGAACCAAGCGAATCGGGCAGAGCCTTGACCAGCACGGAGGGAAGCCTTCTTTACGGACCCAATGAGTGTTCTTCCAATTTTTGCAGCTAGCGCGCCGAATGAGAAAAGAGCTGAGCCCCTCCATTCAGGCTCTTTTATAGGGTCCCCCTCGTCATTCCTTCGTCACTCTCTCCTTCCTTCATTTTTCCCTCCAATATCCCAAAACTTCATTCAATTCATTCCTATTGGTTATCCCCAATTTAGGTTACCTATGTGCTTTGTTCCTATTGGCTCGCGCCAAATACCACGCTTTTTCATCATACAAATACCTTCATAATTTATAAATGTATTATTCCTAAACAAAATCATTCAGAATCAAAACATATACTAATATCATAGTTTTATCAAATTTATTAAATATGTAATATAAATTTTAATCTACGATAGCGTTCATTATTATTGAACCAGATAGACATGCAATCGTACCCTTTCTTTCATTACTTTACCTAGTCAGGAGATAAATTTAAATTCTTCCCGCCTACGTACATAAAATATCATTCAATTCACAGTTTATCTGTGGTAGTAAACTTAGTGTCTGATTAAGTAGATTTTTCTTTTTAAAGCTAATTAAGTAATTATATTTTCACAATAATGCTTTCTTATTTTATTGCTATTTTTTTTTTATCATAAAATAATAACTTATAATCAACGAATTTCTATTAATTTATATATGCGAAGCGCCCTCTTCACGTAAAAATTTAGAATATGTTTCCAACTTCCTACTCTTCTGTAAAATATGACAGAGAAATAATTAATATTAAGTCCTTATTGTATGCGTATAAGTTCACTAAATCCTACTCAAAATTTATTAAATATTATAATTTATAAATTTTGTAACATATATGATTTTCATATGAAAATAGTAGTTTTATTTATTCAGATCCATTATGACGTACGATGTTTTTTATACCACTGAAGTGGCAGACAAGCATACGGCCCAGCTGATGGCAAGTGGTTACCGTAGTCATTTTGAACATCGATTTAACAATGCATCAATACCAACCATCATAAATTAATATTAAATTGACATTCATATAGTATTAATTTTGTTAGATCGTTTCCCTAGCTTTACATTTTTCTGTAAACATTAAAATATTAATTTATTATTTAAATTTCTTGCAAGTTCAACACTTCTCCGCAAGATGGCGTTAAATGTATTTTTACACATATGGCGAACCGTTACATGCTAGACCTACAGACAATTTATTTACATACTCGGTTATTTTAGACTATGGAATGAGCTCCCTGCCGAGGTTTTTCCTGGAGACTTCAGTTTGAGGTTCTTCAAAAAGGCTCTATTAAGGTGTCTTTAGGGTCGACAACATAACACCCCTAGTGTTGCAGGCGGTTATAAGCTACAGCGACGGTTTACCATCAGACTGGCTGTATGCTTGTCACCTTTGTGATTTAAGAAAAATCTCTCTCTTTGTCTATCTACGTTACTTGTTCTGGTTCTGAAGACTTCAATTCTACATTTTAAATAACGTTTTATAATTCTTATTTTGAGTTTCCTTTATTTTACAGATTTTTAATCAACAAATACAGGACTCTTCACAAGAAGACCTCATCGGTACGCTGTGTTCGATACTTAAAGAGACGAAGGAATGCGCCCAATATTACAACTCCATTGCAATGAAATTTATACTTTGAAATTAAAGTTTTAATTTTTTTTTATGTATTTATTATTCATTTATGAATTTACAGGATACAGAGGAATAACACCTGAATCCTTAAGAATGGCAAGGCATGGAGGTATTATGTGCGAAACAGTATATTCTGTTATGTCCATGGTACTGCTCATATTTATAGGCGACGGTTATTTTTTTTTTTTTTGATGAGTGAAAATGGTATGGTAACCCCGCCTGCGCTAACGGGATACGCTGGCGGAGCACCAGTGAAGGGTAATAGATGAGAATGAAAACAGGCCAGTTAGACCATCATGATGAATTCATCAGTTAATCATGATAGTTTCCCGCGAGGAGGTCGACCTGGTTGAGTATATTGCTAGCAATGGGATTCTCAGTCTCCATTACTAACAATCCCTTTCCCCCCTATAGGCGACGGTTACCACTTTCCATTAGGTGGGCCGTCAGCTTGTTTGCCATTGTAAGTTGTATAAAAAAAAAATAAAAAAAAAAAATTTCAGGATGGGCTAATGGACCTGATTTCTTCTCACATATTATCTCTCAATAGTGCCCAGTCAGCATATATCGGTGTCGCAGACGGGCTTACCACATTTGTCCTTCTAAGAAAACTTATACAAATTCTATATACTTTATATATTCAAAAAATATTTTTGTACAATATGTATGTAGATATATTTTAACTTCGACAATTAACAATATTAAAAATTATTATGCGATAAAAAAAATATAATAGCCTTTTTCAATAGAAGTTAATGAAAATGTTAGCAAACGAATAACTGACTCGACCATAGACTTTGTATCTCGAACCACGTTAATCTAAGGAGCCGGCAGTAATACCTAAGAACAAGGAATTAGATAGAAGGAATGATAAAATAAAAACTGTAAATCATATGGTTGCCTCCTTTCTTCTTATACAAATATAAATAGTAAAAAGAGGACGAAAGATACACCATTAGATGTACACAGTTAATTGAATGTTTTGACTTGTTACTAATGTTCTTCGTTTAATGTTTATATGGCATTCCATTTGTTCCTTATGGCAGTCTATGGGGGCAGGCCTATGTCCAACAGTGGATGGATAATGGCTGAAATGATGGTGAGGAATGTTTCTATAAATTATAGAAATGAGAGAGAGGTGTTGATAGAGAATATCAACACCTCTCGATTACCTTTTCATACGGTTTTATTGAAATAGGCTATAATAATGTTATACAACTTAATTAAGACGGTGAATTCTCAACTATCCACCGGTGGTAATGCGCCACGTTGGTGTATACGCTCGGAACACCGTCACTGCCGCACTTCTCTGAACCAAACGATACGATGCCCACCTGAAAGATAAAATAATTTATTATTTTTATGACACTTAGAATGCCAAACAAACTGACCAGTGACCCAACTGACGGAATTGGTCACCTATAGATGAACAGTGTCATGATGATGATGATGTCACAGGTTTACTAATCACTACTGAATATAGGCCTCCCCCTTGGTGGGTTTTACCAATAGTTGCCACCTAAACTAAACCTATAGATATTACAGAATGCCTATGATACCCTCATACGTTACCATTCCTAAGAATTATGAAGTTATGGAGACTCATACTCTGTGATTTCACTGTCATATCCCACCGTTCAAAATAAATACAACCATGCAAGTATGACTGCTTTATGACAAAAATACGAGTGGAACAGTGGTACTTAAACAGACGAAACTTGTACAAATTTTCTTCTAGTTAATATAATAAATTATTAATCTGGAAAATATTTGAACGATTATAGAAGCATTTCAACAGTATACTCTAGTATGTACTGCTCATCATGGTACTGCTCATGTGTATAGGCGACGGTTACCACTTTCCATCAGGTGAACCGTCAGCTCGTTTGCCATTCTAAGTTGCATAAAAAAAAAATAAAAAAATCGTTCTTATTAACTAATTATTATGTATCTATAGATATTATCTACCATTTTCGTCCCAAATAAAACGAGTTCGTTATTGTACTGTTAAAGCGTTAAGAAGTGAAAAATAAACCGTCCAAATTACCTGTTTATGTAATAATTTCAACAAAACATGGTTACTTTTTTTTTTGTAAATTTGCTAGTGTAATAATTAATCACCTGAAAGTACTGTCCGTCCCGATTCAGCAGAAGTGGCGCTCCCCCAAATCCGGCGCAAGCATCCCTTCCCTCCTCGCCGCCAGCACACAGCTGACCCTCGTGCACAGGCACCGAGTCACCGAAGATACGCTCGCAAGTTTCCAATGTCACTAAGGGGACATCTAAAAGTTGCTGCCGACTCACCTGAAATGAAATTATTTATTTGCAAGCGTTCATTCTTATTGGTGGTTGTTACCTGTTATCAAAAATTCAAACTAAAAGAACAGTCGACTTCATCAGAATCACTTTATTATGCAACTTAGAATGTCAAACAAGCGGACGGCTCTCCTGATGAAAGGCGATACATTGGTCAGGCAACTTGTTATAGGTAAGGGGAAAGGGATTGTTAGTATTGGGATCCAACAGCCCCATACAATACAGCTATCAATATAGCCTAGCAGATCGACCTCTTTGCGGTTCCCCTTGAAAACCATCTTGATGAACACTTTATTAATTTTGCTATTTCACTAGGGGCCGACTAATCTGCTTCCATTATCATTTATCGTCTCTCACTGGAGTCCTAACAGAGTATACTGTTAGCGAGGCCACCATTCCATTAATAGGTATTAAAAAAATTATTATAGGTTTAAAAAAGAGACTTTATTTACCAATGGAAGACTTTGTAAAAACCTCTATCTCACTCATGTTTCTTTCGTAAAGATCGATTTGAAAAGTGTGACATTTCGTATCGATTTGAAAGGTGTGACAGTAAAATCACAGAAAACGATGGCATAACACTTTAGTCCTCAGGAATAGCAACTATCACAGTGAGGGATATTATCACAGCATTCTGTAACGTGTGTATGTATGTGTGTATATGTATGTGTATGTGTATATGTATATATATGTGTATGTGTATGTATGTATATATGTGAATGTATGTGTGTATATATATAATTATTTATAATTTATGTAAATATTTATTTAAATTTCTGTCTTGCACTACTACTGCCCACTCACTACTTCCTATGCCACTGCGTTAGGTTGACTGGAAGAAATCTCTTTTAGAGATAAGTTCGCCTTTGCTAACATTGTTATTAACTTATTGTTGTTACTGTATGTTTTTGTGCAATAAAGAATATATATATAATATCCACAATGCTGTTCATGTCTATAGGCATGGTTACTACTTTATATCAAGTGGACCATCAACTTGTTTGTCATTCTACGCAAAGTTTAGCAGAGGGTAATTCTGTACGAAAAACGTTTGCTTGTGTACCTCTATCCCTTTCGTACTTCAACCGTGAAGTAGTTGTGTTTGTATGGCTGTGTTTCGGTTTGAAGGGTGGAATATGGTAGTGAATTTACAGGGTGCAGAGGAATAACACCTTATTCTTGGCAACGCATGGAGGGTATTATGGGTGAAATAATATACTCTATTACGTTCATGTATCACCTTCCATCTGGTGGGCTGTCAGCTTGTTTGCCATTTTCAGTTTCATAAAAAAGTAACAAAAAACAAGGCATATATAGAGAGAAATTAATCCGTAGCTAAGCGTTCTTTCCTAGCAGACCATTATTATGATTTGCTTTGAAATCACCATATTAATAGTAATCATACCATACTGCTTTGTCCAGACAGTTTCCCCCAGCCGACGAGTGTTGCTCGTTCATTAATGACGATTTCCGTTCTATCGTTGAGGCATACCGGCGCTGCTGTCACTGGAAATTGTGATTTCAATCAACGTCATTAAAATAAAAGATTACATCTGTGACATGAATGGATGACACTGTGTGACAGTCAAGGTCACGGGAAAAGGTGACCAGGAAGTGTTTGACAGTGATGAGTCGGTATGCGACAAGGTTACCGAAATGTTAGGAACTGTTGATTTGTTATTTGATAATATTCTTTAAACTAGAAGCCTTCTGATCACGGCATACAATAACAATTTTATCAAAATCGTTTCAGTACTTTAGTTTTTAAATCAAAATCACTGGTCTTGCCATAACTGAAGATTTTTTTTTGTGGAACATGCTCTTAAATTATTGTAATCACTTATGCGTATATGACGCGTATTATATCTTTTGATTTATCTAAAAATTTTAATGAAATTTTTCAAACCTAAATGAATTAAAACGGAACAATACGTCTTTTTTCACAGGATGGTATGAAAAAGTATAATCTGATGTGTAATAGAATATCAGACAAGTTATTTCAAAGATATTGTCTGAAAAAGAATACAACAGTTGACTGGAAGAAATCTCTTTTTTTGGATAAGTCCGCCATTGTACTTATTCTTTTCTTAAGAACTCTGAATACTATAATTTAAGACTTTACTATACAATAAAAGATTACAAACAAACAAGATCTAATATTTTAACATCATCATATCAGCCGTTAACTGTCCGCTGCTGAATATAAGCCTCCCCATAAGAAGGTTTTGCCAGTAGTTGTTACACTTGACAGGCGGATTTGCAATCGCAGTTAAGCTTTTGGCGATGTTTTAAAAGGGATGCTGCTGCCCATCCCTTGATCATTAAGTTCCCTTCAATATCAATATACTTACCCGAATATCTTATTTCTTCTTTGAGTACAACAAGCGCTATATCGTGTCGAAATATCTTCTTCTCATAACCTGGGTGCACTATAACGTTCTCTACTTTGATAGCCTGGGTTGGTGGCGCGCAGAAGAATTCGCTACAGTCAGGACTTCGACTCGCGTCATATTCTCCCACCACTACTGTCGATCTGAATTAGAGAATACAGATTGTCTACAATTTTTTTTTTTAATCTCTTGTACTTCAAAAATAACTATACATATAAATGATGAAGTAAGTTCTGTTAGTTCTAATAGAAAATTTTATTGTTTACAATTATCGTTGCCTTGCCTTTTCCCATTTGTTTGGGGTCGGTGCAGTATGTCTTCTTTTTTGACAAATCCTTGTCAACTGTCATTTCCTGACTCATTCTTCTTTTGTACATATCATCAATCACAGAATTCATTCACTTTTTTTTCAGTCGTCCTCTTCCTTTATATCCATCCACTTTCATACTTAACACTTTCTTTAAAACATGACTTTCTTTAATTTTATTTTTAACAATATTTACATTAATAGTTAAATTTTACTTTTTGTATAATCCATGTTTACCATTATTGCCCTCAAGTCCTTATTGTTTTTGCCTAATATGGTTAACTAGTATTAAATATCACTAATATATATAACTACTAATATATACAATATACAGCAATAAGCTCACCGTTTGTATAAATTGTATTGTGTAATAAAAATTAAATATTTTAGAAAAATGTTAGTATTGAAATTAACTTAAAGAGAAATACATTTATGTATATACGCAACTGTGTATTTAGGGCTATATTTATGTAAGAAAGATGGAATATGGCAGAAATAGTATGGCAATGCATGAAGAGCACTATAGTTATTACGATACATATTGTAATGTTCATAATGCCATGCATATTTTTGAATGCAAAAGCAATTCAACTGCTAATATCTCTGGAACTACTGGTCCACAGTTTCTTTATCTGCATAAAATTTCCATCAAGAGTTAGTGAAGAAAAAATTTTTTTCTCTAACATTGAATTGAAAAAAGTGGAAAAAAGTGACTTTTTCTCCTTTTTTGGTTACTTGGATGCTAATATGGGCGGGATGGTAGAAAATGAAAGATCCCTGGATTTCAACGGTTTTTCTTGATTGAAATTTTGTAAGGGGACAAGGTTTTTGTCAATAATACCAATTTTCATGACTTATTACTCAATTTTTTGTTTTTTAAAAATTCACAAAAAAAAATCAAAAAAATCAGTATTATTAAAGAAACTCGGATTTTATTCCAGAGATATTAGCACAATAATCTTTTATACTGGTACAATTTGTATCCTATACAATGGAGTAGCTCGAAAAAATTTTTCCATCAGGTTTTTTCAGGTTTAAGAATTGCTAAACCACAAAAAATTTTTTCACCAAAAAATCTGTGGTTTTCAAGCTGCAGTCAACACAAAAATACTCTTTTGGAAATAATAGAACCAATTTCATGACTTATTGCTACACAAAGAACAACAGTATTATTAGATTTTATCCAATAATCTTTTATACTTACAATTTGTATCCCTCAGGTTTGCAAATCTAACATTGCCTGACTCCTTATCTGAAACAAAAGATTTTATCACCATATTCCTATAACCATAAGGTTTTGGATTTTGGTTTTCAACCAACCACCTGCTTGGCATCAACCCACCTTTAGATTGAATTTATTGGTGGTATCCACAGGGGAAAGGATTGAGGAAAAAGGAAGTCATTGAGGTAATGGAAGTTAGTAAAAAAAGAAATAAAAGGAAGGAAAAACTGGAAAAAAAAGAACACCCTCAGTACAAAAATACATAACCTGACGAATTATATGAACTTGATGCCCGCATCGACCTTCTACCATCGCATAAATAACACATTTGACTTTGCAATGACATTAGCGTGCCAAGATCAGAATAAAATTGATATATATTGCAAGTAACACCTTTATTAAGTTCCCCAAAATAAAACAGGTTCGAGGTATTGGTTATCACGTAATGAAATCTTGATTTTAATTTACATGAACCCAAATCGGTCGTATGTGTATGTTTTTTTTTATACAACTTAGAATGGCAAACAAGCTGACGGCCCACCTTATATAAAGTGGTAACCGTCGCCTATAGACATGAGCAGTACCATAGACATAACAGAGTATACTGTTTCGCCCATGATACCTCTCATGCATTGCCATTCCTGAGGACTCAGATGTTATTCCTCTGCATCCTGTACATTCACGCCATATCCCATCCTTCAAACCGAAACACAGCTATGCAAATACAACTGTTTCACGGTTAAAACACGAATGGTACAGAGGTACCCAAGCAATCGACTTTTGTACAAAGTCTCCCTCAGGTATATTAATAATCCTCTATATATCACGTCCTCTGTATACTAAATTTCATATTGGTTAAACCATTATGGCGCTAAGAGGTAACAAACAAACAAGGAATCTCACTTCCACGTTTCTAATATACTGAGGATAGTAAAGATATGGTATAATAAAAATAAAGTACACTCCTTCATTAACTTACGAGTGAATCCAATTCTGGCAACCCAAGGATGTGCTCCTATACCACTGTAGTTGACGGCTCTGACCATACTCTGGCCACAGCGCTCGGTGCCTTCCTGGTAGACCCTGCTGCAGTCGCAAGATGGACAGCATACGTAGTCCTCGCTGTTGGCATGACCGCAGGTCAACTCGTTCAGTCGGTGGAAATACCTGCAGAGTGGAGCGAAAGGGATTGTTAGTAATGGAGACTAAGAATCCCATTGCTAGCAATATGACTAGCCAACATGACCTCCTCGCGGTTCCCCCTGGAAACTATCATGGTTAATTCCTGATGAATTCATCATGATGTGCTTACCTGGCCTGTTTTCATTCTCATCTATCACCCTTCACTGGTGCTCCGCCAACGTATCCCGTTAGCGCAGGCGGAGTTGCCATTCCATTTTTATGCATCAAAAAAAGAATCTACAGAATGGGGGGAGGGGTTGTTGATAATGGATACTAGGAGCTGCATTGCTAGCAATATACCTAACCAGGTAGACCTCCACGTGGCCCCCCTGGAAACCATCGTGCTGTATTCCAAGTGTATTCATCACGATGGACTAACTGACCGGTCTTTTTATCCTCACCTATCATCCTTCACTGGTGCCCCGCCAGTGTATAGTGCAGGCGGGATTACCATTCCATCATTACGCATTAAAAAAAAATACCTGTAGAGTTATACAATGACAGAATAAGTTAGGAACGTTTTCTAAAAATCGGAGTATATATAATTATAAAAATTAAAGCAAAAATATGTGTAAGAGAGAATAAATAAATAAATGTTTTCCACTCAACTCTAATATATATGCATTATTTTAGCATAATTATGAGATTCATGTCATTCATAGGTGCAAAGGATGATACAATCTGCAATACAATGATGTGGGTTTCTACGCAATCGCTTTTCATGTATGATTATTTCATACATTGTTTAGAAAAATTTAATACAACGATATCTAGGACTATAGGGCAAAAACCCATTGAAAGTGATTGTAAATTAGTTTTCTTACTTGTCTGAAGAAAAACACGAAAAGTCGAGCAAATCTTCTAGCATAGGACACGAGCTTATAGGCTTACACTGCGTGTTAGGCGGACAGGGTCCCTGGAAATATAAAAAAAAAATATTACAATAATATTTGATAACTATTTCATGTCAAAAGAATGCAAGCAGAAAAGGCATTAAAATATTATTGAAATGATATTAAAAATGATTCTGAATTAGGACGAGAAACCAAAATTGTGGTAGAGGCAAAAAAATTTAATTAAGAATGTACTAACATATATAGTTTCTTAGTATACGTACTAACAAATAATTAACTTAAAGTCTTCTAAAATAAATAAATATTTGAAATTTAATATGAAATTTTAATTTATACTTTACAGAGTCTAATTTTATCTTCATTATATATTTTATTATGGAATAAACTATATAAATGTACGATTAATAAATATATATTTAATTTTAAACATTATAACAAGGTTCATGTGGGGGGGAGAGATTGTTACTAATGGGGAGGTTAGTCCCAATTGCTATCAAAATACCATTGGAGATCGACCTCCACGCGGTTCCCCCTGGAAACCATCGTAACTAATTTATCGTTGAATTCTTCACGATGGGCTAACTGGCCTGCTTTCACCCTCACCTATCACCTCTCACAGATGTCCAGCCAGCGTATGCCAATAGCGCAGACGGCGTTACCATTCCATTTTCACCTATTAAAAATAAACTTGAAGAAGTAGGTACTTATGTTTTTTGTGAAAAAGTTATTTAGTGGAAAATGTTGTCATAGTATTTAGTACAGATTTTAAAAGAAATAGAATTGAAGATTGTTACTGCATAATCTATGGTTGCTGAAAGGAACGTGAAGTGTGAAGCAAATTGCGACCACCCACTAATCAGCAGCCACATTCACGTCATTCGTTTTACAATTGAATTGCATTATATACCGTCGCCTCTTCGTTTTCATATATATATTCAAAATATTATAAAATATAAATTTATATAGTTTAGTTGCAATATTAAAAATAATATCCAAAACAACAACAGTTCGTTATTACTGCAAATCCAGTAAAATAAACTTGGAACTATCCAATCGGCAAGGGCAAACCAACGCACACATGCCCAAATAAAGATAAAACTTAGAAGAGACAGAAGGAAAGAACTAATGTGTATACAGGAAACCTCGAGCATGCATTAATGAATTAATGGCTTTTTCTAAAATATTTAAAACAATAATGGGTTATTAAAATTACAAGAACAATATTTACCCAATAAGTATACCTGTATGAGTATAAATAACTTACTTTGTCATTATCTAAATCTTCATTATTATTTCTGTCTCCCAGTCCTAAACTTAATGACATACCTGTTGAAATAAAACATTGTTTACACAAAGACATTGCAAACAAATAAAACAGGAATTGTTCGGTTTTTTTTTAATGAATGATAATGGAATAGTAACCCCGCCTGCGCTAACGGTATACGCTGGCGGGGCACCAGTGAGGGATGATAGATGAGGATGAAGAGGCAGGTCAGTTAGCCCATCTTGATAAATACACTTGGAATTCAGCACGATGGTTTCCAGGGGGGACCACGGGGAGGTCGACCTGTTAGGGTATATTGTTAGCAATGGGACTGATAATCCGCATTTCTAACAATCCCATCCCTCCCCGGAATTGTTCGGTTAGGTATCTATAGAAAGTCATTCTCATAATTTAAAATTCAGCTCCGCAAAAACTAACTACATCTATTGATAATACTATTGTAATCATGTGAATATGGAAACACGGGTTTATGGGAGAAAATTAGTTCATAATTGGCAAAGTTATCGTGTAATAGTCCTATAAAAAGGGGGGAAAAGGATTGTAAGTAGCAATATACCCAACCAGGTCGACCTCCTCGCGATTCCTCCTGGAAACTATCATTGTTAATTCCTGATGAATTCATCATAATGGGCTAACTGGCCTGTTTTCCTTCTCATCTATCACCCTTCGCTGGTGCTCCGCCAGCGTATCCCGTTAGCGCAGGCGGGGTTACCACACCATTTTCACCCATAAAAAGTCCTATAAAAAATACAAGTGAATCATGAACCCTCTCGTTTTCGAAGTAGCCTGAAATTTTGAAATTTTATATGTTCTAAAATTCTGAATACTATGGATAAGTTGTCTTTAAATATTTATTAATTTTATATCCTCATGAAATGAACCATAATTTCCTTTTTTTTTTGTTATAATATAAAAAAATGCTGTGTGGTCCCAACATAGCATAGGTCACCCCTTTCTTTCCCGTGGGTGTCGTAAGAGGCGACTAAGGGAAGGTAAGGGATGGACAGCAGCGTCTCTCTTAAAACATCTCCAAAGCCTAACTACAGTCGTCAATATGCATGCCAAGCGTGGTAACTACAACTGTAAAATCTCCTAAGGGAGAGGCTTTTGTTCAGCGGTGGATATTTAAAGGCATATCATCATCATCTCCCTGCCCTTATCCTAATTATTATTTGGGTTCGGCGTAATATGACTTTAGACATATCACTAAAGGATTTGGCTTCTAATATTACGACCGGACGCCTGCCTGACGTCAACCCTCTTAGGGAATGTATTAGTTGATGGTTTCCGCCACCTACGGTTTGAAAAAAGGAAGGGAACGTTGGAAATGCGTGAAGGAAATTAGTAAATGGGAGGAATATGGGACTTATGTGGGAAAGGAAAGGAAAGGCTTATGTAATGATGATAAATATAAAAAATACATAAAATTTATACGTGCATCATAATGTGCACTGGCATCATTATTACAGGTAAATCATTGCTGTGTATGACCTTGAGTGTAGAGAGATATGATCATCTAGTTCAGGATACAAATCGAGGTTACAGATTCACTGTGTCGTGTAATTATTGGATCACAATACTTCAACGTCCATTTATTTATTACAACACACATAATGGTACAGATCTTTTTTATATAATTTCTCAAAAGAGAAATGTTCAGTATAGCAAATATTTATTCAAATTTAAATTTCTAAGAAAGTTTTTGAGGGCTTAAGATTTAAAAGAGAAAGTCAAGTGGGTCAAGTAACAATCAATGATTAGAATTTTCTTTCTTCCTTTCATTTGAAAACACCTCTAAGTCTAGTTTAATCTTTATTTAAAGAAAAAATATTTTTTTTAATAAAATTTTATTGGGTTACATTTTTTATGCATTTTCAGATATCAATACATTTAAAAGCACACCGAATGAAAACTGGTAATCTAAAATATTTTCCAAGGAATTCTTACTCAAATTTATGAACGAATCATGTTTTTTTTTAAAAAAAAAGGTTAAATAATTCTGAAAGCTACATCTAAAATGTATGTTTTTGTGGGCCCATGATTTAGCAAAAAAAAAAAAACTTGTATATTGATTTATTTTGGTCTTCCCGCTGTCCTGATCTCGTTTCCATAATCCAACGCCCAATTGTCTATTTACTACTTACGATTTCAGTTTATTTAGGAATTCTTTGAATTGTAGTTTTATACTGCACATGTGAAAACTAAAAATAAACTGATATCCATGGGTATCAATACCAATTTCCCATCCACATCCAGCGAGTGGGGATAGAATTACTATAATAACAAACAATGATAATTAAAGCACATCTTTTTCCATAATATTCGTCATTAATTTCAATATCAAATCATATATATTACTAAAAAAAACTGTTCAGTAAATATCATAATAAAATAAAAAACAATTTAAAAAATATTTATGAAAAAAAAATACAAAATCACTTACTCCCAAATTGGGCATCGACTGTCCATTCGATAATACACAAGCATATAAAAACAAATAGACTCATATTTAATAACTTATTCACAAGTAACAAGGTACAAATTCACATAACTATTATTATAAAGTTTTGTCAATTATCTATAGCACACATAAATCATTGGAGGTTGTGTCAGCGCCGGGTTCACAACAAAAGTGATACGGTACAAAGCCTCTTCTTCGTCCAATGTGAATCAGAGGTGTGCAACATTTGGAAATATTATTTAGAACTAATGTTTATATTTTTAATATATATATATATATATAACTTATACTAATAAGTTCATTAAATTCCCATTATTTAATGATTGAAAATGAAAATTCTATTGTCTAATGTATGTATGCTCATGACTTCAGTATGGCTGCACCTATTTAGTTAATTCTTTTTGTTGTTGTTGATGTTTATAATTGTCAGATATGTATAAAAGATAATGTTTGAAAAATCGGATGAAAAAGTATATATTTTTCACACTATATTAACACAAATATTAATTAAATTATTATAATTTTCTTTAATAATGCATATGACCAAAATTATGTTAAATATCAGTTGAACTAGAAAATTTAAATAAAAACAAAAAAGTCCTAATTACAAGCACATATAGGATAGGATCCTTATCGTTTGCAAATAATACCATTTCTATTTTGTATACACAATCCCGTGCTACAAATTGTTATTGAACCCTAATCTGGTGTGAATCACCGCTACAAATGTTTGCCTCAGGTTAGTGCAAGCGTTTACAACTATTCACAAGTATTAATTATGTACAGATGAGAACAAAAGTTTTTTTTTAATATAATTTATTTTCTCAAACATGCTTGGAAATGTTAGCATTATTTTGACAATCTTCTTCGAGATAAATCAAAATTGCCGTATTGGCTAGATACAGGCGGGCAGCGGCCGGCAAAAGTTGTTTGAAAATTCATATCTGTCGTGTTTTGCAGCCAGATAAATTACTATGTAAACTCATATCTGTCCTGTAATTTAAAAATGGAATGACCTTCTCTTTCAAAACCTGGCTACCAAGAAGGTAACTAATAAAAGGTATTATTTAAATTTCGTACTGGCTTGTAAATAGAAAGCTGTTTATTGAAAAAAAAAAAACAAAGAAACATTATGGCGCGTGAAAAATTATTATTGTTCGTTATTCGTCATTGAACTTAAAAAGTAAAATTGTGTTTTTGATTTCCACGCATTGTTTGTGAAAAGTACTATACAAGCTTTGGCCACAACTAGGCATTGATGGACTCACGTATGTGTGCCTCGGCTATGCCTCGGCCCACATTTGCACGTTCGTCCATCAATGCCTCAGTTGCTGGCCGCTGCAGTAATGTACTATAATTTTATAGTTGAATATATTAGGATAAGAGTAAAAAGATGATGTTGATGATGAATATAGTTGAATTATTGAGTTTATATTGATATTGAGATTATATTATTAATGATTACTAACATTGAAAGTGTTGTATATCAATAATTCAAGTGTCAGTGTTTTTCTAGAATAACTTTTTATGGAAAAAGCTATTATTATGTAGGGTACTAACACACAGCTTGTCATCAGTTGTAATACGCTATTCACAATAAAAAAACCATGATTAATTTGTATTATTTCTTATTTGATATATAACAGAGAGTGAGTGTATTGCTAATGATTACTCCTGTATTCACCTGTATACTAATGAGGTACAAAATTATGATGATAAATATAAATTAATTTAGAATCATCTAAAATTTTCAATAATAAATATATACTCCATATAAACTCTATACATAAACAATACAAAAAACATGCAAAATATATTATTTATTTATTTCATCAACTGAACGAGCTTTACAGTCTCCTAATACGCTCGCCCAGAAAATATACGCTCATAATATAGTATGTCATAACATATTTTATTTTAAAATGTTATTTCATTCTAACATATAAAATTAGGTTAACTGGAAGAAATCTTTTTTTAGATCTCTAAAAGAGATTTTAAGAACAGAAGCTCGCTTTTGCTTATTTGCTACATAAAATATATATAAATATATAACCCTGTACATCCTGATAGTACTAGTAAACTAATAAGTTTTTTTTTATTTTCTCATTTACGTTTGTATTGAATGTATCAATACAAACGTAACGTATACAGTTGTTACCTTATTGAACATATTATGTGCAGTCGCTAACAAAATTCAATAAACGGTGTGGTAGACGGACACAAAAAATGAATTGGCCTGTAGCTAGGTAATTGGTATAAAATTTTATAAACAGTAGTTTAATTTAATTTGCGATATTCGGTTTGATCTAAAAAAAAATATCCATTAAATAAATGTATTAAATGTTCACTATTGAACAATAAATGAAAGTTTGGCCAGTAGATGTTACGCTTGGCGGCGGATTGGCAACCGAAATTAAGCTTTGACTGCAAGGCTATGAAAAATATCCCATAATTAGGCCTTATAAATAATAATATTTAAATTTAAATTTCATAAACAATATTCTTAAAAAAAAGAATACTGTTTATGAAATGTCGTAAAGTTAAAATCTCGATGTGCCAAAAAAACAGTATTTTTTTTAAACACTACAAATTTAATATAGAACTGACACAGGATTCTGTTTAATATCGAAAAAGTATTTTTATCGAAAAAATATCCTTTAAGCAAAAAAAAAAAATTCCAAATCGGTTTAGAACTGACGGAGTTGTAAAGTAACAAACATAAAAAAATACAATCTAATTGAGAACCTTTGTCCTTTAAAAGACGGTTGAAAATATTTTGCAAATGAAAAGTCATGAAAAAAAAAAGAAGCCACTAACTAAATATGCAGCTAACAAAAAAAATCATAAAACAGAACTGTACGTATTCGAACTGCTGTCCTCACTACAATCACCACGTCCGGAGCGGACGGTGGCCAGCTTATCTTCGGCGAAAATCAGTTTTTTCGCACCTTTATTGTAGTTTTTGCTCTGTCTGATGTCATTAACATCATCGGGTTGAGGACTTACGTGGCAGCGTGAAGTTAACATTTTACTGGATCTAGAGGTACAGTGCTTCCTTAAATTATATAGATAGAGTGCCTCCATACAAACGCTTCGAGAAAAGCGAGTCAACTTTTGCATATAATTTTGCGTGATAAATAGGTATGCATATTTCATATTCCATATTTATTTTGTCTTATAATTTTTGCACCTTTTTAATGCGCAAAAACACATTTTATTTATCAAATAATTGAATATAGATACGTCAGGATACAATGTGTGCGTAAGTATATAGAACATTCATAAAAAAAATCAGCTAATTTGACAATTAGCTGACAAAAAGTTGACCCGTTTTTGGGACTCGAAGCTCTATCTATATAATCTATGAGTGCTTTTTACAAAAGCTACTAAGTATAGGGTAGTTTTGTGTAACGTGCAGGCTAGATACCAATGTCTTATCTATTTCTACCAACCATGGTCAGGCAATGTATTAAACCACTACACTCAAAAGAAATACTAACCAACATTTGTTGAGATTTACATTGCATTTATCATTAAAAAATAGATAGGACAAGAAAATACTTCATCTACAAAGAAAATAAATCGTAGTAGGTAGTTTTATCGAATTTTAAGAACTACTAAATTTTTAATATAAGATTGCTAAATATCACCTATGACACCTGGGATAGAGTGGAAAGAATAAAGGTTACAGGAAGGGTCACTGTTTTGTAGTGAGGGAATTTCAGGGATTTGACAGATCTAATTAGAGGTAAGAACTTGAAGACTAAATGAAAACTACATAATTATAAACTACATAGACTTACATACTTATATTACATTAATGACATTACCCCAAAAAAAGGGAAATCTTACCCGAGGGAGACTCTATACAAAAGTCATTTGCTTGAGTAGGTCTGTCTCATACGTGTTTCAGCCATAAAGCAATTGTGCTTGCATTGCGGCTGTGTTTCGCTTTGAAGGGTGCGATATGGCAGTGAATTTACAAGGTACCGAGGAATAACACCTGAGTCCTTAGGAACGGCAACGCATGAGGGGTATCATGGGCGAAACAGTATACTCTGTTATGTCCATGGTACTGCTCATGTTTAAAGACGACGGTTACCACTTTCCATTAGGTGGACCATCAGCTTATTTGCCATTCCAAGTTGCACAAAAAGAACATTACCTTCCATTTTGCAGCAACTGGATAACAAGTTGGATTAAAATGAAACCATTTTAAAACCTGTTGAATATGGTATAACCGCCAGTGACGGGTCACAGGCCGATGCCTCCGCGCCGGCGGCATGTCGGCTCATTGTTTCGTTCCCATGAAAAATTGCTTCCTAATCAGATAATGGGATAATCTCTAACAATTACATGGCGCGGAATTTGGGCACGGACCATTGTGGGACGACCTTAAAATTGTGACCTAACTTAAATCGTTTTTAGCGAACAATTAACAATTGAGATAAAACTTTTTTAGAAAATAAAATAAAGTTAGGTAACTTATTGCAACTGATAGATATTCAAAATTCTCAACCGACTTCAAAAAAGGAGGTTTTCCATTCGATTGTATTTCTTTATATGTTTGTTACCTTATAACTCCATCAGTTATGAACCAATTTGGAAAATTTCATTTTTTATCTGAAAGGATATACTTATATATTTGTGTAATAGAAATTTTATCAAAATCGGTCCAGTAGTTTTACTACAATTAGAGTTTTTTTTGGTTCACAATCTTAAATTATATCATCAAATTTCGATCGAATTAAATAACTTGTATGTACCAATACTACTATGTGTGTATGTATACATACTACATATGTATCTATATATCTTTTTATCTGGTATTAAAATTTACTTCAGTACCTAATGGCCATTTTTACAATAAAATACCTTTAATTAATTATACCAAAAAGTTTGTGTAGTACTAGCTATGAGATTAATTCACAAGAGTTTAATTCTGCTTAATTAGAATTGAAAAAAAAGAAATAAAGTAACTTCATTTTTAAATTACTGTCATAGAACCTGGAAGAGTTACGTCAAAATTCTGCAGATTTTAAAATAACAATGTTTCCTTAAATTATTTATTTTTAAAATGATGTGTACATTCAACTATTGTTAAAATAAGACAGAGAAGTATGTGCAATTTATATTTAATTGCATTTACTTTAAAGTACCTCTTTATTTAAAAAATAAAATGTAAATGTCAATTGGTGATCTGAAGAATAAAAATGTTTTGTTAGTAAAAATAATATTTAAAGACAACTAAAAGAAATTTTAGTTAAAATCCATTATTTCAGACAATGACATCTAGTCAATGTAACACAAAACATAATCTCAACTACAATGGGCGGACATGATAAGGAACATTGTAATAACATCAAAAATAAAATAAATCTACCAGAAAATAAACTTAAATTAATGAACAGTGCATCCGATCAGAATATATTTTTCACCTACGTGTGTCTGATAAACGATTTAAAGGCAACAGACACGATTTATAACAAAGGCCATAAAAAATCATCTTTGAATTTGATGAACGAGGAAGCAGAAGAGGTATATAGTTGCATTTCTATTATATATTTGTTTTAAGAAGGAGAAGCTTGCTAAAATGGTAATAGACTGATCACGTAGCTTGAAGAACCGATAACCGAATGTCCAATGGGGAAGAAAGGTTATTTAATAGCGACTCCGTACAAGTAAATACAATATAGGGCAACTCCCGTGTTTCTACCGTGAAGCAGCTGTGTTTATATGGCTGTGTTTCGGTTTGAAGGGTGGGATATGGCGTGAATTTACTGGGTACAGAGGAATAATACCTGAGTCCTCAGGAATGGCAACGCATGGGGGTTATCATGGGCGAAACAGTATACTCTGTTATGTCCATGGTACTGCTCATGTCTATAGGCGACGGTTACCACTTTCCATCAGGTGGACCGCCAGCTTGTTTGCCATCCTAAGTTGTATAAAAAAAAAACAAACTCCCGCTTAGAGTAATGACCTCAAATGCATTACAGAAAGTATCTGTGTGTGATACAAGTATACTCAAGACCGTTCCTTGTGGCAATCTTTTTTTTAATGGTTTGCGGTGCAATATTTAAGGCATCCCGTCCTCGCTATTGGATACGGGTGATGGAATGCCTATACAAGAGGATACATGGTGGACGCAATTTAGACGCAATATTTGAGGAGCACCTTGTGGCAATCTATGGGGGAGGCCTATCTTCAGCAGTGAACAGATAAAAGCTGGGATGATGATGATGATGTGTTATAACAAAACTAACAACTAAATGGATTACAAACAGATTCTAGTAGTGAAAAATGCACATTATCTCTATTGCCAATAAGAGTGACTTTTTAAGACATTTGAGAATCTGAACCATCGAATTATTTTTTAGACAAACCAAGAAGAACTTCCAATACAAGTGGAGAGATCGAAAGCACTTCACGAACTGATCGAGTTTCATAGAAAAGATGACACAGACGTGGAAAAGGAACATAATGAAGCCGACTCATCGACTACTTACGTAAGTAAAAAATATATTAATGCTAAGCTTCATTTTAAAAATTGGCATTTTTTATTTATGTATTTATATAACTATTTATTTTATGATAGTTTGTTTTCCTTGTGCCTATAATTATTAATATATAGTATTAGGTACATATATGCATGGGATTATATATTGTAATATGATTGATAGATATATATATATATATATATATATATATATATTTTAATTTGCAAAAGATACTTTTTTTAATTATACAGTACTATCATACCTCCTTGTACAACAATTAGTCCATTACCTTAAGGTTGTCTTGAAAAGATTGCTCTCAGCAATAAGACCGCCTTACTGTATTTATATAATTGTATCGTTATGTTTGTAAGTTGCCTTGCTTATTTCCTATATTGTATAATGCAAATAAAGTATACACATTCATTCATTCATAATAATGCCAAGATCCAGGAAAACACTAGGATGGTTACTAGCAACGGGGCAGTTAAACACCATTACTAACAATACCCCCCCCCCCTTCTTTTCCATCGACTATTTTCGTTGTGGACATTATGCACATACTAAGCTGAACATATTAGAATGACAGGGGACGATCCTATAGCTGTATGCCGGAGTAATTTCATTTAGTAACGGTGTTCGTTAGTTGCGTATGTGAAAAAATAAATGCTATACAATCACAACGATTGCTTCTTTTTTCATACATTATTTTTGTGTCTATCCCGTATTGCAATTTTAACTGGGAATATTTTTTAGCGATATCCAACTTGGTAATAGATGGCTATGTTGTTACGGTACACTTCTATAGTGGTACAGGAGGTAAAGGATTGTTAGCAATGGAGACTGAGTATCTCATTGCTAGGAATATACCCAACCAGGTCGACCTCCTCGCGGTTCCCCCTGGAAACTATCATGATTAATTCCTGATGAATTCATCATGACTAACTGACCTGTTTTCATTCTCATCTTTCACCTTTCACTGGTGCTCCGCCAGCGTATCCCGTTAGCACAGGCGGGGTTACCCTACCATTTTCACCCATCAAAAAAAAAATAGGTTTTCACAAGTAGCAACAATATAGATACAAGGCGCTGTACACAAAGAAACAAAAATAGGAGTTAACAAAAAAAATATGAACATACAAGAACGAAAACAATTTTTCAAACAAATTTGAAGTACATATATTTCAAAACTTACGGCTAATCGCTTTTATGCCAAACTGTTCTATTAATCTTTCTAATAAAACAAAAACAATAGTGAATAATCTAGTTAGGCAATAAAAACGGTACATTTATGATGGCCGAATTAATGTTATAATAGTGAAATTAACATTTTAATGACAGTATATTGTTGGCTGAACTAACTACATATAATTTGCTTTGTGTTGCGTGTCTATCCGTTCATATGACCGATGTTATTTACAATAGATCATACAATAACATAGTTCACACGGATCTCGTTTATACATAACTTTAGGAGAGAAAATAAATTGTATTTATAAACACTCATTAATTGAACATAGACTTATGGGGCAGAGGGATTACTTATAATGAGATCTAGCAGCCCCATTGTTGAGTATCCCATAAGTACCCTGCCAGGTCGACCTTAACATCATTCTCCCTCTAAACCATTGTAATTCACTTGATGTGCAACTGTGATTCATTGGCAAGTATGCGTATGAGTCTACTGGGAACGGCTTATCCAGAGCCAGGGGACTACAGATATCTTAAATCGCGGGATATCGATACGGTAACACATAGAATAGGATAGGATGAATGATGGTATAAGGCATAAGGGTCGACGTGCAATGGCATAACTAATCCCATATGCGAAATTAAGATAAGAAACTATCGTAATAAATTTTTCAGTAAAATGATCGTTCGTTTATCACCCAGCTATAGAAATTTTGATACCTTTTTAATTTATATCATCATCATATCACCCTTTAACTGTCCACTGCTGAACATAAGCCTCCCCTTGGGCGGTTTTGCCAGTAGTTGCCACGCTTGATAGGCTTGGCAATCGCAGTTAGGTTTTAGAGATGTTTTAAGAGGGATGCTGCTGCCCATTCCTCACCTTTATATTATAATTTGATGCAATTACTGAACGGATTTAAATGAAATGTAATAACGTAATAATTTGTATGAAATAGTATATAAATTATATTTTTAACTTAGCACATAAGAAACTTAATGTACTTACTGATTCACGTTATCGAGGCGAAGACGAGGAAAAAAGTTAGTTATAAAATAAATGAGTGTATAATACAAAAGTAGTAAGATGCAGGTACCCGAAAAAATCTGTAGGAGAAATCAATAATATTCCAGAATGTGGGCGAGTGAAACAAGTTATGAATGTAAACGAAACAAGAGAAGGACAGAAACAATTACGAAACTAATATAAAAAGTCGAATCAAATTTTCTCTATTTACCTCTAAGACTATGTAAATAGTATTTTTTCATTCCAGCCTTCGACTACATTTGGCGATGATAGTGAATTGTCTGAAACTGAGGATGCCAACATTCAAAATAGTATAAGTCCTAATATACTAAAGCTTACCAAAATGAAGTGGCTCACTGAGGAGCAAGAAGGATCTCCAGATTCTAGGTTAGTCAATGTACAACTAAGATTGTTCTATTGCATTTAGGATTTTATGTGTATGCATAATGTCGTTGCAGAAAAATTAACGCATTAACAGGCGCAAAGTTAAAGACCAGAAAGATGCGTCCATGATCTTTTGGACTGCGAAATCAGGTAATTTTATGATTGAGAATCTAAATGTTTAACCAATAAAGTGCAAAGTCTATTGACAAGTAGAAGTATAACTTAAACAATAGTCAAACCCATTTCTTTGTCTGTACTTGTACTTATAGCAACTTTTTCAAAGGACACATGCTTTGTAGTTTTCATAATTACAGTGCATGCAAAAAGCAAGTGGCTCAGGACCGTTCTTTAAGGCAGCCTATGAGGGAGACCTATGTTTATTGAACATAGTTCAATAGTGGACGGATAACGGCTGAAATGGTGATGATGAATGCATGAAAACTATATAGAATGATGATTATTTATTTTATTAATTGATCTTTCTTTTTTTGTACATAACTTAGAATGGCAAACAAGCTGACGGCACACCTGATGGAAAGTGGTAACCGTCGCCTATAGACATGAGCAGTACCATGGACATAACAGAGTATACTGTTTCGCCCATGATACCCCCATGCGTTGCCATTCCTGAGGACTCAGGTGTTATTCCTCTGTACCCAGTAAATTATCTGCAATTTAGTCACAATTTAACTAGTTTTATTATGCATACCATTCATTTATAAGGCGTTGTTAAAATGGATCTAAAACAAAAAGTTGACTTGATAAATATTGTAATTTCTTGAGGTAAGCCAATACATTAAATATGAAAATAAACCTTTACAATTAACAAAAAATAATGATCGAATCCCAAATTGGGGATAGTATTGCCTTTATTTCTATATTAATATTGTAAAAAGGAAAGATTTGATTGTTAATTTATAATGGATAAATTCAAAAACTTTTCAACAGATTTTAAAAATTCTTTCACCTATAGAAAGTTACATTGTCAGCAAGTAACGTGGGCTACACAAAAATTCTATCTACCCATGCGAAGCCGGTTTTTTTTTTAATGGGTAATAATGGAATGGTAACCCCGCCTGCGCTATCGGTATACGCTAACAGGGCACCAGTAATAGATGATTGGTGAGGATGAAGGCAAGAATTAACCATGATGGTTTCCAGGGGAAACCGCGTGGAGTTCGACCTGATGAGGTATATTGCTAACAACAGGGTTATTAGAACCCATTACTAACAATCCCTTTCCCCCCTGCGAAGCCGGGATGGATCGTTAGTGTTTCAATAAAGACAATATTTTCTTTCAGCTCACCCCTGCTTTCTCCCACAAATTCCTCAACAAGTACGAATGGTAGCAGAGAATCAGATGATGGGATTGATCAGCGAGTCAGTGTCAACAATAAATACCTATCCACCATTCTCCGATTGGATAGAGAGCATAACATGTTCGGCCTATCAAACATAACAATAGTCAAATCTCGACCGTCAAGAAAAATGCGGAAAATCGACGAAAAGCCGGTTTTCCACCAAACGGCTATAGTACAGATTTGTTGTGGAAAAAAGTGTTGTAAACACAGGGTATGTGTATCTTACTATAAGTGTAATTAAATGGTTAATATACTATTAATTTAATAAATATTTATACTTGGCGCATTATAATATGCAGATATGATAGGTCACTGAACCCACGAATATGTAACCATCAATTAAAGAAGTAGATTTTGTAATAAAAAGGAAAAACCGACTTTAATCGAGGCTAAACAAGTTAACTTGATTTAGGAACCAAACTACTGCCAAACTACAGAACCGATTTTAATAAAATTTCTAAAGAATCAAACTGAAAGTATATCCTATTAGATGAAAGATTCCAAATCGGTCGATAAATAACGGAGTTCTGAGCTAACAAACATTAAAACATACAATCGAATTGAGAACATTATTTTGAAGTTTTTTTGAAAACTAAAGCGTATCTTACCGATTCAAGGTAACATTTTATTTATAAGAAAATATTTTTATTCTTTATTGTACACGAAATATATAAAAACAGATACTTCGTTATTGAGATTATTGTACAAAGGTAAATAAATCAATTATGTTTTATTAACATCTTTATGTTCTTATCCCAATAATTTGGAGTCAGCGCGTGGCGTTTTATGTTTCCCTCTTCCATTCGTATCTAATTGCAGACATTTCAACTTAACTCTTCTTTCAAACCATATCATTTTTTATACAGTCCATCCATGTAATTTTTTTATCTTTTTTATTTAGAGGTTTTTACCTTATAAGGATATGTCAGCCCCATCATACCCAAACCTTAATTAGTTATTTCACATATTAAATTAGAGGGAATCAATGATATAAAAATACAGCAATAAAAGATTTTGCCGTTTCGAAATGTAGATCTGCGAGTATACCAGAGGTCTACCGTGAAGCAGTTGTGTTTCTTGGCTGTGTTTCGGTTTGAAGGGTGGGATATGGCGTGAATTTACAGGGTAAAGAGGAATAACACCTAAGTCCTCAGGAATGGCAACGCATGGGGGGTATCATGGGCGGAACAGTATACTTTGTTTTGTCCATATTACTGCTCATGTCTATAGGCGACGGTTACCACTTTCCATCAGGTGGGCCGTTAGCTTGTTTGCCACTCTAAGTTGTATAAAAAAAAAATTAAAAATAAAACATTATCTTGTCCATGTCATTTTAAGTCTTCTTTGACCCTTGCAGTTATCTACATTCATACTTGAATACTATTCTTACAATAATATCTTCATTCCTTCATATAACATATCCATGGGCGAGGACGTATGTCGACCAAATAGGCGACGTGCTGAAGAAGGGCCAAATTAAAAGTACCCGTAACCGGCGAGCGTGTATGAAAAGATTGATGAATGTGGAAGAAGCGAAAGAGGTTTGTTTGAATCGAAGCATTTGGCATTCCATTGTTTCTGCCTACCCTAATGGGAGACAGGCGTGACATATATGTATGTATGTATGGGCGAGGACAGAAAAATATCATAGAAAAGTTGTAGTGTCACCGGATTTTCTGCCCGGAAAAAAAACCACGTTTCAATAATAATAATTATATATATACAATCATACCAAGACAAACGGTTATATTTTCACAAGATTTTTTATCTCTGTCAATTATGAATATCAATTGACGTATTGTGTAATGTATTTTAAATCGTTTTTATTTAATCATCAACTGATCATTACGTTAATGATCAGTGACAGGTATAGGTTCTCAACATGTGAAAATCATTAAGTTTTATGACTGTTAGATTGATTTTGATTTAAAAATTTCCACTTGTAAATATTTTTTTTTATACAACTTAGAATGACAAACAAGCTGACGGCCCACCTGATGGAAAGTGGTAACCGTCGCCTATAGACATGAGCAGTACCATGGACATAACAGAATATATTGTTTCGTCCATGATACCTCCCATGCGTTGCCATTCCTGAGGACTCAGGTGTTACACCATATACCAACCTTCAAACCGAAACACAGCCATGCAAACACAACTGCTTCACGGTTGAAACACGAATGGGACAGAGTTTCCCAAGCAATCGACTTTTGTACAAAGTCTCGCTTTGGTATATATATCGTAAATAAATACTACCAAACTATCTACTGTCACGTACCAACCATAACGTACAACAAATTATACGTTTTAATTTTAAACTTTCGTGTTGTTTACACATATTTTAAATATACTATCTTGATTGTATGAATGTATAATTGTATTGCATGACTAAGGAAAGGAAATATAATGTGGAATATATATATATATATATATATATATATATATATATATATATATATATATATATATATATATATATATATATATATATATATATATATATATATATATATATATATATATATATATATATATATATATATACATTTCTTATTTTGTTAAAAATTTGCACGCCAACATAGAGGCATATGTACATGGGAAATATAAACCCCTATCATCGAAAATTACCTGCATTCTAACAAATAAATTCAATTTATTTCATTAAACGCTAACTAAACGCCGAATAAAAGTCTCAGTCATTTATTTTTTCATTTCAATAATAAAAAACTCATTGTTAACTCTTAAAATAATAATTTAATAAAAATAAAAAAAAGTAATATACTTTATTTATGTTTACAATATTTCTTTTTTTTTAATAAAAGTTATATTTTAATATCTATTAAGTGTATCGTGTAATTTATTGGTACATAAATTATCCAAACTTTCTTTTTTTCAGAGCAAAACTGATCTTCCAGCTTCTTTAAAGGTACTTACGTACATATTTTACGTTTAAATAAATAAAAAATTTGCCTACCTCAAATATTGTATGTAATATTAAATTACTTGCAATGCATACGTCAATAAATAATAAATACCCACTCAAATCAAATCAAAGTCATAAAAATTGTATAAATACCAAATTACATAATAAATTTTTTGTATTCAATTGAATTTATAGTATTTCGAATATTATTATTATTTTGCTGCTTTTTATTGTTATTTGCCGTATGGTTTTGACATAGAATGAGCTACCCTTTCCTTTTCTATGAATAAGAAAGTGACTGACTACGTAAGAAATGACTAAGGGAATTTAATTGTCAAGGGATGAACAACAGCGTCCCTCTAAAAACATCACCAAAGCCTAACTGTTGTTTTTGGATGGGTGAAAATAGTATGGTAACCTCGCCTGCGCTAACGGGATACGCTAACTGAGAACCAGTGAAGGGTGATAGATGAGAATGAAAATAGCCCAGTTAGCCCATCATGATGAATTCATCAGGAATTAACCATGATAGTTTCTAGGCAGAACCGCGAGGAGTTCGACCTGGTTGGGTATAATGCTAGCAATGGGATTCTCAGTCTCCATTACTATCTCTTTCCCCCCGTAGAGATTATTGGCACCACCCCCCTTATGGGGGGAGGTCTATGTCCAGTAGTGGACAGTTAACGGTTGATAAAATAATAATCATTAGATACAGGCAATATGGATACCGATCCGATACTACATATTGCGTTCCTCTGGACATTGATGATGGGAAAAAGGTCATCACCCATTTCGTTATCACCCATATCGAAATAGAAGAAATTGAAAAAAAGAATAGATAAATATCTAGTGGATACAGTTGTCGATGCATAAATTAATCAGTTCCCACCAAAACGTGTCATTTGCATGCTATTCTATAAATGGCTAAATCGGCTCGAAACATTGTAACATGTAAAATAAGATCACCGATACCTACTTTATTTAATGTAAATAAATTTAATATATAATAATAAAAGTTAAAAGTCTGAAATAAATATATAGAAAATTATAATATATATAGAATATTAGATTTGTTATTTTTTTTTCGAAGTCACTTGATTATGTCTTCTGCCTATAGATTTGTTAGTTCGAAGTCACTTAATTATGTCTTCTGCCGTACCAAAAAGTTCATTTGCCATATCTTAAACTTGGATCTAGCTATTTCCCTGTATATATAAATAATAATAATAATTTCCCTACTGAATGATTACAAATAGCGTAGAATAAACAACATAATATGACCATATTTAGAACTAACAAAATTTTTCATCGTGCCTCCCACCAAATTGTTTATAATTACTCCTCTCCATCCAAAGGTTGGCTGGAAGAGATCACTCTTAGCGATAAGGACGCCCATTGTTTTCTCATTGTGATTATTTCTTGTAATTATTTATCTTTATAATAAGTTTACTATTGTAATCTTTTGGAGGAAACAATAAAAAGTATCTATCTATCTATAATATGACATTCCCAGTGTGGCGGTTGTCGCGGGTGTCGCATTGAGCCGTCCCATATTTATGGTGCTGAAACCTGCACACCATCAGTATGTGTATGTTCCCTTTTTGTCTTATCGAATTCACTATCATTTTTCATTGTACATTGTATATGTGCCTTTGGCGTGTGGTTCCGATATAGATTGGACCACTCTTTTCTTACCAGTGGGTATTGTAAGAAGGGCTAAGGGGACTTAATGGTTGAGAGATATTTTTTTTATACAACTTAGAATAGCAAACAAGCTGATGGCCCACCTGATGGAAAGTGGTAACCGTCGCCTATAGACATGAGCAGTACCATGGACATAACAGAGTATACTGTTTCGCTCATGATATCCCTCATACGTTGCCATTCCTGAGGACTTAGGTGTTATTCCTCTGTACCCTGTAAATTCACGCCATATTCCACCCTTCAAACCGAAACACAGCCATGCAAACACAACTGCTTCACGGTAGAAACACGAATGGGACAGAGGTACCCAAGCAAACGACTTTTGTACAAAATCTCCCTCTGGTGAAAGGCAGCAAGTGCGAGTGATAGGCAGCAGTATCCCTTTTAAAGCATCATCAAAGCCTATGTTTGCCAGCCCACCTACCAAGATTGGCAGCTACTGGCAAAACCCATCTTATGGGGGACGCTTATATTCAGCAGTGGACGGTAAACGGCTGATATAGTACATGGTGAAAATGTCCATAATTAAGTACGGCGACGTCGCCTTTTGATATTTACCTCTAAATATCAAAAGATACAGATATTTTGCATTAAATTTTAACATTTTTACTTCTCTAGACTCCATGTCCCCCGGTAAAGTGTACAGTGGACTGCACCACTTGCTTCGGAATGAAGGTAATGTTTCTATTAGTACTATTACCGATTTTTTTTCGTGTATTTTATTTATAAAAAAAATAACAATAGGGTTACAACTTTCCAATTTTTTTCTTATTTTTCATTTATCGTTAGTAAAATAATAAAATTAATAAATAATTTAAAATTTTCATAACAAATTAATTATGACGAGTGACAAATTTTATGATAAAAAATTAGCACTACATATGAAGTATAAAACAAAGTAGCTGTTGCTGTCTGTCCGTCACTACGTATACTTGAATCTATAAAACTACGCAATGGATTTCGAAGCGGTTTTTTTTAATAGATATAGTGATTCAAGCGGAAGGTTTATATGTATAATACATGTATAATATTGTAGAGAAACACTGATAAATTTAGAGGTTTCTAATATGATGTCGTAATGTAACATAATCGGGGCCGGGCAGCGTTATTTATCAGCATTGCACCCGTGCGAAGCCGGGGCGGGTCGCTAGTAAATAATAATTGATAAAAATAAAAAAAAAACCAGAGGGAGACTTTGTACAAAAGTCGATTGCTTGGGTACCTCTGTCCCATTCGTGTTTCAACCGTGAAGCAGTTGTGTTTGCATGGCTGTGTTTCGGTTTGAAGGGTGGGATATGGCGTGAATTTACTGGGTACAGAGGAATAACATCTGAGTCCTCAGGAATAGCAACGCATGGGGGGTATCATGGGCGAAACAGTATACTCTGTTATGTCCGTGGTACTGCTCATGTCTATAGGCGACGGTTACCGATTTCCATCAGGTGGGCCGTCAGCTTGTTTGCCATTCTAAGTTGTATAAAAAAAAAGATATGCTATAAAAATTATACGAATACAAATTCGTATGATATTTATAGCAAAAACATTTAATACAATTTCCTTTGAGTTTCATGACTGACTGCAAAGTCATTACTTTTAATTTTTTGTTTTCAGATATCTCTTAATCGTAAACCGAAATTTGAACCATCGCCAGTAAGTTACTAATTAATTTTTAATACTCATAAACTACATTAGAAAATTTCTCATTTAGCTCTTATATATGTATTTCTTCATTTCACAACTTTGATTTTAATAACATTCTTAAAAAATGCGCTTGAATTAAATTAAAGATATAATATTTACAGGTTGAGTTAACACCAAGATCTAGCTGTATTTTACAAAAGGTAAATGAATCAACTACAATAAACTCGTTTTTGTTTATTTTAAAAACACATTCTGTTTTATTAAAGTTTATTATCCATTTTATTAGTTTTATTATTAACTTTAATAAAACACATTCTATTTTATTAAAGTTTATTATCCATTTTATTAGTTTTATTATTAACTTTAATAAACACATTCTATTTTATTAAAGTTTATTATCCATTTTATTAGTTTTATTATTAACTTTAATAAAACACATTCTATTTTATTAAAGTTTATTATCCATTTTATTAGTTTTATTATTAACTTTAATAAAACACATTCTATTTTATTAAAGTTTATTATCCATTTTATTAGTTTTATTATTAACTTTAATAAAACACATTCTATTTTATTAAAGTTTATTATCCATTTTATTAGTTTTATTATTAACTTTAATAAAACACATTCTATTTTATTAAAGTTTATTATCCATTTTATTAGTTTTATTATTAACTTTAATAAAACACACTGTTTTATTAAAGTTTATTATCCATTTTATTAGTTCTATTATTAATTATTAAAGATTTCAAAATTTTATAAAAATTTATAAAAAGCTAATGGCAGTTGACAGGGATTTTTTGAAAAATAATATAAACTGCGACCTCAAATAAATAGGAAAAGACAAGACAATGATAATAATGATATAATAAGCTGTAAAATTTAAGCTCTCAATAGGATATTTTTTTTTTATTTAATGTTTAAATTCCGATGTGAAGTATATTTTATAGCATACCATTTTAATGGCTTTTGTATTTAAATAGGTTAAAAGAAATAGAAATATTAAAATAAAATGTATAAATTTAAAATACTTTAATTACTATTGACTGCAAATTTCAGTACATGGCAATGAAACCAAAAAATTAAATGTAAAAATTAATTACACTTATCACTTTTATTCATCAGCCAATCGCAGCAAGATCCTGCCATCACCTACCTCAGTGCATTCCCCCGTCTTCGTGCTTCCCCTACCTGATGCCTTGCTTCTGGCCAGCCAGGGCAGGGGCACCATGTAACACGCCCGCGCGATGCTTCCACAATCCCCCCTGTCGGCTACCGAGAACACCTCAAATTCCTTTACCTCTTGAAGAAACTTGTCCACCTGTAATTATCACCTCTTCAATTATCAAAACAGAGAGCTTTTTGAAATTCACATTTTTTTACTATGAATGTACAGTCTCCGAAGTACTTATTCATGTTTAAACGCGACTGTTACCATTTTTCGTCAAATATGCTGTAAGTTTGTTAGTGATTCTAAGTTGCATAAAAAATATAGGTTAATTGAGAGTCTACCCTTAGAAGACACTTGAAAATAATCTTAGTATCATCATAATTCAGTTAAAATTTTCGTACTAGTGATAAAGCCTGACTAGCATCATATCGATACCCCTAAACGTAATAATTAAGATTTTAATAAAAAATCGGCTTTAGTTGTAGTAAAACTACAGTAACCGATTATGATAAAGTTTCTATAGGATCAATCTGTTAGTATGTATATCCTTTTAGATAAAAAAAAAAAACAAATTGGTTTACAACTGATGGAGTTAAGAGGCAAAAAACATACAATATAACAACGGAAATGAGAACTATCTTTTTTAAATAGGTCGAAAAAAACTATTATATCATTATTACATATATAATAAAATCCATTACGAAATACTTATACTGATATATATAAAAAAAATGTAATATAAAAAAATTAAAACAGTTACATTTTCTTAAGGATATATTTGTTTTTTTAATTGATGATAATGAAATGGTTACCCCACCTGTGCTAGCGGTATACACTGTCGGGGCACCAGTGAGGGGTGATAGGTGAGAATGAAAAACCAGATCACTTAGCCCATCGTGATGAACACACCAGAAATTCAACACGATAGTTTCCAGGGGAGACCACGCAGAAGTCGACCTTATGGGCATATTGCTAGCAATGGGACTGATAGTCCGCGTTACTAACAACCCCTTCCCCCCTAAGGATATGTTAAATACAAATCTTTTTTTTCCTAAAGAAACTATCTCGAAAAAAAAGTCTACACTGCCTATTGGATAATCCGGCTATGTCTATTGGTACATTTTCCATAATATATTTTAATATTATTTCAGAAATGCGAAGATAAAGCTGCTAAAACGAAATGTCAAAATCAATCATGTCCAGGGGTAAATAAAATTCTATTCTGTTGAAATATGTTTTGGATTATTTTTTCATACATTGCTCTCTTGCACTACTGTTGCTCATTTACTATTTCCTATGTAGGATTAATAGTAGGGTTCATCTTTTAAATATATTTAATCAATAATTAAAAAGAACAATAATTATTTTACAATAAACGAATAAATTTTTGCATTGTCCAAGTTAACAAAACACTCTCTCTGGTCGCCTCGCTGGCCCGTGCGCCGGATGCGCGCGCAGTCAACAATCACAAAGCGCCTGCGCGACCTGCGCGCGCATCTTGCGAGTGAGTCCCGTGACCAAGCGTCATGTTATAAATATATATATATTTTATAATTTAATTGAATTTTTTATTAGTTAAAAACAAGCAGACAAACTAACATTTTGTATATATATATATATATATATATATATATATATATATATATATATATATATATATATATATATATATATATATATATAAAATGTTAGTTTGTCTGCTTGTTTTTAACTAATAAAAAATTCAATTAAATTATAAAAGTTGATATACATAAATATATATAATAATTGGTGAGTATTATATACCACACTTATGTCGCCGCCTTAGTTTGATTGGAAGAAATCAGTTTTAGTAAAAATAATTCCATATGACTATGTTATATATATAATCCATCTCAGTATTTAAATGTAAATTTATTTCATTTCATTTAGAGATAAATTCACCTTCGCTCACATTATTTCTAATTGTTTTTATTACTATATTCTGAGTGTAATAAAAAAAAAATGAAAATATATTGTTTTCATTTTATTCGATTTATTTTTAATATTATTTCTAGAACAATCCTACAATGGAGAAAGAAATTGAAACTCGATTCGGAAAGAAATAAAATATGGCCGGCCCAAATGATAAAAGATTTAGAACCTGTTCGTGTACAACTGTGAATTATCGAAATATAATCAGATTTTCTTTATTTATTTTTGAATGCTAAACAATCTCGACGTTATTTTTTTACGAAAAAGAACATAATAATTCATAACACAACGATCAATAAAAAAAATCACAATAAATAATAGTCAATATAAAGTGTTATTTTTTATTTAAATTTATTTTTATTTATTTCAGTATAACGACATGGAAAGTGAGAAAAAACTAATTTTACCTTCATATATACACACACATATTATTCATTTGTAATTATTTCAGACTGAAAATGAAACTGAGGCAGTAATATGTGATTTCAATGGGAAGAAAAAGAAAAATTTTAGTAAATAATGAATTAAAAATCATTTCATAATTACTACTTTTATAATTTTATTTAGAAAATAAAAATCAACCATCATACTTGTGTAGAACCCCTAAAAACATTCCAATGATGATGGTTAAAATCATTTAAATTAAAGGAATAAGTAAGTATGCTATTCAGTTTGAATTTGGACTTATATATATAAAACTACACAATTTTCATTAAATAATTTTTGTTATTGTTCATACATTTACTGTTATACATTTTGCGTTACCATTCCTGAGGACTCAGGTGTTATTCCTGTGTACCCAGTAAATTCATGCCATATCCCACCCTTCAAACCGAAACACAGCCATGCAATCACAGTTGCTTCACGGTTGAAACACGAAAGGGACAGAGGTACCTAAGCAATCGACTTTTGTACAAAATCTCCCTCTGGTCTGATAAGGTACATGCCAGATACGTTTGTGTTATACATGTCTATTTTTTTTTGTGAGAGTAATGGAATGGTATTCCCACCAGCGCTATCAGTTTACGCTGGCGAGGTACCAGTAAGAAATTATAGGCGAGGAAGAAAATGCAGGTCAGTTAGCCTTTCGTAATAAATTACACAAGAATTTATCATGATGGTTGCCAGAGGAAACCGTGTAGATGTCGACCTGATACAATATATTGCTAGTAATGAAGACATTTTTTGACACGAGAATGTTATATATTAAAATATGAATTGTCACTGTTCATAATCTCGCGACACAAAGTATCTCTTCTGGCAGGCCTTATGGGGAGGCATATCATGGTTAATCTGATCAATGACAGTATAAGGTGGTGTCCCTTGAGATATGTGGCAATAGTCACTACAATACATAAAAGGTGCTATATTCGTCTGGTAAGGGTTTGGAGGGTAAAGAGCCAGGTCGAAGGTCTCCCCGTGGAACCAAGACGCAAGAGGCGAGCTTGCAAACGGTATCTTGTACTTCTTCTTCATTTCTGACACGAATACTCTGAGGAAGAAATATGTAGTAGGTATTATAATATAAAAATGTTGGGGGGAAAGGGATTGTTAGTAATGGGTCAAATAGCCCCATTACTAGCAATATACCCTGTCAGGTCGACCTCCACGTGGTTTCCCCTGGAAACCATCGTGGCTAATTCTAGTTGAATTCATCATGATGGGCTAACCGACCTGTTTTCATCCTCATCAGTCATCTATCACTGGTGCCCCGCCAGTGTATACCGATAGCGCAGATAGGGTTACCATACCATTATCACCTATTAAAAAAAATATAAAAATATTACAAAAATAAATACAAAAATAAAATTATATTATATAGATACACTCCTCGCAAAAATTAAGGGAACATAAAAATTTTTGAAATTTTTGGGTGATTTTCAACAGGCTGTTTTTCAGTGAAAAATAATCGTACAGGAAATTTAAAAAAAGGGTTTTGAAGCTTGAAAACTCTAGTTTTCAGATTTTTTGGTGAAAAAATTTTTTGATCCGGTTTCCATGCAATTCTTAAACAAAGCTGAAAATATTTTTTTTCTAAATTTTCAAGGTTTCGTTTTTCACTCTATGGGCATGGAAAAATTTTTTCGAGCTACTCCATTGTATAGGTCTCTTAGCGTGTTTATTCAGCTTCAAAAATCGCTTTGGATGGCTCAATTACGACCATTTGTCTCCGAGATATCGAACTTTGAATGCAAAAGCATCCTTTTCCATTCAACTGCTAATATCTCTGGAACTACTGGTCGCGCACAGCAAGCGGGCGCCGAGTTTCTTTATCTGCATAAAATTTCCAATTAAGCACAGTCAAGAGTTAGTGAAGAAAAAAATTTTTTCCACCTCTAACATTGAATTGAAAAAAGTGGAAAAAAGTGACTTTTTCTCCTTTTTTGGTTACTTGGCTGTATCTTCGCTAATATGGGCGGGAAAGCTAAGGTTTGAGGAAAATTTTACAGTCTATTGTTCCTTAAAGAACCCCCTAAATCCCTGGAACGATCGGTTCAACGGTTTTTCCCGGACCAATTGATTGAAATTTTGGAAAAAATAAGGGAACAAGGTTTTTGTCCCTTAAACTCACCCTAATCCATTCAAAAATCAATAATTTCATTTGTTTTTCACTTTTTACTCAATTTTTTGTTTTTTAAAAATTCATTATCAAAAAAAAAAATCGAAAAAAATCAAGAAAATTTTATGCAGATAAAGAAACTCGGCGCCCGCTTGCTGTGCGACCAGTAGTTCCAGAGATATTAGCAGTTGAATGGAAAAGGATGCTTTTGCATTCAAAGTTCGATATCTCGGAGACAAATGGTCGTAATTGAGCCATCCAAAGCGATTTTTGAAGCTGAATAAACACGCTAAGAGACCTATATAATGGAGTAGCTCGAAAAAATTTTTCCATGCCCATAGAGTGAAAAACGAAACCTAGAAAATGTAGAAAAAAATTATTTTCATTTTGTTTAATTGCATGGAAACCGGAGCTCAAAAAATTTTTTCACCAAAAAATCTGAAAACTAGAGTTTTCAAGCTTCATATATTTTTTTAAATTTCCTGTATATTATTTTTCACTGAAATACAGCCTGTTGAAAATCACCCAAAAATTTCAAAAATTTTTATGTTCCCTTAATTTTTGCGAGGAGTGTATATAGAAATATATAATATATTTAATTAATAATAATATGCTTGAATGTAGCTTTCTGGATTTTTACATTTATCATCGTATCTAATTTAATTAAAATTATTAATGGGATTATGATAAAAGAAAATGAAAATATACGAGTATTTTATTTACCCTTTAATGTTGTTGACGGGATTGTGGCAAGCAGCGACTTCTTTATACTCCTTTTTGACATGAATTCTATCGTATACTCCTCTGTGCACTTTGGCTGTTAAAGGCATCCAAATTTCTTTATGACGGGGTCCAAATCCACGCGCCTGATTTAACATTTTTTTAATATTATTTATCACCAGTAACGACCTATATATATATATATATATATATATATATATATATATATATATATATATATATATATATATATATATATATATATATATATATATATATATATATATATATATATATATATATATATATAGTATAAAACAAAGTCGCTGTCGCTGTCTGTCCGTCCCTATGTATGCTTAAATCTTTATAACTACACAACGGATTTAGAAGCAGTTTTTTTTAATAGATAGAGTGATTCAAGAAGAAGGTTTATGTGTATTATATAATACATGCATAATATTGCAGAGAAACACTGATAAATTTAGAGGTTTCTAATGTGATGTCATAAATAAACACATTTTTTTGCGCTTACATTGTAAACGCTGGCTATAAATCAAAATAATGTACACAGTATTGTACACCTTAAAAAGGTCAACAAAAAAGTCCGCGATGGTATATGTCTATCTCTTAAGGATAACCCACAATAACAATTTTTTACATTTTGCGGAAAAAAATGGCTTATTTACGAAGTGATTTTAAGCAATACAGCATTAATTTTTATCCAATTAAGTACCTTAATCATATTGTCCATTTAATATAGATCAATATGGCCCTTTACAGCATATAATTTAAGTGATTATTTCCGAAGATATTACAGATTTAAAATGCAGGGACATGCGGTACGGCATTGCACCAGTGTGAAGCCGGGGCGGGTCGCTAGTATATTATATAGTAGAACAGAACTATCGCCTAGACTAGACAAGACTGAACGATATCTATTACTTAAAATATATAAATTAAATACTCGTAGCTTCTCTAACCTTCGGTACATCAAATTCCGAGTAAAAGGTGATTTGGTCCTTCGCTCCTATGCCATATTGGTCTTCAACGGTGAACGGCTTATGGTAAATTCTGTAGGTGGACACATAAGGGTCAAGTAGCTTACAGAATCCCTTTGAGTTGTCTGATATTGCTGGAACTTCGTTTCTACCTGCAGCTACTACCTGGAATACGTGTTTTCTTTTATCAAGCGTTAACTTGTCTTATCGAATTTTAAAGCTCTTTTCGCATCAATATATTGTTTATTAAAGTAATCTTCCATATCTCTTTCTAGATTCCTATTCCGAGAAGTGATGAAGTTAGAAGAAATATGTTATAAATCTTTTTTGTCCTCAAGACCTCGAAAGAGAAGGATGAAAACACCAAATGACATAGTTGGTATGAAGTGTATTGTCTAATTTTTGGAACGAAATTAGTTTATTTTAAGCAAGCTCACATCAAATATGTATTCAGGGTCTGGAGTTTGGACGGTTATTTCAGGAGGTGCCGTTGGCATTCTTGGTAGTCCTCGGAAATTATCCTTCATCTCTGATATCATAGTTGGCTGTGTTATATTCTTGCTCAATAACTGCAAAGTGAAAAATAACTTTTTGTATTGAAATGTGGATAGTAACAGAGAATATACTTAGTCCACGTGTTTTATTTACATATTCAAGAGAACTTGCATCTATTATTACCTTCTCGTAAAATATTGCCTGACTCACGTTAATCATATCATTATGTCTGCCGTGAAGAATACCTACGTGTGTGTGGGGCGAAAGGGATTGTTAGTAATGAGGTTTAACAGGCCAATTGCTAGCAGTACACCCAATCAGGTGGACCTCCACACAATTCCCTTGGAAAGCATAGTGGTTAATTCTTATTCAATTGGTCACTACCTGATGGTAGTAGGTACATGCGCTATCGGTATGATTACCGATAGCGCATGCGGAGTTGCCATTCCATCTTCACCCATTTAAAAAAAACTATGTGCATTTGTGTAAGTCTGAAAGTATTTTTTTATACAACTTAAAATGGCAAACAAGCTGACGGCCCACCTGATTGAAAGTGGTAAACGTCGCCTATAGACATGAGCAGTACCGTGGACATAACAGAGTACTCGTATACTGTTTCGTCCATGATACCCCCCATGCGTTGCCATTCCTGAGGACTCAATTGTTATCCCTTTGTACCCTGTAAATTCACGCCATATCCCACCCTTCAAACCGAAAGACAGCCATCCAAACACAACTGCTTTACGGTTGAAACACGAATGGGACAGAGGTGGCCAAGCAAACGACTTTTGTACAAAGTCTCCCTCTGTTCAGTAATGAATGAACAGTCCATATAATAACAATTATCCTAAGTTGACCGTTATAAGACCTACCCGTTTCTCGACGCTAGTCATGTAGTTAACCCTTCGGCAGTTGATGCTGCAGTCAGATCTTTCCATCGCCTTATTAGGATTTGGTTTCACACAGTACTCGCCGCTTGTCGTTCTGTACGTTTCCTTTTGAACTACCATGTCCCGGCCAGTAACACGCTCAGGAAGAGGGTCATCTATTTTCTAATGATTTGTTTGGAATAGGATTTTTTTTATGTTACTTAGAATGGCAAACAAGCTGATGGCCCACTTGATGGAAAGTGGCAATCGTCGCCTATAGACATGAGTAGTACCATGGACATAACAGAGTATACTGTTTCGCCCATGATATCCCCCATGCGTTGCCATTCCTGAGGACTCAGGTGTTATTCTTCTGTACTCTGTAAATTCACTGCCATATCCCAGCCTTCAAATCGAAACACAGCCATGCAAACACAACTGCTTCACGGTAGAAACTCGAATGGGACAGAGGTACCCAAGCAATCGACTTTTGTACAAAGTCTCCCTCTGTTAAAGGTCTGGGTATTATGTTGTTTCTTTGCTGTTTGTGATAAATAGCGATTGCTTGGATAGCTACTTATGAACTTGTTTTTATTTAAACTCAACTATTGCGTTATTACTTTTTTTATGCAACTTAGAATGGCAAACAATCTGACGGCTCACCTGATGGAAAGTGGTAACCGTCGCCTATAGACATGAGCAGTACCATGGACATAACAGAGTATACTGTTTCGCCCATGATAACCCCATGATACCCATTACAATGAAATAAATAAATATAACAAACACAATAATAATTTATAAGCACTAGTGAAAGTGGTATTTCAATTTTATAAGTAATATATCATCTTCATGCCGTTTCCCCTCATGTATGGTGTTAGTGTAATGTTTTTCTCCCATTCTCTCTCTCTCTTTCTCTCTCTCTCTCTCTCTCTGTGTGTGTGTGTGTGTGTGTGTGTGTGTGTGTGTGTGTGTATTTGTTTATTTATTCATTAGTACAAATATGTGTACATGGCGAACTTAATGCTAAAAGCATTCTCTCCCAGTCAACCATAGGGAAGTGTCAGAATACTCGAATGCGGTACTACTAATTATTGATATACATACATACAAAAATTATCATTTCTATCTGCAATCTATAATCTTTGAGTATTTCTTTAAAATATACGTACACAGTCCAAACTATGCGGAATAGCTGGTATATGTCTATGTGCTATGCTAGTGCCAGTTCTCGTCTCATTACTGGACAGTCTCAAAGGTATATTGTACTGAACGTTACCCCATGTGTTCACATTTTGTATCAGCAATTCATTTAGTTCAAGAGGCTGCTTATACCCTCTTGTTTTAGCCATGATTTTGATTATGAAAAATAATTGAATTATTATCAAAAAATACCGTTATAAAATAATTTTTAAGGATGAAAAAAACCATCTACGACAAAATGACAAGAAAATTGACAAGAGACAGCGTTAATATTAGACAAGTCATACAATAATAAGTTTTAATAATATTATGGAGGTTTGATGTATGATGAAAAAACAAAAATTGTAGTCGATGTTTGATCAATTTAGTTATTTCATAATAGTTAAGGTAGTTTAATATTTTTACTATTATTCTTAGTTACTATTAATTATGAGTATGATAATGATTTAAAGATTAAAAAATAAGACAATGTATAAAAAAAATAGAAAAAAAAAACATTTTTCGATATCAAGGTGCTGTAATTGGAAACATTACCCTCAGATGATCTTTAGATCCATGCTGCAGCATAATTAGTACAGGTTTACATTTTTCAAAACTGCTGACTGATGGATGTGGAGTTTTATGGGAGACCAATAATGTTATTTAATATTTAAATATTTTATTACGTACAATGTTACAAAGATTATTTTAGTGACAAGACACAAGACACTTTTGTTTTTCTAATTAATTAAGCTGTAGGTTTATGGCCGTGTACTACCTCATTCTTACACTGACTTTAAATTTTTCAAAGTTGTTCCACTACTACTTTCATGTAAATTGAAACGTGTCATTATTGCATTTACTGACTTATAATTAACTAGCGGCCCGGTACGTGCTTCGCTACGTATAAAGTGAAATAATAAAAAAAAAAATAACATGAAGTTCATTTATTCAAACAAAAATTTTTTTCAAATTAAGTCTGTAAACGATATGAAACACAGACGACTCGCTAAAAAACTGAGAAAAGTACACGCGCACATATACATACATTTGAACAATTCAAGACTCACCGTTTGTATGAATGTTTAAAAATATAAACACAAAGCAATAATTATCGCTGACAATTTGCTTTAATCGAATCGTCCAAAATGAAATGACCGCATGAATGACATAACAACATGCTTGTACTGTCAACACTGACAATTTTCAATTTGACAGCACAACCCTCATCTTAAAAAAAGGTTGAATTTGACACAAAAATCCCCATTAACAAAATGATCCGCCATTTATTGAATTCATTTGTTACAAAAAATGTGACAAATGAAGAACCGCTCGACCGATTTTGTAACACATAAACCATCTACTAAATAGTCCGAACAAAGCCTAAACATTTGGTTTGGATAGGTGAGCACGTTCTTGAGTTATAAAATTACAACGAAAAGTGGTATTAATATACACTATCTATACTAATATTATAAAGAGGAAAACTTTGTTTGTTTGGTTGTAATGAATAGGCTCAAAAACTACTGGATCGTTTTCAAAATTCTTTCGCCATTCGAAAGCTACATTATCCACGAGTAACATAGGCTAAATTTAATTTTGGAAAAAAATAGGGTTCCGTAAAATATTTGGGTTTATCGGACACAAGGTGTAAAAAAATCAACCAGAAAAGTTACTTATTTTGCGTACGCTGCCTAAACTATAAAAGATAGAACCATAAAATGTTCTAATTAATTGTAGATCTTATAAATATCTACAAAAAAGTCCGCGACACACTATACCTATCTATGTCGAGTGAGCCACAACAACCTTGAAATTTAAATAAAACCTTTTATTAGTTACCTCCTTGGTAGCCATGTTTCGAAATGAAAGGTCATTCCATTTTTAAATTACAGGACAGATGAGTTTACATAGTAATTTATCTGGACGCAAAACACGACAGATATGGATTTTCATACAACTTTTGCCGGCCGCTACCCGCATGTATCTGGCCAGTACGGCAATTTTCATTTTTTTAAGAAGATTGTCAAAATAATACTCACATGCATGTTTGAGAAAAAAATATATTATTTATAAAAATCTTTATTTACAATTATCCATAATTACAACATCTTAGAAAACAATTTAGCAATATTCGTCTTCTTCTTTTTAAAGGCTGGATGTCTACTGAGATCGTGGGTATACGTGGCTTTCAGAGATGGTTGCAAGTACATGGGGAGTAGAACATCATTGTCGGCCACCCACTCCATCACGTAATCCGTAATAGCTTCTATATGAGGAGATTTCTTGAAGGTCGAGCGAATGATCATTTTGTTGTTGTTTCTGAACGACTGTTAAATGAATGTAAATTTAATAATCGGTAGGGACTTCAAAGAAATTTTTTAATATAAAAATATATATTTTTATGTTTTAAGATCATATTATAATTACAAGATTATTTAATATTAATTGCTGATTTGACATTAACGTTTCTTCAGATAGCAATTTTCTATTGTCGTTTAGCCGACGTCGGCCTAATTTAAGAACGATTGGCTTCTGGTGATTTTTTTTAAAGGAACTCTGCTGACTATCGCTTGACAATTAAGTTTTTAAATCATAACATGATTTTATTAGCGTAATTTCTTCAAACTTACAGGATTACTATGTTCCTCGACACAATGCAAACCTTCTTGCAATGTCATTCCCTTGCTTTGTCCCTGGAATATAAAAAAAAAAAATAACAAAGAGTATTACAAAATAACTTGTCTGTAAGTATATTGATAGGCATTTTTTTTATGGGTGAAAATGGTATGGTAACCCCGCCTGCGCTAATGGTATACGCTTGCGGAGCACCAGTGAAGGGTGATAGATGAGAATGAAAACAGGAATTAACCATGATAGTTTCCAGGGAGAACCGCGAGGAGGTCGACCTGGTTGGGTATGGGTATATTGCTAGCAATGGGATTCTCAGTCTCCATTACTAACAATCCCTTTCCCCCTGATAGGCATTTTGAAGGCATTCCAAAGAGTTGAACTGGTGATTTCGTTGTATATTAATAATTTGATTTTTCACATGACTTTAACAACTTAGGATCAGTATTTATTTATTTAACTCTTTATTGCACCTAATACATAACCAATTCCAATTTAAAATGGTTGGCAATGTTGGTGCTACAGTTTAATAAACTTTACAATTGTTACTCATTGAAAAGAAAAAGTCCTGGGAATACATTTTTTGTCTAATAAAACTAGATTTTTTTAATATTTTCTCTATGCTGATTATTTCTTATATCATTTTTTTTTTGACGGGTGAAAATGGTATGGTAACCCCGCCTGGGCTAACGGGATACGCTGGCGGAGCACCAGTGAAGGGTGACAGATGAGAATGAAAACAGGCCAGTTAGCCCATCATGATGAATTCATCAGGAATTAACCATGATAGTTTCCAGGGGGAACCGCGAGGAGGTCGACCTGGCTGGGAACATTGCCAGCAATGGGACTCCCAGTCTCCATTACTAACAATCCCTTTCCCCCTCTTATGTCATATTAGATAAGTATGTGCAATAGTGCGTAAAAACGTACTTCAAAATTGTAACGTAGAAACTCAGACTTGAGGACGCAATAGTAAGAACAACTACTGTGTCCTTTTTATAGTAAAAAAAGACTCTACCTTAAAAGCAAATGTCCCAAGGACTTTTTTACTTCAGAAGTTATACACTTCTATCATGTTTTGTAAAACACCACAATTAATTGGTCGTTTTTTTTTCTTTTAATAGCAAATCTGTTAATAATCATATTCGTAACATGAGGAACTATTTTTTTTTAGGTAAATATAACTATTGGGTACCTTTGGATAAAGTTCTTTAACCATAGCGAGTAGTTCATCAGTTTGGTCTAAATACAAAAAGAAAGCCCAAGGTGATCGGAAAAATTCATAAAAATTATCCAATTTCTTTGCCTGGAAACAACGAAAGATGATTTTTAGTAACTTTTGAAATTATATATTATATACATTTTATATTAATTAATTTAACTCTTTTCTTCCTTTATTTTTTACTATATTTATTTGATGTTGACTCACTGCATGACATGAGTATGTTTGCGTGTTTTTTATGCAACTTAGAATGGCAAACAAGCTGACGGCTCACCTAATGGAAAGTGAGAACCGTCGCATAACATAGTATACTGTTTCGCCCATGATACCTCCATGCATTGCCATTCCTGAGGACTCAGGTGTTATTCCTCTGTAGCCTGTAAATTCACTGCCATATCCCACCCTTCAAACCGAAACACAGCCACGCAAACACAACTGCTTCACGGTAGAAACACGAATAGGACAGAGCTGCCCAAACAAACGACTTTTGTACAAAATCTCCTTTTGGTAAAAGTTCTCTCTCTGTTTATGAAGGTATTATAATAAGCAGGTTATTTTTATATCGTTTACTTCATTGTTTAACTTCAAGCAATCTCTATATCAAATTTCCTTCAAATTAGTAGTTCAGACAGTAGATAGCTTACTATAATATTATTGCTAGGGTTAATAGTGAAAAAAAATCTTAAAATAACAACGAGAGATAAAGTATCTTCATGTTGTATGAAATGCAGTGTTGTCTTGTTATAAACTTGATTTGAAAAACAATAGTTATCATTAATTACAGTATATCTCAAGTGAACGTTATTCAAAGCAGCAGCCGACAGCCCGTAAAGGTTTTTAAAGTTTTCCAGCGAAAACTTATCAGCACTAAGACAAGTAATTCCGTCCACGATATGATCGTTGGTGAGGTGCAACTTGAAGTAACCATCTTTAAACGTTTCCATTACGTATCCCTGAAAATTTATTTTGTATTAGCATTTTTAAGTGTTCTCCTTTTCCGTATGGTGGCAAAGGGAGAATGAATGTACAATGCTTTTTATTTCCAGGATATCGTAAATAAACTTGAAGAAAGCACAATGTACTGGACAGAGGAAAAGTACCACTTTTTAATGTGGTAATTATAGACTTTTCCTCTCGTTAGGAAAGAGCTGTACCAAACATTGAGATGATAATTAGCGGTTATCATAAGCATCATATCAACCATTAACCGTCCATTGGCAAAGGCCTTCCCCTTAGGGGGTTTTGTTAGTTGTTGCCACGATTGACAGACAGTATTTAAGACAGACTTTTAAGAGAGAGACTTTTTTAACTACTTAGAATGCCAAACAAGCTAACGGCCCACCTCATGGAAAGTGGTAACCGTAGCCTATAGACATGAGCAGTACCATGGACATAACAGAGTATATTGTTTCGCCCATGACACCCCCCATGCGTTACCATTCCAGAGGACTCAGATGTTATTCCTCTGTACCCTGTAAATTCACGCCATATTCCACCCTTCAAACCGAAACACAGCCATGCGAACACAACTACTTGACGGTAGAAACACGAATTGGACAGAGGTACTCAAGCAATCGACTTTTGTACAAAGTCTCCCTCTGGTAAATACTAATGGTTATTATATAATTGATGTTGTAATTAGAAATGGTCGTATGGGGGAATATTTTGATAAGTTTACATTCTTTTATTTTACTTCAAAAATTACTATTTATATATAAAATATTTGCAATAAATATATTAATTACGAACGTTATACTGCAGTGACTGAACATAATAATGTGGATTCTTCACTCCTGGTGAGCGTACATCAAGATATTGCAACTTTCCGGGTAGCTGGCAATGGACAACAATAGGCTTCGTCAACAACGGCAACTTCTCTTCTTCGTTATCATTATATTCTTTGCTGAATATTGAGAGAATACTAAAGATGTTTGGCGTCCGTTAATTTACTGTTTTAAAATTAATAACAATAAACTCTTTATTGTGCACAGTAGAGTGCACAGAAGTATGTATACAAGGAGTATTTATACAAAATGCGCATATACAAAAGGCGGCCTTATCGCTAAAAGCAATCTCTTACAGACAACCTTAATGTTAATAGCAATATAAAATCAAAGAATATTTGGGACCTATATGCATTATACAATTATTAACAAGGAACTTTTGAAGAGTCAAGCTTTTTATGTTATTGCTAATGATGAAAAGGAAAACATGATGAAGGTCCACCTGTTGAAATTAGTAAACCCTGTTCAGTCTTTTTTTGTCAACATCAGAGATCATATCATACAACACATTATTCGGTAAGAGTTCTCACATGAATTGGAAGTACAATGTTTAATATAAGAGGCACTTTATGTAAGTACAATTTACAATGTATAGTAATACATATCAGACTAAAACGTTGTTTTACCTTCATCGCACAAATAGTCGTCATCAGCTTCATCATCAGAATTGGAAGTACAATGTTTAATATAAGAGGCACTTTATGTAAGTACAATTTACAATGTATAGTAATACATATCAGACTAAAACGTTGTTTTACCTTCATCGCACAAATAGTCGTCATCAGCTTCATCATCAGAATTGGAAGTACAATGTTTAATATAAGAGGCACTTTATGTAAGTACAATTTACAATGTATAGTAATACATATCAGACTAAAACGTTGTTCTACCTTCATCGCACAAATAGTCGTCATCAGCTTCATCATCAGAATTGGAAGTACAATGTTTAATATAAGAGGCACTTTATGTAAGTACAATTTACAATGTATAGTAATACATATCAGACTAAAACGTTGTTTTACCTTCATCGCACAAATAGTCGTCATCAGCTTCATCATCAGAATTGGAAGTATAATGTTTAATATAAGAGGCACTTTATGTAAGTACAATTTACAATGTATAGTAATACATATCAGACTAAAACGTTGTTCTACCTTCATCGTACAAACAGTTATCATTATCAATCATTAGCTGTCCACTCCTGAACATAGGCCTTCCATATAAAAGGGGGGTTTTCCCCATTAGTTGGCACGCTTGGCAGACGGCTTGACAACAGCCTTTGGCAACATTTTTAGAGGAAACTGCTACTCATCCCTCGACTATTAAGTTCCCTTAGTTACCTCTTACGATACCCATGACTTAGAAAGGGGTGGTCCATTCTATGCCAGGACCACACGGCAACGAGAATTTAAGCTAATATTAATTTAGACAAAATTTTACAATCAGTGAATATTTTTTTTTTTGTAGTTATTTAGATTAGTGGCAGAGAACTAACGATGTCTTGCTATTGTGAGATCCACTTGATGTTTTGCTCGAACCATTCGTTTCAATGGAAGACGTGTCAAAGCTTACGCTTTTACTAGCTAATACACTTTCAGATGAACCTTTGGAGTTATACTTCTTTGCGGAGAAAAGTGGATCTAGTTGATTTCTAATAAGTTCACCGAGCTGCAAAAATGTGTAGTACTTGAACCATTTATTGTCTATAAGGTTTAACGTTACATGACTATTGTGGTATTTTTTTTTATAATATACTGTTATGTTTTATCAACCGTTAACTGTCCGCTGCTGAACATAGCCTCTCCCATAAGCGGAATTTGCAAGTAGTTGCCATACTTGGCAGGCAGATTGGTAACCGCAGTTTGTTTTTTGGCGATGTTTTAAGAGCCCATCCTTCCACTATAAGCTCTCTTAGTCGCCTCTTACAACGTCCACGGGAAAAGAAGGGGTGACCTATTCTATGATAGAACCTGCACGTTTGTTTTTTTTTACAACACAGGGGTAACCGAGCATGCGGCTCACCTGATGGTAAGTGACTACTGCCGCCCATGGTCACCCACAACACCTACGGCATTGCAGGTGTGCTGCCGGCCTTTTAAAAAGGAATATGTTCTTTTCTTGAAGGTTATGTTGTCGTATCGGTTCGGAAATACTGCTGCTGGATGTTGATTCCAAAGAGCTTGCAAAGACCATAAAGCTTGCAAATAAGTATACCATGATGAGCAGTCATCAGAGGTTATGGTTACCTACAGCACTAGCAGTGTACTGTACGAGGTCTGTCCGGAAAGTTCGTATAAAAGTGTTCTGGAATGCGAGAAAGAGGAGTGGGGAGGCCAGGTAAGCGCAGGACCCCTTCCTTATGTCCCTAACAATGCTTCAGTTCTGGTCTGACCGCCGTGCGGTGCGAACTGGCTTGTCACGCCATCTGTGAAGTTACCTCTTAACGAAACCCCGTCGGCATGGAGCCCGCTTCCGTTGAAGAGCAGCGCGTCGTAATCAAGTTTCTCTCGAAACTCGGCAAGAATGGCCGTGAAATTTTTGCCGATCTCAGAACAGTTTATGGGGATGATGCTGTGAAGGAACCAACCGTCCACAAGTGGCTAAAAAGATTCAGAGAGGGCCGAGAAAGCGTTCAAGATGACCCACGTTCAGGACGTCCTTCCACTTCACCAGTTCCAGACAGTTGATGGAAAATTCTACGTCGATGTGCTCAGACGCCTCAAAGCTCGTGTGGCACGAGTTCGTCCAGAATTGGCGCGAGAGGGGCGTTGGATTCTTCACCACGACAATGCCCCTGCCCACACCTCTCTTGTTGTCCGTGAGTTTTTGAGTAAAAATTCCATTACGGTGACCGAACACCCCCCTATTCGCCGGATTTGGCCCCGTGTGACTTCTTCTTGTTCCCAAAAACCAAATTGGTACTTCGGGGGCGGCATTTGGGGGACATAAATGAGATAAAAAAAGCTACGACGGGGCAGCTGAGAAACCTACAACCAGAGGACTTTCAAGGAGCCTTCTCACAGTGGAAACGGCGTTGGCACAAGTGCATTATGTCACAGGGGGAGTACTTTGAAGGGGATAAAATTGATTTACCTGAATAATTGTAAAATAAAATTTTTAAAAAACTTTTATACGTACTTTCCGGACAAACCTCGTACTTGTATAGCTGACTATACAACTATGAATCACAGCACTCAGTATGTATTGTATTGTAAAATCTTTATTTTACATAATTTACACTGGACACTTTAAAAGATTTAATATACAACGGCGAATTTATCCCATAGAGGCATCTCTTACAGTCAACTTTTGAGAAGCTAAAAGAAAACTATAGAATATTCAAGGACATAAACCATATAGCTATGTATGTATGGTTTATGGTTATTACATTATATGTATACAGTTACAAGAATTAATACAATTTTATAGGAATACATTATACTATATTATATATTATAATAACTATACAAAGCGAATAGTTTCACTGTAGCACCAAACACACATTTACATATGTTAGTTTTCACACATAATATTGTATAAAACACTACACTTGCCTACTTCTTCTTGTATTTTTTTCTTTGATGGGTGAAAATGGTAGGGTAACCGCGCCTGCGCTAACGGGATACGCTGGAGGAGCACCAGTGAAGGGCGATCGATAAGAATGAAAACAGGCCAGTTAGCCCATTATGATAAATTTATCAAGAATTAACCATGATAGTTTCCAGAGGGAACTACAAGGTCGGCCTGGTTGGATATATTGCTAGCAATGGGATTCTCAGTCTCCAGTACTAACAATCCCTTTCCCCCACACTTCTTCTTGTGTTCCTACATTAACTACTATATGTCTTATATCACCTTTTGTCCCACTTCGTACGAGTCATAATATTTCTGCCTCCGCGTGTCAGCGTAGTATTTCCTGTAGTATCTGGTGGCGGGGCCTGCTGCATACACAGAGGGATCCTTGGTCTTGAACTTGTGGTTAATGAGAATACCACCGTCGTAACCTATGCCGCTTTTATTTATTGCTAAAATTTCATATTGTATAAGTCTTAAGACCTACTGGAAAAGTTTCATAATAATTTATACATATAAGTTCCTTTAATAAACGTTAAATTTATAATAATAATCATCATCATCATCATATCAGCCTTTAACTGTCCACTACTGAATACATATAATAATACATACAAAAAATTCACAATACTTTATACAGAAATGTAATATTGTTTGTAATTAATATTTTGTATTTATGCCCATAATACCTGTATGGTCCCGGCATAGAATAGGCCACCTCTTCCTTTCCCCTAAGGGTCGTAAGAAGCGTCTAAGAGAGGGCGAGGGATGGGCAGCAGTGTTCCTCTTAAAACATCTCCAAAGCCCAACTGCGGTTACGAATCCACCTGCCAAGCATGGCATCTACTGGAAAAACCCCCTAGTGGGAGACTTATGTTCAACACAGTTAAAAGCTGATGTGATGATGATGATGATAAATTTAACGTTTACTAAGAGAACTTATATGTATAAATTTTATGTTTATTTTATACATATTTTATAATTCATAATCACTTAACAATAATAAAATCAGTTTTATATCTTACCAATGAACGCCTGTGTATTGATACCACGTTTCCCATAATAAAAGAAGGCAGAGCATTCCAATCGTATTTGTTTGAAATGTGACAAAAATTCTACATGTGTTACATTACTCTGGTCAACTGTCCAAGACTTGAAATAGTATGAACGGTAAACTGTCACGTTTAAGTCACTTAACACTTCCCTTATAGTTTGATCAATCTAGAAGTAAATAGAAATACCCTTAATATAAATATTACATTAATGTAATGAAATTTCAACTATGTAATATATGAGGGGAAAGGGATTGTTAGTGATGAGATTTAATAGCCCCATTGCTAGCAATACACCCCATCAGGTCGACATTCACGCGGTTTCCCCTGGAAACCATAGTGGTTAATTGTTGTTCAATTGGTTACTGTGGGCCAACTGACCTGCCTTCATCCTCACCTATCATCCTTCACTGGTGCCCCGCCAGTGTATACCGATAGCACAGGCGGGGTTACCATTCCATCTTCACCAATTAAAAAAAAAACTATGTAGTATATGTAGATAGATACATACATAAACATTATAAAACACAGGCACCCTGGATTTCTTGCTGTCTTCTGGCGGGAACGGTTCCACGAAAACTATGTTCTCAGGAGGCACATTCATTTCCAGTAACGTTGCTAGACAGCAGTAAGCATGGATAGACGCTCCATAGACAATTATTTTATCTATTATACATTATATTATCTGTTATATCATATTTTATATCTATCATAAATTACATCTTAATCGACATAGACATTAAAATAATCGACATGGTCCAAAGATTAAACAAACTGAATTGGTAATTGGCTGGTCACAAAACTCGAAGAGCTAACAAGCGATGGGAAAAAAAGTTCTTGAGTGGCAACCGAGTACGGGTAAACTCAGTGTAGGACGACCCCCCATTAGATGGAGTGACGACCTGAAGTGCATTGTAGGTAGTCAGTGGATGCAGGTGGCTCAGGACCTTTCTTTATGGCGATCTGTGGGGGAGGTTTATGTCCAGCAGTGGACGGATAATGGCTGAAATAATGATGAGTGATGAAATTACATTTTACAATTTTATTAAATTGTAATTCATCTTACTTATATAATAAAATTGTAATTTTAAAAATGTGTGTACACGGGAGATCATCATCATCACCATTTCAGCCGATAACTGACCACTGCTGAACATAAGCCTTCCCATATTGCCAGTAGTTGCCACGCTTGGCAAGCAAGTTGACAACCACAGTTAGGTTTTTAGAGATGTTGTAAGTGAGGCGTTGCTGCCGATCCCTCTACCATTAAGTACCTTTAATCACCCACAAGAAATGGAAGGCATTCCTTTCTTGTGGGTGAATAAATAGAGACCTTAAAACACACTTAGAGACCTTAAAAACACACTTAAATTGACTTGCGTCTGTCTGTTCTGGGTCTACCATGAAATGAACTGAATAATTCTTAACATTTTGTTTATCATAAATCCCACCATAAAAGTCCAAAAGAACGATAAAAAAATTTGTATTTTGTTCAACTTAATATAAGATCCACAGTCGTTCGTAATACTTTTACTGTGTGTTGGCATTTACATTTATAATTATTATATTATAACTCTCTATACTATAACATGTCAATTCAAACTAAGCGAATAATAGTAAATAGAAAGATAGATACTCTTTATTGTTTCCTCCAAAAGATTACAATATTACAATTATTATAAATATAAATATAAATATAAATATAAATATAAATATAAATATAAATATAAATATAAATATAAATATAAATATAAATATAAATATAAATATAAATATAAATATAAATATAAATATAAATATAAATATAAATATAAATATAAATATAAATATAAATATAAATATAAATATAAATATAAATATAAATATAAATATAAATATAAATATAAATATAATAATTTTACACACAATCATAATTCTGTCAAAAAAAAATCCTTAATATAAGATTACTTTCATTGTTAGTCAATATGTTATAGTAAACCACTGTATACTATAATATATCGATGCAAACAATGTAAATATTTTTACTTACAATCATAATTCTGCCAAAAAAAATCTTTAACATAACCAAGTGCTTTATTTGCGTCCATAATACTATTAACGATAAACACATTGTCTGGAACATCGTTTGTTACGAATTTAATTTCTTCTCTCAATTTTGGCACATCAAGACGGGTATATAATACTTTTCCAGCCCTATAAATAAAGGATTTCTTTTAATTATAATTATTATAAAGTTTGACTATTGTAATAGTTCGCACTAGTCAGTTTTAATGTAAATCATATAAAATTTACAATTTAAGCTATTAAGTCTTATATTTAAAATAACATACGACGTATAAAGTGATTAATATAAAACTTAGATTAGACATTTAAGTCTAAATATTGTAACAAATGTACAATTATTAGACTGAATACTGTGCAAAAAAGAATGTTTAGTTATAGAAGCATCTAGAATCAATTTGCATGTAGAGGATGATTTTTAGTCATGCGCAGTTAAATTTAAAAAGAAATAAAAAGAATAAATCCAATTGGCAGATAATCCTACCAAATATATCAAAAATAATAATATGGTTATTTGATTAGAATTATTTTGTTTAATTCCGCTATCATTAGCCATATAGCTAATATAAAGGTTGTAAAACTTCTGGTATTAATAGTGGTGGTCAATCTTCGAGTATTGGTAGTCACGAACATACTAATGTTAGTGGAATTAAACAAAATAATTCTGATCAAATAACCAATGATTTCCATAAAATAACATCTAGTTCAGTAAAATAATAAACAGTACAATGCATAGTTGAGCCTCTTTATTCGCTGGCAACATCTTAAAAAATACTCTGGAAGAAAATATAGTTGATAGAAGTTCAATGAATAGGTAAAATAAATGAAAAACTTAGTATTATGTCATAAAAGTCAATAATATGGTCTCAAACAGACCTAAATAAAGAAAATTACAAAAATTTGTTAGTCAAATAATAATAGAGAATAAATAGCAGTTACTTGAATTGTTCATCCCATTCCAATAGTTCGTGTAAATAATTCGGATGTTGATATTGCTTCCCGAATGTAAGAAATAGCATATCGTAATAGTATTTTGATCCATTGGCTAGCGTTACACGTTTTGCATGCCTGGGATATAATAATCACTAATGATTAAAGATAGCATTCAACAAAAAACTAACTTCAATTGTGATAAAACTAGTTATTTTGATTTTAAACCTAAACTAATCAATCGATTTCGATAAACATTTTATAGGACCAATCTGTGAGTATATCAGACCAGCATATTACCAGAGGGAGAGTTTGTACAAAAGTCGTTTGCTTAGGTACCTCTGTTCCATTCGTGTTTCAACCGTGAAGCAGTTGTGTTTGCATGGTTGTGTTTCGGTTTGAAAGATGGGATATGGCGTGAATTTACAGGGTACAGAGGAATAACACCTGAGTCTTCAGGAATGGCAACGCATGGGGGGTATCATGGGCGAAACAGTATCATGGGCGAAACGACAGTATACTTTCCATGTTATGTCCATGGTATAAAAAAATCCTTTCAGAACGATAGTCTAAAAAAATATAACCGAATTTAGAATCTTCTTTTTGAAGTCGGTAAAAAATTAAATAACATCATATTAATTAAATATAATATTAAACCTTTAGTTGCATGTAAAACAATTCCAACTTTCATAACAAATTTCTAACTTTCATGTGTGAAAGAATTGCCGTCAACTTGTTAATGACAGTACAGATGAATCAAATTTTAAGTTGTATAAAAAAAAGCGAATCCTTTTCCAATAGCAAGAGACCGATTGTTTTTTTTTTCTATAAACTGTCTTTAAAACGTAAAAAAATAATTAACTATTAGTTTTAAACAAACATAGAACGAAAAATGACAAATAGTTTTGAGAACAGTTCCTCGCACTTGACAGCTATATGTGCCGTGTTAGTTAGTATAAGAGATTTAAATGTATTTATCGTTTTCCAATCTGTTTTTTTTTTTTTTTGGGAATAATTATCAGTTTTACTGGTAAGCATAGTACTTCCTTTTAAGAATGTTAATAATTTTAATTTTCCCTGTAGCACATATATCGAGTTTTAAATCAATAAGTAGTAATAAAAAGCTTACCTATCTATTTCAACAACTGTTCCATACACAATATTCAAATAGTAAGTGTATGGTACACTTTTCAGAAATTTGTCCGAGTTGTAACGAAACTTCGAGAACATCGACTCGGTAGGATACTTCGAATGTTTAACGTAAGGCAAGCCTTGTGGTGATATGAGTGTTACATTTGTAAATACCAAATATGATATTGAATCGCTAAAACAAAAAAAATTATGTTAATAATTATATGAACTATTGTCAGTCAAATGAACCTTCGAGATACCAAAAGGCAAGAATAGGGGAGGAGAGAGGTTTGTAATGGAGTCAGACGAGACCATTACAAGAAATATAGAATTTCCGAGGTCCACATGCTACCCATGGTGAAAACTATCGTAGATATATGGTTAACTGGTAGGGAATACCATACGGCATTATGCTCGCCATTTGTACAAATTTTATTGTACAATAAAGAATAAATAAATGTAATAAAATCAGCTAACTTACCTGACTTCGTGCTCACATAACATCTCTTATTAGTACCCCTGGAGCGAACTAATAACTCAAGCTAAGTGAATATGGTAAGGTTTTTTTTCATACAGCTTAAAATGGCAAACAAGAACTTAAAATGACAATCCACCTGATGGAAAATGATAATCGTCGCCTATAAACATGAGCAGTGCCGTGCATATAACAGAGTATACTGTTTCGCCCATGATACCCCCCATGCGTTGCATATTAATATTTCAATTACACTGAATATAACAGTATTATTCCCTTAAGGCACGACTTGGGCAACCTTACCCTATTTCAGTTTTTATCTATGAAAAATTCTGTTTCATTGAGATATAAATTTCCTTGCAGAGTGCAACACTTCATCAAAGTTCTTAACATATTGTAACCCATAAAATATTTCCCTTCTTTTTAGGCAATTGTGTAGCTAATGAGATAGTACACCTTTTATAGCATAGACTTTACGAGCACATATTACTTGCTAGACATATAGGATATATTCGGTTGCTTATGAACGTCAATTTTTCTTAAACTTCTTTAAAGACTTTTAGCGGAAAATAATTGATAAGTATCTTGAATGTACATAGATTTCTTTTTTAAATGAATCAGTTAACAAAAGTTTGCAGCGAGTGTTAGAGTTAGTACCTGAAGAGTAAGGTGTTGAGGAAAGCCATCGCGGTACTAGAAGCGCCTACTACAACAATCCTCGTATTCACGTAAGCTGAAGGGACACTTGTCAACTTTTTCCCAATGAACCACGTACTAAACGTCATTCTAGAACATAATAACTATAATTGACTTAATATAAGCTTGATTAATATATGGCCAGTGACCATACCGTTCTGAGTGACCATACATACAACATGGTGTACGAATTCATCGTTCTGATTGATTCGTGATATGCTTTTATGAAAAGAATACCTAATTATTGTAATAATCCTCCGTTTGCAAGGAAAAACTTTATTTTCTACTGATGAAACATTTTTTTATAAAAAAGTCAGTAAATTTAGAATGACACCTACATTAGTATCTGAATCATAAAAATTAATGGAATTAAATCTTCCTTTTTGAAATTAATGGAAAATGTATTATACGAACAGAATCTACATTTCTTTCCGCATAAAAACTACCTACCTACCTTCGTTTTAATCGTCTTTTACTGGTTATCTATAACTGTACGTACATATTTTTGGATAAATTAATAATTTCCTTAAATTCCGGTAAAGAGGTACAATCTATTTCAGATTTTCTTGGTATAAGTGGAATCATGGCAGACGCTATATTATTTGCCTTATGTGCTGCCTGAAAAAATCAAAAACATATTTACAAGTCAGTAGATAGTATTCTTAATAAAACAGTCACATCAGGAAGTACTAAAATAAACAAAAATAACAATAGACTAAGGAAAAGAAGAATACAGAAATTTAAATTATTCTACATACCCACTTATTTCTATATGCAGTTAGCCATAATAATGCAGTAGTGCCAGAGAGACGCATAATGTCTCTGGCAAAGAACCTGTAATGTGCCCGGAACACAGGATAAACGAACACCGTCTTCAATGAGGTGAAGCCACTGCTAACTCCTTGCCCTCTCACATGATATTTATGGACATGAAAAGAATCAATGTTATATTTTGCACGAATGTAATCTATTTGTTCCGGTGATCTGTAAATTAAAATTTATTGCTTTTATCTTAACAATATTTGTAATATCTTTATCATTAATTATTATTTCAACCCTTCATTATCCACTAGTGAAGATCCTTATTTTCATAGGACTTTCTAATAATCGAGAATCTACCTAATCAATTACCAGTACTTCGAAATATATGTCTTTTTTGTCTTTAACTGATGACCTCATTTTGGAATCTGTAATGATGAAGCTTTAAAGTTTTCGATATTAGGAATTTTCATTGAATTTCTAAAAAACTACTAGTTTTTAAAACTTCTCTAACATCTATTTCAATTCCAAAGACGTCAAAAGACACAACATCCTTTATTGAACCTTAAAGTGTAGCACATAATGCAAATACAGTGTTTCGCAGTATAATTCCTTTATACCCACTGTAATTAAGAATTTGACAAGAATATTGACTTACGATACTGATTCAAATTATTGTGCTTACTCTAGTATTCCCACCCCTATTATGGTGAAACCGCTTAAAAGTACATAAGCTTTATTGTGTTTATCTCTTGTCAAATCATTCTCGATGGTCCAAAGTGTTTCTTTTCCATCAACATTGTGCAGAAGTTGTGCTATTTGCGGTATGTCTGCTAATTCCACTTCGCGTACTCGTAATTTGCTATAAGCAAAGTATATTGAATAATTATTATTATTAATCACAGAAAAAAGTCGTGTAAATTTAATTTGGATTGCATAAAAATTGTCTTTCACTTCGTGCTTCGGAGAACACGTAAACCTATCGTCCTATAAATTACGTTAAGAGTACAACAAAGGTGGTCTAAAAAGCTCTTAATAATAGAAAGATTCCGTGCTTAGGTACTTTATTTGTTTAAGAAGTATACAAAGAAATAAATCTACCTCATAACCGAAGATCTGTGAGCAATAAATAAAGCATATTTGCAGCAAATATATGGTTTTGTAGGCACATACTGTAATAGAGAAAATGTGAAGTGATTTTGAAGAGACATTTCATACTAAAATTAATGTTCTACAACTCTCATATTAGAATTAAGATTGTTGCTATGCTCAAGTTTTATGGTATTTTATCTAAATACTAAGCATAAGTACAATAATAATAACAATAAAAAGCATATAGATTAGACATCTAGAGAGAAAACGATACGAGAATGTCATAGAATACCACATCAGAATATTAAGAATACCATCTCGATATCGCGTTAGAAGCCATTATTAAATGTTTTATATATAAAAAAGCAAATTGTTTTTTTTTTTTTTATATATATATCAGCTTCTTAGCTTACATTAAAATGCTGTAATAACGAGAGCGTCTTGTCGGCACATGGCATGCGAATTAAACAATAGTCATAAATGTTCATTACTTCAAATGCCGCTTCCAAGAAATCAAAAGCATGTCTGAAAATATTATTGTTATTTATAAAATACAAACGAATTGAGATCTCGCTTTTTGTCAAAAACCTATTGAAACTAATGACTACGTTACCTCTCATGAATGTCGTCTCTCAAACCAAATAGTTCAATCATAAAAGCATTGGGTTCTCCACAAATAGTTGTTGCTTCACTATCTTCAATTTCTCTAAGTTTGAACAATGAATTTCTACCTACAATCACAGTATGAATGAAGCCCGGAATGTATCATAATATATGTATACGAAGTGAAATCGAAAAGAAAATATTTGCATTATTTTTAGGTGATACACCTATAGATATTTTATTGGTACAATTGAACATTTTCCAAAAAACATGGATCGAATGAAATATTCCATAGGAATGTTTTTTAGTCCGCTAATTTAAGAATGATATTTAATTTCACTAGTAAAACAGTTTCCTAAAATAATTCTCTAATGTTTTTGCTTTTGTTCCTTTAATTATTTTTTTAACTTAATCATTACGTAATATGTAGCGAATATTACAATTATTATTCAAAAATAATTAATATAATTTATTAAAATTTTCATAAATACGTACTTTTTCTTCTGGTCTTCATCACAGACAATCTTGTCCTCTTCCAGTATGTCATATCATTGGTTCTATAATGAATACATTATAAATTATAATTTAAAATACTCTTCAAGGAGGGAAAAGGATTGTTAATAATGGAGACTGAGAATCCCACTAGCTAGATAGCAATATATCCAACCAGGTCGAAATCCTCGCGGTTCTTCCTAGAAACTACCATGGTTAATTCCTGATGAATTCATCATGATGGGCTAATTGGCCTGTTTTTATTCTCATCTATCATCCTTTACTGGTGCTTCGCCGGCGTATCCCGTTGGCGCAGGCGGGGTTATAATATCATTTTCACCCATCAAAAAAAAAACTCTTCAAGAACAAAGTTATACACGTAAATTTTTAAAATGTAAAAAGTTAAAAAAAAACTTACAATTGTTCAAACGAATTCACGTCTGGTACGGTCAGTAACTTCTTGTCGATATTAATAATATCATAATCGAACGTATCACCCTCCAACAAGTCAATGACAGAGTAATTAGTAGTCTGCGATTGTGTTGGGGACGTCGTATAATTTTCACTTAGGTCAACAGAAAATGTTTTATTTCTTAATTGCTCCATGCTATGTCGTTCTCCAATGCTGTGACCAAAATTCACTTTGCTTGACATCTTCGGTGTCTGATCAACTTTCTCTTTTGATGGTGCCTGTATAAACCGAAAATTTTAGTTAATTACAGTATCTTTACTTTTATCCATGTTTAAAAAACTAATCTAAATCTACTAAAATAAATCTAATAATAAACTAAATCTAAAAATTTCTAAATATAAGAAAAAGAAATGGTTATGGTGTTAGAAATGTCTATGCGTTACTAATTCATGCTAGATAGTAGTGAGAAATGATAGATGATGATGATGAAATCAGGTTAGTTGGTTCATCGGAACAAATTTTATCAGAGGGAGACTTTGTACAAAAGTCATTTGCTTGGGTGCCTCTGTTCCATTCGTGTTTCAACCGTAAAGCAGTTGTGTTTGCATATCTGTGTTTTGGTTTGAAGGATGGAATATGGCGTGAATTTATAGGGTACAGAGGAATAACACCTGAGTCCTCAGGGATGGCAACGCATGGGGGGTATCATGGGTGAAACGGTATACGATATACGGTTACCACTTTCCATCAGGTGGGCCGTCAGCTTGTTTGCCATTCTAAGTAGCATAAAAAAAATCCGCTACCATTAGTATGAGTGTAATTACCAACACTGGAACACACATACTAATAGTAGCGGAATTAAATAATTCTAATCGAATGACCAGTGATATGAACTTCCACGAGACAACACACCTAACACCTATTTCAGTAAAATATTGTTTATCCTTATTGTTTCATCCTGCGCTAATGCCCCATCATTGTCAATTATTAACATTGACAGATGCACCATCCCATCTTTATCCATTATAAAAACTCTTACCTTTGGTTCAATCAAAATTTAATTTCATTCCGTTCTAACCTCTCTTTAATTCCACATGAACATGAATTGAATGATATATGAAATCATGAATATAGGATGTATATATGAGTATACATATAACTTACCTCGTTAAATGATTTTCTTTCCAACTTTGATAACCTATCGAAAGGCCCGAATTTACCACGCATAATAGGTTCTCTGAAAAAAAAATTGTTTTATTGCTTTTGCTATCAATAGCAAACCTATTTATTATATGGAATATTCCTTTGGAAATATAAGTTTTTATATTACTATGTAAATAACAATATTACTTCGTTAAAATTCGGAAATTTGTTCTATTTATTTTGTTAGTTCCTACTAGAACTTAAGTTCATTTCGAAGAAATTGGAAATTTAGAAAAAACTCCGATTTTAGAAAAGATTAGATGAGGTAGATGAGAATAATACCTGAAGAAGGTAAAAGCCCTTAAAATAATATATATAAAAAAAAAGATATTACTATAGATATTATATTTTTGAATAAAACAAAGCAATGTAGAGGTAAAGTACAATAGGTTATTACAGTGTAAAATACTATTATGATTAAAAAATAAGATTCAAAACACAAACCCAAAAACGTTAAGCAATATATTTTCCCTTTTCTTCTGTTCTTTCTCGAATGGAGTAGCCTTGATCAATCCATGGTAAGGCTCTAATTCATAGATACTTTGAAGTTTTTGGTAATTTATTACGGAATTCAGACACATTACGCCGACAGCTTGATCTTGCGCCTAGATTTTAAATGATGAATTTTAAATTATTATATGTTACATTTATTTAGATATACCGTCCGTGAAATTACTGTGGAGATTACATAGAATATCAACACTGTAGCAGTAAATAAACTTCCATAGCGTAATGCTGAATGCTGGCTACATTAGCAACCAATTGTTACAAATTAATTTTAATATTATTATCTCTTTCTATTGTTTTATTTGTGAATACAATTAGTTGTCGATAAAGCTTTTCTTTCTTTCTTTTTTATTTGTACTGTTTGTTTTTGCATTGCAAGTTGCATTTCTCGCGCTAACAAGAACATAAATCTATACTTACCTCTGCAACAATCAGCTTCCTGTTCATATCTGGGTGTCTTCCAATAATTTCACTTATGTAGTAATCACCGTACAATTCCTTCAATCTTGGACATTTCTTGTCTAGAATCTCGACAATATCATCATTGTCTTCTTCACTAATAAATGATTTAATAAATTCATCTCGTACATCTTCAAATGCATAGCAGGGAGTCAGTGGATGCAAACGACTCAGGACCCTTCCTTATAGCAAGCAACCCTTAGCAGGCGGATTGACACCGCAGTTAGACTCTTAGTGATATTTTAAATAGGAAGCTACTGTCTATTCTTGTATCATTCAGTTCCCTTCATTCCCTCTTACGACACTCACGGGAAAAGAAAGAGTGGCCATCCAATGTCAGAACCACATGGCAATAGCCGTTGCCAATGATACCCGTCAGGGGGGAAAGGGATTATTAGTAATGTTGGATTAATAGTCCCATTGCTAGCAAGCTCTGTCACGTCAACCTCCACGCGGTTCCCCCTGGAAACCATCTTGACTAATTTATCGTTGAATTCGTCACGATGGACTAACTGACCTGCTTTGATTCTTATCTATCATCCTTCATTGGTACCCTATGAGTATATACCGATAGCTCAAGCGGGATCACCTTTTTATCATCCATTAAAATCCAAAAAAAATTATACTCGTCATTAATAATAAATGTAACAAAGAAATACCTACAATTAATTCTATCAGCGAAGATAAACTAAAAGACAAAATAGGACAAAGTTATATACACGGCTCGTCTTATCCTCAATTTGGGACAGAACTCCTGTCGCATGGCCGTCAACAGGAACTGCGTATTATCATTGTCACTGTCCACTTTCGCACTATATTTAAAAATGCTTCGTTTCTTGAAAACTGGATATCTCAAATATTTATCTGCAAATTATATTTTTAACTAGCATTTTCTGTTATTAGCTTTCGTACCCTAGTCTTTCAGAATTAGGTAAATCAATAAAAAAAATCAGTAAACTTATTATAAATACAAACAATTGCATAAAAAGATTACACTGGGAAAATATTAGGTGACCTTATCGCTAACAGCATTCACTTCCAGGCGAACTTTGGATAGAGAAGAATTATTATAGTTTGACCAGAAGCACGAAACTTTGGTCGTCTTTTTTAAATACATATAGAAACATAATACATACAATAATATAAATATAAATGTACATATTAATTTATTAATTACCTTCCGGACAATTTGTAGGTACGATCATGACAATGTAATTCAAATAATCATCATTGTTAAACACAGACACGAATGCCTCGTCTACGAAGAAGTCTGCAACATCTGTCAACATCTGTACAGGTAATAACAAAACGTTGAAAATAATATAGTGTACGAACAACGTGTTTCGCCGGATACACGATGGAATTATTAATTATTATTAATGTAATATATAATAAATACGAAATAACGTCTGAAAACATTGAAAATAATATAGTTAATTCTCATTTACTGATTCATTTTTAAATACCGATTATAAAAAAAAATAGAATTCTATAGAATCTATATTATATATATATATATATATATATGTGTATGTATTTTACAACACAGGGGGCAAACGGGCATGCGGCTCACCTGATGGTAAGTGACTACCGCCGCCCATAATCACCCACAACACCAGCGGCATTGCAGGTGTGCTGCCGGCCTTTTAAAAAGGAATATACTCTTTTCTTGAAGGTTATAATGTCGTATCGGTTCGGAAATACTGCTGCTGGAAGTTGATTCCAAAGAATGGTTGTTCGTGGAAGAAAGTGCCTTGAAAAACGCACAGTGGAAGACCGCCACACGTCCAGATGATTGGGATGAAATTTTAGTTTGTGGCTAAATAGACAGAAAGATATAGGTATATATGTAGATATTCAAGTAAAGCCGGAGAGAATCATATATAAATATCAAACCACTGACTGGAACATGTTCCTGAGCCAAAGTTCCCAGTCGGCGGGGTCGACGGCCGCCACGTTGGGGTGGTCGCACAACGCCATGAATCCCGTCACTTCTTTGTTCTCGTTTATCATGCATATCGATAATGTTGATAATTCGCTGTAAAGTATTAGTCTAATAAAAATCACTGGGGGAAAAGGAATTGTTAGTAATGGGATCTAACTGTCCCCTAGTAAATAATACACCTTATCGCGTCGACCTCCACGCGATTCCTCCTGGAAACTATCATGGTGTTGAATTCGTCACGATGGGCTAACGGTCCCACTTCACCCTCACCTATCATCTCTCACTCTATTTATAATATAAGGAATACATACTTACCTTTTTTTTATACCACTGAGATGGCAAACAAATTTTTTTAAGCAACTTAGAATGACAAGCAAGGTGATGCCTTGAGACCTACCTGATGAAAAGTGGTAACCGTCGCCCATAGACATGAACAGTACTATGGACATTACAGAATATATGCTATTTATTACAGAATATATGGCTATTTCATCCATGATACTCTCCAAGCGTTACCTATACATATATATACATCTGATGGTAAGCGGTTACCGTAGCCTATGAACGCCTGCAATACCAGAGGTATTGCAGGCGGTACGCGTGCGTTGCCGATCCTGAAGAAACCTCTTTACCCCTTTTTTGACGAGCCTTATACTTATGTAGGATTGATTGTAGGGTTCATCTTATAAATATATATACATACATACATACATACATATCTGTCACGCCTGTCTCCTATTAGGATAGGCTGAAACAATGGAACGCTAAATGCTTCTATTCAAACAAACCTCTTTCGCTTCTTCCGCATTCGTCAATCTTTTCATACACGCTCGCCGGTTACGCGCACTTTTAATTTGGCCCTTCTTCAGCATGTCGCCTATTTGGTCAACATACGTCTGTCTAGGGCGGCCCCTACCGACATCTCCATTCATTCTTGCTCGATAAATCTCTTTCGTAATTCTTCTTTCATCCATCCTCTCCAAATGGCCAAACCAACGCAACATTCCTTTTTCGATTTTTGTCACTACATCGTCTTTCAGTCCACACTTCTCTCTAATTAACAATTAAAATATAAGAATTATTTTACAATTAAATATATACATTTTTGAATCGTCCAAGTCAACAAAACACTCTTGCGGGTCGCTGGCCCGTGCGCGGTATCTTGCTCTGCGCGCGCAGCCAACAATCACAAAGCGTTTGCGCGACCGCCGCGCGCATCTTGCAAGTGAGTCCCGTGACCAAGCGTCGTCACATAAATAATATATAACAAAATGTTTGTTTGTCTGCTTGTTTTTTTAAGTTCAATTATATTATAAAAGTTGATATTTATAATAAACATCGGTGAGTATCATCTCACCACACTTACATCAATTCAGCTACATCGACAACACCAAACAATGGCTCTGTGTGTTCCCTTTTCCAAAATAATTGTACATCGTACTTGTCACTATCCACCGCCCTTCTAAATCTTCTACCAGTGGGACCAACGTTGAAATCAAAATATATTGACATTATAATTAAGCATACAAATATATAACTCCAATGCCAAACGTAGATAAATCTAATAGGCCATGAAAAGAACAAGGTATATCCAGTCTTAACTGTAGGTCAGTATCATACAATCAATAATCATGTTGATAAAAAAAAACTGAAAAGCACAAACAAATTCAATCATTCGATTTGGCACCAACTATCAATAATCCAATATAACTACTGACATAATTCCTAAACTATGAATCGATATAAAACAACAAAAACAATGATAACAATTTTATCTATGACTACATACAAAATAATAAACAATTCAAAATCAATCATAGAGATTGTTTTTAATATTATTATGCACCAAGATTAATTAATCAGGAAAAACAACCAATTAAATCCATAAATATTGATATACGAAAAAGTCAACATGTACAATTGCAGAATGAAAATAAAGCGCATCCGACCGAATTATGCACTCATTTCTAACTAATCTTGCTTGAGCCAAAGTCTTCTTAAACAAAAAAAAAACTTAAAATTTAAACATGGAATTTCATTTGTACGATATTTGGCGCCACTTACACTCTTGTCTATGATAAGAAATTATTTTTAAATATTTTACTAAACCACGCGTTATCTTACGGAAATCAATATCACTGGTTAGTCGATTAGAATTATTTTGTTTAATTCCGCTACCGTTAGTATGTGCGTGTCTGCTGACACTCGAAGATTGAACGCTACAATTACTACCAGAAGTTCTATAACCTTCCATATTAGCCATCAATCCATTTCGACTTTCGACTAACAGACACGTGATTCACTTCTAAACGAGACATCTTCAGACAACATCTTTTTTTTGTATTCAGTCAGAGGGTACTCAGTGCAAATTAATTTAATAAAAATTGGCTCCTCATTTATTTTTATTTTAGTTGTACTTGTCGTGAGACATAGGAAGTTAAAAAAAAGACTGTAAACGAGAAACTCTAAAAAATACGTATTTAAAACATTAAATAAATAAAATACTGTTATTTCTTCTAAAATACTGTTAATTCTTCTAAAATACTGTTTAATATTCTTCTCAGACCAAAATATACTTTATTTCTTGTAAAAAAAAAAATTGGTAACCCTAAATGTTGGGCAAAATTACTGTAATCGTGTGATAGGCTCTTTAGAATTTTCTTGTCGTAAACAGACATAATTTTTCTCATAATACCTATTTGCTTAAAAATCCATTCATGAGTAACAAGAATACGATCTTTTTAACCTTCACGATATTATTTATTACTATTACCTACTAATCTATCCTACTTCCCACTAATACCAGTAGGAAATAGTCATGCGTAATATAGATACGGCTTTGATAATTTTAGACATAGTAAATTTAAATAAATACACACAATGTTAACAGAGATTTAAAACAGTAACTGTTGAATTTCTTGCGAGCTCTTCTCAACAGATAACTTTCCGAACCCCGCATTCTTAAAAAAAATATCGATTGTGAAATAAAGTGCTTGTAAATAAGTTTATTTGAATAATTAATTTGGTTCGTTTACATTTTTTCATTTAATTATTTATGGAAAAAGTCACCACTTATTTTAATATCATCTATGTCGGTCGGAAATGTCTATTCATTCCGATCGGATTATTGCATTTTTTTATACTACTTAGAATGGCAAACAAGCCGACGGCCCACATAATGGAAAGTGGTAACCGTCGCCTATAGACATGAGAAGTATCATGAACATAATAGAGTATACTGTTTCGTCCATGACGACCGTTTCAAACCGACCACAGCTATGCAAACACAACTGCTTCACGGTAGAAACACGAATGGGACAGAGGTACTCAAGCAATAGACTTTTATACAAAGTCTCCCTCTGGTAGATTTAGATATTATATATTGAACAATGATTGAATAATATGATATTTAATATATACATTGCCAATTGAGAAAAATTGCCAGTAGTTGCCACGCTTGGCAGGCGAGTTGGCAACCGCAGTTAGGCTTTGGTGATATTTTAAAAGCTAAGCTAAGGCTTCTGCCCATCCCTCGACAATTAAGTTCCCCTAGCCGTCTCTTATGACACCCATGGGAAAAGAAGGGGTTGGTGACCCGTTCTATGCAGGGGGAAAGGGATTGTTAGTAATAGAGACTGAGAATCCTATTACTAGCAAATTATCCGACCAGGTCGACCTCCTCGCGGTTCCCACTATCTATCTAGGAAACTATCATGGTTAATTCCTGATGAATTCATCAGGATGGCCTGTTTTCATTCTCATCTATCACCCTTCACTGGTGCTCCGCCAGCGTATTCCGTTAGCGAAGGCGGTGTTACCATTCCATTTTCACCCATCAAAAAAAAAAGACCCATTCTATGCCGGGAACACATAACTAAAAAATATATACATATATAATATTTATTTACAAATTATACCTAATACTATAAATCTTTCAGGGTTAGCATTGATTTTGTTATCGAATTAACGCTTTATCGCAATACACAGAAGTTATAAAAGTCATTGGTAGGTTCGCGCAATTGTTATTCCTAAGTTAAGGGTAAAATGTGGAAGGTGCCGCTTCTCTGTTTGTTTCTGGGGGTAACAGTGCTTGCTGGTACTTCTCCCCATGCAGAATACATTGAACATTTATACAAAACTACACAAAATGGAGGAAGGTTTTCGGACAATATCCTGGAAGACGCTAATTTAGATGTGGTAAGTTTATACAATCAGATTTTAAAAATAAAAAAAATATATATATATATATATATATATATATATATATATATATATATATATATATATTATATATATATATATATATATATATATATATATATATATATATATATATATATAATATTGCGAAAATTTCCAACACAAGGCCGATTAAACGAAATTTAAATTTGTCAAATTACATTCTACTGTATTGTCGGTTAGATCATTTACCAAATTACAGCAACGAAAAACTATTAGAATAATGTAAACCAAGCATCATCATCATCATCCTCATATCAACCGTTAGCTGTCTACTGAACATAGGCCTCCCCCATAAGGGGGATTTTGCCAATAGTTGCCTCGCTTGACAGGCGGTTTGGCAACCGCAGTTAGGTTTTGGTGATGTTTTAAAAGGGACGTTGTTGCCAATCTCTCGACCGTTTTTTTTTTTTATGCGTGAAAATGGTACACATGGCTACTAGTATAGTATTTTTTATTTTGATGGGTAAAAATGGTATGGCGCCTGCGCTAACGGGATACGCTGGCGGAGCACCGGTGCAGGGTGATAGATGAGAATGAAAACATCCCATCATGATGAATTAATCAGGAATTAATCATGATAGTTTCTAGGCAGAACCGCGAGATGGTCGACCTGGTTGGGTATATTGCTAGCAATAGGATTCTCAGTCTCCATTGCTAACAATCCCTTTCCCCCCATCTCTCGACTGTTGAGTTCCTTTAGTCGACTCTTATGACACCTATGGAAAAACCAAGCATATTATAAACTAATTTATTTACCATTTCAGGAAGGCCTAGTAAGAAAATACAACTATCCAATCGAAACTCATACTGTGACCACTGAAGACGGTTACATTTTGGGAGTGCACAGGATTCCACATGGCCGTGACAAGAACAATGTGACAGATCCGAATAAGCCAATAGTATTTTTAATGCATGGGCTCCTTTCGTCGTCTGCTGACTGGATTCTTATGGGACCTGGAACCGCATTTGGTAAATTTGCTTTTATATGGCATACATGCACTCATACACTTCATCATTTTACTGCTCTTATTCCCATTATTTGGAGTCGACATAATATAATTTACCAGAGGGAGACTTTGTACAAAAGTTGTTTGCTTAAGCACCTCTGTCCAATTCATGTTTCAACCGTGAAGCAGTTGTGTTTGCAGGCTTGAAGTGTTTCAGTTTGAAGGGTGTCTCGAATCGGTGAATCGAAATTTGGTAATTTAAAAAATCGGTGACGCAATGGGTGTAGCGATCTAGCCTAGAGCCGATCGCTCCACGGGTTAAAGCTAGTCCAACTCTTTGCAGCTTACCTCCTTGCCGAAGAAGGATACGACGTTTGGCTGGGCAATGCTCGCGGCAACTACTATTCACGTAAACATGTTCGCTTGAACCCAGACGCCATTTTAAGTACTAGGTACTGGAAGTTCTCATGGGACGAAATAGGCAACATAGATTTGCCGGCCATGATCGATTATGCGCTTGCGCACACCGGCCGAGACAGGCTGCACTATATCGGCCACTCTCAGGGTACCACGTCGTTCTTCGTGATGGGTGCCCTACGGCCGGATTACAATAAGAAAATTATCTCGATGCACGCGTTCGCTCCGAATGCTTATATGGAAAACAACAGGAATCCTCTATTGTTAATGATATCGCCATTTGCTACTAGTCTTGAGGTATGTGTAAGAGACCTAGAAATTTTAGATTTATGATAATACTAACTGTATTCATTAAGCAAAAATCAATATTCACAGTATACTTACATTATATAGATAAAGTATCTCCATACAAATGCTTCGAGAAAAGCGGATCAACTTTTTCATACAATTTTGTATGATAAATAATTATGAGTGATTCCTTAATAAATTATATATTTATTTGGCAGTCTATGAGGGAGGCTTATGTTCAGCAGTGGACGGATAATGGCTGAAATAATGATGAGGAATTTAGAATTATACAATAAAAATTGTACTATCATATAGCGAATATTAATGCATTTTTTTGTTAATGGATGATAATGGACTGGTAGCTCCGCCTGCGCTATTGGTATACACTGGCGGGCCACCAGTGAGAGATGATAGATGAGGATGAAGCAGGTCAGTTGGCCCATCGTGACAAATCCAACAATTAACCAATCAAGATGGTTTCCAGGGGGAACGGCGAGCAGGTCGACCTGATAAGGTTTATTGCTAGCAATGGGGTAGCTAATCCCCATTACTAACAATCCCTTCCCCCCAATTTTAATATATTAACTGTCGTTGCAGAAAGTGGGATCTGTATTTGGTCTCGGTGAATTTATGCCCAACACTGCAATAATGACGTGGGCCGGCCAAGCGTTGTGTATGGATGAAGCACTTTTCCAACCCGTGTGCAGTAACATTTTATTTCTTATCGGTGGTTGGAGCGTATCGCAACAGAACACTGTAAGTATTTATCTAGTCTAGTTTATAATGGGGGAAAAGGACTGTTAGTATAAGGGTCTAACTGCCCCATTGTTAATATATTTTTTTTTAGCCCACGGAGGTGGCAAACAAGCATACGGCCCACCTGATGGTAAGCGGTTACCGTAGCCTATGAACGCCTGCAATACCAGAGGTATTACGCGCGCGTTGCCGACCCTGAAGAAACCTCTTTACCCCCTTTTGAAGAACCCCATGCTGTAGTCTCTCGGGAAAACCTCGGCAGGGAGCTCATTCCATAACCTGAGTGTTCGTGGGAGAAAGCATCTCTGAAACCGCATTGTACGCGACCATTTAGGCTGTAAGGTATGAGGGTGAACTCCCTTTTTTTTTTTAACGTCTGGAAAATGCTTTATGCAGACCCATACACCTTGTGGGAGGTGAATGGGTACTGTGGGAGTCCCCCCGTAAGGTGGGGGTGTACCCACTAAAAACCAGACGATATACCCTCGAGGTGCCATATGTCGGAGACATGGATTCGCTTTCGCACTCACCACATCTCCGACGGCAGCGAGGGTGAACTCCCTGCCGATGGTGAGCCGTACGATTATAGAAAGTGGCCATAGGCATCATATTGAACAATTCCTCTGAGCACAATCCGTTGTATAAGCGGTAGAACACGCAGAGTGAGGCAAAATCTCTCCTAAGACTTAAGGGTTCGATACCGCTTGCAAGCATGGGATGCAAATGATATATCCTATATTAACATGCAAGCATGTTAATATAGGATATATCCTAAAAACCACGTGGAACTAGGCCTGATAGGATATATCCTATCAGGCATAGCTCCACGTGGTTCCCTCTGGGTTAAGGGGGAAAGTTATTGTTAGTAGTTAATGGGGAGGTTAATCCCCATTGCTATCAATATACCTTATCAGGTCGACCTCCACGCGGTTATATTAAAATTGTAACTGCACGGTATTTGAACATAGGAGATATTATATATATATATCACATTTGTCTTCTTAAATATCAAAATCTGGTGTATGTGTTATTTTAATATACCATCATCTATTTAATTTGTTTTTCTATTTTTAAAATCCCCGCATACGAAGTAATAAACAGAAAGGCAGACAAAACAATAATATTCATTTCAGCTATTGTTTACAGACTATGATTCCTGTGAAATTGGGCCACACACCGGCCGGGGCGGCCGTGAGACAGTTCGTCCATTACGCTCAAGGGATCGCCAGCAAACGCTTCCGCCGGTACGACCAAGGAAGTATGAAAGCTAACAGAAGAGCCTACGGGACTAGACGACCGCCAGAGTACGACCTGTCCAAGATCACAACTCCTGTTTTCCTCCATTACGCCGACAGGGATCCAATGGCACATGTTAACGATGTAGATAGATTATTTAGGGAGCTCGGCAGACCCGCGGGGAAATTTCGTATATCACTACAGAGTTTCGGCCACTTGGACTTCATATGGGGTGTCGACGCTAAAGAATTACTGTTTGATAGGGTAATCAATCTCCTTAAAGCGATGGACGTCCATGGTGTAGATGGGCAGGTTTAATGTATACAATAAATTTGATGGTATTTTATAAAAACAGCGGACAATATTTTTAATAATATTTAATTTATCTTTTTGACTCACGTGTACATCAAGTTTCAGTTGGAAAAAGGAAGAGGAAAAAGACCACAGACAAGAGAGCACACACTGTCATAAACAACTACAAGAGTTGCCACCTATGAATAATATTAATAATATTTTTGGACCTTTAGTGACCACACTTAATACTCCAACACCCCTCCTCAATAAAGTGTCCAAAAAGAATAACCAAAAAGAACCTGTTCTAATATTTTGAACTGAATTTAAAAATATATATATATACACATATATAATATCATAGATGAATCATTTATTCTAAATCATCATTAATTTGCCTCTAAAATATATAAACTTTTCTTTACATAAAGGTTTTGTCAATATATCAGCTTGTTGCTCTCCAGTCTGTACATATTTTATGTTAATTATACTATTTTCTATGTTTTGTTTAATAAAATTAAATTTTATATCAGTGTGTTTTACTCTTCTATTGCTTTCTGGGGCATTACAAATAGTTATAGTTGCTTGATTATCAACATGCATTATTATTGGACCAGTACAAAATAAATTAAAGTCATTAATTAATTTTTTTAACCAAATCGCTTCTACTATAGCAGAACTAAGAGCATTACATTCCGCTTCAGTTGATGAAAGGCTCACAGATTGTTGTTTTTTTTGATGACCAAGCAACAGTACAATCAAACAATTTAAACAAAAAACCTGATGTTGATTTTCTATCATTAATATCACTTCCCCAGTCAGAATCCACATAACAACTTAATTTTGTTTCACTACTTTTACAAGAATATATCAATTTTAAATTTATTGTATTTTTTACATATCTCAACACTCTTTTAATTGAATTATACAATTTTTCATCAGCATGATTTTGAAATCTACTAAGATATGACACTGCAAAACACAAGTCAGGTCTTGTTCCTTGTACTGCATATATTAAACTTCCCAATAAAGCTCTACATTTTCTCTCATAAAAAGGATCATTTTCCTTTGATTTAACAAGTTGTAATTTATTTTCCATTGGTGTTTGTTGTGTTTTGCAGTCTGACATGTTTAGTTTTAATAATAACAATTTCAAATAATTTTCTTGACTTAATTCGGTGGTGCCCTCTCCAATATTTTGATTTACAGATATACCTAAATAATTTTTGACAGGACCTAAGTCTTTCATACAAAAGTTTTCAGATAAATAGGTTTTTAGTTCACACAATTGAGTATAGTCACTTGCACATAATAATATGTCATCTACAAACAATAATAAATATATTTTATTACCTTGTTCACATTTTGAATAAAGACAGTAATCATTTTCAGACCTAACAAACCCCTTCTTAGTTATTACAGAATGAAATTTTAAGTTCCAATATTTTGGGGATTTTTTTAAACCATATATCGACTTATTTAACTTAAGAACTATATTATTTTTGTTTATTGCACCCTTAGGGGTTTTCATATATACCTCCTCATCTATATTTCCATAAAGAAAGGCACTACGGACATCCAAATGATGAACTGGTAAATGTAACTTATTTGCTATGGCTAACAACACACGAAAGGTACTTAATCTAGCTACTGGTGCATATATATCATAAACCTCAAAACAGTCATTTTGTTGGAAGCCACGGGCTACTAACCGAGCTTTAAAGTCTGTAGGGTTCCCATCCATATCACACTTCACTCTATACACCCACTTGCAATCAATCACATTTTTCCCGATAGGCACAGGCACTTCAGTCCATGTGTTATTTTCATTAAGCACTTGTAATTCTTTATTCATAGCATCCTGCCACTTTTCAGAATATGAACTGCTGACAGCCTCTTCATAACTTTTTGGCTCTTCAATGACACATAGAAATGATGTTTCATAATCATTCCACCACAATGGTTTCTTTATTTGTCTTTTTTGTTTTTCTATAGTTTGTACATCTGTGTGAGATCTCTGTGGAGTTTCTTGGACATCACTTTCAGTTATTTCTTGTGTCCTCTGTTCTATGATAGAACTTGTGGTTTCTTGACACTTTTCCCCCTGTTTTGAGTCAGTTATACTCTCAAAATCTAATATAACCTCACTTTCTGGTAATAAAGTATCTGTTTGTTTTTCATCTGTTGATTTAATAAAGATTACATCTCTTTTTACCTCTATTGTATTATTTGTAGGTATGTATATCCTATAACCTTTGGTCTCTGTTATTCCAGACTCTCCATATCCAACAAAAACACCTTCTAAACTTTTTGAATCCCATTTTTGCCTTCTCACATCTGGCACATGTATGTGAACTTTACTCCCAAATAATTTGAGATGTGATATGTCATATTTTTTGTTAAACCAAATGTCAAATGGTGACTTTTCAGGAATATTTGTTTTCCCGGTTCTATTTAAATTAAACACTGCTGTATTGACTGCTTCTGCCCATAGATTCTTATTTAATTTTGCTGATAATAGCATTGTTCTTGCACATTCGACAACTGTTCTATTATCTCTTTCTATTTTTCCATTTTGTTCTGCAGTGTAAACTACTGATGTTTGATGTCTAATAGCTCTGTCTTCAAATAATTTTTTAACATTATTATTTATGAATTCTTTCCCATTATCTGTTCTTACTATTTTTATTTTATTTCCAGTTTCCTTTTCTGCCATATCAAGAAATTTTTTTATTTTTTCATACACTTCATATTTATTTTTTAAAAAATAAACATATCTGTAGCCTGAATAATCATCCTTGATTAAAAGAAAAAATCTTGATTGCCCTAAGGAACATACCTCCATAGGGCCGCAGACATCCATATGTACTAACTCACATACTTTGGTAGATTTTGAGTTACTCTTTTCAAATGGGAATTTATGCATCTTTCCCTTAATACAGTCTTCGCAGCTTTCAATTTGACTGTCCTCATACATAATATTATTTTTATTTAATATATTTCTTACATGTTGTAAGTTTTGATGGCCCAAACGCTTATGCCATTCTATCAAACACACTTCTTTACAGACTGCAGCATGCTCCCCTTGTGTGAATCTCATCATATACAGTTTATTTTTTCTAACACCAACAGCAACTACCATACCATTTTTTAAAATTTTACATTCTGTGCTATTTATATGTAAATCATGGCCCTTGTCCATGACACTTCTTGCAGAAAAAAGATTTATAGTCAGTTTAGGGACATATAAAACATTCGATATTGTTGTTTTTATCCACTTGTTTCCATTATATGCCAACAACTCTATAGTTCCTTGTCCTTCCGCATCTAATTGAGTTCCATCTCCTATTATTACTTTTTTTGGAGGGTTTAATTTCTGATAATATGAAAATGATTCTCTTTGGAACGACATATGCTCACTAGCTCCAGTGTCGACAATCCATTGACTGGAATCACTTATATTAGCAACAAACGCATTACTGATATCATTGCTAGTGTGCTGAACTTTCTTACTTCTCTGATTTTCTTTATTTTTCCTTATCCAACAGTCACCTATGGAGTGTCCAGATTTTTTACAATAATGGCAGACAATTCGATAACGACACTCTTTTTTAATATGACCTGGTTTTCCACATGAATAACATTTGTTTCTATGTTGTGACTGTACAGCACTTTTAGTTGTTAACGCTACTGATGAACTTGATTCCTTCATTCTTTCCTCTTCTATGAGTAACCTTGCTGTTAATTCATCTATTGTTTGATTACTTTCTGGAACTGATTCCCAGGCTGCTATGAAATGTTTGTATTTACTTGGAAGTCCCATGAGTATTTTAGTAATAAACATTTTATCCGGAATTGATGTATTACTGTCCAGTTGGTTTATTTTATTTCTTATTTCTTCCAGCTTTGATATAAAAAGTATAACATCATCCTCACATTGTAAATGGAAAAACTTCTGTTGTTCTATATGAAGACTGGTAGACGATTTTTTCTCATATATGGTTGATAGTTTCGCCCACATTTCTGATGCCGATTTTGCGTTTATGATGTGCACCATTATTTTCTCATGGATGTTTAAAACAATTAATGATTGGGCTTTTCGATCCTTTTTAATGAAATCTTCCGACGCCATTTTTGTCAAAGCGTCTTTTTCAACTACATCATATAATTCTAATGCTTGAAGTAATACACGAAGTTGGAACTTCCATGTGGTCCAATTATTTGTTCCTTCTAACTTGAATGCTAATTTTTCGAAATGCTTTTCCATCTTGAAGTTTTATTCTCGACTTGCCGCTTCGTCGACTCACCACGTGGATGCCCGTGATGATAATTTTTATTTTCAGAACTTTATAACTTTTTCAACACCACAAATGACTGAGCCCATAACCTGATGGTATTTTATAAAAACAGCGGACAATATTTTTAATAATATTTAATTTATCTTTTTGACTCACGTGTACATCAAGTTTCAGTTGGAAAAAGGAAGAGGAAAAAGACCACAGACAAGAGAGCACACACTGTCATAAACAACTACAAGAGTTGCCACCTATGAATAATATTAATAATATTTTTGGACCTTTAGTGACCACACTTAATACTCCAACAAAATTGAAGTCTGTTATCGGATAATGTTTTTAATTGATAATATTGGTGTCGAATCGATCTATATTTCCATTATTGTAAGCGGATTATAAGAATAAACTTTAATTTAATATTAAAAAAAAAATTTTTTTTTTAGTGAATATCATCATTGTTGAGAAAGCAATCCACACATTTCTTAATATGGCAACTTTATTAGTCTATGTTTGATGTATGTAGAGTGATGCTCTCTGGTTGCTGTCTGATAATTGTTAGGAAAGAAATATGTCGCTTCTAATACACTGTGTAGGGAGGAAAGGGATTGTTAGTAATGGAGACTGAGAATCCCATTGCTAGTAATATACCCAACCAGGTCGATCTCCTCGCGGTCCCCCTGGAAACTATCATGGTTAATTTCTGATGAATACATTATGATAGGCTAACTGGCCTGTTTTCATTCTCATTTATCACTGGTGCTCCGTCAGCGTATCCCGTTAGCGCAGGCGGGGTTACCATACTATTTTCACCCAGCAAAAAAAAACTACCTAATAACAATTCTTGATGAGAAAATTAGAAATGGCCTAATCCATTTCAGTATATTAGGATGGTGAGTTACATAACTTTAAACTTCGATAACTTTGGCGTTTAGAACATGCCAGCGATATCGAAATATTATTTTATTAAGCAGAGTATACTAGATATTTTTTTTTTCATTTCTATATTATGTAAGTAGACTCCTAAACCTACTATCAGTATTTACGAAATAAAACTGAAATCTTCAAGAATAGAGAATATTCTTATATTATTTATGGAAACAGTCTATTATACTGTTTCCATAAACAAGAGTTAATTTAAAACTAAAATACTTCGGGTTAGAGCCTAACTACAGGTAATCCTCACTATGAGTTTGTCTGTTTGTTACCTTAACGACTTGACCAATCATTATGAAATTTTATATATATATACATACTTATTTAAGATAAAGAATGACTAGTATGCCAAACAGTAAACATCAGTCACGCAACGCCACGGATAAAAGCTAGTTAAAAATAAAACAACAATTTTAAACTATGCAAATATAATTACAACCATAATTTATAATATTAGCAAATGAAATGATGCTAGAATGGATTGCGAGCGCTTACGTAAACCATAGTAGGCGTTACACAAGCTAATCACTTATTCTTGCGCCCAATTAAAATACTGTTTATAATTAAGTACTTATAAATTAATGCAAACCGTACATATAGTTAGCTGCCATATATACAAGCGAGTCGATTGGGTTTCCATAACATTTATATATGAAAACGATTGTACGTTCACGATCAACGCGGTTCTTGTTTTAAATATGGAACTGTCACATTACTGGTGCCATCTCTTGAATAATTTGAAAACTATTTTATATATTTGTTTATTTTTTATTGACTACATGTCCATGAAGGTATGATACGAAATTATAATCGATTTATTAAGCGAACGGGCCCAATCTGGTATATTTAAAGAAACAAAATACAAAAATTTAGCTATATTAAATTTGTCAATATATTACAAAACTTATGTGTTAGCTGTTATGTCTAGCAGTTACAAAATCTAAATAATATTAAAACTGACCAAATGCAAAAGCCATCACTATACAGAAAAAACATCTTAATGTACATTTCGTGATTCGGATATCAAATAAAATAGAAGGTCCCAAATCGCGTTAATGAGCGCCATCTAGAGTAAAACTGTGGTACTTCTCTCACACTAGTAAGTATATTTATTTATGCCATAAAAAAAAGACACGACATGCCATCTAAGCAATCAGGTTGGGATATAGACAATATATGGGTGTTCATGAAAGGCATGTAATTTTATAATTATTTTTATAAAATATATATATAATTTACAAACACCACCAAAATTGGCCTTTCACGATAAAATAGTCAGTTATAATTATTGTTAAAAATCAAAACAAAAATCGATCTTACACTATGCACGAATCATAATACTATTAAACAATAAAACAAACTATAAACAGGTCAGATCTCATAAAAAAAAAACACACACACACACCACAAAGAGAAATTCAAAATGTACAGTAACAACACGGAAAATATTAATTTCAAATAGAGAATATGAAAAACGAAAACACATCTTAATGATAACATAAATCAATCTGCTTACTGCGCAATTAAGCTGGTGTTAAGATTAATATAAATTACTACCCATACGTATGTTCTAAAATGGTAATAAACAAGCGGCAAAGAACAAGATGCAGAATATGGCTGTTCATCTCACAAATACGACAGGGAAAGCGTATCTATCGACAGTTTCTTTACAACTTGTTTAGGAGGGCAGGCGGATATAGATCACTATGCAGCAAACTAGCAAAGTAAAGGAAATTATTTACATATCAACAGTACCTAGTTCCATAAGGTGTAAGCATCTATCCGCGCCAAAAGGATCAAAAGCGAATCTTGTATGTCAAGTTATCAATTTTTTTTATTATTATTCTATGTTATTAATTTATATTTGTTAAATACGTAATTGTAAAATTGTAAATTTAACGTTCACTCGAAAAGAGCAAAAGTCGAATTTCTTGCCCATTGTCTTCTACTGAAACTACTATTGAATTGGGAGATACAATTAAAAAAAACATGTCATATCATAATTATAAAAATCTGTACAATACTTTATAAGAATACTTTTTTTTTTTTTTAATGAAGGAACTGTTATTTTACTACAACGTCAAATTACATTTCGGGGCAAATTGGGTACTTTTCAAATACTGGTAAAGACTCCAACAAATTCAACATGAATTAACAAATTTCTTTAAAATTTAATTCTTATGAGATTTTATAACATTTTATATCATTCATAAAGAATTCAAAGACTGGTGGCCCCTCCAGCGCGGATATATAGTCTATGCACTTTTTAAAAGCATTGAATAGTCTATGGCTCAATTCTTATAATAATAGACATAAAAATAAAGTAACTTATTAAAATTTCGGTATCATAATTAAAATTATATTTAATAATAAAATGTCAAGCAATAATTTACAATTGATATTCATCATTAAATTATATCACATTGTACACACATCTCAATTATTTTGTATGTAATTCAAGAATTTTTTTTTTTTTTTTTTGTAGTTTGCATATATAATTTGTTATTGAATCAAACAAAGAATATTTAAAAATCAAACATAGAACGATTCAAAACAAATATAGAATGTTTCAAATCAAATATAGAACATTTTTGAATCAAACAAAATGTTGAAATGTGTGTATGTTCAATCTAACCTATATATCTAAATAAGAGGTGGTAAATTTTTTGCTCGCATCAAATGTGTGTGGGATTTGGACCGGCTAACGCCGTTAGGTGTCGTTTTAAGTGCTAGAGTGCTGACTGTGTTCTGGCGTTGCAGATTAATTTTGTTAGCGTTGAGAGGTGTCCGCGGGGTCGCGAATCCATCGTTGTTCAATTTCAAAGCGGACCGAGTGAGCCTCGTTGGCGTATATAGTAAATTACTTTTCGGTGTCATTGGCTGGTTTAAGTGTTGTATGTTCTCTTTACCCACTTTTGGGGTGAGAGGCATTTTGCGCGGAGTTTTTTTTGGGGTGGTGGGCGTGGTATTCTCGTCGATTGTGGTACAGACTATGACCGGTGGGGCGACGTTGGGACCGTTGCCTGTGGCCATGGAACTGCGACTAATTTGTCGTTCGATTATGCCATCCTAGAAAAAAAAAAGGGAAAATATATTTTATTTACTATTCTTGTGACTTTTTAATTTTTATTTTGGTAAAGCACGTACATTGGACGACTAATGTGAATGTGAGAAAGACTCTGTTTTCCGCGTTTAGCCTCTCATTTGGGCCTCATATGAGTCGTGGCTAGTACAGCCAACCTAGCTCCGCCCAGAAGCGCAAAAACTTCCTGGGTTCTTCATAGGCCTCACGGCGCGACCGCTCCATTCCGAGGATTTCTAAACGTTGATGGGCCACAGCCTCACATTACACTGGACGACTAAAAAAAGTAGGGGTTCAAATCCTTTTGGATCGATTTATCGGAAATTTAACTTTTTAATTCTAATACAATAAGTTCTAAACTAAATCTCAATTAGACTGCATTTTAATCACATCTATCAATATTTTAATTACCTGTTTACTTATAAGCTAAATATATACAACAATATTTGACTTGTAATTATTAAAGATTGTGTTCCACAAAAAACACTCTTCAATATTGACAATATCAGCTATTTTGATTTAGATCAAAAAAATTAAAATAAAAACAAAATAAAAATTAAACTACTGAACCGATTTTGATAAAATTACTACGGGACCAATATGTAAGAATATCCTTTTAGATAAATAAGAATTTCCAAACAAACTTTTTTTTTTTAAATTTGGCTAAAAATGAGATAATAAGTGACATATACAGCACATAGGTAACACTCGACTGCAGCTTGGAAATGTCAGGTTTCAATGCCATAAACCATTTCACATTCATAAATGGACCATTTAAGAACTACTTGATTCATTCTCCAAAAGGAGCATAAAGCTATTTATTCAGTAAGGCAAGTGAGACATATTCACAGGTAGCCTATACCTGTACCTTGGTGCCAGAGGGCGCCACACTCATACAAGTAGCACTAGAGTATAAACGTTACCTTGAAGTCGGTGTATGTGGTGAGCATGGTGGTTTCCATGAGCGGGTCCCGCGGTGGATCCTCGCGACCATCTCGCGAGGCTGCGGTGGAGCCGGACGCAGATGTACCGTTCATGGAACGCCGTCCAGTGCTTCGACGCTTGCCGCCCGACTAAATAGCAAACAAATATATATCATAGAATAATGGTATATGGTATGTACGTGTCCCAAACCACAGACTAGTGCAATGGCGACGCGCTAGTGGAACGTTTAAAAAATAATGATAAAATCAATTGAGCCATCATAATGAATTCATTAGAAATTAACAATGACAGCTTTCAGAAGAGACTGTATTAAGGCAGATCTGAAAAAGTATATTAGTAACAAGAACGCCAATCTCATTACTAACAATCCCAATATCTCCCCCCCCCCCCCTCGTCTTGAAATATCTGAACATTGTTATTCCTCAGAGATGATGAATGTGGAAGAAACGGCTTGTTTGAATCAAAGTATTTGGTTTTCCAGAGGGAGACTTTGTACAAAAGTCCATTGATTGGGTACCTCTGTCCCATTCATGTTTCAACTGTAAAGTAGTTGTGTTTGCATGGCTGTGTTTCGGTTTCAAGGGTGGGATATGGCGTGAATTTACTGGGTACAAAGTCCTCAGGAATGGCAACGCATGGGAGGTATCATGGGTGAAACAGTATACTCTATTATGTCCACGGTACTGCTCATGTCTATAGGCGACGGTTACCACTTTCCATCAGGTGGGCCGTCAGCTTGTTTGCCATTCTAAGTTGTATAAAAAAACTGCCTTTCCTAATGGGAGACCGGCATGACAGATGTCTATGTGTGTATGTATGTCTCCTAATAAACAGGAATCGAAAACAGACAAACCATTTTGAACCTCTCATATTTAATTCAGTAAAATATATAACTCTAATATTTCTTACTAAACGTGTCCAACTGTCAAGTTGCTATAGTAAAATCATTTTGGAAAATTCCTTATTATAATAATTTCAGTTTCGCTCAGGATAAAAGCAAATTAACAATTTTTTTTTTACTGCTGGACATAGGCTAATCCATTAGAGTGGTACTGTCAATAGTTATCATGCTTGGCAGGCGAGTTGGCAACCGCAGTTAGGAGACTGCTCCTCCATCATTAAATTTCCTTAGTCGCCTCTTACAACACCCACAGTATAGAAAATGGCCTATTCTATGCCAGAACCATATGACAAAAATGAACTATTTATTACATGTTCAAGCTCAATTTATAATCATCATTAAAAACTCACAGTGCGCTTGTGTTTCAGTATGCTGCCGTTTACTTTGGGCGTTTTCTTTAGATCTCCAAAGTCGAGCTTCCTCTTGGAGTGGTCCACCTTACCCTCGGTCACTATGCGAGCTGCCAACCGTCCACTGACACGTCTAATAAAACAGAATGTAACTTCTAAAAAATTCGGTTCAATTTCTTGCTAATATAACAAAATTGTAATTTTATCGATGTCTATACATGGGGAAAATTTAGAAAAAAAAATTAGTTCCCTCACATTCATTTTTCTTAATCATAATAAGACTAACATATAGAAAATAATAATTTTTAAAAATTTTGTCTGAATGCTTGCTCCGTGTATATGTATATAGTAAAAATACTGCATTAAATTGGATGCGGTTTTCGCAGTTAAGTTCCTGAAGATCTAACTATCTGGTGTTTTAACTACTTCTCGGTGTTTAAATGCAAATAAAATCATTTCATTCTAAATACGCCATCTAGAAAAAGTCTACACCACTGGTTTTCGTAGTATTGCAACTACGCATTCGAACCAGCGAGCAATAGGCTAGTTCATAATAAAATTTAATTGCTTTAGACACGAACGACTCCTGCGCACGATATGTTTTACATACATACTTAGTACATATGGCTCTGTAAAAAAGTTATTTCAATTGTAAACACACGTCAATGAATGACAATATGTTTTGTATCCACATTACATTACATAAATAAATCATCATCATCATTTCAGCCATTATTTGTCCCCTGCTGGACATAAGCCTCCCCCATAGACTACCATAAAAAACGGTTCTGAACCACCTGCGTCCACTGGCTCCCTGCAATGCATTTCATGTCGTCACTCCATCTAGTGGGGAGTCGTTCTACTACACTACGTAAATGAATACATTAATTGATAAATAAGTACATATATAATACATTAAATATATTTCAAAAATGATAGAAAGAAAAACGACAATTTCGAAAGTCACAAAATTCTATATCTATGAATATAATGACTACAGATAATAAACTATATAACTACATAACTAAACATTACTCATTCCTTAATCTAACAAAAAAATATTAAAATTTAAAAACAACTCTCCAACAGAACTTGAACCCATATTCGTAAACAAAAAAATCATTCCTATTTCCTTAACAAATAATTACACTGTCGTAAGGAAACAGTATTTTTCCTGGCAATTTTGATTCAATATAATTTAAAAAAGTCTTTTAAAGTTATTAAAAACGTTTTAGTACCAAAACACTCCTTGTTGTGTTTATATTTTTCTATAAAACGTTTTTATGAATTTTCTATAATACTATACAATGACTGGGTACAAGACGAAACTTCTTTGCCAGTTAATAATCCTATTTTAAATTCACGATCATGAAAAATGTATAAACAACGGGAAAGTTTAAAATTAACTATCTAGTAGGGGGGTCCAGTCCTATTGCTAGCAATATACCCTGTCAGGTCTACCTACCAAATATCACAGTGCTAAACTCCAGGTGCATTCATCACGATGAGGTAACTTACCTTTGTTTTCATCCTCACTTATCATCATTTACTGGTGCCCAGCCAGAGCATACCGTTACTGAAGGTGGAGTTACCATTCCATTATCATCCATTATCAAAAAAATCTCCTTTGGCAACTTTATTACAAATCACCTAAGACAACATAACAATATGGGTTCAAGTCCTAGAGTTTATCAGTGCACAATTCACAAATTCATCACAACATTATGAAAATATTTTCAAAGAAGACTCAATGATTTGCTACTGATTTATTACATAAGCGAACTTGCCTCATATTTGATGCAATGTTTCTCGCTTCATATCACAAACGAGCACTGAAACCATTTAAAGGAATGAATACTGTTTCTACTGTATATATATTGTATTAAAAAAAAGTCCTCATGTTCAGAAGATTTAATATTATATTTATAACGATATAGCAATGTCACACGAGATTAAACCCTTGCAGATATATATATAATACTGTGTATGAGAGTGTGTATGTCACTTATAATTTACCTACATGAATTACCATATATAACAAATCATTGACATAAAAAAGTAAAAGAAATACAAACTAAATTATTGCGTTAATAATAATAAAAATTCTGACTTATAACACATTAACAGCAGGTGTTCTTAATTCAAATTACAAAAAAAATATAGTATTCGTTCTAAATTTAATTTACCTTTTGACAGTAGATATGGCCGACCTCTTGAGCGCTGACAGATTGTTGCCGAGTGTTGTGACCGCCTTGGTAGCGCTGCCGGTGATCAGCTGGCGCTTTGGTGGCAGCCTACGATTCGGACATACTAATTATTTACAATGCGATTTACTGCTCTATTACTACGAGATAAGAAAGAAAATTATTCAATACTTAATAAAAATAAATATAATATAACAGAGTGGATTTGAAATACATATGGGTGTGCCCAATAGAAATTTTAACATTATATAAATGATCAAATGAAATTAAAACTGCAATTGTTTCAATAAGGTATACCATATTGACACAAACAACTTGTATCTAAATTCTCTGTCAACTTCTCTTATTGCTATTAGAACTTGCATAATCTAGGCAATTTGTGTCTAACATCAAATGAAGGAGGTAGGCTAAGTATGTCAATGTAACTACTTACATCAGGTAGGACGTATGCTAGTTTACCATCTCAGTGGTATAAAAAAAAAACTATATATGTAGATACTACATATGTAGAGAAATTAATGCTAAAAGCATTCTCTCCCAGTCAACCTTAGGGAACTGTCAGTATATATATAAGGCAACTGTGGCAGTGGCGAGCAGTGCACGTAGAATACCTCATGACAGTGAGTTGTATACGTAAAGTAGGTACCTGTGGCGGTCGGCGGTGCCGAAGCCAGCAGCAGTGCGGTCCCGCTTGCCGCGCGGCGAGGTGGCGAGCGAACGCAGCAGCGGTGTGGTTGGGGTTAGCGCCGCAACTGCCTTGCGTGCTGACAGCTTATTATGTCGCTCCTGGATAATTTTATACATATTAAAAGGTAGCTGTGGGAATGATTTCAAGCAATTCCTCAGATCAAAATCTGCTATACAAGCGATAGAAAACAAGAACAGGAAGAAAAAGTCTCCCTTTAGACTTAAGGGCTCAATACTGCCTGTTGGCTTGGGATTTTTGACTATTTTCATAACTTATCTTTGAACTGAGTCAGGTGGACCAAGCTGGTATCCATAAGAATACTATAAAATCAGCAATAATTTCAAAGCATATGATCATTTACTAACCGCTTTCCTTGCTTCCCATTCTTCTTCAATGAGCTGTATCAAAGGTTTTCCTTCGACTGTGAATACATTGCCTGTCTTGGTTTCATACTCAGCCACCAATTCGCGGAGTTGTGCTTCTATTTTCGGCAGCTATATAAAATATAAAAAAAAAATATGATATTAGACTCTAAAGTTTACTTTTATTAAATAACAAAACTAAATAAATTAAAATTTATAAATAATTGTACTTATTGATTAAACTTTCATAAAACAGGGATTTCTTCGTTACATACATTCTATCCTAATTTTTTTTATGCAACTTAGACAAACAAGTTGACGGCCCACCTAACAGAATATACTGTTTCGCCCATGATACCCCCCTAATGCCATTCCTGAGGACTCATGTGTTATTCCTTTGTATCCTGTAAATTCACTGCCATGTCCCACCCTTCAAACCAAAACACAGCCATGCAAACTTAACTGCTTCACGGTAGAAACACAAATGGGGCAAAGGTGGCCAAGCAAACGACCTTTGTACAAAGTCTCCCTCTGATAAGGTCCTAATTAATTAATCAATTGACAAATTAATTTTTTTTAAGTTTATTGATAACCAGATCTAGCTAGGCACGATCCAAGCAACTAGACAGTTACTTGATTTAAATTTTTCACAAATTGAGATATAATGATTATAATATTTATGGAAATTTATTATTTTGTGTTGCTTTATATATAATTCATATAAATAATAGGTAAATTTTATGAGTCAGGGGTGCATCAAAATTTACAAATTTTTTTTTTACTAATTTAAAGATCTTTACTGACATTGTTAGCAATGGCTTTCCTCTCCTTCTCTTCTTTCAGCAGCTGCCCGCCGCGGTTGTGGTAGCGGCCCGGCTCCGATGCCCGAGCTTCTAACTCTGTCATCTTCAGCCACAGGTTCTTACGGGTCATTACCAACTCAAAGATGTTTCTATGAATAATACATTTTGGGGTATTATAATAATTAAAAAAATATATACAAAGCTTTATGTCAGTGTGTTTGATAATGGTACAAGAATAATTAATAATCAATGAAAACTCAAATAACAAAGTGCAATATAAAAGTATTTTAAATGGAAAACTGCAAAAATCCTAGATTGATTTTAGTTTTAAACACAAATTCTGGTAAAAAAAAAAAAAAAAACTATTACATTGTGGGATATGGCAGTAAAATTACTGGGCATAATTCTTATGGCAATAAGAAATAAGGTTTTTTGTTCATGTCCAACCCCAAACCCATGGTACCATATATAAAGTGCACTACTATATTCATAATATCAAGGAGTTGGGCAACACAACACACTCCATTATATCTCTAGTACTTTTGTGTTTTTACAAGTGACATTTGCCACTTTCAACATGGTCTCAACTTGTTTGTCATTTCAAATTGATAAAAAAATAAGTAATATTAGTATATACATACATATATATATATATATATATATGTTATGTATATATATATATATATATATAGGCTTGTAATCCCGGCATAGAATGGGTCGCCACTTCCTTTCCCGTGGGTGTCGTAAGAGGAGACGAAGAGAAGTTAACTGTCGAGGGATGGGCAGGAGTGTAACTATTGAATCATCACTACAGACTAATAACGGTTGCTAACTCAACTGCCAAGCGTAGCAACTACTGGCTTTCAATACAGGGAGATATACAACAGTGGACAGTTAACGATTAATATGATAATGATAAATATCAATAAAGGTACTCACTTGTTATCATTGTAGTATTTAGTGATCCGCTCAAGATAGAGTTCGTGCAGTGTGAGCGTGTCCTCGGTGAATATGTCCTGGAAGTAGTGGAGGAATTCCTCGCGCTCGCGCGTCGAATACATCACGTTGTCCCACATCAACTTTATCTTGGTGCGGACATTCGCCACGAATACCTAAACAGAATAAAGTCAAAATGGTAGGTATTATATTTGATAAGTTCAAAGATTGTTTGGAGTGCCAACGTAAGGAAGCGTGGGGGGAAAGGGATTGTTAATAATGTGGTTCTAACTCCTTTACTGGCACCATTACTAGCATTACAACCACGCGGTTCCCCTGGGAAATTATTGTGGTTAATTCTTATGGAATTTGTTTTGATAGGCTAACTTTATTGCTGTTAAGTCCATGGTACTACTCATGTCTATAGGCGACGGTTACCACTTTCCAACAAGTGGGCCGTTGTCAGCTTGTTTGCCATTCTAAGTTGTATAAAAAAATCCTCACCTATCATCTCTATACCGATAGATATCACAGGCGAGGTTACAATTCCATTTTCATCCATTAAAAAAGCCTAAGAAAGCGCCACAAATGTTAGGTATATTATGATTCCCCCAGCACCGGGGGGGGGGGGGGGGGGGGGGGGTTTAGCCGGTAAGAGTCCGGCAGTACCCGCATATCTCCTCGGAGGTATGCGGGTCTGCATGAGCATATAAAAAAAAAGATATATTATGATTCGTGTAATCTTTATTATTTAAATAGATGATTACGTTATATTGATTCTCAACTTTTTAATAATATATTTTTTAATAATCTATAAAGAATCTCATAAAAATCAACACTGTTATGTAATTTTTAAAATAAACAACGGATCCCAAGTTACCTTTTTTCGTCATCTGGGAGACAGGGAGCATTAACTATCAAGAGTTTACAAAAACTAAAAAGTTCTAGTATTAATTAAATTTCATAATTGTGTATAAAATAAAAAAAAATAAAAAAAACAGCATAAAAAATCAGCAATATCAGTGATATTGATCATCAATATTCTAGGGCAATCGTATAGTAATAATAAATAATTTCTAGTAAGAGTATTATTTCTATCATTAGACTTCATAAATTTTCGAAATTAAGTATAATTTAATCTGAAAATGAAATCAATTCGTATTCATTTATTATAAAAAAAAAAAACTATCAAATCCTACCTGTATCTTCTGTCGTTTAATTTGATCACACCTCTTGATCTCCTGTTTGATAGCGGCCTCCGTGTGCGGGTGGCAGCCAGGATGGGCATGCAAGAAATTCTCTCGGTACACCTGGTCCTCTTCCAGGCAATCCCAAAGCTTGGAAAGACGTTCGCGGAGTTCCAATACCTTAAATTAGAGGACATTCACTATAGAATCTATAAAAAAAAATTATGCAAATTTTAACAGTTTAACTAATTCTACTAGATAGATAGATATATAATTTATTTGCATTACTTACAGCACACAAATAACAACAGACGTGGATAGACATATACAAAAAAATCTACTGACACTATTGGTGACGAGAGTCCCCCATGACTAATAATATACCCTGTCAGCTCATCTATCTTTCTGTCATTTTGACCTCCACATGATGCCCTTGGAAACCTGTTGATTTGCCACAATCGGTAATCCAATATGATATCATCTTCATCAATCAACCCTCACTGAGTACCAACAATAATGAAGACAGGATTACCATATCATCTATTTAATATATTTGTTTTTTTTTTTCATACAACTAATAAACTAAAAATAATTTAATAAACTAGAAATAACAATAAAAATTTTTTCTTTCTTTTAATATGTGCTAAAAACCTGATTGTACAAGTAACATTCCCTTTTTTTTAAGTTGATCGATAAACAGTATAGTAAAATCGGAATAGCATACCCTATTGTTGGTCTGTTCATATTTCTCCTGTAGATCCTGATGGAGTTTTGCAAGGCGGTCCATGTTGAGATCTGTCACCTTGAAGTCTACAGACAGAGAGCTCACTACCACATGCTCGAACTTGTTCTGTGGTTTGATTTGTAGTTTATCTGAAAAACAAAATATATTTATAGAAAACATTGACTTATGTTTAACCATGTACCTCAAATTAAGCCAAAGTTGGCTTGTGCTATTGTGTTCAGGATAACTGACCTGCTATCATCCCTCACTGGTGCCCCACCAGCGTATACCGATAGCACAGACGAGATTACCATTTCATTATCACCCATTAAAAAAACTATCTTAAGGTAAGATAATATATTGAAGGGCTACACCACTGAGATAGTAAAAATAAGACAAAAAAAAAGAATTACCCATAATATCTTTAATCTCCACTTGCGTATTCAAAAAGATCTCGACTCTCTTGTCTCTCTCTGCTTGCAACACCTCAAGATGGACCCCGAGTTTGTCCAGCTCCTCTTCAGAGGGCAACGGCACCTCCTTCAACTCTTGGATAGTGACGCCAAGTTTGTCGGCAAGATCGCGCTGCCACTCGAGGAGCCGCTCCATCTTCATGCGGCGCTGTTCCACTTGTTCTCTATAACTAAAATAAAAAGTCATAGATACAGCTAAGAATGTCAATGGAGTGTATGCAATGCACCTTCTGGCCTTCTCGTAATAGATCTACGTTATTTTGACTGTACCTAATGTAGTATTATAACATCTGTGACTGTACTAAGCACATCATCATCTTTCTATGCTTTATCCAATTATTTACTTGGTGTCAGCATGATAGGTTTTCCTGTTCTATTCTCCTTTATTCACGGTCATTCCCATTCAGGTCATATCAACTTTCACACAGTCCATCCACATCTTTTTAGGCCTTCCTTAGCCTTTATAGCCATCTCATGTACAATTAACTAAACTATTTATATTATTTAAAATTAATTTAAATATTAAATTAAATTTTTATCTTAAAAAAGTCATAATAAAATAGCAATAAATAGTAGTAGTAACTAACAATTATTACACATTTACAGAGTATTATTATTTAAAATAATAATATTCTAGCTTTTTGTAAACTAACATTAGAATTAGTGTATAGTAAAATACTCATAAAACAAAAAATAAAGATGGATAGAAATAAGGAGTAATAAGATGAATCTTAAATAAACAGTAATAACTGAAAGCTCAGCTTACCCTGCAATTTGCTCTTCCAATTCTCTTTTGTAATCAACCAGCATGAGATCCTCCTTGAACTCCAATATTGTGATGTCCACTGAGAGGCATCTGCTAAGCTCTTCTGTCTCCTCCTTTAATTCTAAATAGCAAAGAAAAATTATTTGCTATTACTCTGTTTACTTATTATTATTATTACTGTATTTTAGTGCAATAAAGTGCATATATCCTAAGATAGGAGAACCCCATGCCCAACATGCAACAGTGGGAGATCATAGGTTAGTAATAGATCTAAAGACATATATCTTTTTTATGCTATATTACCTGTACAAAAGTTAACTGTGTAACTGTACTTTGGTCTTAGGAGTTGAATATAGCAATAAAGTAACTGGAAATGCATATCAGTGTTCCAAAATGACATTGCATAAGTGCAATAGGAGTCATAATGTATTATGATGTCCATGATGCTAACAAATACATGATCAAATGGAGTATATGCATTTTGAAAATTATATAAAAAAATACAATCATATTATATTTAAGCATATTGACTATCTCAATAAAATAAATATCAGAAAATGTAATATCTCTTTAATATCAGTCTGACAAATAAAAATTATTAAAAAACCCAAAACATAGTACAAAAGCTATGAGTAATAATTACATTATAGAGATAAGAACATAAGCTTATCATTGATTTTCCATAGAACATCATGTTTCTAAACTTTGAACAGTAAAATTAAACTATAACACTTACTATCAACTTCAGCTTGCATATTCTTCAACTTCTGCCTAGTCTCTGAGATAACATCTCGGTGAAGCTCTTTCTCAATCTGAACCAGTTTTGAAATATTGTTGGCTTTGGTGCTATCATCCACACCGAGGTGCGACCAGTTCAGCCATAACTCCTCCATCATAGACCGAACATTGCTGCATATTTCTTTTAACACTTCATTGCTGTAAACATATATTAACTAAAATATAACAAATAAATTTTTTTTATCTGCCAATTAGTTAACAAGATGGACATGAACAACATATAAAATGTATAAAATTATGTGGAAATTACAAAACACACTGTGATACCCATTTCATATCATTTTATGTTAAAAAAAAAAGAAATAATAATTTATATATATAAAAATCTCATAACGTGTTTGTAAGCACACTCTTCAGAAATGGCTTAACCAACTTTTATAACATTTTTATATACATTTGGTACGTACGAAAATAGGTTGTAAAATATATTTCATATGGCTAAGTGACTAGGATGTCACTATCCAGAAAAAAATAATTATGCAGCGGAACAACATTTGCCAGGTCAGGTAGTAATACTAATATATTAGACAGAAGCGAACATTTAAACTTCACTAAATATTTTCTTAATTTTCATATTTAGAACACTTAAAAATATCTTAAAAAAAAATTAAGGCCATTGGAGGATATTAAATAAAAAACAAAAATAAAAAAATAATGAATGAGAAAGATGATTACAAAATAATAAACATTTTTAAAATACTCATTGTTATACCAATGTAAACAATGTTTTAATGTGAGCAATACTGTAACAGAAAGTTCCTAAATGGACTTCAAAAAGATTTCTCTCATATGTTCAATAATTCTCCATTAAATTTAAGAAACAAACTTGTTATTTTTTTTTTAAGAATATTTTGCAATAAAGATAGTCAAACTATTCAACATTAAAGCAACTGCCTACGTATCTTATTTTAACTCTACTTATATCGATGTACTTAGATTCTAAGCGGTCAGTTTTTTGGACACTCCTGAAACTTGAAAGTTTGGGCATTACCTAAACTCTTCCAACAAAATTCGAATGTAAACAACTTAAATCTAATATATCTTACAACTATGTATTAAATTATTAATAATTGACCGAGTATTGCAAAATTTCTTAGTAACGTGATTGTTGTCATCACGCCCTATTCAGAATAGGGACAGATCACAGAATGGAAATTACCATTATTTTTACAAATTATCTACCTATTCATACAAAAAGCACTTCTTTTGCTTCATCTAATTATAAATTATTTAATTTGAGAATTTCTATATATTAACTAAATTATAACAATAAATTACGGTTACGCCGTTATTAGTCAAACTATTGAAAATGAAACTTACAATAAACTATTCACATCTTCTGTTATGACAATCATTTTTCTCCTTTCTCTTCTTATTAAAATACAAGCAACTATACACTTCACCTATAAATAAAAAGCGTTATTATTTTTAACTATTACCGACATGGAAAGGATATTTTCAACGAACAATTCCAAAATGTTTGAAGTTTTCAAATTCAATACGTTACAAAACAAAATGCTCACAACTCTGCATTGTGGTTGGTTACCTTTTTTTACAACGTTCCTACACACGCAATAATTTTTCTGCGTTTGAAATTATAATTCATTTATAAAATTGATAAAGTAATAAAATTAACAGAATAATTTTAATACAATCTTAGATTATAATTTTTTCTAATTAACGTTTGGTGAATATAATAATATTTTTATTAAACAATAATGATGATTGCCTGTACGGTTATGACCGTTATACACGATCTAATATTTTTTTTTGAAGCTTTATTTCTGTATAATTTTTTTTTATTATTATTATAGTAAAATAAAGTAACTAAATATAGGTACTTGTTTTATTAATCATGTTTTCCGTAAAATTTGAAAATTTTATATTATGAACTAGCTATTTTTTTATATCAACTCTCGATATCTATCGATCGAGTTGAAGATCGAGAGATGGAGATATCGATAGGATGGAGGTATATATAGATAGCAGTACAACACTGGGGGAAAGGGATTGTTAGCAACGGAGTATGACAGCTCCATTGCTAGCAATATGCCTTATCAGGCCAATCTCCACATGGTTCCCCCTAGAAACCATCGTGAACAATTTTCGTTGAATTCGTCACGATGGGCCAACTGAGCTGTTTCATCCTCATCTATCATCCTTTACTAATACCCCGCCGGTGTATACCGATAGCGCGGGTGGGGTTGTTATCATCTATTATTATTATCATCTATAAAAAAAGCAGTACAACACTATAGATATTCATTTATTTTTCTAGTTTTTTATAATTTTCATGGTGTTGCTACTTCGAAAAGGTAACGTGTATTTCAATTTGGAGCTTCCGTTAATTATTTGCTTAAGTACCTACGTATTTTACTCTGTTTAACTAGAAATCTATATCAATATTAATTGAGTGTCATTATGCGATTCATAATTGCAAAAATATTAATTAATAAAACTCTTCAATACATTTTCAAAATATACGTTGCTAATAGTAAAAAAAAAGATCTTACGTAGTACGATCACAGAATATAGTATAATTGCTTTTTATTTGCTAAACAAGTAAAATGCACCTTATTCGAATACGGATATATTTCATAATATTTTGGTTATATCATGACTTGGAAAAGGCAGCGCTACCATTTCCTCGTAATCGCATTTAGATAATACAATACACCGATGTCAAACGACGAATGACCCTTACTTACGTACGTTTGTTGGTTTAATAATAAAAAAAGTAACATTTTTTTTTTTATTTTAATTTTCAATGTGTAATAGTGCAATGGTGTACGCTACTACTATGATAGGCTATTGGTATACGCTGACGGGGCACCAGTGAGAGATGATAAGTGACGATGAAAGTATGTGGTGTAGGGCCCTTAGATGACTCCTAGACCCTCACCAATTACTGTATTTATCCAAGAAACAAACTTATATTCTCTGAGGGTAGAAAAATTAGTAAATGCGATATTCTTGGAATGGATGATGTTTCGTAATGAAAGATGAATTTATTCAAGATGTTACAGGTACAAACAATATTATTTAATATGAGATGATATAAAGCAAAATATAATGAATAAGATTTTTAAAATGAGTATGTACGGTGCGTACGTGATAAGCGCGTGAGATGTCACCACGAAGTTAGCCGCGCTGCCAAAGCGCTGCGGCCGCAGTCGGTCGCTATCTTCACGCAACTTCATTTAGCGTGTTGCCGCAATATTCAAAGGCGGAGCGGAATAATATATTATTACAATATTATTTCAGAATATTTTCCGCTACAAGTAGTTCAGTTAGCACATCGTGACAAATTCCACTAGAATTAACCACGAGAGAATTAATATAAATAAATAAATATAAAATAGAATTAATCAAGGAGGAATCTAGTGGAGATCAACCTGACAGGGGGTATTGCTTGCAATGAGTCAATTAGACCCTATTACTAATTACGATTACGATTACTTGTATATTTATATAATTAATTACTTATACTTTAATAAAGTCATGGTATTATGCACAAGAAAATAATAAAGTATTGCGTGATAGCATCCTTCTGGTGACAGTAATGTTTGACGGATACAGATTACAAATACAGGACGGATACCTACAAATTATATCTTGATATAACCGAACGATAATAAGAGGAAATCCCAGTAGATATGAAGTCGGTAAAATATTTTAATCGTGTACATAGGGTTGTCTACAGCTTATACATACATACACAATTTTAATACTAATTAAATACCTATACATTTTTTCATAGGAAAAAATGTAATGGTACCCCACCTTTGCGCAAAGGGGAAGGGATTGTTAGTAATAGTAGAGGTTAGACCCCGTTGCTATCAATGTACCCTATCGGGTCGACCTCCACGCGGTTCCCCCTGGAAACTATCGTGATTAATTTATCGTTGAATCCATCATGATAGGCTAACTGACCTTCATTTTCATCCTCACCTATCACCTCTTATCGGTACCCCACCAGTATTATCGCAGGCATTATAATAGCGCAGGCGGGGTTGTAATGCCATTTTCACCCATTAAAAAAAAATTCCCCGCCTGCGCTATCGGTATGCGCTGGCGAGGCACCAGTGGGAGATAATAGTTGAGTATAAAAGCAGGTCAGTTAGCCCATCGTGATGACTACCTGACCTCGACTTGACAGGGTATATTACTAGCAATGAGACTGGTAGTAGTAATGAGTACTAACATTCACCCCTCTTTTTACTAACTGTATATTTTTTAAAGGATAATAATGAAATGGTAGCCCCGCCCGCGCTATCAGTATACACTGGCGGGGCACCAGTGAAGTATGATAGATGAGAATGACAAAGACAGATCTTTTTTTTAATGGATGATAATGGAATGGTAACCTCGCCTGCGCTATCGGTATATACTGAGGCACCAGTGAGAGACAATAGGTGAGGATGAAAAGGCAGGTCAGTTAGCCCATCGTGACGAATTCAACGATAAATTAGTCACGATGGTTTCCACGTGGAACCGCGTGGAGGTCGACCTGATAGTGTATAGTGATAGCAATAGGGACTAACTTCCCCTTTACTAACAATCCCTCCCCCCGAAAAGACAGGTTAGTTAGCCCAACGTGATGAATATACTTGGAATTCAGCACTATAGTTTCCAGGGGGAACCACAAGGAAGTCGACCTGGTTAGGTATATTGCTAGCAACAGGACTCTTAGTCTCTTATTACTAACAATCCCCCCCCCCCCCCCCCTTACCACTGACTGAAATACTCTTTTAATATTTAACGCCTTACTAATGACATTTGTAAATTGATTTGTAAATTACATTAGTAATTTTTGACAATTATTATTGGTTATTTTGTTGCTTCATATTTTTTTTTGTTTTGTTATATTTTATAATATCTTCTTGTCACTTGTAAAAATATTCAACACAATGCAGTATTGTAACGAATAAAAATAAATTGAATTGAAATTGTATTAGGCGACACATTTTCTGTAAAATAAATCCGAGTAAATATGTTTGTGTGCATAAATGCAGATACTATCTACTAGTAAATTGCTGATTGCTCACAACACAGCGGCCACTTATTGCTGTTACTCTATCTAATCGCCTTGCAAATTACAGCCTATACGTTATGTTACGTGGAATAATCGTTCATTGCTTAATAATTAAGCAATCCGATTAGAATTTACTACCGTAAGTTACACGAATTAAATGGACAGTGGCATGATGTAGGTATTATTAATTTTGTCATAATATAATTAAAAAAAAAAGCCCTAGGGTAAAGTCCACTTTGAAACATTTTTTATGCAACTTAGAATGACAAACAAGCTGACGGCTGACATGATGGAAAGTGGTAACCGTCGCCTATAGACATGAGTAGTAATAGACGTAACAGAGTATACTGTTTCGCTATGACACCTCCCATGCGTAGCCGTTTCAGAGACTAAAGTGTTATTCCTCTGTAAATACCTTGTAAATTCACTGCCATATCCCACCATTTAAACCGAAACACAGCCATGCAAATACAATTGCTTCATGATAAAAATATGTATACTCTGTTATGTCCAGGGTACTGCTCATGTCTATAAGCGACGGTTACCGCTTTCCATCAGGTGGGCCGTCAGCTTGTTTGCCATTCTAAGTTGTATAAAAAAAAATGAATGGGACAAAGGTACCTAAGCAAACGACTTTTGTACAAAGTCTCCCTCTGGTAGGCATTACCAAAGGCTAACTGCAGTTGCCAATCCATCTGCCAAGCGTTACAACTATTAGCAAAACTGCCTTTATGGGGACGTTGTAGTTCTGCAGTGGACAGGTACCGGGTGATATAATAAAAAAAAAAAATATTTTTCTTTATTTTTTTACCGGTAATTGCTACACTTGGAAGCCGGATTGGCAACTGCAGTTTGAGTTTTGGTAATGTTTGCTACCCTTCGTTCGATCATTAACTTCCCTTAGTCGTCTCTTACGATACCCATGGGAAAGTAAGGGGTGGCCCGTTCTATGCCGGGATCACATGGTATTACTAAGAATATGAGATACGAGATCATTTCAGCTACACGCCAACGTTAACGCAATCATCTGAACAATGCAAACACGCTGAGACTTTTTAAAGAAAGCAATTGTTTTTAGGGTTCGATACTAAAACGTAGGTAACCCTCTTAACACGACTTCCACTATAATATGACCTCGAGTGCGATTTAAACAAAACTCAGTTATGGTTTGAGTCGTTGTTTCCTTTTAGTATTACCTGTATTGTTTTCTAAATATAGACTAATATAGTATTATATTATCTGTGATATAGGTAACTAGCTTTTACCCGTGACTTCGTCCGAGAAACTGAGATGCTTACGTTTATTTAATAGTATTAGAAGTACCTTATAGTCTTCTCCATCTCATAAAATATGTTTATACCAAATTTCATAGTAATCGGCCCAGCCGTTAAGGTGCAATAAGGTATCAAACAAACAAACTTTCACGTTTATAATATATTAGTTAGGATTATTACAATTCGTTGATGACTTGAGATCACGTTGTAATGACTTGCATTATGGAGGCAAATCGTAAATTATTTTTTAATAATGGTAACATCCCACTGCTGAGTAAAGACCTCCGTCCTATTCAGCCACAGATACGTAATTTGATTTTTAATTTGAAGACGCAGAATGTTCGGTCAATACTTCTTTTAATCGTTTTTAATAATCCGCTGTTTTTTCATAAAAAAAGCATTATATTGCTATCAATTTGAAATTGGTTATGTTAGTCGTAGTCCATACTATAAATTTTAATCGTCTATCAGGAAGAATTGCATTTTTAATTGTTTTAAAAAATAAGTGCGTATTTTTTACCCGACTGTCTAAAAAATATTTCACGTAATCAGTTCACTTCCCTGTGAAACATTTTTTTAATATTATGAGAATTGTATCAACCTTACAAATAGGGGGAGAGGGATTGTTAGTAATGGAGTCTAACAGCCTGATTGCTAGCAACATATCCATCCCTCTGGAAACCATCGTGGTTAATTGTAGTGGAATTCGTCAGGATGGGACAACTGACCTGTTTTCGTCTTCGCCTATCATGTATCATTGGTGCTCCGCCAGCGTATGCCAATAGCGCAGATGGGGTTACCATTCCATTGTCACCCATTAAAAAAACCGTAAGAATAAATCGTAGATATGTTCTATCCCTAATCAAACAAGCAAATAGACCGGGATATTTTTTTATACTACTATGGTAGCAAAGAAGCATACGGCCCGTCTGATGGTAAACGGAGTTACCGTAGCCTATGAACGCCTGTAACGCCAGGATTGTCACGCGCGCTTTGCAGATATTTAATCTTATGACTGTGAACCACGATCCACCATTCGGACTCACGCTTGGATCGTTTTGTATGTTACTCTGTATTACAACGATGCAATCGAAAGAAACAATTAAATTAGCTGTTGTTCGCCTTGTACTAAATTGTTTAGCACAACCGCCCCGCGGCTGTTCTGTACCAAAATAAAAAAAAAAGAAACAAAAAGAACATTTTGGTATAGGTATGTTTTTTTTTTTAAATTAGTTCAGACTAGGTCATGTACATATATCTATCTCTACAAGTCATGCAATAATTCTTAGGGGTTATGAGGTATTTATTATTATATATAATTATATTATTATTAATATAGATAATCTTGCCTAAATAAATGCGAAGAACAGATAAAAATAATTTAATATTTTTACATAGTAACAGATTAAATCCATTTCAATCTAGACTTCAAATTTTAGAATAAATAACATACTTATTAATTACACTATTAATCTTTATAATAATCAATTGTTTATGGCTAATTATTATTACTATTATATCAATCGTTATTATTTTATTATTGAAAGAGATGCTTTTTTAGGCTGTAAACCTGTCACATTACCTTTTCATTATCTTTTGTGCTGGCCCCTTTTTTATCCTTTTTTTTTTACAATACAGGGGGCAAACGAGCATGCGGCTCACCTGATGGTAAGTGACTACCGCCGCCCATGGTTACCCACAACATCAACGGCATTGCAGGTGTGCTGCCGGCCTTTTAAAAGGGAATATGCTCTTTTCTTAAAGGTTATGATGTCGTATCGGTTCGGAAATACTGCTGCTGGATGTTGATACCAAAGAGTGGTTGTGCGTGTCAGAAAGTGCCTTGAAAAACGCACGGGGGAGGACCGCCACTCGTGGAGGACATCCACTCAGTGATAGGAAGTTTAAAGATGTTTTTGTAGATGATATCAACCATTAACTGTCTACTGTCTACAAAAGTCTCTCCTATACGAAAGGTTTTACCAGTGGTTACCACGCTTGAGAGGCGATTTAGTAACTCCATCCAACTTTGACGTTGTTTTAGAGGGACGCTGCTGTCTCTCCTCGACTATTAAGTTCCCTCCACCTCTCACGATATCCACGAGAAAGGAAGAGGTAGCCTATTTTGAGCCGGGTATGGCTTATTTCTAATGCCAACCCAAAAAGTCGGAATTAAATACAGAAAATCATTGTTTTATGCAAAAAAAAAAAAAATGTTTCTTTCGCCCTCTCCTGACGCTATGTTCGTTTGATTGCTCATTCCCGGAATTATGACGTGATATTATGTATTATATATGTAATATTCAACTATGTCAGTTAAACAACATTTCATATGTCCAATGACACTAAGTATTCAGTTGGCTCTATGCTCGTATTAGGTAATACAAACCACACATCATAAAATTCGACGACCGTTATGTAAGATGGCTCAAGGTTTACCAAGTTGCTCGGAATTCAAGATCATGGATCATTAATCAAATTATAACAAATATGGTATAATATATAGACAAAAGTAGCATGCATTCTTTTCGTTGATTGCGTTTTAAAATGCAGACCCGGTGTAAATGTACTTACGCAATAATGTACTGTTTAAAAAGTAGATGCGTTTATATTATATATAAAAAAGTGAACTCAATTTTCAAACAATTTTAGATTGTGCTACAGAAAACAAAACCGGTTACAATTGTCGAAGAAGCAGTTATTTTGAATTAAAAATAAAACTATTGAACCGATTTCGATAAAAGTTCTTCGGGACCGATCTGTAAATATATTCTTTCAGATAAAAAAAAAAAAAGATTTTCCAAATTAGTTGAAGTAGTAGTAAAACAGTTGTGTTTGCATGGCTGTGTTTCGGTTTGAAGGGTGGGATATGGCGTGAATTTACAGGGTACAGAGGAATAACAATAAAAAAAAAAAAACTCTGATTAGCATTATACTATATTGAGATTCAATATAAGTTATTATTAAAGTTAATTTCAATGTATTACAGTGTACGTATGTATGCTTTCACGGTACATATTTGTATATGTAAGTAATATTAATGTTTTCATGTATGTTTTTTTTTTTATACAACTTAGAATGGCAAACAAGCTGACGGCCCACCTGATGGAAAGTGGTAACCGTCACCTATAGACATGAGCAGTAACATGGACATAACAGAGTATACTGTTTCGCCCATGACACCCCCGATGCGTTGCCATTCCTGAAGACTCAGGTGTTATTCCTCTGTACCCAGTAAATTCAATAGTAGTGGAATGGTAAACCCGCCTGCCCTAATTACCCCCAGAAAAAGCAGTTCAGTTAGAAGCGATTTCTAATAATGGGACTGATAGTCCACATTACTAAATATCCCTTATTTTCCTGCTGATTACAGTTGTAAGTATACAGGTAATATATTAATTGTTACAGCCTCAAATACTATATAAACATATCATAAAAATATTAGATCATTTACATTGCTTATTAATAAGTTTCGACATAATATGCAATACACTTTTAAACGGCTGTACTGTACGCAATATCCGATCGTTTGATCTATTTGATATGCGTTTTGTAAATTGTTATAGCCCTCTCACTGCATTCCTACTAATTTTTAACATTTATCAGCAGTGAAGTATTGAAGGAAAGTAGGATTGCCTGGCGCCCAATGAACATTAGATTATATATTATATATATATATATATATATATATATATATATATATATATATATATATATATATATATATATATATAAAATTAATATATAAAATTCTCGTGTCGCGGTGTTTGTTACCAAACTCAAAACGGCTTTACCGATTTTTATGAAAATTTTATGTGCATATCGGGTAGGTCTGAGAATAGGTCAACATCTATTTTTAGTACCGCTCAATAATAAGGGTGATCCACCCCTAAATATATTTTTTTAATTTTTTGATTTTTTTTTTTATTTTTAATATGATTTAGCATTGAAATTCAAATTGTCACACTTTTACGATTAACCCCTGTTCTTTAATCGTGATTTTTATATGCCGCAATAGGGTTGCAAGCTGACAATTGAATATAATAATTGTAGTACGATATATATATATATATATGTAGAAATATTATATATATATATATATATATATATATATATATATATATATATATATATATATATATATATATATATATATATATATATATATATTACAACACACAGGGGCAAACGGGCATGCGGCTCACCTGATGGTAAGTGACAATAGAAGGTTATAATGTCGTATCAGTTCGGAAATACTGTTGCAAGCTGACAATTGAATATAATAATTGTAGAGCAGTGGAAGACCGCCACACGTCCAGATGATTGGGATGAAATTTTAGTTTGTGGCGATATATATATATATATATATATATATATATAATATATATATATATATATATATATATATATATATATATATATATATATATATATTATATATCTCCGACGTGCAAACATTATTTAGCTACAATTTTATTATTATACAATAATAAGATTTTAAAGGAACTTACAGGTAGGTGTAAGAATAATCGATATCGGTACTTCAAAAAACAAATAAATTCTTTTCTCTTTATAATATTAAGTTTAGATTTATACAAAATAGAAAGTAAACGAAGTCCTATTAAATAATTTCTTAAGATTGCTTAACAATACACATTTAATTGTTTACGGTAATAAAATTAAAACAATAGTGTGTATTTAAAAACGAAACTCGTGACAGTAAGCGGTGTAGATAAAAAAGGAATAAAATGGAGAAAAAATTTTATATGCTAAAGCTGAATTCACACTATAGGAAAGTATAATATTTAAAATAATGAGGACTTAATTTTAATTAATGTACACTTTTGTATGAGTTCTTGTAAGAATAATGGATTCTTGGAGGATACCGATATACCTGCCCTGTCTTTGTTCTTTATGGATGATAATGGAATGGTAACCACGCTTTTTTTACAACACTGGGAGTACACGAGCATGTGGCTTACCTGGCATGGATGGTTGGCATGGATGGCATGTGACTACCGCCGCCCATGATCACCCACAACACCAACGGTATTGCAGGCGTGCTGACGGACTTTTAAAAAGGAATATGCTCTTTTCTTGAAGGTTATGATGTCGTATCGGTTCGGAAATACTGCTGCTGAAAGTTGATTCAAGAGTGGCTGTGCGTGGAAGAAAGTGCGTGCTTGGTATTCTTTGGCAGGGCAACAATGAGAGATGGTAGGTGAGAATGAAGTAGGTTAATTAGCCCATCGTAATGAATTTATCAAAAAGTAGCCACGATGGTTTCCAGGGAGAACCGCGTGAATGTCGACCTGTTAGGGTTTTTTTTTTGATGGGTGAAAATGGTATGGCAACCCCGCCTGCGCTAAATGAATACGCTGGCGGAGCACCAGTGAAGATAAGAATGAAAACAGGCCAGTTAGCCCATTATGATGAATTCATCCGGAATTAACCATGATAGTTTCCAAGGGGAACCGCGAGGAGGTCGACCTGGTTGGGTATATTGCTAGCAATGGGATTCTCAGTCTCCATTACTAACAATCCCTTTCCCCCTGCTAGTAAAGAGTTTGTTAGATTTCATTACTAACAATCCCTTTCTCTTTTACCTATCCTGTCAAGTGGACCTTCACCTCCAGAAAACTAACGAAGTTTATTCCTAGTGAATTGTTAATAATGATTTTCCTGATCTAACTTCATCCTCACGTATCATTCTTCATCTACCATTCCATTTTCACATTATAAGAAACTCCGGGCGATAAAGTGTTTATTGTTTTTTGATGAGCCATTTGGTCTGGAAAGGTTTATATAGGTTTAAATACTACCTTATTGTAATATTTTTCTGTTTCTACCGTGAAGCAGTTGTGTTTGCATGTCTGTGTTTCGGTTTGAAGGGTGGGATATGGCGTGAATTTACAGGGTACAAAGGAATAACATCTGAATCCTCAGGAATGGCAAGGCATATGGGGTATCATGGGCGAAACAGTATGCTCTTTTATGTCCATGGTACTGCTCATGTCTATAGGCGACGGTTACTATTTTCCATCAGGTGGGCCGTCAGCTTGTTTGCCATTCTAAGTTGTATAATTTTTTTTTTATAAAAAATTAAACAATTAAATAAATAAAATAATTTTTTTTTACACTATGTACTTATCTCTTATAATTGTTTTGAAAATATGTTTTGCTTATATGTCGTTAGTTACTGATTTCTCTCTGAACTCATTAGGGTCAAAATAAATGTCTGGCTGAATATTTGTTAATTCATCATCGGAAATTGGCTGAACGGATTTCATTTGCTACGTATATAGTAGTGGCCTACTTGATGGAAAGTGGTACTCGTCGCCTGTATACATCATGAGCTTCAAGAAAAGAGCATATTATTTTTTAAAAGGCCAGCAGCACACTTGCAATTCCTCTGCTGTTGCGGTTGATCATGGTTGGCGGTAGTCACTTACCATCAGGTGAAACATATGCTCATTTGCCCTCTGTGCTATAAAAAATAAACATGAATAGTACCATGGACGTCACGGAACCAATGTAATGCTTGTGGTAACTCTCATGCGTTACCATTCCCGAGGATTATGGTGTTATGGCTACTTAGTCTATAATCTGACTGGCCTTTCACAGTACACCCACTTCATGTTAGAAACACGAGTTTAAATGAGTTAGCGCTGTTTTCATTTCTGATTATGAGCTGAACGCGCAAGCAGAGTTACCATTCCATTGTCCATTAAAAAAAACTAACTAGTAGTAACCGAAGTAAAATAATGAAAATAATAGAAGATAAAAAAGGCTAGGCCACCTTAATCGAAATGACGATTTTTTAAAGAGCATAGTAGAAGGAAAAATAAAGAGAAAGAGAGGAAGAAGGAAGACCGGGGAATAACTACATGGAACAGATAAAGGAAACACTAGGTGTCGTGTCGTATAGGGAGGTCAAGGATAATGGCCTGGGATAGAACTGGCTGGAAGAAAATGAATTAGTTGCACTGACAAAAGGAAAAAAGAAATAAAATTTAAAATTTTAGTTAGAAATTTTCTTAAATATAAAGAGGCCCGAAGCATGTTACCAAAACTTATTGAAGTAAGACAAATAAAGTATTTTATTATATTTCTTTATTGACATTCGTACTGACATAACAAATTCTCTCGCGCGATACGCAAATTAGTTTCGCTTGGCCGACTCTGTTTAATTGAGATATGTTGTCGTAGTGTTGTTTGCAATAGAGATCAGGCCTAATATTTTCGAAATGGTCCGCTCACTTAAGACAATACATTACATTACATTACATTACAATACATTTTGGACAAAAGAATCGCCTGTTACACTACATATACAAACAATCTTATCGGAGCGCGGCGGCGCCGAGTCGAAATCACATCAAAAATGCGTGAAACATTTACGCAATTATGAGACAATTAAATCTTTAATTTGCTAATGTGCCATTATTTTATGCACTGCTGTATTTTTTTTTAATGGCAACAATCCAATAATCAGCCCCTATGGCTCTTTGATTACATATTTTACAAAGAGTTTAAGATAGCGAAAATTTGCGCGACAAATATTCATTTTAACAATTTTGAATTTAAAAGCGAAGCCGCCTTTGAAGTGTAATTTAAACTAACTTTACCATTATGTAATAGCTGTTTATAAGAAAAAAGTGCATCTAAATCATTTAATGATTAGGAAGCAATTATGCATTATTATTGACAATTAATAAATGAGCGCCAAATGATTGTACAGTATTTATAATTGCTAATTTATAAATAAACAGCTTGCGAATTTCTTTTTGCTTGTTACTAATTGTGTAAACGTGTCATAATTGCCATACGCTACCGGTCACCGGATTTGAAGTAGTAATATATATATATATATATATATATATATATATATATATATATATATATATATATATATATATATATATATATATATATATATATATATATATATATACTTATAAATTACCACTTTTACTGTAATGTTGCCAGATGCTATTTATATTCCTCCACTTTTACCCAATCATAAACTTGTGTCGATTTTTACTACGTATTGCCATATAGTCACAAAGTAGACGTTGAAAAAAGGCTGGGGCAGCCTTTTGATTAATCTCTCCAACCCTTCCTTCACCGGTTATACCTAATTATATTTATACTTATATCACTCTGCAGTTCACAAATACAATTGTTAAAAAAAAAAACAATTTTCTTCAAGCCCATTTCACTTTTCTTTAAACTTTTCTCTAAGAATTCTATTTTCCCAAAATTTCACAAACAGAACTTTGTGTTCACCCAAAAATGTAAAAAAGAACATGCCCAGTCTGGCAAGACTGCCTTATTCAATCTTTTTGGCGGAAATACACAGTTTCATCGGTAGAACACTACCATAAAATGATACGAATTATTTTGTTTTTTTCCATGTATTGACATTTTTAACATTAGTACGTATGAACGGACTTTTATCTTACCGAATCTGTTACAACGGAAACTGATTGTACTTTTGTCATTAATGCACTAATGATGTCGTAAGATAATAAAAAAATCAACGTCCTTGTTCTGCTTTTGTGTGAATATTAACTTTCAAAATGGAGATATTACTGTAAGCATATTTTGGTTAAATAAAACTATACCAAATACATCAAGTTCTTAATTAGAATCCTCTATGTTATTATTATGGAAAAACTAAACATTTACCTATCTAACTGTTCAAAATGAACCTTTTTACATACATACATTGATAGATGTAGCTTTTGTATAAAAAAGAAAATTGATAAACAATTGAAATAAAACAAAATATATATTACATGAAGTCAACAGACAGCATTTTCACTTACAATTAATATATAATAATAATATATACAACAAGAACCAGCATAATTTATAAACACTAACTCTCGAGACACTAACACTAGGTGTCATGTCGTATAGGGAGGTCGAGGATATGGCCTGGGATAGAGCTGGCTGGAAGAAGATGCATGAATTAGTTGCACCGACAAGAGGAAACTCTTAAATAAAAAAGAAAAAAGAGAACTCTCGAGACAGAATATTTAAATAATTCCAAATTATTAAGCTACATTGAGAGTTAGGGGGAAGGGATTGATTGAGTAATACGGGCTACCAATCCCATTGCTAGCAATATCAGGTCGACTGACTAGGGTATGGTGAGGGATGGGCAGCAGCGTTACTCTTAAAACATCTCTAAAGCCTGACTGCGGTTGTCAACCCGCCTGCCAAGGGTGGCAACTAGTGGTAAAACCCCCCCAAGGGAAAGCTTATGTTCAGCAATGGATAGTTAAAGGCTGATATGATGATGATGATTTATTAATAGTTTAAAAAGAAAATTAAAGCAACTTTTTTGCGTTTTTTTTTATGTAAGTTTTTTTATTGTATTTTCTTATTATTATTTGTAAGTATATTTATTTTTATTTATATTGTTTATATTGCGTTTAAATTTATCTTTAGCCCTTTTTTTCTCTCTTTTTTAGTCTTATTATTTTTCTATTACGCCTTGACCAGACAATTTTAATTAGATCTTTCCATTCGTAAGGTTACCTGGAAGAGATCGCTATTTAGCAATAAGGCCGCCCATTGTTGCCTCTTTATTTTGCTTTTGTATAATTAAATTTATGTAATTAAGTATTAATTGTTTGTGTAGATATTGTTAATTTTAATTTTATTATTTGTATCACTCTTTACTCTCAGGGAACAATAAAGAGTTTTTATTCTTTCATTCAATTAAAACAATTTCACAGGACATGTGAAAAAGACTCCATTTTCCGCGCTTAACCTCTCACTTGGGCCATTGTGCGTATAAGTCGTGGCTAATGCAGCCAACCTAGCTCCGCCCAGAAGCGCAGAAGCTTCCTGGGTTCTTCACAGGCCTCACGGAGCGACCTCACCATTCCGAGGATTTCTAAACGTTGATGGGCCACAGCCTCACATTCCAGGGTTACGTGAGCAGCCGTTTCTTCGGAGTCGAAACAGCCTCGACATAGAGGGCTGTCTGTGGCTCCTATTGTGTATAGATGTTTGTTTAATGGACAATGACCCGTTATTGTCCCTATCATTATTTTAAGGTTTTTTCCTATCTAGTTTTGATAGTCGTTGATTCAACGTAGGCATGGCCAATTTTGATTGTCTGCAACCAGTAGCCTGTATCCATCTTTGGTCTTTTCACAGGACAACGGTTAATCATTTTATCAGACAGACGATCTTGTTTAGTAGTGCAAGCGACCTTCAAACTAATGAAAGCACAGTGTTCACCAATGACGGAATGATGATAACGACTGACTACTTGCCTGTATAAAGCATATGAATACATGATAAAATTAATCATCAGTATTCTTCTAGCGCAGTATTCTACTAGTGAAACTAAACATTTTTCTTAAAGGAACATGAGTCGAATAATAAGAAATTTTAGGCTGCCTAAGTCTAGTTACCATAAAGGTATTTATTCTCATTAGAAATTACAATTTAATTTAACTAGAGAACAGCAATATTATTAATATAATTATATCAGCCGTTAACTGTCTAAACATAGGTATCCTTCTATTGGTAAGCCAATAGTAAATAAAAAAAAAATATTTTTTTTTTTAAGTTTTGTCCGTCTATCTGTGTGTACATTTGTTCTAAAATCGCGTAAACATTACTGAACCAAATCGAATACGGTTTCCACAGTCATATTTGTGAAGGTCTAACTTGAAATCTATTATATGTTCTAATATATCTTGATACGCCATTAGGTGATATTTTTTATTGGTTTTGCTTTTTTTTATACCACCGAGGTTGCGAACAAGCATACGACCCACGTGATGGTAAGTGGTTACCGTAGCCTATGAACGCCTGCAATACCAGGGTTATTTTTTTATACTACTTAGAATGGCAAACTAGCTGACTGACCACCTGATGGAAAGTGGTAACCGTCGCCTATAGACATGAGCAGTACTATGGACATAACAGAGTATACTGTTTCGCCCATGTTACCTCCCATACATTGCCATTCCAGAGGATTCAGGTGTTATTCCTCTGTACCCTGTAAATTCACGCCATATCCCACCTTTCAAACCGAAACACAGCCATGCAAACACAACTGCTTCACGGTTGAAACACGAATGGGAAAAGAGGTACCCAAGCAATCGACTTTTGTACAAAGTCTTCCTCGCGCGCGTTGCTGACCCTGAAGAAACCTCTTTAGCCCTCTTTTGAAAAACCCCATGCTGTAGTCTCTTAGGAAAACCGCTACCTCTAAAATCCACGTATACGAAGTAGCGGATAAATAGTTAATAATTAATAAAATAAATCATTAATATTAGTCTTATAGTTTTATTATCTGATATATAAAATTTTCGTGTCGCGTTGTTTGTTACCAAACTCCTCCGAAACGAATTTTGTGTGCATATCGGGTCGGTTTGAGATTCGGCCAACACCTATTTTTCATACCCCTCAATGACAAGGGTCACCCTTAAATTTTTTTTCCACAACTTTTTTTATTCTTATTTGATTATGATTCAGCAATGTAAAAGACCCATAACCTCAAATTTTCACCCTTATACGATCAATCCCTGTTTTTCAATCGCGATTTATATTCTTGCAATAGGGTTGCAAGATGGCAATTGACTATCATAATTGTAGTATGATGAATTTTCATGTATAATTCTAGAAATAATGTATATGGTGGTGCGTTGGGGGATTACTTTTAATTAGTATTAGTATTTAAGGAATTTTATATTAACTTTAATTTATTGTTGTATTGTTTTTATGTCCTGTATCTAATTTTTCTTAATTTCCAAATAAAAGATGTATATGGTAAAACAACGTTTGCTGGATCATCTAGTATATATAGATAAACCCATATACATATTTATATATACATATTTAATAGAATAATATAATACGGCGGCGACAGAAATAATAAAAAATTAATGCCTATAAAATTATGTAACTGATTGCTGTTGCTGATCACTTTATCTCGAATTACATCAAGGTTATTAATATTGGATTTTTATTATTGCATTCGAGGTCTGTGTATGTTTGATTCTTAACGTAATTAAAAAAAAATTGGGATAGCCTTTTTAGATTAATAATAATTGCACGTCACAACGAATACCTTATTGATTCTTTATCATCATCATCTCGGCCATTATCCGTCCACTGCTGGGCATAAGTCTCCCACATAGACTGCCATAAACGGTCCAGAGCCACTTGCAACCACTGACTCCTTTGCAATGCATTTGAGGTTGTCACTCCATCTAGTGGGGAGTCCTGACGGCCTACTATGAAATGTTTTCCGAAATTTCGGAGCCAAACGAAACACAAATTTGATGTTAAAATTACATAATACACACCGTTTGGAAATATTAAAAATGCTAAAATATCATTCCTTTGGACTTTTATGGTAGGATGTATGACGAACGAAATGTTAAACTTCATTTGTTGGTTCGATTTTGGTATAAACAAAAACACGATATTGAGTCCGAAAATACGGAATTTCATTTCATGGTAGACCCGCTGCACTGCATACTACTGTTACTAATTGCTACTATTTAAAAAATAATTTTGTTAAAAAAAACATAGAACTTCAATCGTGATAAAAACAAGTATGTAGTTTGAAGACTATTCTACTGAACTGGGGGCCTACCATGAAATGAAATTCCGAAGTTTCGGACTCAATTTCGTGTTTTCGTTTATACCTAATACAGCCCAGTAAATGGAGCTTAACATTTCGTTTGTCATAAATCCTACCATAAAAGTCTAAAAGAATAAAATTTTTAATGTTTTTAAACGGTAAGTTGTATGTAATTTTAACATTAAATTTGTATTACGTTCGGCTCCGAAATTTCGGAAAACACTTCATGGTAGGCCTTCTGATTTGAATAAAATTTCTACAAGACTAATTTGAAAATAAATACTTTCAGACAAAAAAATCCAATCGGTTTATAAATTGCAGAGTTATGCGAGAACAAACACGAAATAAAATACAGACGAATTGAGAATCTTACTTTTTTATGAAATCAGTTGAACAGTGCTGATTCGAAATTCAAAATCTCACTGTGACTAAGTATAAATCTTACTTATAGATAAGTAAAAAGTTTTTTTTAGTTATTTTTTGAAGGAAACAATAAATAGTATCTATTTATATATATTTTTTTCTTTTATACAACTTAGAATGACAAACAAGCTGACGGCCCACCTGATGGAAAATGATAACAGTCGCCTATAGACATGAGCAGTACCATGGACATAACAGAGTATACTGTTTCGCCCATGATACACCCCCCCCCCCATACGTTGCCATTACTAAGAACTTGTGCGTTATTCCTCTGTACCCTGTAAATTCACGCCTTATCTATCTATAAAGTAGTAAAAATTGGTTCTTGTGTAAAATGCACGATCTATTATATCTATTGACGTCTTTTAATTAAAAAATTTGTATCCTTATTTAAGCAAGAAATTAGATTTGCATGTCTACAATTTTAAGGCAATTAAACAGATGCCAAAAAGTTTTGTCACATGGCCCTTATAATGTCAAATGTCTGTTTAAAGCAAATAAATATTTCATTTCATTTCAAATATTTCATTTCATTTCAAATATTTTATTTTATTTCAAATATTTCATTTCATTTCAAAAAAAGTAGTAATATTATTTATTAAGTATATACTTTTGATTTTAAGACAGTTACGCCACAGATAATATAATACTATGGTTACGCTTTAATATTCAATAATAATCTATTTAACATAGGTGCTATATTATTGTAGGATTGTTTTTGAATCGTATTTCACTCTCGTTACATCCATACTTAATTCATATATCTAATACTAGTACATAGGTGATAGTGAAAGTTTAGCATGATGAGACAATTTACAAAAGCTACGAGACGATAGGAATACTAATGACATTAAAAAAGTAGATGTACTCGAGTAGAACAGTATTAAAAACATCTGTCTAGCATTTGTTTTGTTATTTATTCGCTTTCGGCGTGCATTAACAATTGATTTTGGCAATAATGAATGTGTACCTTGTTTGACATTTGAATGAAAGAAATAAAAGAAAAAGAAAGAAAGAAAACATTTATTGACAACAAGAAAAAGTTACATAAATTATGAATTAAAAAAAAAAACTTTACATTTATTATTGCCAACGTGGTCACCACTCAGCATGTGCTGCAGCAATTTAATTGCTACAGCGCTGATATTCTGTGGTGCCCATACGTGACATTACGAACGACGACAGCAATACATACATATATATATATATATATATATATATATATATATATATATATATATATATATATATATATTATATAATGCTGGTCTTATTTTAGTTTTGGTCTTCTAAGCAAGTGGTTTACAAATCTATTTATAGTCACGTTATCATACGTTATTCCATGTAATGAAGTGAGACAACAATATTCGGCATTTGGTTCTTTATTGTATGTCATCATCATCATCATTTCAGCCATTATTCGTCTACTGTTGGACATAAGCCCCCCCATAGACTGCCATAAAGAACGGTCCTGAGCCACCTGCATCCACTGACTCCCTGCAATGCATTTCAGGTTGTCACTCCATCTAGTGGGGGGTCGTCCTACACTGCGTTTGCCCGTACGCGGTCGCCACTCAAGAACCTTTCTTCACCATCTTTATTGCGTGTATAAAAATGATAATGATAGATTCAAACATCTAATCCACCCGATTGTTATTTTTACTCATCTTGCAGCAATTAATTTTTAACCAACTTAAAAATAGGACGTTCTATATTTCATTGTTTTTATTTAAGTTTATTACCTCATAACTCTCATAGTTGTAAATCGATTTGTAAAATTCCTTTTTATCTGAAAAGTTATACTTACAGATTTTTTCCATAGAAATTTTATTAAAATTTGTTTAAAGATCTAAGTTTTAGACCAAAACAACTGGTTTTGTCACAATTGAAGTCGGTTTTTTTATTATTATTCTACATTTTATTCCATGTATTCGTCTGTGACTTACAAACATCTAAAACGTACAATTACATCTAACCCAATCATGTAGTTACAAATATCACACGGTTTCAAAGGGCTGATTGCTACAGTACATTGCATAAACATAAATTATACAATCTTGGGTGAATTTATGAAGCAGTATTACTTGTTCTAACATTACAAATGTTAATAAAAACATTTAAGCAATATCTTCTTAAAAATCTTAAATGCTAAACTAAATTAGGACCCACTTGATGGAAAGTGTAATTTTTTTTTAATGGATGAAAATGGAATGGCAACCCCACTTGCGCTATCGATATAAGCTGGCGGAGTACCAATTAGAGATGATAGGTGAGGATGAATGCAATTCTAATTAGGTTTTTTTTTATACAACTTAGAATGGCAAACAAGCTGACGAACTACCAGATGGAAAGTGGTAACCGTCGCCTATAGACATGAGCAGTACCATGGACATAACAGAGTATACTGTTTCGCCCATGATACCCCCAAACGTTGCCACTCCTGCGGACTCAGATGTTATTCCTCTGTACCCTGTAAATTCACGCCATATATCACCCTTCAAACCGAAACACATCTATTTCCCACTCATATTTCTGTCTAACTAAGCAGACGACTTTTATGCAAAGTTTCCTTCTGATAAAACTAAATATTATTGTATTATTATATATTTATAACCCAAAAGTTTTCTAAATTAGCTAAGCTTCTGGTGCTCTTATTGTACTCTCAGATGTTTGTGACTGATTGTTCCTAATAACTCAAGGTACAGCTCGAGGACCGAGCGATTGCTGTGAATGTGTAAACACTTATTAAAAAAAAATTGAACATAGAAATAATAGACTTTGCATTTCGCAATCCAATCGAACTCATCAATCGACTTTCATTTGAATTTACTTCAATTATGTAAATCACAACTCCATGCAAATGTGTTGTTCTCGATCGATTACCGAACAATTACGTTTACACACAAAGGTTACATGATAATTATGGTAAAAATCTAACTGTCTGTTGACTTTTTTATTTCTATCTCCCAACGAATTTCTAGCTATTGTTCTAAGATGCCGATAGACTGTCAATGCGAACGAATATATACACGTAACAAATGGAGCACACACACATGGAAGGTATAAGTGAAACGGTGTATATAAGCGATGTAAATTACAATCGCTAGCACAACCTGACACCCTCTCGTGCAACAAGCAATTGTAGCAAGCAGCCAGCAATGAAATACCACGTGCGTACTTGTGTTGTGTTTGTGTTTGGTGCCAGTGACCGTGCTTGGAGGAAGTGAATTTAAATCTTAAGATATATCGCATTAGGATTATATTCTAACGTTAATTTGAACCAATTAACAGTGAATTTTAGCAGATAAAAAATATTGTTTTTTTTTTTTATATTTAAAGAAATAATTGCATTCTAAAAAAAGAAGTCCGTAATATTATAGCCAATAAGTTGAGAATATGTTACGCAAAAAAAAAAACGTAACAAAATTAATATGGATCGTAAATAAAATAGTAAATACACAATTATAATATTTAAGATAAAAATAATTATCAAAATCAGGTCAGAATTAACGACATAATTGCATAACATAGCAATAAAAAGACAACAGCATAACATTTGATTGGGAAATTCTTTTTTTTTAGAGACCTATTAAAATGTAGTTAATATTTACAAGGTATTAATAAATTCATCTATAAAAATAATACATTTTATTAAAAATAATTTATAATTTTAAGTTGTTTCTAAAAAAAAAAAACATAAAACACTTTCATTTATGTATCGATTTAGTAAAACTATATTTGAATAATTCCACATCGGCATGATCAGATTTATAGGAAGACTTTCACGTTACGTAAGCCCTAAATGCGGTGTTCCTCGTATCATTGCATTCAGCGAAACAGGTTTCGTAAGAACTAACTCACAGTATCACGAAGATCTCGAGTCCCTTGCTACTAATTGGCAACCATGTCCATTATTGCATCAAGAGGAGGTTTAATTACAATGATTTCCTTCGATGCAAACTAATTCGTAGCACAGTTATCCTTCAACTTAATCTCTTTATTATTTTCAAAGCAAAACTGATAGTTATTTTCTTTATCAGGTTTTCCTGGGATTCCTGGCCATCGCCGCCGCCTACCCCGGCATCATCCACGAAGAAACACCCCAACTGGACCACCATGCCATAATCGGCGAGTCCGGACACCATCATCAGATTCAGCATGAGCACGCCAAGTCACATCAGTCGATCAAGTTCGAGCACTTCCACCCAGTGCCCGTTTACATCAAGAAAGAGCACCAGCATTTACTTGAGCACCCGCTCGAGAAAGGAAAGACTGAGCAAAACCTAAAGCTGATCCACCCTGAGACCGAACACAAACTCGGCGGTGGTCTGGTGCTTGAAGACCACAGACTCGACACAGAGCATCTTGCTCAGGCTCTTGAACACCAGGGAGCTGGTTTGGAACAGGGAGGTTACGAGCACGGAGGCTATGAGCACTTAGGTGGCTATGAGGGTTACGAGAGCGGGGAAGGATTGAAAGCTTACGCGGAAATCCAACCGTCTCAGGGCCATTACGTCCCTGAGCACGGCCAGCTGCTTTCTGGTAACAGTGGAGAGAGCTACAAGTTCGGTGGATATTAATTGTGAATAGTTTTATTTATGAGCATTTGAGGAGTCCTTCCTCAAAACTAATTAAGGTCTGTTTCTTGCCTGTTATTCTTTATCTGGTGATAGCACTCATGGAGAGGAACTGCATGTTCCTTTCAAGTTTCCAATTCCATTCATTACGAACACTATTTCATTACATTTCTCGTGCCCAGTATTGGAACATATGAGTTTATATGAGAACTATGTTCCTCTTTATGAGTTCCTAAAACCACTATTATATTAAAACTTATGCTTAGGATATGTAATAGAGGCGCCCTTATTTCGGCATTAAGTACCTGATTTAGGCTAGAAATTGTTCAGTACATTGTATTATCTCTATACGTAATACCTATTGGAATATTGAACGTTTATCTGATTATGTGAAAATTATGAAATAGTTACGGCCGCCGCGCATGCGTAGAAAGCAGCGGGTCGTGCTCGTGTAATAAGGCGGACGGTTTTGTCCGTGTGTTTGTTGTACTCGGCGTTCCCTCGCTTGATGTTAGTAATTATTGTGACCGTCTATTGAGTCCCAGTGAAATTGTGATATTAAAATGTTTGTTTTAATTTAATGTTTTGTTTTTTTTTATTATCCTAAGATATACTTATAAAGACGTCATAAAATGAATATGTCAGCAGGAATATAAATATTTGTTTGTATTGTATTATAAAAGTAAACCCGTGATCGTTGGGAGGAAAGGGATTGTTAGCAATGGAGACTGAGAATCCCATTGCTAGCAATATACCCAACCAGGTCGACCTGCTCGCGGTTCTCCCTGGAAACTATCATGGTTAATTCCTGATGAATTCATCATAATGGGCAAAATGACCTGTTTTTATTCTCATCTATCACCCTTCGCTGGTGTTCCGCCAGCGTATCCCGGTAGCGCAGTACCATACCATTTTCACACATAAAAAAAAAAAAACACGTGTTCGTTTGAATTACATTATAAAAATACCTCATAGTAAAGCTCGTTCCCATAATACGACTATCAACTATAAACATTTCTAATTAAAAAAAAGGGAAAACCTACTCATTGCTTTTTAGAACATAAGTAGTAGTTTCATTTTTTCCTTTTCTTTTTAAATTTATTTTAGGCGCATTTTTCTATATATGCCAGTCCCATGTTAACTTATATACGTATTTGGCACGCCTGTCTCCATTTCCCATTTTATCTTAATGTAATTTCTAAACACATTACATACAGATAATAAATAAATACAACATAAATTAATAATATAATTAAATAAATTTATGTTAACCAATCATAATAAAAATTAATTTAGCACCTTGATCTAAAAGCCCCATCAGAATACTCTCTAAAAAGTGCATTTCATTAGGTCTGGTAGTTTTTTCGCAATGCCCGAATAAACATTTTTTTTTTATACAACTTAGAATGGCAAACAAGCTGACGGCCTACCTGATGGAAAGTGGTAACCGTCGCCTATAGACATGAGCAGTACTATGGACATAACAGAGTATACTGTTTCGCCCATGATGCCCCCATGCGTTGCCATTCCTGAGGACTCAGGTGTTATTCTTCTGTACCCAGTAAATTCACACCTAAGTTAAAGAGTTATACAGTAAATATTTAGTCAAGTAGATAAATTAAAAAAAAAATCTTATCTTGAAGAGCCCTCTTATAAATATTTCTTAAAAAAATATGTACAAATATGGTCTGGTTACAATTTTATGGTGCGTATGTAAATGTATGGATAAGTACATTATGTCGCTTCTACGGTTATAATTTTGTGACGCCATTGTTGGGCACCATGGTCTTGCCTAATTCTACAGAGAATCACCAATGCATGAAAGGTTTAATGTTTGGAGATTGAGAACGTTGTACTATGTTTATGGTGTGTTACGTTATGGTACGGTAAGCTCCAGGGAAATCTGACACACAAGAGGCGTAAAATCTTATTTCTTTGATGTAGCAACGACTAATAAGTACCGGCATTGTATGTATGCTGGCATTATTTTAAAGATATAATTTTTTATGAATATATATATATATATATATATATATATATATATATATATATATATATATATATATATATATATATATATATGTATATTCTTCTATAGATACGGTTAACACTTTGTATCAAATGGGCAATGAATTTGGTTCGGTAGTATGAAAATTAAAATTTACATAACATTGAGTTTAAATTTGAGTCTCCCAAAAAAATTAATTCCCCTAAAGGTTTAATATTAAATACTTACTGTATTTATAATCATCATCATCATTATATCATCCGTCTACTGTCACTGAGGAACAAAGGCCTCCCTCAAAAGGAAGGTTATGCCAGCTTTGGTGATGTTTTAAGAAGGACGCTGCTGTCAATCGCTTGGCCATTAAGTTCCTTTAATCGTCTCTTACGAGACCCATAGGAAAGGAAGAGGTTGGCCTATTCTATACCAGGGCTACATAGCAAAATATTATAATAGATAACAAAATATAAGTAGGAAATAATCACCACCTGGTCCTCGAGCTGGGATATCCTGTGTGATAAGGTATTAAGCAACGAACTTATGGATACACAACGCAGAAAGAGAGGAATCTGAAACAATTAAAAAAAATCCTTTATTGACCCGTCTGGATATCGATCTCGGGACCATATTTATGCAAATCAACATGCCTGCCACTGCGCCTAGGAGATACAGATAATTTACATGTGACTAATTATATAAATCAATGTATACCCTGGTACTCACGAAATCAAAACATACAAAAAGTGTGTGTAAACTTTTTAACAACTTCTGGATGATTGTTTGTTACCTCATAACTCCGTCAATTGTAAACCGATTTGGAAAAATATTTTTGTATCCTTTTAAATTCAAATTTAAATTATCTTTATTCAAATAGACTTTTTCAAACACTTTTAAATCGTAATTTTTTTTTACTCTACTGCAAGGTTTGAAAAGTTGTTGAAACTCAACAGTTACTCTTTTAAAACTCTATTAACATTATGTGTTTTTATGGAATTGTACTAAGTCGACAATTATTGGTCATTAAATAGCCCATGCATGATCGATTAACACCATGCATGTATATAAACTAACACCATGCGTTCAGAATACACTTACAGATTGATCCCATAGAAATTTTATCCAAGATCAGTTCAGCGTACAATTTACACAGCGTACGGGCGTGTGGGGAGCGGAAGCAAAATCCTTCATAAAAGAGTTGAGTCTGCGCATTGCGGATGGGGGCCATGATCGCCGTTCTGGTTCGTATCTTGCTCAAAGGATATCTCTGGCAATCCAACGCGGAAATGCCGCAAGTGTCATGGGGACCTTTGGGTCGGGTACGGATCGTGAATGGGACTGATTGTTGAATTTTTTTTTGTTGTGATACTGTGAAATGTATTAGTTTTAACTTAATAACTAGCTTAATATAATTTCTTGTTTGACAAATAATTGGCTGTAAAACATTGAAAAAATAAACTAGTATATATCTATTGGTTACAATAATAAGAAACCTATATGTTCAATAATTTAATTTTTAAACCAAAATAACTGGTTATATCACAAATAAAGACAGTTTTTCTGTGTAACGCAATCTTAATTTTGTACATAAAAATTTTTTTGACTACTGTGTTTTTAATTATAAACACGAATCCAAAATTCCACCAAATGCCAACAGTTATAGCAGCAATAGAATAAAAGGTAATTAATAATTTTGTAGTTTCCTCGTCTAACAATTCAAAAACAGCTATCTATCTACCAGTGGAGTGGAGCGTGTCTAACAAATAGTGAGGTAACATGCGGCAACCAATATATCTTTAGCTTTGTTATCTAAATCTACGTAACTACTGTAACTGGATGGCCGATCACGCGATACGTTTACTGTCTACATTTCTCTATATTTTCAGACTATATTTATAAACATAGACGTTCTCGTGGCGTAGTGGCGGACATTTGCTTTGCACAAGTAAGGTATCGCGTTCGATTCAATGTCAGTCGATTCATTAAAATATTTTTGTCTGAATTGAGACTCAATTGTCTCGAAGTTTTCAGCGTTGTGCCTCAATATATTTCCCCTCTGATTCCTCTTAACACGAGGTCTCCTAGTTAATATTTTTGTCTTAATGACTCAGATCTAAGTGTTTTGGGTTGTGACATCATTAAGTGACTTTGAAAAAGCGAATCTGTCTAATTTTCTTGAGGCCTTTATGCCCCCCCCCCCCATAGGCACGGTTTGATATAATCGGAGGCAGTGCCTGCACAATCATTAAAGAGTGTTTTATATTGCGATTTATTGATTGCGCATCTTGTAATCACACTTTGTATTTAATTGTAGAATCATTTATCATTTCTATTCATTCACTTCTAACATTAATCATAATTTTAATTTCTGTTTTTTTTTATTTATTTTAACAGCAATTTTGACAGCAATTAATTGTTCTCTAAAACTGAAATTAGATTATATAAGTATGCTACACTATACATATAATTTAAGTTTGGCCATAAATAAAAACTGTTACATAAAAACTTTTCTTTTTTTCATATATAATAATTATAGTATATAATTATTATTTATTTAATAGTAGTATATAATTTTTATAAATTTTAGTAATATTACATTACTTCATAAGTAAATGCATTTTAATTTATAACAAATTTTATGGCTGGACTAGGTATATATATTTTATTATAATATCTATATTACTCAGTAGCCAGGTATTTATATATTTAATGACAAAATAGATATATTTTTAAAATGTTGTTTTCAGTTTTTTAATTTGTAAAATTAACCTATGGCTTACTACACGTTTTGTGATACTGTAAGTGTGGTGAGTAATTTATGAATAAATAAATAAATTGAAGTCGATATTTACTATGGCACAAGCATGAAGGAAAGGAAAGAAAGGAAATTGTTGGTTTGTATATTTTGCATTTTGTTTTTTTTTTTTTGTTTTGTTGCTTTTTTATTTTCATTCTTTTATCTCTTTTACTGTGTATTATGTGTTTATTGTAATTTGTGTGCTGTAAGTAATGTAAATAAATTATCTATCTATGTATTCCGACATTTCATTGCCTTTGGTCGTGGTTACACACACGTCCATTAACCCGGCCCTTGGGGGGTCAGAGACACCTTCTCTGTCCTCCACTTGGGTAATTCCTGACTGGCGCGTCCTAGTCGCGGGGGTGGGCACCACTCATATCAGTAGGATCGATTGAGATGGTGGCAAAGTTTAGCAGGGACCCAGTTCCGTAGGGTATAATACGGATCCCATGCCCAGGGTTACGGGTGAAGACCTCAACGGCTATAATGGCGGAGATTGCATCAATCGGTACGGCGGAATAGGCGGAAGAGGCAAAATCCCAATGATAGGCTGCCACCAATTATTGGTGTTACAGGCTACATTGGAGCTGGTATTAAACAGAATAACTCTAAGAAGGATGGTGCCGGACGAACCTGATAAACAAACAAACGGCAGCTCTCAAGTTCTCTGGAGAAATTACTGACCTAAAAAGAAAGTGGGATACCTATACCACGAGGACAAGACCTTAAAATAAAAAAATAGGGGATAGAGGCTTGGGTAACCTCTATTACTATAAACCCAAAAAAAAAAATTACTTAATGATGGATGGAATAATTGATAATGTTGTGCCATGCTTTCCGGCTAGCGACCGGCGCTTGGGGGTAACCGGGCCCTCGAGTGTGAAATTGGTTACCGAAGACGATGTGGAGATAGGTACCCAGGTCTCCTCATTAGTTAATGCTACTGGTCAAAATGAAAACATAATAAAGCCCACTGTAAACACAGAAATTGTATTAAAAACTACACCACACACTAAATTAACCCAACAGACTTTCCATAGAAGCATGTTCTACAGTAGGGAGAAATCAAATAGTGAATCAAATTTACTCGGACAACAGATTACAAAAGATAACCAGCAAAGACCATCATGGCAACGAGCTCCAGGGCCAAAACATAAAAGAGTCATATCCCCAGAATCAAATCCAATAATAAAGAAAACAAAAGTCAATGAAAAACGACAAACAGAGTCCAATAAATTAAAAAATAATATGAATGTAGTAGATCTCACTATAGAAACAAGTAATAAGTTTGATGGCTTGAACACAGATGTAGAAGACAGTGAAGCTGTAATAAATAAAACAAAAAAGATATCTTCTAAACCACCACCTATAATTCTATATGGAATCGAGGACCTCAGCAAACTTGCCAAATTTATCGAAGAAGTAATAGGTAAAGAAGACTACACATTCAAAATAACTTCCAAAAATCAATTAATTATATCCTCATTCAAAGTTGAAAAATATAAGTCACTTATTGAGCACATACGAAGCAAAGGCCTAATTGGACACACTTTTACAAGAAAAGAAGAACGATGCCAAAAGATTGTCATCAAACACCTTCATCATTCCACTCCCAAAGAAGAAATAATAAAAGCTATAGAAGAAACAGGAAATAAAGTTAAAGGCGAAATAATAATTGCAAGAGTCAAAGGAACAAAAGAACCTCTTAATACTTTTTTTGTAAATCTAGAGCCACATGAAAACAATAAAAGAGTCAAAGACATAACCTACATCTATCACCAGCGGATACAAATACAGGATCCAAAAAAAACTAGCAATATAGTACAGTGCATGAGATGTCAACAGTACGGTCATAGTAAAAACAATTGCATGAGACCCTTTCGATGCGTTAAGTGTGCCGGACCTCACAAAACTACAGATTGCAATATCGGGAAAAATGTTCCAGCTCTATGTGCGCTGTGTTCAGGGCAACATCCAGCTAACTACAAAGGCTGTCAAGTTTACAAAGAAATAAGAGCAAGGAAGATGAGAAAAAATATCCAGAGACCGCAAAATTCTAATAAACTAATTGACATTACAAACAATAAATCAGAATACCCACCATTACCTAAAATAAACAAGAAACAAGATCCAAAAGAAGAAATATGTATGAAAGAAACCCAGAATAAAATAATACCTGCATACAGCGAGATAGTAAATAAAATAGAAACTAATTTTAAAGTGAACACACGGAAAGATCAAAAAACAAGAACAGATGACTCTAAGTCACAGAGAAACAATCGTAACGACTATGAAAGTAACGCAAGTAAAATAAATTCACATGAAACTACCACCTTACATAGAATCGAAGAGCTATTCTTAAAACAGTCAGAAAAAGTCGACCGTATCTTAGAAACCATGACTTCACTGATGAATCTTGTCACAAAGCTAATCAGTAAGAATGTCTAAAATGGATTTTAAAATAGCAACATGGAACATAAACGGCTTACTTCCCAATAGTGACCAGTTAGAGATTCTAATAAAAACACATAAACTTGATGTCATCCTCATATCAGAGACACACCTTAATAATAGTAAAACATATAAACTAAAAGGCTATGATGTCTATAATACTAACCATCCTGATGGGCGATCGTATGGTGGTACAGCTGTTATCATTCGGAATAACCTAAAACACTACCTGCATAATAAAATTGAAGAAAAATACCTGCAAGCTACAACAGTTACTGTTATGGATTGTAAAGGAACATTAAACATTAGTGCCATATATTGTCCACCAAATGAAAAAATCAGCGATAAAATATTTGCTACCTATTTCAAGACATTGGGTCCTAGATTTGTGTGTGGAGGTGATTGGAACTCAAAGCATACATTCTGGGGGTCTAGACTGAGTACAACAAGAGGAAGACACCTAAAAACTTGTGTTGATAGATTGAAACTACATCCAATGTCAGCCGGTGAACCAACTTACTGGCCAACTGATATCAATAAGACACCTGATTTGCTTGATTTTTATATAGTGAAAGGATTGTCCAATCTATATACCGTTGTGGAATCATGCCTTGATGGCTCCTCTGATCATACTCCAGTAATAGCTACAATCAGTACTGTCATATTAAAGAGAAAAAGACCCATAACCCTGTATAATGAAAGAACAGATTGGGACGCATTTGCTGATTATCTGGAGAATAGAATTGATCTGAAGATTAATCTAAAAACTGAAGAAGATCTAGATGATGCGACATTTTATATAACCAACCTAATACAAGAAGCAGCATGGCGTTCATCCCCAGACCTGGAGGAAAAAGATCGGGCACCTTACATAACAGTAGAGATACGGGAAAAAATTTGTGAAAAAAGAAGACTACGTAGAAAGTGGCACCAAAGTAGGAATATGTTTGATAAAAAAGCCTATAATAGATCAGCGAAAGAACTTACGTTGATGATTGATTTGCATGTGAACAATACACTGGATAACAAGCTTAAAAGTTTATCTTCCACAAAAAAGGATGATTATTCATTGTGGAAAGTAACAAAAAATTTAAAAAGACCAATTCAACACATACCACCACTTAAAACAAAATCTAATACGTGGGCCCAAACAGACGAAGAAAAGGTTCAATTATTTGCTGAACACTTAAAGGAAGTCTTCACTGCAAACCAGTCAGATATGATAGGATTTGAGGAAGAAATAGATAGGGTCTTGAATAGTGATCAACAACTTTCTCCTATGTTGAAACTTGTCACACCTAGGGAAACAGCAATATATACGCTATCTAAAAAATAAAAAGGCACCAGGCTACGACTTGATAACAGGAGAAGTGCTCAATAAACTGCCCAGAAAGGCTGTGGTATTCTTGACTATGATATTTAACGCTATCTTTAGATTGCATTACTATCCTGCGCTCTGGAAAGTATCACAGATGTGCATGGTTCGGAAACCTGAAAAAAGTCCCAACGAAGTTACATCATATAGACCAATAAGTCTCTTGCCTACAATGTCAAAAGTCATTGAAAAAATATTACTTAATAGATTGAGACCAGTTCTAAATGAGAACAAAATCATACCTAATCATCAGTTTGGATTTAAAGAAAAACACTCAACAATTGAACAGGTGCATAGAGTTATACAAAAAGTGAGAGAATCGTTTGAAAAAAAAGAATATTGCTCTGCTGTATTCCTCGATATAAAACAAGCTTTTGATAAAGTATGGCACAAGGGGTTGTTATATAAACTTAAAACACAACTACCTAATTCATTTTATATGATTTTGAAGTCTTATCTTGCAGATAGAATATTCCAAGTTAAATCTGGTGAAGCTTATTCAAAATTCTACAATTTATGTGCGTCGGTCCCGCAAGGGTCCGTTCTTGGACCTGTACTATATTCAATATATACGGCGGACTTACCTATGACAAACGATATAACAATAGCAACTTACGCTGATGACACAGCATGCTTGGCAAGTGACACAGATCCCCATGTGGCATCACAGAAAATTCAAGCACAATTAGATCAAGTTGATTATTGGTTGGATAAATGGCGAATAAAATGTAGTACAGAGAAATCCCACCACATTACATTCACATTAAGAAAGGGAGATGCAACACCGGTGCAAATGAAGGGACAAAATATACCAAAAGTAACAAGTGTTAAATATCTGGGAATGCACCTGGATAGAAGACTCACTTGGGCAAAACATATTAAGACTAAGAGAACTCAGGCAAACCTGGAATGCAAAAATCTATCATGGCTAATAGGAAGAAATTCAACACTATCATTAAACAACAAGATGCTTGTGTATAAATGCATAATAAAACCTATATGGACTTACGGGATCCAACTGTGGGGTTCTGCTAGTAATTCCAATATAGAGATTTTACAGAGATTTCAGAACATAATTTTAAGAAACATTACTAAATCTCCATGGTTTGTTAGAAACGAGGAGATACATAACTATATGCAAATTAATACTGTTAAAGAAGAGATAAGGATGAACAGCAAAAAATATAAACAGCGCCTTATAAATCATACGAATGACCTGGCTGGAGAATTACTAACAGCACAACAATCTACAAGACTGAGACGATGGCTTGTATTGAACCTTGACACTAGAGTTTGAAGAGCTCTACAAAATCATTCTGAGAGAGCTGTCAGTGGACTGCTTCTCAAAACGCTAATTTTCACACATGACTCTATCTGATTATGGCTGTTATGGAAGAGCCGATTGCAGATAACAAGGGAAAAAAAAAAAAAAAAATGTATTCCGACATAAGTATAAACGAACTCCGAATCGAAGTTTAGCCGCAGTCAACTGTAGCTCTATTAAGTCCAATTAAAAGCTAAAGATTAACACGCAAAATTGAACGGTTTCGTCATTTATTTAATTCCATATCTATGGTACTCACTGTCAGATTTGTAGTAGGACTATTTCATAATCAACTTTACTAAGCAACCTGTCAACTCTGTTCCATTTCACTGAGCAATATTAGACTTAATATTTAATTCCTCTACTAGGTAATTAAAAAATGACGAAAAAATCTAATAAAATCAAATATAATTTATGTATGTCATTTCTAGCTAAAGTATTTCACAACGAAGAATCCAATTAGGTAAAAATTTTTACCTGAGGGAGACTTTGTACAAAAGTCGTTTGCTTGGTTACCTCAGTCCCATTCGTGTTTCTACCGTGAAGCAGTTGTGTTTGAATGGCTGTGTTTCGGTTTGAAAGGTGGGATATGACGTGAATTTACAGGGTACACAGGAATAACATCTGAGTCCTCAGGAATGGCAATGCATGGGGGGTATCATGGGCGAAACAGAATACTCTGTTATGTTCATGGTACTGCTCATGACTATAGGCGACGGTTACTACTTTTCATCAGGTGGGCCGTCAGCTTGTTTGTCATTCTATGTTGTATAAAAAAAATGTTCCCAAATTTTCTGTTTCGTTACAATAGTTGTCACTATATGCGTCTCTTTATATAATATTTTCTTTTATATAAGTGTCTGTTTACACAATTTGGATAATTAGAAGTCGGTATTTCTATTAAATTAATTTTGATGGATATTTTCATACACGAATAAGAGAAAAATAACGCAAGCATCTAAATAAATCTATTATGAAGGCTAAGCGTAACAAAACTAAGCCAAGAATCTGTTTTTCTCTAATTAGTAAACAGATAATTAGTAACAGTGTTAACATGTTTGCAACGTTTTAATTAATAACCAATAAAAAAAAAACCTTTTTAAAATAGATGTTCATGCGAAAAAATATTTATTTATTTATTTATTAGTACAAATATTCTCTCCCAGTATAAAAGCATTCTCTCCCAGTCAACTATAGAGAAGTGTCAGAACACTCGAATGCGGTACTACTAATTATTGATATACATACATATTAAAATTACATATATAAACGAATAAATATATATAAATACCAAATATACTTACTCATGTATGACATATACTATATTATACACGAAATTGAAAATAATATCGGTTAATATACTTACTGCTCAGATAAAGTAAAAGTGTGAGCGTGAACGTTTTTTTGAAAGAAATTAGCAGCTATTTTAAAAAGGTTTTTTTATTGGTTATTAATTAATTGTACATTATTGCACTTTATTATTTCGATAAAATACAAGATAAATAAGTAACAACAAGATATGAAAGTAAGTATGACAAATTATTGATTTATTTAATTGATTAAATCGAAAATTAGTCAGAATCCAAGTACGCTTTTAAGCTTGTTGAAAGGCAAAAATTGGTTTACAAGTATTATTTTACTAATCTATGTACTGTAAGCCACGTTTACAAGGAATTACAATTTGGAGGTGGCAATTTTCAAAAAGCGGCTCCCCAGGAAACAGGAAAGGGAGAATTTTTTTTATGAGTGAAAATGGCATGGTATCCCCGTCTGCGCTATCGGTAAACACTGGCGGGGTACCAGTGAGAGATGGTACAGGTGAGGATGAAAAGACAGGTCAGTTAGCCGATCGTGACGAATTCAACGATAAATTAGTCACGATAGTTTCCACGGGGAACCGCGTGGAGGTCGACCTGATAGGGTATATTGATAGCAAAAGGGATTAATCTACCCATTACTAACAATCCCTTCCCCCTGGGAGAATACTATTAGTGCAATCGAAGTTATCGTTCCATTTTCATCATTAAAAAAGATTTTACAGTTACGAAAACTTTTTTACAGCAGGCCGGCCGTAAAACTGTTTAATTGATAATAAAAACAATTACACCATGGAATGTTGATTATTGTTATCAGTATGTTAAATTTATATTTACTAATGATCGTCCAATGGTCGAAATTGGACCATAACATATATTGTAATAAATGAATTTATTATGATTATGTTTGACATTCAGTAAGACCATAGACAAATAATATTAAAAACAAACAATATTAATCTATTCTCAACTTGACCACAGACTTTAACGATAAATAAAAGAGTATATATGCATGTGTGTGTGTCAAATACATGGTAATGTGTGTATAATTTTTCTTATTGATTTAATGTATTTTTTTTTTTTTGCATAATAAAAAAATATTGCATTTAACACAGAAGTGCAGAATACTAATATTTTTATATAATATAATAAACAGAGAAGGATCTCTGTATAAACTGTAAGTGTGCCAAATTTCATTCTTCTCTGTCCGCGCAATATTCGTATAAAAGGGTAAAAAGTTTTTGCTTCACGTATTAACATATACTTAGATTTATACGCGTGACTTTTGACTCTACACTGTTAAATGAAGCAACAGTGTGTACGTATATTGTATGGACACAAATTATATCCCGTGTACATAAAACATTACGCAGTGATATGGGGTAACCGGCACATACAATGTAAATTTGAACTAAGACCTTTTTTGTCATTCTCTTAAAGTATTCACCGACTGATTTTGTTCTAATATTTACACACTTGTCTCACGAGATAAAAGCATGTAAAATCTAACAATAATAGATTGGACATAATTGTCTTCTCATTGTTGGCAAACATACGCAATATTTGTAGTTAAAATAACATAATAAGTTGTAAGTTATGATTATTTGTAAATTCACGCTCTTACATTGTTATGTCAGTTAACCCAGTTTGAATTTGTATGCATTACAGTAATATAGTTATACGTACTTATACTGCCTACCTCGTGAGGAATTTTATGTGATGACTTGAAATAATTTTTTTTTTTAATGCAACTTAGAACAGTGTAATCGTCTTGCAAATGGTATCCGTCGCCTACAGACATGAACAGTAGTATGGACATAACAGAGTACACTATGTCACCCGTGGTACCCTTCATGAATTACTATTCTTAAGGACAAAGGTATTATATATATTCTTTATTGCACTAAAACATACAGTAACAACAATAAGTTAATAACAATGTTAGCAAAGGTGAACTTATCTCTAAAAGAGATCTCTTCCAGTCAATCTAACACAGCGGCATAGGAAGTAGTGAGTGGGCAGTAATAGTGCTAATAGTTATGCCTCTGTACCCTGTAATTTCATTGTAATATCCCAACCTTACCAAAAACACAGTCATGCAAACACAACAGTTTCTCGGCAGAAATACAAATGGGACAGAAGTATCCAAGCAAGCGACTTATGTACACTCTCCCTTTGGTAAATAAACAATATTAGTAAATATATAAATTAATCTTGAGGGATGGGCAGCAGCATCCCTCTTAAAACGCTACCAAAATCTTAAAAAAACAAATAAACCTCTTATGATGGAGCAACAGTTGATATGATAATGATGTTGATACAAGTGAAATTATATTAAATTAAGGAAGAAATTATATTAGGAGATAAATTATATTATTTAATTAATTATTTTAAGGTTAAAGTAAAAAAATAAAAAAGAAAAACATTGTCATAATATATATCAGCCTATACCTGTCCACTGCTGAACATAAGCCTACCTCTTGAGGAGCTTTGCAAGTAGTTACCATGCTTGGCAGGCGGATTGGCAACCGCAGTTAATCTTATGAGATGTTTTAAGGGAAACGCTGATGTCCATCCCTTGCCCTTCCTTAGTCGTCTCTTACTATACCCATAGGAAAGGAAGAGATGGCTTATTCTGTGCACGGGACCACACAGGGCAAACAGGAAAACGAAACACAACTCTTAGAAATACATATTAAATGAACAAGTTAAACAGTGTATAATTCGTGATGATGCTTATCTTTTAATTACTTTGATGTATATCAGTAGTACATTTAAATTTAATTCATACATAATGTATTATTATGTATGTTAATATTTAAGTAATACGTACATATATATATTTATATTATATCAGAAAGAGTAGTTCTCAATTAAAATTTAAAAAATCAACTTGGTCCGGAAAGTTTTAATCTTGCAACTGTAAACTTTCAATACTAAAAGAAAGCGTGTTTTGTTTTGTTGTAAAAAATATGTTATTCAAACGTCAATTTGGCTAACTAAATTTTCGCCTATTTTTGTGATTCTATTCAGCGTTTTATTATGATATAAAAAAAAAGTGACAAAATTTTTATGTTCAAATGTCAAATTAACTAATTAAATTTTTACTTATTTTTGAGACTCTATTCAGCGTTTCATTATGATTTAAAAAAAGTGTCAAAATTCTGTTGTTCAAACGTCAAATTAGCTAACTAAATTTTCGCCTATTTTTAAGACTCTATTCAAGTATATAATCCTCAAATGCCTCTCAACCACAACTACGAGTTCTTTCTCACATTTCCTGATCCTCAAAGTTCACAGACAGCTCGATACAGATCAATGAGTTAGTAACTCAGTACCCACGACAATATAAACTTACCATTACATAACCAAAGGTTAGCATTAACGATGCAGGGTACTGTGTCGACATAATTTGCGCAACTGGCGTGTGAATACAAATCTATGTAAATTTTAAACGACAACTCAGTTTCCTGGCGAGATTCATATTCAAGTGAGCGACAGCTTTCTATGTTGCCGATACTGTTTTGTAATTCAATTAAACGGAAGAACTATTGCGACAATATCACGCGAAAAACTACTAAGTGCATGCTTCCTTACATACTTATAGACAATTTTCATCAATTAACAATGTTGTAAATGTTAATATTTTTAGATTAGGTAACAGTTTATTTTCCTGTGTGTCGCTACGGAATAAGAATACGGTACGTATCCACTCTTCATATCGAGAGTGATGTAAGAACTGACTAAAGAAATAAAGCAAAATACACAAGACAAAGACAAAAAAAAATCCTGGTTGGTGTGTATCATTAATATACATATCTCGGTGAATATAGGCCTTCCTCTTTTGGGAGCTTGCCAGTAGTTGCCACGCTTGACAGTAGGGTTGGCACCCGCAGTTAGGCTTTGGTGATATTTTCAGAGAAACGCTACTGCCCTTCCCTAAAGCATTAAGTTTTCTTAGTCGCCTCTTACGACACTCATGAGAAAGAAAGGGATGGCCTACTGTACGCTGGGATTACACGGCAACAACGTGCGATAATAGTATTTAAAGTGTACTTCATGAAAAAGGGAGACCTGTGTCCAGCAGTCGAACAATAATAGATTGTTAAGAAGGGTTTCGTGAAGGTAGATAAAATCGAATCGAAGATATTTCTTAATTTATTTTTGTCTATGGATTGTACATTGATTGTTTCTTTTTATATGAATTTTGTATCGCTGCAGGCATTGTTCTATAACTACATAAATAAGTAATAATAATTAAATATTTTTTATAGAAAAGTTTAATGAATATTTTAAGTTATTAGGTGCTGTTACTCTAAATTAATAGAGTTCATATTTCAACGCAATCAGTCTCTTTTGAAGGTGAAAGTAGCAAACCAAGAAATGACAATGCACTTATTATTGTTTACTGACAGAAATGAACTGACATTTAGTTTCTAAAATTTATAATACTAGCTTGCGAATTCACATGGCATCGACTAGATCTCTTTTTATTACGTTCAAATTAGACTAACAATTACTTAGTTTTTTTTTATACAACTTAGAATGACAAACAAGCTGACGGTCCACCTGATGGAAAGTGGTAACCGTCGCCTATAGACATGAGCAGTGCCATGGACATAACAGAGTATACTGTTTCGCCCATGATACCCCTCATGCGTTGCCATTCCTGAGGACTTAGGAATGGCAATTTCTTAGTATCAGTTATAAAAAAACCGTTTAAAATATTTTATATGTATTAACACAGTTTGGAGAAACAGCAAAGATATGTAGGTATTGAATTCATTAAGTGATATTAAGACAGTATTAAGTAATATCACTTACTGCCTTAATATCACTTAATGAATTAAAGAAACTATAAGCACTTGAATATTACGCATATCTAATATATTCATATCATTTTGTCAAAAATATTTGATGTCGATATTTTGATATTAGAATGTTATGTACATAGTAATCAATTGGCATACTTCCCAAAACGAATATTACTATTTTTATTTAACTATTGTTATTATGTTTAGTTTAAATATAACATTTGTAAGTGGATGTTTTATATAAGCAACAAATTATACCTAACAACGTTGCTAATGAAAAACCGACATCTAAAGCAAAAGTAAACAAGTATATTTTAAAAGGTGTTTATTACAATAACATATTTTACTATATTATAAATTAATTTCAGTCTATCACTATAATTTTAACTATAATAAAAATAAACTACACTACTTTTTTTTTAATTAATAACACTTTAAAAGTATTACCGATTTATGAAGTTATCTCGTCATATTTGTTTAGTCTCGCCAGACATGACGAATCAAAGTCAATTTTTGAGGTTTACGAACTGGAATTTCGACTGAACCTTCCTTTTGAACTTCCACAGAAGCTGTTCTGTCTGCTAAATAAGGTTTGTCTGCTTCTTCTTTCTCTGCCCTTATTGGGAAATGTCTGGTAATACCATATGGTTCAGAATATGGTTTGCCCACTTTGTCTTCAACCGGGTGTGGTACACGCGTCAGATATCTTTGGAGAACTTTGACAGTTTTAACTAAGGGATTGGATTTTAATTTTGTAATTTTTTTTGGTGCTTTAATTTCTCTATTGTCAAATATAGAGGGTGTTTCTTCCTTCGCGGTATCTGTACGAATCTTTTTCCATAAAGGTATATATTTTTGTGGTTCAACAGATCTTTTTTGATCGCCATATCTTGGAGAGTTGTTCCATTTGAGCAATTCTTCTTCAAGATTTTGCGTTTTTTGTTTTTGACTATTCAATGATTTAATGATATGCTCAGTTTCCAATTCACCGTTCCATTTAACATCGTGTGGGATTGGATGATATATTTTAAAGTCAACATTATTTTCTGGCTTTTTCTTATTGTATAAGCTAAAATAAGTATAGCTGTGTGGAAATTCGATCGATGTGGGTTGTTCAGTTATTGGCGGATTCAATTTAACCTCTTCTTGGGGTTTGGGGTACCAATCAAATTGCGGAGTGGGTTCCAAAGGTTTTTCTACATCAGGTTCTTCAACAGGTGGAGGGCGGTATATAATCCCGCTGATTTTGAATAGATTTAGTCGGTTCTTCATTTTGTTGATTTTGGTAAGCGTCTTGGAATTCCCATTGTTTCCTATACTCGTTACTATAATCATCGTAGCTGTCTTGAGATAACCGACTAAAAACATATTTTTCTTGATTATTATCGGGATATTCGGACAGTGTCTCAGGCGCAGGTTTTATTATTCCTTGACCAGATTCCAGAGCTTTTATTTGACTAGGTGTTAAGTACATGATGACTTCTTTTGTCTGATATTGTGGTGTTTGTTGTGATGATGATCTCAAGGGCTCGAAGGTTTGCGGGCCTAGGTCATCGGTACGAGCTAATACTGTAGTGAACACCAGAGACGTTATGGTAAGCCACAACTGAAATAAAAAAAGGGTTTTATAGTAAAACTTGTTTAAACTGTACTAGTCGCAGGAAGATACATTGAAACTAAAAGAACAAAAACTATTAAAATTAAGTTAGAATGTAACGGAGTTAGATTTAGATTAAAGGAACAATACAAAATTAAGACATGATTATTGACGAACACAGTCTGCATTGAAAGAGCGTTACAGGAACAAATTTAACCTTAACAGGTTTATGCTAACTTAAAAATGGAAGTAGTAGAGAAAGAACTAGAGTCTCGTTTCGTCAAACTTCACCTTCAGGTAAATCAATCATAATTATCCAAAATATTTGATGCTTACTTTAAAATCCATTTTTAATCGGTGCAGTCAGCGGGCACACGGCATGAACACTGTATGTTATTTGTAACGGATCACCAAGAATCGAGTTTTATATGCATTCGGAAACATCTTTTGACTATTAAACAGTTTTGGTTCAACCAAGGAGCACATCGGCATTGATTAAATCAAAATAAAATTTGGCCGCGTACGCTAATGTTTTCGATTTGTATGAAATAAGTGTTTTATTATCACCTCATCATATAGGCCTTTAATTATCCACTGCTGAAGATACGCTTCTCCCTTGGGGGGATTTTCCCAGTAGTTGCTATACTTGGCAGGCGGATTGGCGACCACAGTTAGGCTTTAGAGATGTTTTAAGAAAAACGCTGCTGCCCATCCCTCGCCCTCTCTTAGTCGCCTCTTACGAAACCCAGGGGAAAGGAAGGGGTAGCCTATTCTATGCCGGGACCACACGGCCAATATCACCTGATTGTTCATAATTAGTAACAATACATATTATTATGATTGCTAAAATTCTTCTTGTGAAAACAGAGTGAGAATACAGTGTCGCCGATTTCATACTAGACCTAAGACATCCTAAGAGATGAGAAGAGAAACTCAGTGTAACAGTTACATATGACCAAGAAAAACTCGAGTTATAACATATACTAGACTAAACCGCCTGGCTAAAGAAGACAAGGTGGCCAACAGTGAGATAAAGCTTGACTGTGATCCCTACAAAAGGTAATAAACTTTTTCTTCATTAAGATATTTAAAGACTGATGATGTAATGATGACTCCATTGTCTTGGCCATAGTTAAAATTATTAAGTGTTCTATTTGAATTGATAACAGTTAAAATGAATTATATTACTAACTAGTTGCCTGCTCTACATATATTATGTACGAATTTCAGGAGAACGAAAACTAATGACAAAAATCACTTCTAGTTATAGTATCAAAATAAAATATACATATTTTTTTTAATTAGACTTTTAAAAATACAACAGTGATAACCGTATTCAAAATGGTGCAGTAGTTATTTCGTAACGCCAGAACAAACATATAGACAGGCAAAATTTTCTGAAAACTATTGTTTTGACTCCTATTAAAGCCCCTTACGTATTTTATTAAATACCTTTCATATACAGACATTGCAATTTAGTCCTATTAGTAATTTTTTTTTATACCACTGAGGTGGCAAACAAGCATACGGCCCACCTGATGGTAAGCGGTTACCGTAGCCTATGAACACCTGTAATACCAGAGGTATTACGCGCGCGTTGCCGACCCTGAAGAAACCTCTTTACCCCCCCTTTTGAAGAACCCCATGCTGTAGTCTCTTCGGAAAACCTCGGCAGGGAGCTCATTCCACAACCTGAGTGTACAATAATAGATACAAATAGTAAGAATATGTTACTAAGATTTAGTGCGTAAAAGAAACAATAGATGCTTTTCTTTATTATTAATAATAATTTATAAATAATAAAAGATTTAATTTATTATAATCTATCTTCTTTTCAGAATCTATATAATGTACCTTGATAAAAAAATAGTAATCCTAATTCTTCAGTTATGAAGCCTAAATAAGCTTTCTTAGCAAATATATATTACACACTTATTGCTCATGAAATAAAAATCGATGAAAAATTTAGTAAGCACAGCATTTTGGTTAAGCTTGTTTGTTAGTTTGTAACACTTTATTATACAGTACAGTAAAGTCTTAAATTATAGGATACAGAGTTCTTGAGAAAAGAATGAGTACAATGGACTTATTCCATGAAAGGGATTTCCAGTCATTCTTTAAATGTCTGATAGAAATTGTGAATTGACATAAGATGTGTATTATAATCGCTATTTAAAATAGAAATTTATTTTTATTGATTACAATGTGTTTATCCAACTCATTTATAATAATGAAACTTAATAAAAATATTTGAGCGTTTGTTATAAAATTACATTTAAACGCCTGAATGGATTCGAATGAACTCTAGTAAACATGTATATACTCTGACAGTCCGATAGAATATTTATTAAACTAATGCATTGGGGACAAAGGGATTGCTTGAGGGAGACTAAAAATCCCATTGTTAGCAATATACCCAATCAGGTCGACCTCCTCGCGGTTCTCCCTGGAAACTATCATGGTTAATTTCTGATGAATTCATCATGATGGGCTAACTGGCCTGTTTTCATTCTAATCGATCACCCTTCCCTGGTACTCCGCCAGCGTAGCCTGTTAGCGCAGGCGGGGTTACCATTCCATTTTTACCCTTAAAAAAATACTAATGCATTACTGAGTTATATAACATAGCTAGTATTTATTAATTAATTTAATACACGTTCAATATTATGTTCAGTTAAAAACAAAAAAAGCTAAAACAAAGATATTAAAGTTAATATAGGTTCCCTATATTCGTGTTTCTACCGTGAAGCAGTTGTGTTTGCATGACTGTGTTTCGGTTTGAAGGGTGGGATATGACAGTGAGTTTACATAGTACAGAGTAATAACACCTGAGTCTTCAGGAATGACAACGCATGGAAGGTATCATGGGCGAAACAGTATACTCTGTTAAGTCCATGATACTGCTTAGTTAGCGACGGTTACTACTTTCCATCAGGTGGGCCGTAAACTTGTTTGCCGTTCTAAGTTGCATAAAAAACCTGTAGGAATCATTATTTTATAAATAGTAATAAATTGAATTTTACCAAATCTATTATAAAATATTAATAACACAAATATGTGTGGCAAAAAGAGGCAATGATTAATCTAAATAGATCGTGTGTTATTTAAAACAGAAGAAGAGTCATTGAAGTTCTCAATTAAGCACGAGATGAATTATGCTAAATAAATAATTGATTGAAGAAAAAATCTTTTGGCATTCGATTGTTTCTCTTAACTTTATAAGCAACGTGCCGTGAAGATAGTTATAGTAATACTGCGGGGAAAGGGATTGTTAGCAATGGAGTTTGACAGCCCAATTGCTAGCAATATGCCTTATTAGGTCGACCTCTACGTGGTTCTCCATGGAAACCATCGTAAAAAATTTTTGTTGAATTCGTCATGATGGGCTAACTGACCTACTTCATCCTCATCTATCATCCCTCATTGGTGCCCCGCCGGTGTATACTAATAGCGCGGGTGAGGCTTCCATTCCATTATCTTCCATTAAAAAAAAAAAGTTATAATAATACTTGAGACAATAACTCCTATACAAGAACTTATAGCAAAACAGACTATCTGCGTTGCTAGAAAACGAATTTTTATGATACGTTTAAGAAATATTTTAATTTGATTGTAATATTTTTAATAGTGAAATTATTTGAATTTATTAAATTAACCTGCGATGCCTCGGTGTTGCGGGTTATCATGGGCAGCGGTGGTCATTTACCATCAGGTGAGCCGCATGCTCGTTTGTTCCGTGTTATAAAAAAAAATGTAGTATACAGTGGGTATAATAAAACAACATAACTAACATTATTACTATTATTATTATTATATTACTATTTTTTTTATTTAATTAATGGAGAACTTCTTTCTTTCCTGCGGTTGTATTTTTTTAATGGATAACAATGGAATGGTATCCTCACCTGCACTAACGATATACCGTTAGCGCTGGCGAGACACCAGTCAGGGACGATAGGTGAGAACGAAAAGGCAGGTCAGTTAGTTCATCGTGATGAATACACCTGGAATTCAGCACGATGGTTTCCAGGGGAGACCACGTGGTGGTCGACCTGACAGGGTATATCGCTAGCAATGGGACAGGTAAGTAAAGCGGAGGCATTACTAGCAATCCCTTCGCAAAATTCGTAAGAAGGGACTAAGGGAACTTAATAGTCGAGAGATGAGCAACAGCGTCCCTTTTAAAATATTTTGTAAGTCTTCATTTATCTGAAAGGATATTTCAGATAAATGAAGAATTTTTTAAATCGGTTTATATCTGACGAAGTTATGAGGTAACAAACATAAAATAACTCTTTTTGAAGTCGAATGAAAATAGGCTATTAAAGTTGGCTAGCATAAGTTTCACCAATGAATGACGCATTATTATTTTCAATTCTCGCATAATATTATCATACATATTTGTCACTGACCTATTTATTATGTAATTATTTAGTTATTGGTGACTATTATATCATCAAATTTTAATACAGCTTCATTAGAATATTAGTTACATTAGAAGACTACGTCCAAAAATTTATCTTAGTCAATAAAAAAAAAAAAACACATTATTAGCTTTATTCGAGACAAACGTAGCATTAGCTAGTTTTAAAATTTTCTATATATCTTATTAATATTATAAAAGCGAAAATTTGAAGAATGAATGAATGGATATTTGTTACTCTTTCGCGCCAAAACCACTAAAGGGATTTAAATTAAATTCGAAACTCAGATAGGTTATATCCTAATTTAGCACATAGGCTATTTATGTACTGATTCACGCGAGCAAAGCTACGGTATCGGTATAGCTAGTTGTTTATAATTTCACCTATGGAGGACAGAAATACTAAAAATTAATAATCTAATCCGTATTAGACATACTACCTACTTATTGTTACAATAGCATAAAATGGAAGCATAAAGAAATTTAGTACGTATTTATATAAAAAACTGACATAGCTGAAACCATAAAATTTTACAATTGTCCTTAAACATTTACTATAATTTACTCTAATATTGTACATCATTCTCAATATATTAGATATTAACTGTCCACTGCTGAACATATATCTCCCCCTTAAGGGGGATTATACGTACTTAGTTTATATTAAAAGTTTATTCTCGTTAAGTTGGAATATTGAATTTTTTAACTTACACCTAAGAAGAAGTAGTAAGAAGTAAGTACTTCGAAGTCACATGAAATAAAACGAATCATCAAGTGAGATAATATTTGTTTTATTATTTACACGTATATCTAATGACTATCATTAATATTTACATGTCTATTGACTATTTGGTACGATCACGACTCATATCATTAGTTCACCAACAGCAATGCTTCTTCTTGTAATGAGTGACATGTTTAATAATGTGAATAGGGTATGGTTTCCAGATTGGCACCGGCACTTCTACGTGCTTCTCGATGGGCACTGGCACCTTCTTGATCACCTCATAGGGTTTTTCAACTGGCACTGGTACCTTTCTGATCACTTCAACGGGTACTTTCTTAATCACCTCATATGGAACTGGTCTTTCAACCTCTACGTGCTGCGTCTTGTATACGGGATACGGTACGTGTTTCACAACATCCACATGCACTGGGTAAGGCTGAGGTACAGGCACTTTAACTTCTTGAGGCACTGGAACTGGGACAGCATGTGGAACGGCGACCTTGACGTGGCGTGTCACTTCGATTGGGACGCGACGAACGACTTTCTGTACGACTTGCTCGAGTTCGTACTGTGAAGCGTGGGCGACCGGTCGTCCTACTTGTACTGAGGTGCCGATAACTCTTGGAGGTCCAATTGGTGCGCCACCTAATCCTGCACCTGCTCCGGAGAATCCACCAGCAAAGCCACCGCCAAAACCTGCACCTGCTAAAGATCCAGCTAGACCAGAGTTAAAACCGCCATCAGAATATGCAGCACCTGCAGCCGCAGATGAGTATCCAGAGTCAAAACCTGCCCCAGTTAAAGCACCAGCACCTGTAAACCCATGGCCGTGGTCATCATCTGAATATCCTGCGTCGACAGCGTTTGACCCATGACCACCCAGATCTCCAAAACTGGCACTGCTTACAGCAGGAGGACCGTACACAGTTGATGGCGTTCCATATGAAGCTGATGGGGCACTATGAGCTGAGGTTACGTATGAATCCTGGCCGTGATCACCAGACAATACTCCCGCATGAACGGCGCATGCGATAGCCGATATATAAAGTACCCTAACCTGCAACAAAAATTAAAAAATATTGATCAATTATATTTTTCAAAAAGATGTTCTTAATTGTATTTTTGCACGACATTTGCTAATTGTGAACTTATTCCAATAAATATTTCAATTGATCCAAACTCTTCATTTATACTAATTTCTTTAAATTTGGAATCTTTTCTCTTGTCTAAAAACAATATTGCTGTCATGAACTTACAACAAACGCCATGGCTTTTAGCTAATCGCTTTTAAAGCCAGCCCAAGACAAGCTCTTGTTTTCCCTTTCGAGGCCGAGTGGTTTGTGTATTCATAACGTAACATCGCCGTGTATTTATACCAAATCAAAGTTGTTCTTTCGATATAACGCATATGAATAATTTAAACCCAATTCTAACGGATGTCTCTGTAGCAAAACGTCACATCACATCTGCTAAAATGTACGATAATATGTAAATCTTTGGTCCCGATGCGATGACCGTTTTCTATGATTATGCAAGCGATTTAATTTCTTTATACACATAAAATGGTCGTTGGTTCAATGTTTGTGAACTTGCAGTTGTTGTAACATGTACAAATTTTGATCTTTATTTTCTAATAAATTATATTTCAACGGCAGTTGCTTCAATCGTGGGAAAATTAGAAATCGAAGCAGGGGAGACCCTTATAAATTGCAAAAGAGTCATCAATATTAGTTCAGAATTGTCAAATACATTTCATAACGTATATGCAAATAAGAAAAATTATGAGCCTCTCTGAACGTTACTCTTGATTGATATATTCTATTTATCAGTACCATTTGTTTATGAAGATTTTTTATCACACGTTACTGTGGATTCTATCGTGATTATATTTTCATCATTTATTCATCATTACTGCTCTTGGTTTCTGTAAGAAATTAAAATAACAAACTTTATGTCGTTGGTTTTTTTTAAAGTCGTCATCATTATCATCAAATCAGCCGTTAACTATCCACAACTGAATATAGACCTTCCCGAGGAGACCAAAAACCTTTTGCCAGAAATCGCCTTCCTTGACATGCGGATTTGCAACCATAGGTACGCTTTTGGGATGTTTTGAGATGTACGCTGCTGCCCATCTTTTGACTACTAAGTTCCCTAAGTCGCCCCTTACAATATCCACGTGAAAGAGGAAAAGAGTAAGAAAGTTTTATAAGAGTATTCTTTATTACTCACCAATGTAACCAACACCGTTAGAAGTAACAATGCATGAAGTGATATTCAAATTACATTGTGATCTTTGTTTTCCATGCCTATAATCTTTACCTAAATGAGATTTAAGTAATCAGGTGTATTTATAGTAATCCAAAAACAGCAAATAATAGTTGACTTTTATTGTCAGGGTTAAATCACTCGAAAGCTCTAAATAAGAGGCTTTCTGAAAATTACTCAAAGAAATTATGTCTCTTGAGTAAAAATAATATTTATGTATTAACAAGGGCTCTCATTGGACGCTACAAGTTATGCACATGTCCTAACTAGGTATATACCTGAGGGGAAAAGGATTGTTAGTAAAGAAGACTGAGAATCCCATTGCTAGCAATATACCCAACCAGGTCGACCTCGTCGCGGTTCCCACTGGAAACTATCATGTTTAATTCCTGATGAATTCATCATGATGGGCTAACTGGCCTGTTTTCATTCTCATCTATTATCCTTCACTGGTGCTCCGCTAGCGTATCCCGTTAGCGCAGGCGGGGCTATCATACCATTTTCACTCATCAAAAAAAAAAAAAAACTAGGTATATACGTAAAAATTGTTTGCAGATTTTATTGCAGTCAGGAGGAAATTCCAAAGTATTATGTAATTTGTAGCTGCAGTCCACTCATATATAAACGATATATCTCCTTTGGAAAATGCACTTTATATCCTGAAGAGGTGAAAGACATCGTTGCTAAGAGCAGCTTAAAATACCTATCACTGACAAAAATCGGCAGCCTACTTAATAAAGAGCAAACACAAAAATCACGGAGGTCGCAGTATTACAGGTCTGAAAAAGTCTGAAAAAGCATATATAGTAATCAAAATAGTGTGTGTGTAGTAACAATATTTTACAACATAGTGGTTCGAAAATTTCTGTTGCGTCTCATTTAGTAACTGTAAATGTGGGAAGGTTCAAGGTTTATAGTCCTTAGTGTTACTTCATTCGTTCATAGTTTTATAAAAAATAGTATACTTATTAACAGTCAATGAATGAAAATTATTGATAGGGATTAGTACAGATAAGAATTACTAATATATTCTAATCAAGCGATCTATTTATTTGTTTTTTAAATAATTATAATTAAACAAATATACCAGTTAACACAAATTAAATTATAGTATTTTAATCAAGCGATCCATTTATTTATTTTTTAAATAATTATAATTAAACAAATATACCAGTTAACACAAATTAAATTAAAGTATTTAATTCAAGCGATCCATTTATTTATTTTTTAAATAATTATAATTAAACAAATATACCAGTTAACACAAATTAAATTAAAGTATTTTAATCAAGCGACGCATTTATTTGCTGCTTTTTTAATAATTCTAATTAAAAATAACAGTTAACACAAATTGAAATATTCTAATAAACGATCCATTTATTTGATGTTTTTTTTAATAATTCCAATTAAACAAAAATCTATCAGTTAACACAAATTAAAATAAAATATTCTAATCAAGCGATGCATTTATTTGTTTTTTAAATAATTCTAATTAAACAAATATACTAGTTAACACAAATTTAAATCAGTCACAAACTTGACATAATAACCTACACAATTATAAAATTTTAGTTTCCGTTAAAATTCGTTTAGTTATCTTCTCGTGATGATGTAACAAATAGTGAGATATTAATCAAAACATTCTGGTTTAGGTATTATTTCTTATTTATAACTTCCTATAGCTCATAGCTTCTTATGTGACAGAACTTGTAACCCTTGCCATTTTTATATTAAAAATGAATGAATGAATTAAAACTACTTATTGCTGCCTTCCGCCGGTTGGTCCCGGCATAGAATATGTCACCTCTTCATTTCCCGTGGGTGTCGTAAGAGCTCACTAAGGGAGGGCGAGGGATGGATAGCAGTGCCCCTTACAAAACATCCAAAACTCCAAAGCCAAACTGCGGTTGCCAATCCGCCTGTCAAACGTCGCAACTACTAGAAAACCCCCCAGGGGGAGGCTTCTGTTTAGTGGACAGTTAAAGGCTGATATGATGTTAATTGTTAGATTATTTACTAAATTCTAGATACAAAGTCATGGTATAAAAGAAACAAGTCGTAAGCCTTACGGCTTTACTACATACCGCTATCAGCAACATTTATATAAGTTATTTAAAACTACAAGACATTAACAAACGATAGATATTAATTTGGTATGTTAACTGTGTTGTCCTTCACCGGGGAATTAGTCGAAAATTTGATTTGACAAACTAGTTTTAGTGTCATCAAAAACAACAAAACAATCAAACGACAAACGCTTGTTTCGTTTGTCGTTTGTTTGTTTTGTTATTTTAGTAATTAGAGATTGTTTTCCACAAAAGAAAAGCAACTTCAATTGTGGCAAAACCATTTATTTTCATTTAAAAACTAAACTATTGAAACCACTTTGATAAAATTTCTATTGAACCAATCTGGATGCAAATCCTTGTAGATAAAAAATAATTTGCCAATTCCAAATAACTGAGTTATGAGGTAACAAACATAAAAAAAATACAACCGAATTGAGAACCTACTTCTTTTTAAAATCATTTGAAAATCACTAATTTTATTTAAAAGTGTATTTCTAATGGTATCTGTTATTTATTTAAAATATAATATCAAATGGAGGCGAATGTAATGGACACACACAATGCATTTTATTTATATTTCTTTTTATTATTATTTTTAATAAGGAATTTCGCAACTGACTCTTGGCCACAACAGAATATCAGTGTTTTGCTCTTTTAAGGGCAAAGCAATAAACTGAGATGTGACCATTTTGTGATAGAAAGGGAAAGAAAGGAAATTGTTGGTTTAAATATTTTGCTTTTTTTTTTGTTTTGTTGCTTTTTTATTTTCATTCTTTTATCTCTTTTACTGTGTATTTTTTGTTAGATGAAAATGGTATGGCAACCCCGCCTGCGCTAACGGGATACGCTGGCGGAGCACCAGTGAAGGGTGATAGATGAGAATGAAAACAGGCCAGTTAGCCTATCATGATAAATTCATCAGGAACTAACCATGATAGTTTCCAGGGGGAACCGCGTGGAGGTCGACCTGGTTAGGTATATTGCTAGCAATAGGATTTTTAGTCTCCATTACTAACAATCCCTTTCCCCCCATTTACTGTGTATTAGGTATGTGTATTTTTTATTGTAATTTGTGTGCTGTAAGTAATGTAAATAAATTATCTATCTATCTATCTGTCTATTTCCTTGATAATTTCAACAAAATTATTTTCCATTAAGTTTTAAACATATAATAGATACAAAAAGTAATATTTTACATATCTTAATATATATTTTAGAGACCATTTAATAATATTAATTAATTATGAAATAATATTAGGCAATATAACCGGCAGTAGCCTAAATTACATCTTTTCTATATTCATTTGAGCAATACTTATGTAATATCAACCATCCCTTTAGATTAACACAAATTTGTTATTCTAATAAAAACGCTATCTGGTTTCTCCATTTAATTTCTCCACTTCGGTAGGGATTTATATGCAAACGATGAATATATGTACACTATAATTTCGGCACAAATTGTTTTATCATAAATTTATCATAAATTCTAGCTTTTATCGTTAACCTTGTCCGTATGTCTGAGATATGATCGCTGACTGGGATAAGAGGAGTCAATATCGATTTCCTTGACATATATGTAATATATTATACTAAAATATAAATAGTTTTATTTTTTATACCGCCATCGAGTATCCCTGCACATCTTAAAGGTTCTTTAAAAGGGGGGTAAAGGGGTTTCTTCAGGTTCGGCAACGCACGCGTAATACCTCTGGTGTTGCAGCTGTTCATAGGCTACGGTAACCACTTACCATCCGGTGGGCCGTATGCTTGCTTGCCACCTCAGTGGTATAAAAAAAATGTTAAATATTTTTCCCATAAAGGGATCTCTGTATGTAATTTATGTGTTTTTTTTTCAAATACTTTGGCTTAGAATTGTGCAGTGTAAATCTTCAATATCTTTATTTATTCAGCAGAGATTTTTAAGTCCTTAATGTTTTTCCATGGAATGTAACTATATATAGCGCATATTGTAATTGTAGACTTTTTATTATATTACCTATATATATTATTATTATAAAATTAAAGTCTTGGGTTATGTCTTATTGGACATAAAAAGCCTGAGAAGATAAGACAAATAAAAAGCAAATTTTATTCTCAGACAAAAGTGCTTCATCTGCAAAGGCCAATTGGGTATTACTCTATAAAATTTTTGGATACTAAAGTTATCCCTTGATCATTTTAATGAAATTGGATATATCTTCAATTTTATAATTTTAGTTTCTTTGCATATTCTTAGATTCAGATTCTTTATTTGCATTAAACATGGTTACATTAGATGATCGGTAGTGTATACTTCGAAGAACATATTTCATCAAAGTCTGCAGACCAAAGTATGCGGATATCGAGAAAAATAAGAGATTAGATAAGAATGAAAACAATGGGAATGGCATCCCATGACAATAGATTCTGCAGAGTTTCTGTTAACCATCTTACATCAGTTTGTTTGTCATTTCTCAAAATTCAAAATTAACAATTGGGTACTATTTCAGTGGTCATACGACCATTAAAAAATATTTATGCATAAGCATAAATATTTTTTGTACTACTTATATTTGCTACTTCTATTATTGTAATTTAATATATTCTTCTACAAAACAAAAACTATACCACTACAGACAAAATAAATATCGAATAAATGTCATCATCAAAATCGATTCAGAACAAGCAAAGATGTCATGAAATAAAAAACTCTTCCTTTTTTATGTCGACTAAAAATTTATTATATATAAGCATAGATTTTTAATATATAGTGCTATTATAGATATATATAGAATAAGGTATAAAATACCAATGGATTTCTATTTTTTCTAAGTCAATAAATGTAGATATTTAAAAAAAATCATTACTATAATGATATATAATCGTACATAACTGACTTAGTTTAGATATATGTATTACATTACATTTAAAAAATCAAGTAAAGTTTAATATCATCATCATTATTTCAGTCATTGTCTGTCCACTATTAAAAATAGGCCTCCACTATAGACTATAAGGGACGGTCTTGAGCAACCTGCATCCACTTTTTTACCTGCGACTTCATTCGCGTAACCGGGATATATTTATTGACCAGAATAAAAAAAGTTGCTTATATCCTTCTCATCCCACATAATATATGTATACTAAATTTCGTAGTAATTGGTTTAGCCGTTAAGGCGCTATAAGGTAACAAACAAATAAACTCATTTTCCGATTCATAACGTCAGTAAGGATCAGTCTCACTACAGCCCAAAAACATTATGTCGAGGTAATAAATAAAATCAAACAAATCTTTGGGAAATCGTTTTAATAAAGTAATAGAACCTATATTACTATTTACAAAACGAATAGAAATCATAAAAAAAAAACATATACACCTAAATTAATGACTTAGTTTAACACCCTAGATTGCAGCCTCGCGATGAGCTAATTGGCGAAGTGTATTTACAAAAGACCGGGACTAGGTATGAAAGAATATTGAATGTATTTCCTATAATTTACCAGCCCTTCCATCCGTGGTGGTGATGGTGAGTGTGGACTTTATGGTGGAGCGTCTTCACTACCGGTACTGGGTACGACTTCACAACATGGACTGGAACCTTAACCAGTTTAACCACTGGCACTTCGACGACTTTCTCAATTGGAACTGGATGTTCCACTGGTACTTCGACTACTCTTTCAACGGGTACTTTGACGATCTTTTCCACTGGGTAAGGGACAGGCTTGTCGACTTTGACGTGCTGGATCTTGACTACTGGTACTGGTACGTTTCTTACCACTGGAACCTTAACGGGGTAAGGCTGTGGTACAGGCACCTTCACTGGATGAGGTACAGGCACAGGCACAGGTTCAGCTACCTTGTGTGTTACTTCCCTGAATACTTTGTAAGGCTCTTCTCTGACGCGGTATTGTGTCGGGGCTCCTCTACTATTAGCAAGACCGTGGATTTCATCGATAACAGGTGATTTAGGTCCTGGTAGAGGAGCTGATCCGCCGGCACCAGCGACGCCAAAACCACCTACGGCTCCTACGCCTAAACCGCCAGCGAATCCTACGCCGTGTCCACCTGATGAGAAAGCACCACCCACACCTCCATATGAGAAGCCACTGTGGGCACTGCCTATACTAGATCCGTGGTAAGAAGCTGATGGAAGAGATCCGGCGGGAAAACTGCTAGGAGAGAAGCTCGATGTAGCACCCAAGGCACTAGGTGCGCTGAAACCACCAACTGATGCAGAAGAATAGCTCGACCCGTGATCGACATCACCCACATCATCATGCCCGTGTAAAACGCCAGCGTGACTGTAGCTCACGAGGACTGCCAAGAATGTTAACTTTGTCTGTAACAAAAACATATTCGAGTTTAGTCTATGACGATTCCATTTTCAAAATTTGGAAATGGAATGTTTTTATCATCGATACTTACAAAAGCAGCCATTTCGATTAGCTAATCGCTGGCTACCAAGTGAACTTGTTTCCTCAACAACAAGCCACGCTTGTTTGTGTGGCATCGTACCTTTTCTTCATATTTATATCGGTGTCATTCGCAAGCTACAAACTGTGACAATATTGAGAACGAGAGTGTTTTGACTGGTTTTAGATATGCCCATCTTTTTCTAACGGAACCAAACGTGAATTAATTCAACGTTATGTTACTTAATAGTTATAGCTATGAAGGAATAAGGGGCACCAATGATGATACTGTAACGATTTCCTAATAAGTTACGAATGGTGTTTAATATGGAAATGGGTCTAAAAACCCATATAGGAGAAATTACAAAAGGTCATATAGATTGACAGTACATAAATTAATGATAAATATCATCTTACACATTTGCCAGATAGTTATGGGATAGTTATAGTACGTCAACTATTATTTCATTCCCAAAATGTCATAGAAACAAATAAATAGGCATGGGCAATATTGGTACAGTACCGATATCTATGGATTGAGTATGTCTAGAAGTCTAGACATTTCTGGCAGAAAAAAAGGTCTTATTAATATTGCCCATTCATGGCCCATAATTACCTATCGGATATCTATAGTAATATTGATTGGGCTCTTCATGTCGATTTTATATATTGAATAACTAATATTTATATATCGTTATGGGGGGTATATAGGCGAAACTATAATATATGTGTAGTATATGTTATATATTTTACTATATCTATAGGCGACAAGTTAAAACTTTCCATCAGGTGGGCCGTCACCTTGTTTGCCATTCTAAGTTGTAAAAAATAAAAAAACTAATATTTAATAATATATCCGTCACTGGGTCAATATATAAATATTATAACTAAATATATATATATATATATATATATATATATATATATATATATATATATATATATATATAATATAATAATCGGTTCAGTAGTTAAGTTCTTAATTCAAAATAAACTGTTTTTTTTTTTTTCACAATTGAAGTCAGTTTTTTTTTGTGGGACTCGATATCAATAAATGTAATAATTTTAAATATACTAAGTGACTGCTTCACTTGCAAAAGATGACTAAAACCTACTTTTAAGTGTTTTATATTTTGAATATTATATTTATAATTTCCATGAATAAAAAAATCTATAAAGTAATGCTAGTAAACAGGCGTATAATATAGACTATGTATAGAATACCAAGTCTACTTAACTTAGTGGTAAAGCATGTAAAATCGGTAAAGCGTTAAATATAATAAACCATAGACAATATATGTTATCTGTATGTTTAATGTAATATGGACATAGTAACACATTCATTATTATTTCAAATACCCATGTTTATCTATAAAAATTTACTTCTGCATAGACTGTCAGAAAGTATGGCCTTTCGGGATAAACAGATGCCACTAGCTCAGACCACACGCATCCATTGACTTTGTCGCTACCTCATCATTGCTATGTCAGCCATTATCCATTTACTGTTAAATATAAAACTGTCCCATAGACTGCCATAAAGAATGGTCCTGAACCACCTGTATCCGTTGACTTATTGAACAAATTCTACCCTTCATTTACCTGAATGAAGTCAGCATTCGAGAATTTGTTATCGATTCGACATTTTAGGTCTTTATTGCCTTATTGCCATTTTAGCTTGCACATCCTTTGAACTACTTTAGTAATTATCTACAATGGAGCAACCTCTAAATATAATTTACAAATAACACAAACTTCTTTCTATAAATATCTTTTTTAAAATTTTATCAATCCTTTAAAATATTCAAGTCATCATAAAAATATTTCGATGTTTGCATTACATGTAAATGACACAAGACGACTAAAAAACGAGTTTCATAATTTCATCCATTCATTAATATCTCCAGCGAAATATTGTCAGATCAGGTATGGTGCCGTTGCGATCAGAAAGCGAATCGCACGCAATCCAACTGCGAGACAAACGCTTTATATTAGCTCGACATATGCGAGATAATTAGAACAATTATTCACAAGAACTGTTATTATTATTTATCGATTTTTTAAAAGAAAATGGAATCAATATTTAATCGATACTTCGATGAATACAAAAAATCAATACAGATATAGACGAAGACGGACAAACATTACATTTAATTATTCATATATCACTGACATTTACTGTTAGTGACAGACAAAAATATACTAATAATAAATACTAACTTGCCAATAGTTTCCACGCTTGGCAGGCGGATTGGTAACCGCAGTTAGCCATCTCTCGGCCATTAATTTCCTTTAGTCGCCTCTTACCACACCCACGGGATAAGAAGGAATGGTCGATTCTACCCGAGATCACACGACGACTAACACCTAATTCAGTAAAATATAAAAATATTTTGTTACAACTTTATTTTTGCAACTATAACAATGTATTAACAATAATAAATTGTTTACTAAAAGTAAGGTTGGTAGATAAGTACTGTTACTGAGAATAGGTACACTCAACAACAAAAATGGGCCCGACTCTGAGGTGTCTTTCTTATAATTTCGCAAAATTACTGTTTTATTTACTGTCATATATAACTAGATTTATAATAATTTTAAATTAAATCTATTAAAAAATACAATTCATATTTGTCTTCACAGTAAAGATTACGTTGTGATATTCAAAAATAGATTTTTTGTAGAAACAGATTTAGAGACATGACTCAGAATCGATCCCGATATCAAATAATGACACTTATCACAAAATAACAATGTAATAAACAACCAACAATTAAATATTTACACCTTAATCGTACATTTAAGATTTGTAAATAACATAAAATAAGTATTCAGGTACCTTAAAACTATAATTATTATTTACAACACTATATTAACTTATATAAAACGCACAGAAAATTTTCAAAAACACAACCTATTAGTTAACTGTATATTTTGCAGTGACTGCAATTTTATTTCCTTGAAATTTTTTATAGGTAAATGCCATATTTTTATGTAACATCATAAGAATAAAGACTAGATAGAAATAACTCTCTCTCTTGAGGTCCTCGCAATATGTCTCCATCTACTTCAGTTCGCTATAGAAATATTTATTCCACCCCAATTTATTTATTCTTATGGTATTACATATACACTTACAATAATATATGTATTTGAAACAGCTATCCCAAGTATTTAGATGATAAAATTGTTGTTTTATAACAACAATTAAGTTATATTAAATGTAATAAAAAAAGATATATACCAGGGCCTCTAGACAAGTGGCAAGCGAATTCGTCGACGGAATCGACATCGCTAGCGAGTCCGTGAGTTGGAATGAGTCACCCGGCATTGCTATCTCATTCTATCTCACGGATTCGCTAGCGATGTCGATTCCATCGATGAATTCGCTTGCCACTTGTCTAGAGGCCCAGGTAAAGCATAGATTAATTTATCAAATAATATTATACATCTTCATCTTCATTATTTACAACATCGGCTTTTGCCTCTGCGATTGGAGTAGGTGGTCTTAACACAGTTGATACCTGAGTATCTTTATCCTCGATATCAGCTCCAGCCTCGAATAATGGTTCAGATTTCATAAACCGTGGATTTAATGGCTTGTTCACACGTCGCCTACGTGAATATTTGTCATATTTACCGCGCCCACGTCTATTTCTAGTCTGAGGAGGGGGCTTTAATAAAGGATATGGTTCGTTAATATCTGATTTAGGATATTTTCTCTGATACGAATGACGCCCCGTAACAAGTGCATTTGGATGCCTATGTCCTATTCTGTGGCCTGAATTAAATTCTTTTTTTGGCTTATCTTCAAAATTATTCATCTGATTGTCTTGAGCAGTTATATCTGATAACGTACTTGCTTCGCTGTCACTTGATATGTCATCTATTTGTTCTATAACAGCACCAATTGGATGAGTATTTGAGGAGTCTGCAATTGGAATAATACTTTCTTCTTCTTCTTGACTACGAGAATATTTCACACCTTGATAAGGAAATCGCCCAGAATTATAAATATCTAAATATGGGCTAGCAAATGCACCAAGACCATCATTTAATGCAGCATAATTTGGATTGTTATCATTTTTTAAAAGCAGTTGTTGTAATTGGGATATATCCAGTTTAAGTGGTACAGTTTTACTAAACTGATCTCTTAAAGATAACATTTGGGTATCATCTATAGCTGGTTTTCCTTTTAACATTTCTGCCACTAATTTTAAGTCGACATTGAATGGGTTAGCCACTTTAAAGCCATTAATTGTAGATAATAAACCACCGGCTTGCGAATCAAGTTCAGGTCCGTTAAGCTTGACAGTAGGTTGTTTGTTTAGAATTAATTTATTAAGTATACTTGTTGCTACATCTAATTGATGACTTCCAACGTTTTGATTTATTCTCATTGGCAAAGATGTAGGTATAACAGATTGTTCGAAATTATTATTATGAAGTCGTAATGTATCACCTTCAGTTAAACCTGAAGCGAATCTATAGGGAATATCATTCAATTTAAAAATATTTGAAACATCAGATGTAATTTGATTATTTAAAGGACGCTGTAAAGTTTGTTGTTGGATATTTGCAGAAGATTGAAGGTTTTGTTGAAAATTATTATTTGGTGAATTAAGTGAAGATGCTTCTAAATAACGTTTATTATCTGATACACTTCCCTGATTATATGTGGGTTCTTGCAATTGTTGCTGTTTAGCATAAAACGCATTAAGATCTAGTTGTTTATTCTCATTTGTTATAAGATCTTCTGGTTTAGTTTTAATATTGAAACCGTAAATTAAGTTTTTATCTTTGTAATATGCATCAGTGACAGATCTGTAGTATTGTTTTAAATTTTGCTCCAACTGATTATCTTTTCCGTAATTCATTAAATTCTGTCTGTTATTGTTATTATTATTTGCTACGGCCATTGCTTTTGATTGAGAATCTGAATTTGAAACTACGTTTGATACATCAATAGATACAATATTTTTTAAAGCTTTGTCATGATCAAATGGTTGCTTTGTTTTAGCATCTATATTATTTTCCTTTGAATTTGCATAGTAATAAGGCGAAGCAGTAATTAAATCAGTTTGAAAATTATTATACGCGTATAGATTTGGATTCTCCCCATATTTATTATTTTGTTTATCATTATATAGAGGCCCAGGTGTAACAGTACCTAATATATTATTGTTATTATAATTATTTTGTAAATTATTGCCGTACAATTGTTGCTGCTGTTGTTGTCTTTCATGAGCTTTTGCAGCTGCTTTTGCAAATTCCTGTGCATCTAAATTTTCAGACGCAGACTTGGATGTCTCATAGGTGTTAGGTTTACCTGTATCCATGTGGAAACTGAATTGACTTATAGCTGAACCTGGTGAAGGTTGCAAGGGAAATTGATACCTTCCATAATTTCCAGGTGTATAGCTATCAGGCGATTTTTTGTTAGAAAGCTTCCAGCCATAATCTCCATGAGAATAAATTGAAGTTTGGCCTGTTTCTTGTTCTGTATCCCTAGGACGAGCTCTTAAATTATTTAATTGATATTCTGGCGGTACAACGTTCAAAAACATTGTATTGGCTTCTGCCATATTACCATTACGATGCGTTTCACTATTAATATTTTCAGTTCTTTCAGAATTTGTTCTTGTCTCTTGTTGGTTGTTGTTATAAGGATAATTCTGGTATTGTGTCAATGACATATCTTGTAAAGACTTTGACAAAGTATTTGAGGCCGTATTTGAACTTTGCCAAGAATCGGGATTTAAATTAGAGTAAGACGATGAAGAAGGATTCGAAGTAGAATATGATTGTTCACTTTGATATTGCTGATGTATATTAATAGGATATTTGATTCCGGAGTTATCATAATTATAAGAATTACTGGCGACAGTTGAAACTCTGTTACTGTAATCAGGTGATCCACTTTGAATATCTGTCATTGGAGAAGAAATATAATGTTGGAAATTGGGAGGGCTAGAAAGATACATTGGCGATGAACTGGAAATGTATGTACTAGACTGTGTACCCACAAACTGATTATTTGGGACCGATGTTGATAATTGAGAATGAACAGGAGATGGTGAACTTTGGACACTATCTAAATATGAATTACCGCCGTACTGATAGGTATTTGTATTTTGATAATAAGGTTGATTATGAGATGTTTTGGGTTCAAGTTGCTGAATTTGATTGGATACTTGATTACTGTTATCATAATTAGGAGAAATCGTTGAATACTGATAAGATGGCTGCGGTGTTGCAGTGTACCCCGAATTTGGAACTGGAGTAGATTGCTGCTGTTGCTGATAGTACTGATTTTCCCTCATCTGTTGAAGAAATTCTTCAGGCGGTAACGAATACTGCATGGCTGCATACTGGTTACTAGCTGCAGTGCCGCTGTCTTGCATTTCAGTATTAACTTCGTGCATCTCACTATCTTGATTCTGGAATGGATTTTTTATATGATACACTTTTCTACTTCGGGCACGATCAGCTCTATTATATTCTTCATTCATTTCTTGATCCCCCATATTGTACTGTCCATTCAGCGAACTGATAGATTGGCTATTTGGATCTCTTTGCATGACATTAGTATTATAATTGGGAATAGTATCGATATGTCCATCATTGGAAGCCATGGCTTGGAGACGAAGTAAATCTTGTTCGCTATATCCATCTTGACAGCGGGCGTATCTGATGACTTGTATAATGACTAGTATCCGTATCTGAAAAAAAGAATGTACAATGAATATTCTAAAATCTTAAAAGTTTTGTTCACAATTGAAAATGAATTTCTAGATATATTAAATTTTATAAATATTTCTATTAACTCCAATCATTTACACAAACGTTGATAATCTTATTATAATGAAGATAAAAATAAAAATATAGAAAATAAAATGCAAGCGATAAGGCTACTTTGAATATGGGGAATAGATTAATTGGATACCGCATAACGTGTTTTTCTAGAATTTTATAACGTAAGTACTATACAAAGTTTCTCTTACCCCAAGTATGAAACTATCACGGATAATTCCTAAGGTAAAGATAAGAAAATGTCCGGTAGTGGTCCTATTATAAAAAATTTAATGCCTTTACAAAATAATTACGACAAAAACTTGCTGAGGCCATTATTTTTAAGAATTTAGGTCAGTATTTTTTATCTAATTGTGTTTTATTTCTTGTATATATTGTTTAAAAAATAATTATATAATATTTTCAAATATTTCTTTAAAAATTGACAGTTTTAAGATAGTGCTTATTAATTAACAAAATTATTGATGGAGAAATTATACAGTTATATCAATTAAGACATAAGACATAAATCAATGCCAGTTCTTAATACAAGCATCATTTAGGAAGGTGCTTTTCCATCAAATCCTATGACTCATCTATTTATCCTGTATCCAATTTATCAGAGGGAGACTTTGTGCAAAAGTCGTTTGCTTGGACACGTCTGTCCCATTCGTGAATTTACTGTGAAGCAATTATGTTTGCATGGCTGTGTTTCGATTTGAAGGGTGGGATATGGCAGTAAAATAGGCTACAAAGGAATAACACCGGAGTCCTTAGGAATGGCAACGCATGGGGGGCATCATGGGCGAAACTCTGTTATATCCATGGTACTGTTCATGTCTATAGGCGACGGTTGCCACTTTCCATCAGGTGGGCCGTCAGCTTGTTTGCCATTCTAAGTTGCATAAACAAAAGACTCTTTACGAACAAGTAACTCGTAGACTGCACGGTGAGCACTTGGAATGTGAAGCGACAGTGACATTTATGTGAGTGTTGCCAGTCGTGAAATGTACCGGTCATTGTAACATGGTAACTTTATAAAGTCAATGTAACATTTGAATAACCTGTTAAGTGATATAATATGAGATAATTTACAATAAATTTATTATATTAATGATATGAATATTTATTTGCCAAAACATTTTTACATGGATGATTGACTCTACTACACACTAGGCTTGCAAGCCAGTATCGTGAAATACAAAAATGCAATTTAGCCATGGTAGTATATTAAATGCTCGGTTGATATATAAATTTATATATATTGACATAAAAATTTAATATTAAAATAAATTGTTTATATTTTTTTTCTGGCAATGTTAATTTTTCTTTTTCTTCTTTTTTCTTTGTTATATAAATTTTTTTTTGTGTCAATTATTTAATTTTTTGTTAATTAACAAGTCTACACATAAAACGTCGTGTGCTATAAATTGTTGGTTCAATAAACTACTATATTAATATTAAAATAAGCCTTTTCTCTAACAATGCTTTCAAACCAAAACTGCCATGCAATCACAATTGTTTGGATAAACAAGAAAGAGACAAAGTTATCTGTGCAAATGATTTTTGCACAATATTTGCCTCAGTAAACTCACTAGCTTAGGCTTAAATTTCTTTTTACAGTGTATAAAAAATATGAAATATCTGAATACTTTCGAGATGCAGAAAAACATGAATGTAAGGAGGCAATGACATATGTGTCGCGAGCCGTGAAACCAAGCCATGTTTCGTGTTGTTAAGATTGATAGCTGCGTAATATCGCGATCTCTTACAAAGTTAGCGTTTTATTATCCAACCGGCTCATACACTCTCAGTTTTTTACTCATCCATATATATACATAAATTAAATAATAGGTACATATTAATTTTATGGCCGTTGCGAATTGATTAATAGACATGATGGCATAACTTATTCTCGATTTTACTAATTTTCCTATATTTTTTTCCGTTAACTACTTCCGTTTATGTGCCTTACACAAATGTTATACTCAAAAATATTTTATATTAAAAAAATGACAATTTTCTTAAGACAAAAAGTAAATAGAGTTCATTATTTGTTTTGTGAAAGTGCAAGAGAATGCACTTGTTAGGAAAAAAAACACATGGATTTTTTATGCAACTTAGAATGGTAAACAAGCTAACAACCCACCTGATGCAGTGGTAACCGTCGCCTATAGACATGAACAGTACCATCGACATAACAGAGTATACTGTTTCGCCCACGATACCCTCCATGCGTTGCCATTCTTGAGGACTACGGTGTTATTTCTCTGTACCCTGTAAATTTACTGCCATATCCCACCTTTCAAACTGAAACACAGCCATGCAAACACAACTGCTTCACGGTAGAAGCATGAATAGGATAAAGCTGCCCAAGCAAACAACTTTTGTTTATATTCTCCCTCTGGTAGTCTTATTATTTATTTATTTCTTACTGCATTTCATAATGTCATTGTCAGATATTGAAACATCTCTAAATATGGGCACTGTGGCGCACAGCAAGTAGGAGAGTGGAGGATAACCTTTTTTTACTTTAGGAATAATTAATAACTTTATTACAATATTATTAAATTGTTGAAATTATTTCACAATAGGAATGTATTTTCTGTGTTATTATTATTCATTATTTAAGTATTGATATATATTGATTCATAGTAAAAATATTTATTATTAGTACTATCCATAATAACTTAAAGTCCATTTATAAAGAATTTAATGATAAAATTACAGCAGCGTCGGTTTTAGCATTGTCTTAAATTATTATTAATTTATAATTAATTATTTGTTTTATAGATAAGAAGATAAATTCTGTTTGCCATTCAAATATTCTTTAGTAGTATAGTAAAATTTATTGATTAATAACTTTTTAATGTCTTTTTTTTACAAAAATATTATAATTTTTTTCATTAAGTCACTGTTTGAATAAAAATTTAAGGCATCAAATTGTTGTTTATATTTGTCACATTATCTATAATTTATATTTTAAATTAATAATATAATGTTTAAATATATATAAACCTCCCTGAAAGTAATTCTGGCAGCAGCTATATCCGTATTTAGACGTCATATTTTTACAAAATTTAGAAGTACATCTCTACATGTTTGATTACAAAATTCACTGAATAGATAATAACTATTCCATAATTTCTTAGTAAATACATAACAATTATAATTATTTACGTGACAGTTGTTAAAAGATAGTTGTCATGAATAAACAAACAATAAATAGACGAGCTTTCGATTCGTGAGATGCATACGTAAATAGGATCACGCCGGGGTGAAAGGTCAAGACGACGTTGGTTCGGCTCTATCTACGTCAACTCTTGTCCTCAAATTGGCTTCAAACAGTTTCTCTATTCTAATTTATGCCATATGAAAATCCAATGATTCGTTCTATGAAATATTATATAAATATAAATAGTATAAATGTATATAAATATTTATATATAATATAGTTTTTTTTTAAACACAGTAGACAAAAGAACATGCGGCTTAACTGTAAGTTATTACCGTAGCCTATGAACGCCTGCAATAACCTGCCTTGCCTGTAAAAACCTCTTTATCCCTTTTTTGAAGAACCCCATACTGTAATCTTTACATTCTATACTTATATCTTCTATCGCCGCCCATGTGCACACCATTATGTATTTTATATTAAACTACAAGCGTCGCGTAAACTAATTCCTTTAAACGCAAAAGACATTATACTCCCATATTTTTTTGTACCATTGAGTTGGCAAAGAAGCATACAGCGCACCTGATGATCAGCATTTACCGTAGCCTATAAACGCCTGCAACACCAAGGGCATTACTTGCACGTTGCCGACCCTAAAAAATACCTCTTTATCCTTTTTTTTGAAAAATCTTATGTTGGAATCATAAAGATTATTCTGTAGTTATATTTTTTAATTATTACTTGATTACCCTGACAATTTCCAACAAACGTTAGGAGCATACTTTCCGTATTACATTGTTGCATAGACGTAAAATAACCCCGGCTTACCTCATAAAATAACAGTATGCGCTTCCGAAAGCTGATAACATGCAATAAGCGTCTATACCGGAGATAAACGTAATAATATACGGCTCAATGCAAGGCCAGAGGTCGGCATGACACGGACCCAGTGGGATGCGCACAGTTTCTCTGCCCTTTAGACACGTTTCTCTGAGGCATGACGACAGTGAAAGTCCTTGCTTCCGACCCCACTATCGCTTTTAACTACCTGATCGGCAACTATTTGATGCACGTGGGAACATTGAAAGGGAAACAGTGAATAATCATTGGGAAACAAGTTTAGGTAGAACGTCACGATTCTCTTGCTGTGAGAAATGGCTGTAGCGGCATATTATTTTGTTATGCCATTAATTTATTTATAAATAAAAATGTTTTGTTCGAGATAACTTTTTTCGAAATTACTTTCGTATAGTCGTTTTACTAGCTGATATCTATGCCCAACCGTGGGTTATTAATGTGTTTTTGGCACATTGCTCTGATATATTTTTGTTTTCTCAAGTAAACAAAATAAGTAATATGAATGACGTAATATGAATGAATCACCAGAGGGAGACTTTGTACAAAAGTCGATTGCTTGGGTACCTCTGTCCCATTCGTGTTTTAACCGTGAATTAATCATATGAGAGAGGGAGACTTTGTACAAAAGTCGATTGCTTGGGTACCTCTGTCCCATTCGTGTTTTAACCGTGAAGCAGTTGTGTTTGCATGGCTGTGTTTCGATTTGAAGGGTGGGATATGGCGTGAATTTACTGGGTACAGAGGAATAACACCTGAGTCCTCAGGAATGGCAACGCATGGGGGGTATCATGGGCGAAACAGTATAGTCTGTTATGTCCATGGTACTGCTCATGTCTATAGGCGACCACAGTTAGTCCATCAGGTGGGCCGTCAGCTTGTTTGCCATTTTAAGTTGTATAAAAAATAAATAATAGATATCATCATCAGTGTCCGTCCCGTCCGTTATTATCGGTCCACTGCTGGACATAAGCCTCCCCCACAGACTGCCATAAAGAAAGGTCCTGAGCCACCTGTATCCACTGACTCCCTGCAATGCACTTCAGGTCGTCACTTCGTCTAGTGGGGGTCGTCCTACACTGCGTATTTTTTGGTAATATAACAATTAATCTTTCTACTTCTCACTTTTCGTATATAAATGCTACCCTATTAAATACTAATTCTACTAAAGAATGGTTTACGTTGATTAACATACTGTATACATTTTAAACTTTAGCGTTGTTTACACATATTTTAAATGTGTCCTGTCCTGAACAGGACATAGTACAATCCACGTCGAAACGTTGGCAATAAAGAAGCAGGTATGTAGGTTTTTTTTTGTTTACTTGCAAATTTTTCATCGCTTTAACTCCCATAAATAAGTATCGAATTATCATAAGTCATTTTAGTAAGTTAATTTTGTTGAAATCGATAACTATAACTAATGAAGAAATTATAAAATATATCAAAGCAAATACGCATGTGGGTTAAGTATTATTTATATTTATAGTTTTAGGGCTTTCGTATGCCGGTTACATCACAATTAGATTTACGACTCCGTCCCATAAGTGGGACGCGTCTGTGGCAAACGGAAGAGATGTCACGTAAGTAACCCACCTACCTTGAGACCGTTGACAAAGCAAGTTTTAAGTAATAAAGTTTAGGAAGAAGCATTATTGAGAAATTAAGATTAGATGTAATTTATGATCGACTTCGAAAAAGAGGTTCTTGTTAGCCTATATTTTCTAGTGAATGTTATTTTACCTTTTTAAGTTATAATAAACATTTATAACAGGTATTAAATAATATGCTTATTTCTATATATTTTTTTCTTTTCTCTTCTAGCCAAAGATTGTCTGGAAGAAATTGCTTTAGCGATAATAATAATAATAAATAAATAAATTCTTTAATCAAGGCAACCAGGGCCCACAAAATTTTAACAATCTTAGTTTGTACCAGATATAAATTATTAAATTAAATTTTGACACTTATAAATAAATAATATTAACTTAACCTACTTTTTTTTTGTTTATAATATAATAAGAAAAGACCGCCTTTTGTACTTCATAGATGTAATATATATTTATCTTTGTATTATCCTTTAAGTGGTACAATAAAGAGTAAATAAATACATTCAGATACTGCTATTCACAACAATAAGAACGAAATATTAAAAATAACTGGATTCTTAAACACTACCTCGTATGCATGAATTTCAAAAATAGAAAAACCAATAAAATATATATATTCATTATTGCACTAATAACATACAGTAACAACAATAAGTTAATAACAATGTTAGCAAAGGCGAACTTATCTCTAAACGACGAATCAAGATAAAACATACATAAAATTATAAGTTAGATCTTCAGAAACACAACTGTGAAAATCAAATCCAATTTAGTACAGTAGTTTTTGCGTAATATCGAACCAAACATATGCATATACAGACAGAATTTCTAAAAACCATTGTTTTGATATCTATTGGTCTTATTAGTTTTATAAAGACTTCCTATGCCACTGTTTTGTTAACTGGAAGAAATCTCTTTTAGAGATAAGTTCACCTTTGCTCACATTATTTCTATTATTTGTAACTACAACTGTATTTCACTCAATTACATTGCACTTAATAAACTAAATAAAATAATTTCTCTTAAGTATTTCCACGTACTGACATTTTTAAGTTACAATTTTTTATATTAGTAAGTTTTAAGCGCTTTACTTGGTAAGGTTTTCCCTCTATAATAAGGATATGATACGACCAATTGAATATTGTTCATTAATCACTGAACAACCGTGAAACTCGAATCAAACGATGTCCAAGTAATTACCCAGTGGATGCTATAATACTGTAATAAAAGATCACAAACGTTAACAAGCCATGACAAAATGGCGTAATGCAAGTGTCAATGACAGGCTATAAATTACTGATTTATTAGTCACGTATAGGTATCTATTCTACACATATATGTAGGTGTATATATACATATATTTATATGTATTTATTTATTTATACTTTATTGTACACACTTATTGTACATATATTAATATGATAGAGGTGATCAAATGTACATAGATAGAATAGAATTAGAAAATCATTTATTCAAATAAAACATTGAAGCACTTTTGAATAGTCATTACTTTTTTTTAATCTACCGCTCGTTCGGAAAGGAAGAACACGTATATGCATTTTTATTTAAGTGTGTGAATACAAACCACCAATTAGTTTCAATTAAATACTCAAAAAGAAAAAATATTGAATACAAACCAACTGGTTAATTAATAAGGTCATCCTTTCACTATGTGGGCCATCACTGTCGTAAGAGGACGGCCCACCACGCCGCCACAAGTAAGAGAACTACTCAAAACACTTGATTGATCTGGTTATAGTATTCACATTTTACATAAGAATGACAACAAAAACCGCATCACTATCAATCAATTAAATCAAGAAAGCAATGAGAAAATAAAATCATAACGTTGTATGCTAATAAACTAATTATTTACTTGATATGTTGTCATCTATGAATTCGTCTATCCTGTAATAGGCTTTCTTACATAAAAATTGTTTAATATAAGATTTGAACCTCTCTGTCATTTAATGCAGATTCTGGCAGTTTATTATAAAATCTTATGCAATTACCATAGAATGATTTACTGATTTTGTGCAGACGGCATTTAGGTAAAATAAGCTTATTTATATTGAAGTTTCTACTTGTACAGTCTTTGAGTTTTTTAAAACTCTCTAAGTTCTTCCGTATAACATAGAGAGTTTTTTAAACAACTCTAAAATGACAAACAAGCTATGATATTTAGCGTGGTTCCACCTGAATAAGGTCACCCTTTACTGTGGGTGTCGTAAGAGGCGACTAAGAGAATTCATTGATTGATGGATGGACAACAGCATCCCTCTTAAAACATTACCAAAGCTTATAACTATTGACATAGAAGCATATATACAACATGGACATAACAGAGTATATCGTTTTGAGTTATTGGCTGATACACATGAGCAGTACCATGGACATAACAGAGTATACCGTTTCGAGTTAATGGCTGATATGGTATATATATATTATCTGGCAAATTTAATAAACGATCTTAATTAAATTGTATTTTTATCTTATACTGTCATTTAAAAAATAAAACAAAGAATAACTATCTAATATAATAAAATTTGATGCTATTTGTCTATATATCTGTATGTTTATTCCAACATCACGCAATAATACTGCATTGCTACGTTTTAACCGATCAGTAAATAATTCAAGTTCACGCGGACAAACAAGCAAGTAAAAACAAGTAAACAATAATAAAATAACAGATTAGAAAAGCACTATTTAAATTTATGTTCGACAAAGTAACAAGGAGTTAAAGGATACTAGCTGTTGATTAAAAAAAAAGTATAGGAAAGAGGTAATAATACTAACACCGCACTAACTGGTAGTTAGGTTAATGGATTCCATAGAAAGCCATCACCATAAGCAGCAAGCAGTAATTCAGAGGTCAGCATGTAGACGTGAAGCCATAGACAACTACCACTCCTTCAAACACCTGCTTTAATTGGGTAAAATCTTGTGAGAAAGTGACAATAGTGAATAAACTACACTATGGTGTAATAAATTTTCGATGCACACTCAAAGTGTCTTTTCGCCTAAGCAAATATAATAAATATTATACTAGTACCTAGTAGTATGTAGTTGGGGGGAAAGGGATTGTCAGTAATGGAGACTAAGAATCCCATTGCTAGCAATATACCCAACCAGGTTGACCTCCTCGCGGTTCCCCCTGGAAACTATCATGGTTAATTCCTGATGAATTTGTCATGATGGGCTAACTGGCCTGTTTTCATTCTCATCTATCACCTTTCACTGGTGCTCCGCCAGCGTATCCCGTTAGCGCAGGCGGGGTTACCATACCATTTTCACCCATCAAAAAAAAAGTAGTATGTAGTTATAATATAGGTATTTTTTATATTACTCAAATGGCAAACAAGCATACAGGCTGTCTGATGGTAAACAGTTACCATACCAACAGCAAGGATAACATGCGCGCGTTGCTGACAATTAAAAAACCTTAATACGTCCTTTTTCAAATAAAATCGTTTTTTTTTTATACATACAACTTAGAATGGCAAACAAGCTGACGACTCACTTGATAGAAAGTGGTAACCGTCGCCTATAGAGGGGAAAGGGATTGTTGGCAATGGAGTTCGACATTGCTAGCAATATGCCCTATCAGGTCGACCTCCACGTGGTTCCCCCTGGAAATCATCGTGAACAATTCTTGTTGAATTCGTCACGATGGGCTAACTGACCTGCTTCATCCTCATCTATCATCCATCACTGGTGCCCCGCCGGTGTATAGCAATAGCGCGGGTGGGGTTACCATTCCATTATCACCCATTAAAAAAAAAAATCCGTCGCCTAAAGACATGAGCAGTACCATGGACATAACAGAGTATACTGTTTCGCCCATGATACCCCCCATGCGTTGCTATTCCTGAGGCCTCAGGTGTTATTCCTCTGTACCCAGTAAATTCACGCCATATCCCACCCTTCAAACCGAAACATAGCCATGCAAACACAACTGCTTCATGGTTAAAACACGAATGGGACAGAGGTACCCAAGCAATCGACTTTTGTACAAAGTCTCCCTCTCTCATATAATTATTATTAATTAAATTATTGTACATTATGTTTAGAAACTTTATATATACAATAATTAACTATGAGTTAAGAAGAAGAATAGAACAGAAGAATGGATATCATCTTTATTCAAATAGACTTTTTTACAAGCTCTTTTAAATCGTAATTGTTTTACAATTCAACTGTGCTGATAGATTCAGAATGTTATCTACTGAGAAGAACCATTCTTTTTGTTAACTCCTATTTTTGTTGCTTTGTGTACAACGCCTTGTATCTATATTGTTGCTACTTGTGAAAACCTATTAGTGGCTTATTTTGTGATCCTAAACTGTATCTTTTTGCTCAAGTGTAGCCCTGGTTTTCCTATGAATAAATAAATAAATGATATGATGATTTATTCCCACGCATCTCAGTTTAAGAAAGGCAATTTTAAACCCAATTAATAATAAATATGAAAGAAACTATTTCAAACTAAATTCCGATCTCGATTCGTAATGCAGTTTTCACTTTTGTCTGGAGTAATTAACTGCATCGTAAATTTATGTACGCACATACAATATACGTGGTCGGTCGTCATAATTAAGTATTTTTACACTACAATACTTTACTCTCGTCGTGATAAAATCATTTTATAACAACAGCTAAAGAAGGCGGCTGTCTCATCTCCTGGCACGTTGAATTCTAATCGTATCGTACCGTGCCAGCTGTTAACTGTCCACTGCTAATATAATAATAATAATTGTTCAGCTCTTGCCAACACTGAGTACTTGCACAGACACAACCAGGTAGCCAAAATACTCCATCAAGAGCTAGCTCTGAAGTACGGCCTCGCGAATGAGAGGTTGCCGTACTATAAGTACGATAAAACAGCGTAAGGCTCTACTTCCTTCATCACGGACAGGACCGTTCTTGCGAACAAACCTGATATCGTGGTGATGGATCTCTCGAGGGTGTTTTTGGTGGATGTCACCATACCGCATGACGAGAACCTCGTGAAAGCCGAAACCGAGAAGAAGAGAAAATATCTCGACCTGGCTCACGAGGTTGTGGGGGGTGACATCTACCGAAATCATCCCAATCGTTATGTCGGTGAACGGTCTTATCCCAACCAGTCTGCAACAACATCTCAGACGGTTGGGATTCCGAGGCGGCTCACTCCCGGGAAAGATGCAGAAAGCGGTGCTCTTAGATTCTGCCCGCATTGTACGCCGGTTTCTCTCCCTGGGGCCCTGAACCCCGGCCGACTGTGCTTCTGCCGGGGGTTAGTTGCCATCTCCTCTCCTTAAGAGGGGAGATGAGAATTTTAGTGAAATTTAAAAAATAATAATAATATACTTTATTATCCAGACTACAATGCGGTCCAATTTTGTTAGTAACAATTTTCTTACAAACTATGTTAGTAAAAAAAAAATAAGCTTTTCCCATAAGAGGTATTTTGCCAGTAGATGTCACACTTAGCAGCTGAGTCGGCAACCGCATTTAGATTTTTGATGATTGTTTTGAGAAGGACTCTGCTGTCCATCCCTCAACTATTAAGTTCCATCCATTGGATTTTGCCAATAGTTTGCAGTCTTGGCAGGCATGTTGGCAACTGCAAATAGGGTTTTGGTGATGTTTCCAGAGGGATCCTGCTGTCCCTCAACTTAATAGTCCCTCAACTATTAAGTTCCCTTAGTCGCCTCTTACGACACCTATGGGAAAATAAGTGACTTATTCTTTGCTGGGACTAGACGTCGGTTAATTATACGACTTGTAATTAAAAGTATTATATTTTTTACTACAATATAAATATCCGCCATTTGTTATTTTTCCTTTTATTTGTTTCCTTTGTTTGTTCACTCCAACAAACAAACAGCGGAAATAGGAAAAAAAATTTAATCATATCATATCTAGTTATATTTATTAGTAGTAATAATTATGTTTTTCTTTTTCATTTTATTGTATTATTTTCAACCGACTTTAAAAAAGGAGGAAATTTTCTATTCGATAGAATTTTTTGATGATTGTTACCTCATAACTCCATCAGTTATATACAAATTTGGAATAATATTTTCTTATCAGAAAGGATATACTTTCAGTCCTGTCCTATAGAAATTTTATCAATATCGGTTCAGTAATTTAGTTTTTAAATCAAAATAATTAGTTTTTTTTTCTTAATCAAAATTCTTTGAATTATTATTACCTATGGTTTATATAACTTCTATGAGACCAATGTGATATATCTTTTCAGAGAAGAGAAGAATTTTCTTAAGTTTACAACTGATATAAATATGAGGCAACAAACATAAAAAAATAGGACCGAATTAAGACCTTACTCCTTTTGAAAGTCGATTGAAAATAGAGTAATTAACTATCCTCCTAATAGGCCTCCCCCATAGACTGCCATATGGAACGGTCCTGAGCCACTTGCATCCATCTAGTGAGGGGTCGTCGTACACTACGTTTACTCATACGGGCTTGCCATTCAATTAATCCCGTTTTCGCAGCCATATTACTATCATTGCATTAGAACAATATGATAGTTTTTGAAACTATGGAAATATACTAAATTAGATTATTATGTATAACTAATTTGAATATCAAAATAATGTGTGTGAAATATACATAACTTATTTCAGCCATAACACTGGAACGATGTGACACACATTTTAATAGATTACTAAACCGCAGAAACCGATACGCTAACTCATAAAAATTCTTTTGATTTGACCACTGATCGTTGTGTAAGCTGGTGACATAGAGTCTAACACAGTCAACGAGCTACGTAATCGTACAAGTTACGCCCACGACGTCATCCGTATGGTAGTCGAAAATAATTGACATATTATGATAATGTTACTAACGCCATCTATGGGATCTTCTCGTAAACACACCAATCAATCGATAAAAACAATACTCGTATCTCGCTCTGCCGGTTATGGTAAAATAAACTGAGTATGGAATTTCATTGAAGTGCAGTATATTGCTTGCTGCTGATAATATAGTTTTCTGGGGGAAAGGGATTGTTAGTAATGGAGACTGAGAATCCTATTGCTAGCAATATATCCAACCAGATCGACCTCCTCGCGGTTCCCCCTGGAAACTATTATGATTAATTCCTGATGAACTTTCATCATGATGGGCTAACTGGACTGTTTTCATTCTCATCTATCATCGTTCACTGGTGCTCCGCCAGCGTATTCCGTTAGCGCAGGCGGGGTTAACATACCATTTTCGCCCATCAAAAAAAAATATATATATATAGTTTTCTAAAACTGAAAGAATTTTTCGATTGAGTCGTTTCGATTCGATTTTGATTCCATAGCATCGATTGAGTAGTTTTCGTGTTTATCCGTTGCAAATAAACAAACAATCATATATTTCCTCTTTGCGAGTATAATATTAATATAGACTTATATGTAAATAATAATATTGTGTAAGTTAACATACTTTCATATTAATTTAAATTAAATACTATCCGAAGAACTCCCGCTGAAATTCAGCGCTGTAGCTCTTCGGCTGCAGCATAACGCTGAGCGGAAATCATTTCGGCAAACATTGCCTTCAACTCCTATACATGTTATTTTACTTTGTATGAATTTTTGTTGTAAGTGTATTAATGTTTGCTGATTAAGCTGCTATTTATTTATTTACTAACGGCCTGTCCCGGCTTCGCACGGTAGGACATTTTTACAACATTTTAAAAAGTGGTTATTGTGACATAACAATAATAGTTGGACATATAGTATCGCGAAATTTTTCGTAGTTATTGATATTTTCTTCAATATTGTAGTACATACTTTAGTTCTATCACCAATAGTTTCCGCAGCGCACGCGACCAAAGATATTTTATAGCATTTTTTTACACATTGAGTTACGTTACTAAAGTTTTAGTATGGATCCCTAATCTTTTCTAGCAATAAATACAGCCTATCTTACTAAGGGTGAATGTAGCTTTCTAATGGCGAAAGAATTTTTGAAAACGGCAAAATAGTTTTTGAGTTTATTCATTACAAACATACATACACACCAAAATACAAATCTTGCCTCTTATAAAGAGGAAAGATTTGTATTTTGGTAAAGATTTGTATATAAGTATAAATATAGATACATTCCCGGTATATTAAACTCACCGTTTGCAGTACGATATTCATTGTAACAGTTCTGTAAATTTTACTCAGCACCAACACTTTTCACACATAATTTTCACTCACGTCACTATCCGAACTTGTATGCACTTTGCGAGTAGCGATGGGGTGGTTCACGCAGCCGAGCTGGAGTGAAGTTCAAGGCTAGTCTGAGCCAGGCTTATATAGGGGGTAGCAGAGCGTGGCGCGACTGCACTTGTGTGGGTGTGCAGTAGATGCAACTAGACGGGTGGACGGTGCACGGGCTGCACACTCGCGCAACGGTGCATACGCTTCTCAAAGTGTTTGCGATGTTGACAGCCGGTTTGTAATATTTATTAATCATTACACTCAACCATTGCCAATCCGCCTGCCAAACATGGCAACTGCTGGAAAAACTCCCGAAGGGAGTGGCTTATGTTCAACAGTGGACGATGATAACGCTCAATCATATTTTAGGGAACTCAATAACCCGACCCACCACGCCACCACCTATCTGGACATTTTAGTGAGCATGACTTATTCAAGGCCCCCAACCACGTCATAGCCAAATTAAAACAATTTTATACTTCATACTACATAACAGTTTGCAGTATTCACACATTATACAATAAAAGGCTTAATTTAATTAATAATAAAATTGCCACATAATTGTAAACAAATATTCTCCTTGTAATTTAGAGAGATCTATTTTCAAAAGTGTTCTAAGTTTAAAAGTGTACAAAAATTACTAACTATTTCCCGTGTCTTTGTCCGCGTGACCGTGATATATTTACTGTCCAGCATAAAAGTCATGTGCTTCTCTATCCCATAAAGTAAGGGTATACCAAACTTCAAAGTGATTAATTAAGCTATTCAAACGCTATAAGGTAACAAACTAACTTTCACATTCATAATATTAGCAAGGATTAATGTCAAAGATTCATATAATAATTGCATTTATTAATCATAAAACATTACATAACATCTAGGTATATATATATAAATCTTTCAAAAATATTACAAAAATATTAAACACATAATATCTGACGAAACATTGGAAAACTCTCATAACGTGAATAATGTCATTAAACAAATTTCTAGAGTCTAAACACCGGCCATATTTTAATATTAATTTCTAAAATATTTCGTCATATCCGGTATACGAAGATGACTATAGGCATAAATTGCTTTGAGAAGTGATTATTGTACTGGAAAACAAGCGTTCATTAATAATATATCCCATCTGGTCGACCTCCACTCATTAATTCCTACAAATAGTTCTCATCTGTTATCTCTCGTTTTCTTGCCAATGTTTCGAGGAAAATATATTTAATCTATTATAAAAGAAATCGACATAACCCGAAGGATAAGCAAGCTGAAGTGGCAATGGGCTGGTCAAGAAAGGGTAGTGGCGACCGCGTACGGGTAAACGCAGTATAGGACGACCCGCCACTAGATGGAGCGACGACCTGTGGATGCAAGTGGCAGTCTATGGGGGAGGCTTATGTCCAGCAGTAGACGGACAATGGCTGAAATGATGATGATGATGATGATAAAAAAATCGTTTAATGTCTCGCTAAGAAAACAAGTCGGACATGACTGGACCAATTCGGCAATTTATTTTTTCAAATAATTCAAAACTGAAAAGGTTTTCGAATAATTTTCATTGAAGGAAAAAAATTCTTAGAAAAAGGTAAAATTCCCCATTTTTCATTTTCCCATACAAACTGTTCCCAGTTAACAATTCGGGACGTCTGTCCACTTACCTTGTTATACATTGTGTTTTCTTACTAAGGTCGTGTTACACAAAAAAAAACTTCAAATGTAACAAAACCAGATATTTTGATTTCTAAACAAATCTACTAAATCAGTATTGATAATTTCTGTGAAACCAATCTGTAAGTATATCTATTCGGGTAAAAAAAATATTTTTCAGAAGAAAAGAATTTATGAGGTAACAAACATAAAAAAATACAACCGAATTCAGAGCTTCCTTCTTTTTAAAGTCGGTTGAAAATAGTAAATTATTAATATCATGCCGTATAATAAAATTTATTCTTTTTTTTTCTGTATATTGCTTAAAAAGTTTTAGAAACGACGTCTATTTTATGTGCTGAGTTACAGCGGGATCAACGTTTTCATGCCCAATAGACCAGCACTGGTATTGCGTACTTGCGTACAATCAAAAAATATGATATAATTCATACAAACTATGACGTCACAAATATTAAAACAAAATCCGATGAAGAGTAACAAAATGTGAAATTTTGTTTCACGATATAATATTAATAAATCAATGAAATTTAATTATTTTAATTACATTTTAACCTTATACGACATGACGAATGATGACAAGAGCATAGTACAATTAAAAGTAGAGGACAAAATAGGAAGGGAAAAACAAAAAGAAAAAACTAACTAGAAGGCCCGAAGAACAATAATAGAAAATAAAAAAAGCTGGGCCACCTTATTCGAAATGACGATTTTTTAAAGAGCATAGTAGAAGGAAAAATAAAGGATAAGAGAGGAAGAGGAAGACCGAGGAATAACTACATGGGACAGATAAAGGAAACTTAGATGTCATGTCGTATAAGGAGGTTAAAGATATGGCCTGGGAAAGAGCTGGCTGGAAGAAGATGCATGAATTAGTTGCACCGACAAGAGGAAACTTAAATGAAAAGAAGAATAACATTAGGTACTTTAAAGAATAATTATCATGGAGAGGACCAACTTCTGAGGAGTAATGGCTACACAGAAAGGTTTTTTTTACTATTGAAAGGGCCCAATATTGTTCACGACCTCACCTGATGAAAGGCGCTTGTCTCTAACAAGTAAATATTGTTTGTACGTATTTTTACCTTATAACTCTGTCAGTTGTGAACCGTTTATCAAATTCATTTTTTAACTGAAATTTAAAATAATTTAAATAAAATTGAAATTTAATTTAATACTTATAAATTGGTCTCATAATTTTTTTATCAAAATCTGTTCAGTGGTTTAGTTTTAAAATCAAAATAAACCAATTTTTGAAGTAAATTTTTTTCGTAGAACACAATCTTATATTATTTTGAAGGAGAACAGTTTCAATTTTTAAAATTAATATCAGAAGGCTATTTTATAATTTCACTTTATGTGTTTAGTCAAAAAATATATATTTTATATATTGTATATATTTTTATTATTTATGTACATGTACTTCATTGTTATTTACTAAATTCATATGCTTTCTTTATTTAATTTATAATTTAACAGTGTTTGTCAACTGCTTTAACCATGCTATGTGTTTACCAGAGGGAAACTTTGTACAAAAGTCGATTGCTTGGGTACCTCTGTCCCATTCGTGTTTCAACCGTGAAGCAGCTGTGTTTGCATGGCTGTGTTTCAATTTGACTGGGTACAGAGGAATAACATCTGAGTCCTCAGGAATGGCAACGCATGGGGGGTATCATGGGCGAAACAGTATAGTCTGTTATGTCCATGGTACTGCTCATGTCTATAGGCGACGGTTACCACTTTCCATCAGGTGGACCGTCAGCTTGTTTGCCATTCTAAGTTGTATATATATATCCACCGTCTACTGAGAGAAACCATCGTTTGTTAAGAGATACGCCTCCAATGTCCTGAAGGCATTGTATTATCTATTAAAATATGAACAATGGCCGTTGCAATTGCTGTATCTGTAGGATGTTATGCAACCACGGAACACTCGTAAATTAAACTGCATACTGTAACTAATAATAATTTTACTGTAAGAAAATATATTGTATTTATGCACACGTATATGTCTTAAAATTTTAATTTATTATGTAAAATTATTAGGATAAAATTACATTCCGTTTATTTTAACTGGTCTTGTCACAATTAAAATCGTTTTTTTTTTTCTTAAGTAAGTGATATAATGTTTTTGAAAAATATATTTAATTGAACTCTATATGCTCTACTTGCATATAAGGCTCGACTAAATATATTTTGTAACAAGACCAGTTAAAATAACCGGATTTAAAAACTCAACTATTAAACCGAATTTGATAAAATTTCTATGAAATGATATAAAATTAAATGTATTTATTTTACTAGAATGTAAATAATTTTTAGACGAATAAGGTTTACATTGTCCGTATATATTCTACCTTTATGTAGGCGAGTAAATATTTAACAACAACAATATAAAAATTTACATATATATGTATGGGATCAATCTATAAGTATTTCCTTTAAAAAAAAGCATTTTCAAAACCTGTTTATAATAGATGGAGTTACGAGGTAACAAACATAAAAAAATACAAACGAACTGAGAACCTCCTTTTTTAAGAAGTCGGTTGATAAGCCTAAACATTCAGGATGATGATAAACTACTTTAGTAATTAACTAGCGACCCGCCCCGGCTTCGCACGGGTACACATTCCATTACATCATGATAGAAACCTTTAAAATGATTAGTGTTTCTCTACAATATTATGCATGTATTATACATATAAACCTTCGTCTTGAATCACTCTATCTATTAAAAAAAAACCGCTTCAAAATCCGTTGCGTAGTTTTAAAGATTTAAGCATACATTTGGATAAACAAAGAGCGACAGCGACTTTGTTTTATACTGTGTAGTGATTAAGACAATAATAAGTATGTCACCTATAGTTTTACAGATCTGTAATATAGGTTTCATTTATTTATTTATTTATTTTTAAAAGGTACATCAACAGTGTAAATACAGACATTAATTTTAATTGATATACAGGGCTTGCATCTTGTATTTACACCAATTACAGATGTACACAACATTTTCTTAAGTCATCATAAGTTACATAGTAACAAAACTGACACGAACAAAACAATAAAAAAAAAACATACAAGTAACAAACATAAGAAGGTGAAAATGGTATGGTAGCCCCGCCTGCACTAACGGGATACGCTGACGGAGCACCAGTGAAGGGTGATAGATGAGAATGAAAACAGGCCAGTTAGCCCATCATGATGGATTCATCAGGAATTAACCATGATAGTTTCCAGGGGGAACCGCGAGGAGGTCGACCTGGTTGGGTATATTGCTAGCAATGGGATTCTCAGTCTCCATTACTAACAATCCCTTTCCCCCCAATATACAATTATTAAAATTACAAGAACAGTGCACAAAGAATTAAAATTATTGGTTGTGATGGAGGAGGGGGAGGTTTTAATATTTATTAATAGTATTACTATTTAAATTCTCCTTAACTCAGCCATTATCCGTCCACTGTTGAACATAGGCCTCTCCCATACATTGCCATAAAGATCCTGAGCCGCCTGCATCCACTGAATCCCTGCAATGCATTTGAAGTCGCCATTTCATTTAGTGGGGGATTGTCCTACACTGGTTTTGCCCGTACATTGTCGCCACTCAAGAATCTTTCTTTCCTATTTAATTAGTCAACATAAATAAAAATATCATTAATAAGAAAATTAATGTTAATTAAAAGATTGCTATTATGTCAGACTTATGTGAAATTACTTCATATATTACTTTAATATATTATTGTTAATCAATATTAAGCCAGTTATATAAATATTTTTTGAAATATCTAACGTCAAGAATCTTAATATTAGTTAATTTTATTAATCTTCCGCGTTGTTTACACATGTTTTAAATACACAATCGAGACTTAACATCATTTTCCCAATTATTTTTTGGATTCGGCGTAACATGTTTCCTCTTCCTGATTGCCGAATGGAAGAGAAAAACAATAGGGACTTAAAGCGATGAAAATTTGTTTTTGCAGGTAAATAGTAACTTCATACCGGGGGGAAAGGGATTGTTGGCAATAGAGTTTGACAGCCCCATTGCCAACAATGTGCCCTATTAAGTCGACCTCCACGTGGTTCCCTCTGAAAATCATCCTGAACAATTCTTGTTGAATTCGTCACGATGGGCTAACTGACCTGCTTCATCCTCACCTATCATCCCTGACTGGTGCCCCGCAGGTGTATACTGATAGCGCGAGTGGGGTTACCATTCCATTATCACCCATTGAAAAAATTTACCTTCGTACCAACGTCGTATATAACATCATATATATATATATATATATATATATATATATATATATATATATATATATATATATATATATATATATATATATATATATATATATATATATATATATATATATATATATATATTAGGTACCTAGTGCGTCATCATTGTATGTCATCATTATCATCATATCACCCTTTAACTGTCCACTGCTGAATATAAGCCTCCCCCTTGGGGGGTTTTGCCAGTAGTTACCACGCTTCGGATCGGCAACCACAATCAGCCTTCAAAGATATGTTAAGAGAAACGCCGCTGCCCGTCTCTCGCCCTCCTTTAGTCGCCTCTTACGACACCCATGATCATTGTATGTGAGTTGTATTATTTCAGGAACATAGACCACGTATGTACCTAACGTACATCCCGTATTGATTACCTAACCAACTCGCGATGATTTCCTCATCAATTTCTCGCTTAGCCTCGATACAGACGGATACACACGGCTACGAGGTCATCGAACGTTATCTTATCTTATATTCTTTTTTTTTTATACAACTTAGAATGGCAAACAATCTGACGGTCCATCTGATGGAAAGTGGTAACCGTCGCCTATAGACATGGGCAGTACCGTGGACATAACAGAGTATACTGTTTCGCCCATGATACCCCCCATGCGTTGCCATTCCTGAGGACTCAGGTGTTATTCCTCTGTACCCAGTGAATTCACGCCATATCCCACCCTTCAAACCGAAACACAGCCATGCAATCATAGTTGAAAAATTTTTTCTGGAATTTCGCTGTTTTCTCGCTGTCCCTCGTTGTCAAAGTTGTTGTCTAGTCGCTCCCTACAGTTTAAAATAGTTTTTGCACCCCTCACCCCTTTCTACCCCCTGTTGCAAGTAGTTTTATAGTTTTTTCGAAATCTCAAAAAATCACTCGTAAATTGTCTTTTTTTTCGTCGTTTTCTCTCGTTGAAATAGTTAGTTTTCGTTCCCTATTGTCCCTCATCTACCTATCATCCCCCTACCCCCGTCAACCCCCTCGATTTTTACTACTTACCTACACGAAATCGTACTATTTCTCCCCAATTTTCTCCCCCCCTGTCGCTTTTGGAATTTTTCTAGTATTTTTCCCGTGCTGTGCGCTCCGTCCCGAGTGCATAGACACCACACTTGTCCCCATCGGAGCACTTTTGCGAAAAATTTGCCCGCCCACCCGCCCATTTTTCTCACTGTATAAGGTGGAAATTTCGAGACCAAAAATTTTTATTTTCTTTTTCGCACTTTTTCGTTCTGAAATTGATAGTGCTGCCCCTCAGCAGCCCCCCCGTCAACTTCTTACTCACCTTTGCTTCCCCAGTTAGCCTAAAACTTGAAAATGATCCTAGCACGGTCACCGGTCAGGCGACCCGTCAACTTGCCGTCGGCGTCAGCTGAGGCTCGAAAGGCCGATTCTGCGGCCCCTCAGGCATCCCCCCCTTCTTCAGGCACCTCATCTACCGACTTCCACCCAACGTGGAGACCAATAGCAGAGTCAGACTCCTCCAGTCGCAGCTGCCACGGTAGCGCTTTGGATGACAACTCAGTATTTACCTCGTTACCTCTTCCCCAACGTACCCAGTCTAATGTCGTAGCAGAAGGGGCTGATTGTTCGGAACGAGTGCAAACTCTCGCACTGGGTATAGTCAGCACCCTAAGGCAGGCTAAATCTGTCACTGCCGATATGAGGAACAGAGCCATCGACTCAGCTAACCAAATCGCTTGGCTAGCGGGTAACTCAATGGCCCGCCGCTTAAAGGAGATCGAGACAGAATCCGCTGCACACAAACAAGAACTCATGACCGTACGCAGTGAGCTTGGCGAAATTAAGGCCCTCATAGCGAGTAACAAAGCGGTCAATATTGGTGAAGGTGGACAGATAGACCTTAACTCAGCATTCACGGCTTCAGCTCTTGACCCCTTAATGAAGGAGATTCGTACTCTGAGGGAGGAGCTGACCAAACGGGAAGACGTCTGCTCCGCAACACATGTCACCAGAGAACAGCTAGACAAGATTCTTGGTGACAAAATAGAAGCAATCAAAGCCGATATCTCCACAGCAAAAACGGCAATCATGGACATGAGAGAAGCCAGACACGAGGAAGTCATGTCTCTGATGCATGAGCAAGGAACTGCGCTTGATGCAGAAGTTGCTCTCAATGAGATCAAAGAACAAATTAAAGAAGTTAGAACTAAGGTACAAGAAAATACCAAGGCGATCAGTGACCGTGCGGAGCTACAAAAGGCCAAGAAGTCAACCGATCCGTCTACTGCACCTACAGCATCTGTTGTAGAACCGAAACCTGTAAATCAGGCCAACAAAAATAAACCCCGTCGTCCCAGCAGCTATGCCGAAGCTTTGATCAAGCCGAACTATGCGGTTTTGATCGAATCGGCTGACCCCAGGAAGACGTCTGAAGACGTCATAAACCAGGTGAAACAGAACGTTAACGTCATTGATTTAGGCATTGGCGTTAACAGAGTCACAAAGATAAAAAACCAAAAGGTTATCATGGCTTGCGGGTCTCAAGAGGAACGTAGAGCACTTCAGGAGGCGATACGCCAAAAGTGCACACAGATCTCGGCCAGAAGTACGAGAGATAGACTTCCTCAAATCAGGCTGGTAGGAGTCATAAATAGCCTCACCGATGCAGAAATTGAGAAGGCGGTCACCAGTCAGAACCGACATCTGCTTGGCTCCCTTCCTCCTAATTCACAGGCCAGGGTTCTACGCAGAACGAAAGGCAGAACCCAGGAAGTCAAGAATGTTACTCTTGAAGTGTCACCGCCGATTTGGAAAGCGGTTCAGGGGCAAAAGCTCCACATTGGACTACAATTAGTGCCCGCAGTCGATCAGTCGCCCTTGACTCAATGCTATAAATGCATGGGTTATAATCATAGAGCCGCCGAATGCAATGAACAGACCAGGTGTGGGCATTGCGCCTCAGAGCATGACACCAGAGCTTGTCCCAGCAGGAACTTGACTCCCCAGTGCTGCAATTGCAAAAAAGCAAAAAGAGAAGTTGCGCCTCATCCAGCATACAGCCAAGACTGCCCCGACTGGCAGAAATGGGATGGCATAGCAAGGGCCGCTGTCCTCTACTGCTAAGGGCGTCGATACAGTCAGGGCAACAAATGCCCAAAATCTACAGGATAAACTTAAGATGGCTCAGATAAACCTTGGACGGGGTCACGCCGCTACACAGGAATGCCTCAGAGAAGCCACCCAACAAGGATATTCAGTTTTACTACTACAAGAACCTTACGTAGGCTCCAAAGGATACTTGAGTGTTGGTGGTAACAGTCGGGTCATACAAAAGCTACACAATAGAAGCCATCCGGTGAGGGCTGCTATTGTTATATTAAACCCAAGTCTCCGTATAATCGAAAGCCAAGAATGGATTTCAGAAGACATAGTCGGATTGAAAATCATCGTTGGTAACGATACTTTTACTTTAATTAACGTATATCTTGATAAGACGCATGATATAGAACAGACTTTGAACTCTCTCCGCAAAATTGTTGACTCGACTGGAACTACCAACCTCCTCCTTGCGGGCGACGCTAACGCTAAAAGTCCATGGTGGGGTTGTGATACCGAAGATGAACGAGGCAGCAAAATAATGGACACGTTTGCAGAACTTGGCATGGAAGTCCTCAATCAAGGGTCGAAACCGACATTTCTGGTATATCGACAAGGACAACCATGCCAGAGTATCATCGATATCACAGCTTGCTCATCACAGATTCTCAATGTAATTACTGACTGGCGAGTAAACCCAAACCTCTGTTCATTATCGGATCACATCCCAATTACTTTTAATGTTAAAGCCACGACGAGCCTGGATACAATTTCTAACTCTTCCACACGTGTGTACTTTACTGCCAAAGCCGACTGGACCAAATTCGAAGAATCATTTACCAATAACCTTGAAGAACAGAATATTATCACTGAAGAAATACTAGACATAAATAATACAGCTGATCTAGAAAACATAGTACAGAAATATCATGTAGCGCTAACAAATGCCTGTAATGATTCTATTCCTAAACTGCAAAGTAAAAAATCCATAAATAGTGCAAAGTGGTGGACTTCAGATCTCACTAAGCTGAAAACAGAACTGAAGAGAAGTAGAAATAGAATAAAGAAGGCTAATCCTAACGCTAAGAGCTTTGTAATACAAGAATATCTAAAGAAAAAAGAAGAATACAAGAAAGAAATACAGCAGTCTATTACAAGAAGTTGGAAGGAATTTTGCACAGGAGAAGAACGAGAAACGGTCTGGCAAAGATCCTATAGAATAATAAAGCATTCCAACAAGGCTGTCCGCGAAAGTTTGTTAATAGGAAACGACGGTACCACACTCTCAGCGGAGGAGTCTGCTGCGTTGCTAGTTAACACCTTTTTTCCTGATGATGACTCCACAAAGGATAGTCATGAACATGCCCAGATTAGGGAAAGATCCAGTGTAATCTCCTCTAAGAAACTCCCTATTGACAGACAAATCGCTCTATTTACGGAACAGGAATTGCAATCAGCACTACAACACGCCAACTCTAAAAAAGCTCCAGGGGCGGACGCTTTCACTGCTGATATCTGTCAAAAAGCCTTTAGGACAAATCCGGAAGTCTTGTTGGCTATCTATAACCGATGTCTCCTACTGAGTTACTTCCCTAAAATATGGAAGGAAGCCTATATCAAAGTAATTCCTAAACCTGGCAAGGATGACTACCGCATTCCCAAATCTTACAGACCAATAGGTCTTCTTTCACTGCTGGGGAAGACCTTGGAAAAAATGATGGCAAAGAGACTACAATGGGACCTTACTGTGCGGGGCTCTTTACACCCCAATCAGTATGGTTTTCTCCCACAAAGAAGTACGGAGGATGCGCTATTCGATGCACTGAGCATAGTAAAGGACGCCATAAAATCCAAAAAACTGGCTGTAATGGTCTCACTTGATATCCAAGGGGCGTTTGATAGTGCCTGGTGGCCCACCATCATCACAGAATTGAATGCCATGGGAATAGACGAGGACATATTGCAGTTGATAACTTCCTATCTTTCTGAAAGAAAAATAACAGTTAGTTATTCCGGCGCAACTATAAACAGGAATACAAATAGGGGCTGTATCCAAGGATCGGTCTGCGGACCGATTCTTTGGAATGTCCAATTAAACCAGGCTCTAGAACCTTCCCAATACAGTGGAGTCCATATACAAGCCTTTGCGGATGACATACTCCTCATAGCTCAAGGTAATACCGGAGAGGAGGTAGAGAGAAATATAAACCAAGCGCTTTCTAAAATACTTCAGTGGGGCAGTAAGCTCAAGCTCAAGTTCGCCCCACACAAAACGCAAGCGGTCCTCTTTACCAAGAAACTCAAATACCATACCCCCAGACTTATGATGGATGGAACACAGATAGAAATACGGGATGAGGTGAAGGTTCTAGGTTTAGTCATAGACCGTAACCTAAACTTCAACTCGCATATTCGTGCTGTCTCCGCAAAGGCTTTAAATATCTATAAGGCAGTATCAAAAATGGCCAGAGCCCAATGGGGCCTAAATCCCAGTGTACTTAAACTAATATATCAATCAGTCGTGGAGCCAACAATACTCTATGCCGCCAGTTGCTGGGCCCAAACCAACTTGAACCACAGTGTAGAGAAAACCCTTGATAGAATCACCAGGCTATTCGCAATTAAAATATGTAAAGGGCATAGAACTACCTCGTACTCTGCTAGTGTGGTGCTTGCGGGGATTCTTCCCCTCAAACTCAAAGCGATAGAACAGGCTGAGTTGTATTTAATTAAGAGGGGAGAATCTCTGGATGTGCTACCTGGCAGAGAATTTGAGAGTCGTACACCGGTCTCCTTACTACCGCATCCCACTGACAGAAAGGCAATTTCTTTTAAAATTATAGGCAGCCAAACCGAATTAGATGAGATTGTAGATAACAACTGGCCGAGCTTCTATACCGACGGCAGTAAAATAGAAGGTAAAGTCGGCGCATCTGTCTCATGCTGGCTCGACGGCAAAGAAATATTCGTTACCAGTTTCCGCCTAGAAGATTTTTGTTCTGTCTTCCAAGCAGAACTGACAGCTATACTCAAAGCCATTGAGACAATGTGCAAAAAACCGAAGTTTAAATCAGCAAACATCCTAAGCGACTCAAGATCAGCGCTGGAAAGTATTGCTGACCCATGCCCACTTCACCCGCTCACCATGGCAATCCGGCAAAAACTCCAGAATCTAGTGCAAAGCGGTGGAAAAGTCCAATTCTATTGGGTTAAAGCTCACGTAGGCATACTCGGTAATGAGCGCGCCGACGACCTCGCAAAGACAGCGGCCCTGAAAAAGAAAACAAAACCAATATATGATCGGTTTCCTCTAACGTACGCTAAAAAACGAATAAGGGAAAAATCATTAGATAAATGGCAAAACCTATATACAGAAACAAATACAGCAGCTATAACAAAAATGTTCCTACCAGATGTTCGCAAAGCGTACAAGATAGTAAAGGAAATAGATATAGACAACACAACTACTCACCTTCTCACCGGACATGGAGGAAACCGATCATATCTTCATAGGTTCAAACTGATGGACAGCCCTAGCTGTATGTGCGACAACGTGACCCCGCAAACCATTCATCATATACTATTCGAATGCCAAAGATTCGCTAAAAACCGATACGAATGTGAGATCAGAATGGACATAACACTATCAGAAAATAACATGGAAAATATATTCCAGAACCGTCAAACAAGGAACATATTTCTTAACTTTGCAAAGTCTACACTGAGGGTCGTGGCTAAGGAAAATGGCGCAAAAATAGTAGATTAAACTTGGATATACAAAGTCTTATACACAGATTATACTATGACAAAGATTTTATACATAGTTTACAATTTTATACAGTTTACAATGTCATACAGTTTACAATGTTATATATTACGCCCTAAATTTACATTATTATTTATTAATACAAAAAAAAAAAAAAAAAAATCCTCAGCTTATGCACAGTTAATAATAATACAGTCAAGAAGGATGTCGCAAGAAAAATAGCGACAGAAAACATAGTTTATAAAAAAAAAAAAAAAAAAAAAAAACTCAGCCATGCAAACACAACTGCTTCACGGTTCGCATAAGGGTCAGCTAAGCCGTTGCACATCGGGGAGAAAAGGATTGTTAGTGATGGCATTTAATTGACCCATTGCTAACAATACACCCTATCAGGTCGACCTCCACGCGGTTCCCCCTGGAAACCGTCGTGGTTAATTCTAGTGGAATTCGTCACGATAGGCTAACTGACCTGCCTGGGGGGAAAGGGATTGTTAGTAATGGAGACTGAGAATCCCATTGCTAGCAATATACCCAACCAGGTCGACCTCCTAACGGTTTCCCCTGGGAACTATCATGGTTAATTATGGGCTAACTGGCCTTTTTTCATTCTCATCTACCAGCCCTCACTGGTGCTCCGCCAGCGTATCCCGTTAGCGCAGGCGAAGTTAGTATTCCATATTCACCCAAAAAAAAACTGACCTGCCTTTTCATCCTCACCGGTCATCCCTCACTGGTGCCCCGCCAGTGTATCCCGATAGCATAGACGGAGTTACCGTTCCATTATCACCCATTAAAAAAAAGCCGTTGCACATTGACCCTTCGAGATCTTTTGTGCTCCCTTATACCATCTTTTCATAGATCCTATGTGTTACCTAAACGATATCCCGCGTTTTAAGATATCTGTAGCCCCCTAGCTCTGGATTAGCCGTTCCCAGTAGACTCATACGCATACTTGCCAACGAATTGCAGTTGTAAATCAAGTGTTCCATGGATTCCGATTTCTCACCGAACAGTCTGCACAATGTGTCCGAAGATAGACCCATCTTATATAGTATATGCCTTACTGGTCCAGTTAGGGCACCCAATATGAGTCTTGCCTGTTGTCTGCCACCGCTGTAGATGAGTTTATCCTATCCCTCAGCGTTGTCGTTTAAGAATTCATCTTTATCCGAGCAGTAAGTGCTTTATATTATTCTAAATTTCGTGTATAATATAGTATATGTCATATATGTGTGAGTATATTTGTTATTTATATATATTTATTCGTTTATATATGTAATTTTAGTATGTATGTATATCAATAATTAGTAGTACCGCATTCGAGTATCCGACACTTCCCTATGGTTGACTGGGAGAGAATGCTTTTAGCATTAAGTCCGCCATGTACACATATTTGTACTAATGAATAAATAAAAATAAAAAATAAACTCAAAAACAAAAATTACCATGTACAGAGTAAACTTATCCCCCTTATGTATAATGTATATATGTATAATGAAATTTGTATAAGTTATTTTTCGATACTGATTTATAATAATAATTACTATTCTTTCAGCCGTTAACTGTCCACTGCTGAACATAAGCCTTCCCTATAAGGGGAGTTTTGCCAGTAGTTGCCACGCTTGGCAGGCGGGTTGACAACCGCAGTTAGACTTTTAGAGATATTTTAATAGGGACGTTGCTGCCCATCCCTCGTCCTTTCTTAGTCGACTCTTACGACACCCACGGGAAAGGAAGGGGTGGCCCATTCTATGCCATGACCACACGACGTATTAATAATAATAATAATATTATAATTTAATTTATACTAACAGTCCGACCGAACTTTAAAGAAAACATTCCGGAGTTCTTCGTTTCGTTTACGATTCTATTTTATTGTTTTTAGTTTATTCTATTGCATTACGCGAACAAGCATCATTGATTTATTAAAAAAGTAATTTAAATGCTAATTTCGAGTTTGTTTTAGAATAAACTTGGTCACGACACGTATTTACAGTGACAAATGTCTAACAGAAACAATATGTCCGACCAGTGGGGTTACTCTTGAAATAAATTCCAATAAATCGATATTGAAATTAAGACGTCTCGCACTCTTAATATTTTTTCCTCTATATTTTTACTAATATTACAAAGATAAAAGATTTGATTATTTGTTTGTAAACACATTAACTACTCAACCGATTTAAATCTTTGTTCTATAGAAAGCTACATTAATACAGGTTAAATATTATTTTTGAAAATTCTATCGACTTGTGCGAAACCGGGTTGGATCACTAGTATTCAACCCTTTTTTTCATAATGGTGGAAATTTCCATCATAACATTAAACGCTCAAAAATTATAAAAAAAAAAAGTTAACTTTAAGTTGATCGTGTCTGGATACGTTTTTAATGTCCATTGCAGAAAAAAAAACATAGCTGTCACATTTACTTTTTAACCATTTTTCCTTTAATTTTGAACATGAATTATATCACCTTGATTTATTTTACCAATAAAAAAAATCATGCAAAGAAAGAACTTAATAGTTTGTTAAGTTGGATGACAGTGTGTATCGCATTTAATGATAGCCCGCCGGTCAAGCTCACAGCTTTTCCTGATTCCTCATAATCGGCAGTCTGTGGGCGCACCGTCAGGAAATGCGAAGCCAGCAGGAAATGAGAGTGAAATGCCGCCCGGTCCAGCCCCAGCCCACATGTCAACCCGCTTCGCAGCATTCTGATAGCACAATTAAATATAGACAAGTACTTTTTGCCTATCGCGAAAAATAGCTATTTTTAACAACAACACGTTTCGTAAATAACTTACAATAAATACTATATAAAGTATCATATATATATATATATATATATATATATATATATATATATATATATATATATATATATATATATATATATATATATATATATATTGGGCTGGTCACATAGGTCGAAGTACCGACAACCGATGGGGAAGAAAGATTCTTGAGTGGCGACCGCGTATAGTTAAACGCAGTGTAGGACGACCCCCACTAGACGAAGTGACGACCTGAAATGCATTGCAGGGAGTCAGTGGATGCAGGTGGCTCAGGACCTTTCTTTATGGCAGTCTGTAGGGGAGGCTTATGTCCAGCAGTGGACGAATAATGGCTGAAATGATGATATATATGTATATGTGTATTATTATATACAGATATGTATGTATTTTGATTTTGATTATATGAGTTACTTTGCATATTCTAAATAGAAACAGCTATAATGTTTCCTCCTATTATTGTAGGTATACTGCCCGCTGGTATTTAATGCTCCTTTCCATTTAGGATTTGCAGGAAGAGAACTCTTACAGAGTTAAGCTCGCCTGTTGTACATCTTTATTTAATATAATTTATATGTTTGTATTTTTTTTTTTGTTTTTGTACAATAAAGTATAAATAAATAAATTTTCGACTTTCGCGTTACGTGTTTATTTTTTTTTAAAAGATTCGGATTAACACGATCATTTCAAATAGTTTACCTAAATAATCTTGTTAATTCCCGTTTATTAATAAAAATATTAAAATTTAAAATACGAACTCGAACAAACAACTTTTTTGAACCACGAAATAAAATGGCTACGTTACATTTCACACAATTAATATGGAATCAAAACGGCAATAAACTTTACCGACTGTAGAAATAATTAAATATTATTTTTTAATTTACTTATTTTTTAAAGATGCCATGATTATTACGAATTATGTATAAAAATGTTGGCTTATCAAACTGGCTGAACAAAGTTAGTTATTATCATTATAATTCCATCCCATTATGTATCACATTTACAGCAACTAAATATAATTTCATGTCATCTCAAAAATATAGTTTTTATTTCATTTTTTTCTTACCCTAAAAACGACAGATAAAGAAACGATTGTTAACTGTTTAGTTGGAATACTAACTAATCCTGAATTATTCCGTGAAGCGTAGTATACTCTGTTATGAACATGGTACTGTTCATGTCTATAGGCGACGGTTACCACTTTCCATCAGGTGGGCCGTCAGCTTGTTTGCCACCTATCCATATCGTTACAAACTTTGCATTTATTATATTAATAGGGTTTAACTTAATCAACAAATCAAAATTCTAGAAACTTGTAATACCTTTCATTACCAACCTTTTTCATCGACCATGTGGGTCCCTTACAGTATCTATGATTTGATAATCATAGATACTGTAAAAATATCCATAAAAAATATATATACCTACCCACTAAAAAAAACATGGTATCAACCATATTTTTTTAGTGGGTAATAATGGAATGGTTAACCCACCCGCGCTGTCGGTATACACCGGCGGGGCACCAGTGAAGGACGATAGGTGAGGATGAAGTATGACTTACTTCATTCTCACCTATCCCAGTAAGCCCATCGTGACGAATTCAACAAGAATTGTTCACGATGGTTTCCAGGGGGAAGCACGTGGAGGTCGACCTAATAGGGCATATTGCTAGCAACGGGGCTGTCAAACTCCACTGCAAACAATCCCTTTCCCCCTTTTGATACCATGATAGGTCATCCTAGGTCCCGGTACTAGCGTCTTTTCACTTTTGCCTTGTATATTATGAGTATTAATATAATATTAAACAATAAACATAACAAAGTAAACAATTTCTGTAATACATTTTACTTTCACAAGCATTCCGACATATATTATTTCATTATTTAATATTTAACTACGTACTCAAGTTCATAGAACCCGCTGGTAGTTATTACAAAGGTCATTTTATCTATACTAATGAAATGAAATGAATTTATTTTGCTCGAATGCAGGTAATTTCAGATGATAGAGGTTTATATTTCCCGTGTACATTCTACCTCTATGTTGGCGTGCAAATTTTTATATATATATATATATATATATATTTTTATATATATATATTATATATATATATATATATATATATATATATATATATATATATATATATATATCCTTTCTTTAGTCATACAATACATTATTATTTTTTATTACAGTAAACGGAAAATAAAAGCCTGTACAATTGTTGTCCAAATTAAATAAAATATTTTAACAAACTGTGATATTAATTAGTGTATAAGAACAGAAGCATCAATGGTATCTCTAGTGTAGGTTGTGCAGTGCATTTGTTTTTTTAGCGAAATATTCATTAATGGTATAAAACCCATTACATAACAGCCAATTTTTAAGTTTACGTTTAACAATGTACCCTTATGAGCTGTTACTTCTCTAATGAGAATATAAAGAGGCAAAGTTATTAAGTTTGGATGTTCAGAATAATCTCAGATACTTGTGATCCGATTTTGAAAAATTTTTCATATACATATGATGACATATGATTTCTGAGTACCGTAGACTTTTTATTTTTGGTAAATATGTATTTTATTGAAAATAATGATGATAAATGTAATTAAAATCAGTAGAAATTCTATAATATGGCGTACGCTGTCTGCAACTGTTTGAAATAAAGGAATCAAATCTCTAGTAAAGATAGTCATTTATTTTAGATTTACAAACAAGTCGACGACACCAAGTATCTAAATTTAATATCTTAGACAAAAAGACGGATTATTGTATGATAAATCCGTATCCGCTGACATTGATGCTCCTTTCCACTTTGGGTGTTGCTGGAAGAAAACTCTATCAGAGTTAAGCTCGCCTTTGTACTTTTGATTACCTCTGTCTTATTTTTAAAACTAGTGTGAAGAAAAAAAAAATAAAGAAAAGAATAAAGAATAAAAAATTAAAAAAGAAATATAGAAAGAATTAAATAAATAAATAAAATTAAAATTCTAAAATCTTAGAGAATATTAGTGCAGTGTGAAAGTTCACACACGCCAAAATATCAATCTCACTAAAATGTGGTGAACAGTTTAAAAGTTACACAAACAAATATTGCATCCGTGCAAAGCCGGGGCGGGTCGCTAGTTATTGATAGAATAAAAGATTATTAATAATGTCATGTCTTTCTTAGGAATTGCGAAAGTTAGTTCATACTATAAAGTTGTATAAAATGTTTCTTATACGATCTGACTTGACCTCAGGGTGTTAAGGTGAATTCGAATTGTATTTAACATAATTATGTAGGTAAGGAATACCGAGTCACTTAAGTTCATAGAAATCGACTGGTTACTCTTAGAAAAACCTTATATATATATATATATATATATATATATATATATATATATATATATATATATATATATATATATATATATACCTATAAACTACTAGAACAATTCTTCTTAATTTTGTAATTTGGTTTGAAAGGAATATACCAATCTCAGAGACAAAGTATCTTAGATTTTTATCGAATGAAATTTTGCCACTAGCAATGCAAGGTGGTAAAGTTCATGTCTACAGATCATCATCTGTTCATCAGATCATCATAGTGATGTGTAATCAGGTAGGATGTCAGGTCAGCTTGTTTGTCATGGCAGATTGTATAAAAAAACCGTATTAGGTATCCACAGCAGCACAATTTATTTTCGTGATTATAACTCAAAATAATATTAAAAATGATTCTCGTATTTCTATATCATCGTGTCAGCCGTAAACTATCCGCTACCAAATATTCGAAAAATCGATCACTCTGTAGATCATGGGTGAAATCTATTGCGGAAATTACAGCGATATTCCTTTGTAATTGTAAAACCGCAAATTTCCAGCTGGAAAGAAAGACTGCGGGTGTGTCTAATGCTCATACAAATTATGCAATTTTTTTATGTTTAGACCTGAACTTTTCGTCGATGATGAGTACGCCATCTATTATTTTATTACCACTGATAGAACTAAAATATGATATCGACTTTCAAGTTTGCTATTTCATATACTTAACAACAGATGTCGCTGCTGGACTCAAAGTTGCTTTTAAGCAAAAGTGTAAAGCTTAAGCAAATCGAGGAGAGAGGATATACCTACCTCTCTTAAATTAAATAAATTAAATCTAATAAAAAACATAATAAACTCAATCGTATATTTTTTATTTTTAAGTAACTTTTAAATGGAAATTCTCAAATTGTCTAAATTTTTTGTGACTATGTTACGAGATTATGATGTAATTATTATTATGTAGCTTTTATAATTTAGATCAATTTTCATAATCCTAATGAAAATTTATATTTATATAATAAATGTGAAAATGAGTTTACGTCATAGCACAGCAATCACTATGAAATTTGATATATATATATATATATACTATTACTACTAGTATATATGTATGTATACAGGATAGAAATGGATATAGGCCACTATTTTTATTTTTAATCATTTCTTAGGATTGCATTTGTTGGTAGTATCCGCCACCTACGGTATGAAGGAAAACATCGAGTACAAAAAGAGACACTTTGGGAGTAAGTAAAGGTAGTTGATAGAAAAAGAATGAAGAATTTACAGGGAAAAGGTGAAATAAATAATAATCATCATCATACCAGCCTTTAACTATCTACTGCTGAACATAAGTATCCCCCTTGGAGGATTTTTTAAGTACTTGGTAGGCGGATTGCCTACTGCAGTTAAGCTTTAGAGATGTTTTAAGAAGAGCAGCGTTCCTCTTAAAACATCTCGAGGAGCCCATCCCTCGCCCTCCCTTAGTCGCCTCTTACGACACCAACGGGAAAGGAAGGGGATGTTACCTCTGTGCCGTGACCACATGGTCGTAAATAAATATTAATAATACTTAATTGAAATATTAAAATAAAATATTAATTCTAATATGGAACAAAATTAATATCTACTTACTAGTATATCACAGTTAGTTGTGAGGATAGAAACTGTGAAAATTAATGTGCACGAGTTTGTCATATTTATAAACGAATGGTCCAGTCACGGCAGCACGTAATTTAATAACTAATATGACATATCATGCCCATTTCACATAAATAGCTACAATTAATCATCTCGGTCTTTTTTCAATAAATACTGATACATTCACGCATCAATTAAGTATCTGCTTAGTTGTATAAAGCTGTCTACAAACGTAACAATTTCACTCATGATAGGTCGATGACCCCGTAGATTTTTTTTAATTAGTAATCCATTATTACCCATTAAAAAAATCTACGGGGTTATTTTTTTGAATTTGGTTAATTTGAAAATTGGTTGTTTTAACCCGTCACACTATCGGTATACCGACGAGGCACCAGTGGAAGATAAGTGAGAATGAATGCAGGTCAGTTGGCCCACCATGATGAATTCGACAAGAATTAACCATGATGGTTTCCAGGGAAAACCGCGTGGAGGTCGACCTAAGAGGGTATATTGCTAGCAACGGGGCTATTTGACCTCATTACTAACAATTCTTTTCCCCCCGATGACCCCGTAGAGTCAATGTTGTGTGCGACGATCCCTCACTAGATGGAGTGACGAGCTCAAATGCGTTGCAGTGTGACATCGAATACAAATGACTTGGGATCATTCCTTATCTATGGAATAACGTCTGATATGAAAGTTGGAACAATCGATACTCACTTTTCAGTGTCATCATCATACCAGGCGTTAACTATCCACTACTAAAACATAGGCCTCCTCCATAAGGGTTTTGTCAGTAGTGGCCACGCTTTGGTTTGCGACCACAATTAGGCTTTGGTGATGTTTAAAGAGGGACGCTACTGCCCATCCATCGATCATTAAATTTCCTTAGGTGCCTCTTACGACACCCACGAGAAAGGAAGGAGTGGCTCATTATATGCCAGGACTCCCTTTACATGAACTCAACTAAATAAATTGCCTGCTGACGTAGCATCTACGGTCGTTTCTTCTCACAGATATGTGTTTATTTGTTATATATTCAAGTGCTTTGTGTGTAACCTGCGATATTAAGTAATCTTTGGAATTCATAAATTGAATTTATATCTAAATAATTTTAAAATGTGTTCCTTTAAAAAAAACAATAAGAAAACAATTACTTCCATTGTAACAAAACTAACATAAATTTAATATAGGAGTTAATGCAATCGACTACAAATAGAATTGTAGAAATTGATTCAAAACTGGTAAAGGTAATGCATACTATACACACAAATAATAACTTTAAAAAAAAACGTTCACGCTCACTTTTTTACTTTATCTGAGCAGTAAGTGTTTTATATTATTCTCAATTTCGTGTATAGTATAGTATATGTCATATATGTGTAAGTATATTTGTTATTCATATATATTTATTCGTTTATATATGTAATTTTAGTATGTATGTATATCAATAATTAGTAGTACCCCATTCGAGTATCCGACACTTCCCTATGGTTGACTGGGAGAGAACGCTTTTAGCATTAAGTCCGCCATGTACAAATATTTGTACTAATGAATAAATAAATAAGCCCTATAGTGATAAAAATAGCATTAAGACACCTATTTTCGAATAGATTTAACGGAGAGAGATCTATTTTCAACCAATTTCAAAAAGAGGGAGATTACCAATTCGGTTGTACTTTTTTGTTTGTTACCTCACAACTCCATCAGTTAAAAAGCTATTTGTAAAATTCTTTTTGATCTGAAATACTTACAGACAGACTTTTCAAATTTTATCAATATCGGTTTAGTAGTTTAGTTTTTAAAACAAAAGAATAGCTTTGACCACAATTGTAGTAATTTTTTATGTGGAACACTATCTTAAATAGTAATAATGACTTTTGTAAAGTGACTATTTTTACCAACAAGTATATTATGTAAATTTATGACAATCATTTAAGCCATTCAGGCATGAGTAGGTAATAAATGTTCAATACGAACAAAAATATAGTAATTCAAACTATTTTATGTTTGTAAAATACTTTTTGTTTTTCTTTTGTTTTTTGGAATATTTTTTTTTCTCTATCACTTCATTCAATATAGGTACATGCAAGTCTATGCACGGCATTTTATTTTTATTTTATTCCTCTGGTACAAGTTCCTGCATAATTAAACTACAATAAAACCAGCGACCAGCAAGGAACTGAACAATAAAGATATTTACTATTTCATTTATAATATAATAAGGATTTAAATCCTTATTGATCTGTTCTGATTGATTAATGTAGTACTATGATGATTTGCACCGTCTACCTTAATTTATATCCATAGCTCCACAGCTTTAATGCTAAGTCGCGATGTTTGTAGACAGCTTAATTTATCAACGACAACTCTATGTCATTTAAATGCCCCATTAAGTGATAAATACTGGTAATACATTTTTAATTCATCATCCATGTATTCATTCATGACAGGTACTTAATTTTAATTTGATATATAAATCTACATAATATATAGGACATAGAGGAAGAAGGAGTAACTGCATGCTACAGATGAAGGAAACACTATGTGTCATGTCGTATAGGGAGGTCAAAGATTTTTCCTGGGATAGAGCTGGCTGGATGAAAATGAATGTTGCACCGACAAGAGGAAACTCTTAGATGAAAAAAAAAGAGTGAGGATGGTACCTTTTTTATGCAATTTAGAATAGCAATGACGTCTATTTCTTTCTTGCAATATTTATAATCACGGGATACATATTATAAGTACATAGAAGTGTTGCAGCTTGTACATTGGATTTTACCGTGCGATGACGGAGTAAGGGTATGATTTATCAATTTCCTTGCCCAGTTTTACAGATTGCATTTAGCTCAACAAATTGGTACTGAAATCGTAATCAGAACAAGCCAATTTGTAGTTGCATAACAATAATCAACCTGTTTTCGGGAAAGGGATTGTTGCTAATGGAGTCTAATTGACCTATTGCTGTCTTGTATATGCTGTTAGGTCGACCTCGACGCGGTTCTCCCTGGAAACCATCGTGGTTAATTCCAGTGGAATTTATCACGATGGGCTAACTGACCTGCTTTCATCGTCACCTATTATTCTTCACTGGTGCCCCGCCAGCGTATATCGATAGCGCAGGCGAGGTTACCAATTTCATTATCACCAATTAAAAAAAAAACAACTTATTTTGAGTAAGTTTAAGTAAGTTCCGTAAGGCTTGCAAAGTTTTTCCTTTTTTTAAAGCTCCAAAATTTTTTTTTATACAAATTAGAATGGCAAACAAGCTGACGGCCCACCTGATGAAAAGTAGTAACCGTCGCCTATAGACATGAGCAGTACCATGGACATAACAGAGTATACTGTTTCACCCAAGATATCCCTCATGCGTTGTCATTCCTGAGGACTCAGGTGTTATTCCTTTGTACCCTATAAATTCACGCCATATCCCACACTTCAAACCGAAACACAGCCATGCAAACAACTGCTTCACGGTAGAAACACGAATGGGACAGAGGTACCCAAGCAATCGACTTTTGTACAAAGTCTCCCTCTTGTAAGACTGAAAGTAATACTAATAAACAAGGTAAAGAAAAATCAAAATGTAATCGATTACCAAACTCATCGGCCAGCATGGTTATAAGATGCTAATATATTCCATTTTTATTTTTTATTAATAACTTTTAATTGTGACATTTTAATTAACAAAATAAGGAAATTTTAACTAGTGTTATGTACACTGCATCGATATTATGTAACATAAAGTATTACTTAATGAAAATTTAACCTACTTTTGTTGAAATTATTACAGAAATACTCTCTAAAAAAGTTACTCAAATATCGAAACGTTCAATCAAATAATCGATTATTGATTGGTACTAATATTGGAATTCATCAGACTGTCTGATGATTACGTCAGTTATTTGTTTGTTTACATTTTCGTTAAGTTACATTAATCACATATATTATCACATGTATCACATCTCCCATATTTGGAACTAACAAAATTTTTCATCGTGCCTCCCACCAAATTGTTTATAATTACTCCTCTCCATCCAAAGGTTGTCTGGAAGAAATCGCTCTTAGCGATAAGGTCGCCCATTGTTTTCTCATTGTGATAATTTCTTGTAATTGTTTATATTTATAATAAGTTTACTATTGTAATCTTTTGGAGGAAACAATAAAGAGTATCTATCTATCTATCTATCTATAATATTTATATTGTTACCTATATTAGTTGCATACTGAGATTAAAATTGAGTATAATTTTATATTCTTTAAAATAAATATTTATTGAAATTTATGTATAATATAGTATCTAGCCATGTAGTCCCGGCATAGAATAGGCCACTCCATCCTTTCCCTTGGGTGTCGTAAAGGCAACTAAAGGAGGCCAAGCGATAGGCAGCAGCGTCCCTCTTAAAACATATCTAAAGCCTAACTGCGGTTGCCAATCCGCCTACCAAGCGTGGCAACTATTGGCAAAACCCCTGAAGGGGGAAGCTTATATTGCAGTGGACAGTTAAAGGTTGATATGATAGTGTCTATAAAGAATATAATAATAGATATAGTAAAAATAAAATGAGCATTATTTCAAATCGAATTATATAAAACGAATGTAAAATATTTAAACTACAAAATGTTATTTATGCTGCAATAAATAAAAGGCTTTTTATTTCATTTATATTGAATCAGACTAATAATAGTTTTAATCAATAGTATTATTACTCAATCTTGTAATGCCCAATAAAGAAAAAATATAACTACACTTTAACATTAGCCAAGAGGCCAAGAAACGTTACTAACAATTATAGAGCTAAGTGAATTTAATATTAAAATAAAATATCAAAGAATAAATTTAGGATAAAAGGTACGACAATAAGGCAATAAAATCAAACAACTAGTAATAATGTTTATTTAATTTTTACATTTTAATGCCTAATTACAAATATTGCACTTTCAAAACAGCCAAACGGATTTCAACCGTCAATAGGAATAAATAGTAACAATTTTAATAAATTCAAAACGTAACAAAAAACCAGCACGGTTTCGTATAATTGTAAATTGTTTCTCAGATCATACGCGTGTGTATGTAAAAAAAAATTTAAGATAATAACAACAAGCGGTCTATGAAAATGCAGGCAATTTCTTTATACATCTGAAGTAACATTGATTTCTGCAATTGGAATGCCTTTAACAGAAGCATTCCGATGTTTTTTTAAAACTATAAAACTGATTTAGAAACAAAAGGTATAATGTATGCCATGGGCTATTCGTATGCCAAATTTGAAAAAAAAAACAATCTTTTAATAGACATATGAAATAAATAGTAGAGCCTTTTAGGGCACTTAATTTTAGCAAGCTAAGTGTTCATTCCTCTTATTGTCATGTAACACACTCGTCTGTTTTTAATAATGTAACAGTAATTATATAAATCGTTTAATATAAACCAAATGACATCTTCCTATTCTTATCCTATCACTTAAGTCGGCATATTAATGTTTTGTTTTTTTTTTGTTCAAATCAGATTAATTCTCTCTCTATTAGCCGCTTTCTCATTGTTTTACTCACTTTTTGTCGCTATCATCTTTCAGACATTCCATTCATCTGTCTTTTCTTTTCTTTTTAGTTCTTCTACTTTCTCAAATATCAATGCTATATTTTTTTTTTATAACCAAGTTGTAAATGGTAAGTGACTACCGTCTCCCATGAGCACCCGCAACATCAGAGGAATCGGTGTGCCGTCGGCCTTTTTATTCATATTTGTTTACCTTAAACATTATTGTCATTTTTATATCCCACTTACTCAATACGTATATTGTATAAAAGCGATGAGTAAATATCTTAATAGAGATATTTTCTACCAGTTTCTACATATCGTTATATTATTCTTGTACAAACAAATTTCAGTTTTGATATATCTAATTACTTATCTACTGTTAAATTACATTCATTGTCATTTTAAAACCTATTACAATTTTTACACTATATTTACAATTTCTTACCAACTAACAATGAACGAAATGTGGCCAGTATTAAAATTTTACTGTACATAAAAAGGTTAGCCCACAATTTTTGTATTATGACCACATAGAATTATATTTAAAAATAACGTTTCAGTTAATGCCTATGAGATGTCAAGATGCAACTAAACTAGTTTCTTTCCTTCAACGTGCTTTCTTGATGGGTTTTCTGGTCTATGCTCTGATTTTGTCATACGTTTAGGATGGGAATGATAATTTCTAGGGTAATATGGAGGTCTTTGTTTACCAACTGGAGGAACGTAGTGGGCAGGCAGTGTGTATTCTGCTTCAGGATTTTGTTCCTGACTACTGTTCTGGTTGTAAGAGAGAGATTGTGAATTTACATAAGTCACTTTTTCGGGCGCTGCGTTCTTAAATATCATTTGTGGTACCATTACTTTGTACTGTGACTGAAACTTAGATGAAAATGGCATTGGTGTTACATAGCTTACAGTCTGAACTCCTTTAGTGTGAGATTTCTTACCGTGCTTGTAACTAAATGGTAAAACAGTAGCGATTGTATGATCTTTGCTAGGGTAGTTTTCTGTTAATACTAAATTGTCAGCATTATCGGCCGTAACTTGTTTTTTATATATATAACTTTGAGCATCTGCTACGCCGGCCTCTGCATGCAAATTAAAATTGTGACGAGGAATATGTCCTGATTGTGATGGCTGATATACAGAAACTACATCCTTTTGATCAACTTGTTGCGGTGAAACGTACTGCTGGGTTATTGTATGTTGAGGAGCACTGTACACAGGAATCGTTACTTTAGTAGGGCCAATATCTGGAGATCCTGCATGTTTAGCAGTATACTCTATGCTTTCCTCTTTTGGAACTCCATATTCTTGAGAAACCGAGTGAGTAGCTTCATATTGAGCCGCCGGTTGAGCTATTTCTGGAGTACCATATTCAACACCAGGAGTCACAGGAGTTTCTAGAACTGTTTCTTGTTGAGGAAGTCCGTATGCTACTTGACTAACTGAGTTGTGAGCATTCGCTTCCTGATTAACAGCGACGTTCTCTTGTTGTACCTCATGTGAAACTATTTGTTGTTCAGCTTGTTGATATTGAGGTTGTACATAATAAGTTTGTGGCTGAATTGTAGATTTTGGAGTAAACTGATAACTATATTCATACTGTTGTGCAGGTTGTTGGTAAATGGGTTGAGCAACTTGTTGATAAGTAGTTTGAGTATGTTGTTGATAAGCAGCATTAGCAGTTTGTTGGTAAGCGGAATGAGCAGGTTGTTGATATGAAAATTGAGATGGAGGAATATAATAATGAGGACGCGTATATGTCTGAGGATATCTAGCCATTACTGGTTTAACTGCTGAGTATTGCACTCCAGAAGTATCTGCTTGAGTGTATGATGGTTGGACATAAGGAGATGCATAATGTTGTGGTTCGTAATTAGTCGCAGGTGTTGAGACTGGCGTTGGTACAGATTCAGGAACAAGCGAATTTTGATATGTTGTTATTTGTGGTGCAAAGGAATATCCAATTTTTTTAAAGTAATTATTTACTATCTCTTGCAAATTAACATGATTTAAATACTGTGATAGGGGATAATTTTGAGGCAAATTAGGATATAATTCCGCAGTGGGATTTTTAAGATAGGAGCTTGGGATTCTTAAAACTAAAACCGGAACTACCCTTTGTTCTACTGGAGCACCATGTGCACGTAAATGATCTTGAGTAAGACCAGCGTTTTGAAATTGAGGATTTTTCAGCAACTGAGATGAATCTACAAAATAATTAGGCATTACAACTGGAAATTTTCCACTTAAATCTGAAAATCCTTGACCATTATAAGTAGTATAGAGTGTAGTTGGAGTTGATGTTTGTACGGGGTCAGGAGCGGAATATGCTGGAGGAGGCGAAACTAACCCTTTGATTGTATCATAATTAGTTCTCGATTCTGATGATGGTTTTCCTTGCTGATAAGATTGTTGCTCGATCAATTCAAAAGCGCGAGATGGCTGGACTTCAACATTTGTTGACGATTGTGAATTTTGCGATCTATATTGATTTGTATTTGGAGGTGGAATATCTTCTTGAGAATATGGATAGATCATAAATTTCCCTTTTTCTTGGCCTGATTTACCTAAATACGTATATGAGTATCCATTATTAGTTTTGTAACCATAACCAAGATTAGCATCAATAGTTCTTTTTCCTTTTGATTGTGTGTCTGTATCCGTGTCATTAACAATTTCTATAGCAATTACAGCTGGAAATGGGGGTTTCACATTTGAAACTTGCGATTTATCTTCTATTTGTTCATCTGTTGTTCCTTCATTACTCTTTTTGGTCTCGTTCAATACATCCTGCTTAACACCAAATTTTGCTTCAACTTCTCTTAAAAACTGTCGCTCTTCTTCTGTTAGACTTGAATCTACCTCTTTGTCCTTTTCTTTTATATCAGGTTTGTATTTCTTCGGCTCCGGTTCAGCGCACGTAGTCGAAAGCACCGTGCATATTAATATCTGGAAATGAGAGAAATTTTGATAAGTTTTAGTTGAAAATCACATGCAATCGATAAGGTAAAAAATAAAATATCATAATCTTTAAAAATAGCAGCACACAAAAATGCTATTATTTATGCGAAAGCAGGTCAGTTAGCCCATCTTGATGAATTCCACTAGAATTAACCACAATAGTTTCCAATGGTGTTCTCCTGCGTGGAAGTCGACCTGATAGGGTGTATTGCTAGCAATGGGTCACTAAAAAGTATGTAAGAGATTGCCCTAGCAATAAGACCGCCTTTTGTACCTTTATGTGTATATTTCAATCTGTATTTATGTTACTGTATTTCATTTGAATTATTCACTTGTCATTGTATATTTTTATTTATGGTGCAATAAAGAGTTAAATAAATAAATAAAAATCCCTTCTCCTCCTGCTTATAAGTTTACTTGTAACCTAGTAATTAAAAACACTGATTATGTGTATAAATTTATTATTTATTATTTTTTCAATAAATATAATGTATAAAAAGAAAGGAATCAAGTATGATAAGTCTACAGATCTTGTGAAATCTGATAGCACTTAATAACAATATTCAGAATCATGATATTGCACTAATTATGATCCACAAAATACTTGGGTATCGTTATTAAATCATCATATCCCGATGTACGAACGAAGTGCTGTTACAAAAGAAATATACATAAATCATGGCTTATTGGCCGGTTGCGTGATCACACTAACTCACTCGGTTACTCTCTAGATGTAATTAGGTAATGTAACGTATCTTCTAATAATTTTCTATCGTTCTAACAATATTGTGAAACATTTGCCACTGTAATATACGGCTTTATTGATCGTTAATGATAATTATTTATGCTATTGCTAAGTTTCTATGGCATAAGATATAGTTAAAAAATGTTTTCAATTTTTAAACTATGTTATACCTATCATACCTACGTTGATTGGTTCTTATAATTTATATGGTAGATTTTTAAGCAAACTATTAATTAGCTATAAAAAAATATTTTTTACTGAATAGATATAATAGATAATTATATATATAGATAGTAAAGCAATTTACCTAAAAATAACTAAATTTATGTGAAAAAGAATATTTAGGAAGTAAATACTGCAAAAAGAAAATATCGTCTATAACCCTCAAAAATACAGATGAATCGAGAACTTGAAGTCGCTTTAAAAGTTATATTTTTTTATGTAATAATTTGACACGTGTAATATTTGTACCATCTCAATATCTATAAATTAGGCCCCTCTGGATAATAATAGTGAAAAAATGGTCGTCACATATTTCGCTCATATCAGTCAGATGTCTACATTCATTTCGACCAGGTTCTTCATTTCAATATTATATATTGGAATACCGATATTTACAGTATCGGTTATTGTACCAATATATAGATATTGCGTTATATTACCGTCTGTTAATAATAATATTTTTTTCTATTAATAGAGATATAATACACGTACAGAATGAAATCGTAATCACTAGCATCCATTTAAAATTAACATTCTATTAAGGAATGGCGTGAATTTACTGGGTACAGAGGAATAACACCTGAGTCCTCAGGAATGGCAACGTATGGGGGGTATCATGGGCGAGTTTACTCTGTTATGTCCATGGTACTGCTCATGTCTATAGGCGACGGTTACCACTTTCCATCAGGTGGACCGTCAGCTTGTTTGCCATTCTAAGTTGTATAAAAAAAAGGAAATTACAAATTACTACTTATTCCAAAAAATCTGTTTTTCTTGACAGTTATATGCTCTATTATACATAGTTTATTTAGCTCATACATTTTTTTTATTTTCCAACCAATGTTTCATGGAAGAAAATCTTCAGTATCGCTGATAGATCACGCCTTTAAAAGCTGCAAATAATTTATATATCAACCTGTATATGGGGCTATTAAATCTAAGACTACCATGGTATTATCTCACAGTGCGATCATTATTGCACAACGGCCATTTTCTCGCGGGTGCAGAGACCCAGTTGCGTCACAGTTCGCAGGCACCGCCCGCCGGCCGATATGCATGCTCCCATGTAACCGTGGCGTGGTAACTATACAAACTAATTACGGTGTTCTTAACATAAATAATATACTACTGTAGAGTCACTCAATAGAAGATAATGAACTCAATAATAATGAACATATAAACAAACGAATAAATGACTATATTTTACCAGAGGGAGACTGTACAAAAGTCGATTGTTGCGTACCTCTGTCCCATTCGTGTTTCAACCGTAAAGCAGTTGCGTTTGCATGGCTGTGTTTCGGTTTGAAGGGTGGGATATGGCGTGAATTTACTGGGTACAGAGGAATAACACCCGAGTCCTCAGGAATGGCAACGCATGGGAGGTATCATGGGCGAAATAGTATTACTCTGTTATGTCCATGGTACTGCTCATGTCTATAGGCGACGGTTACCACTTTCCATCAGGTGGGCCGTCAACTTGTTTTCCATTCTAAGTTGTATAAAAAAAAACTATAATAATAATATAATATAAAGAGAAAAAGAATTACTAGATATGAATGCTGAAGTCTAACAGTAGTACAGTACAAAAATTAAAGAATTTTTAAAAGAGTTTTATTCATTTTAACTTCACTACATAGTATAAAACAAAGTCGCTGTCGCTGTCTGTCCGTCCGTATGTATGCTTAAATCTTTAAAAATACGCAACGAATTTTGAAGCGGTTTTTTTTAATAGGTAAAGTGATTCAAGAGGACATTTTGTATGCATAATATTGTTGAGAAACACTGATAAATTTAGAGGTCTCTAATGTGACGTGATGTAATGTGTACCCGCGCGAAGCCGGGGCGGGTCGCTAGTATTTTAATAAAACTAGTATTTTTATTAAGTTTACTAGATTCTGTTTCGCAACAATCAGTATTTTAATCAATATTCATATTAAACCTATGTACGGGAGTAAACTAAATATTTTAGGATTAGAAAAAATATTTTTTATAAAGGGTTCAGTGGCGACGTATTCCCGTCGTTTGATGAAAAGATAGACACGGCTGTGTTGATTTGAATTGCAGTAAAAATACATGACCATCATTATCACCATAGCAGTTTTTTTTTATACAACTTAGAATGGCAAACAAGCTGACGGCCCACCTGATGGAAAGTGGTAACTGTGGTCGCCTATAGACATGAGCAGTACCATGGACATAACAGAGTATACTGTTTCGCCCATGATACCCCCCATGCATTGCCATTCCTGAGGACTCAGGTGTTATTCCTCCGTACCCAGTAAATTCGCGCCATATCCCACCATTCAAACCGAAACACAGCAATACAAACACAACTGAGGGCCTACCATGAAATGTTTTCCGAAATTTCGGGCCCGAACGAAATACAAATTTGATGTTAAAATTACATAATACATACTGTTTAAAGATGTTTAAAATGTTAAAATATCATTCCTGTGGACTTTTATGGTAAGATTTATGACTAGCGAAATGTTAAGCTCCATTTACTGGGCCGATTTTGGTATGAACAAAAAACACGAAATTGAGTCCGAAAATTCGGAATTTCATTTCATGGTAGACCTCCTGCTTCACGGTAGAAACACGAATGGGACAGAGGTACCCAAGCCATCGACTTTTGTACAAAGTCTCCCTCTGGTTATCTGTTCACTGTTGAACATAGGCCTCCCCCATAGAGTGTCATAAAGAATGGCTCACTACTTCTTACTAATTATTCACTCGGTTAAGAATCACATTCCACACGTTCAGATAAAATTGCAAGTGACATCTTGTATTTATTTATTTAAATAACTTATTGACCAAAATAAAATAAGATACAAAACATGAATTTATTTGGAAGTTCTGGTATACCTTCAGGCAGTGTATTCCAGAGTCGTGAAACTTGAATAGTAAAAGAGTCTGACATAAAGCCAGATTTGTTAAATGGTGTAAGAAGTGAAAGGAAGTTATTTGAACAAAGATTCAGCTTGTCTACCATGAAATGAAATTCCGAAATTTCGGACTCAATTTCGTGTTATTGTTTATACCAAAATCGGACCAATAAATGGAGTTTAACATTTCGTTCGTCATACATCCTATCATAAAAGTCAAAAGGAACAATATTTTAACATTTTTAATATTTCCAAACGGCATGTATTATGTAATTTTAACATCAAATTTCTGTTTCATCTGGCTCCTAAATTTCGGAAAACATTTCATGATGGGCCCTCAAATTATGAGAGTTTCGAAGATACAGAAGTTTACAATTCAGATATTCCGAAAAGCAAGTGGATTTGTATATCTTACATATAGTCATAGTCGTAGAATACTGACGGATCTTTATATGTAATCTTTGTCAGATCCGTCAGTATTCTACGACTATGACGATATTACATTATCTATATGAATTATTAGAAATCTAAAAATAGCTTATAACCCTTGCTTCATAAAATTGCAAACAGTTTACGAAATAAAGAACTATTAAGGCAAACGGATATTATTATTGTTAATGATTTTTTAAATATGTATTTAGCAATAAATCATGAATAAATAAGTAAATAAATGAGGGATCTCGGTATTAACCTCAATCCCTGATGGGCAGTGAGACTGAAGGTCGAATACGGTGCTAAATTCATCTTTTTAATAATTACGTAGCAAAAAGCTACAAACGAATTCTTACGGTGCAACTTTGTCCGTCCATCCGTCCCTTCCGACTGTCCATCACAGCATTATATCTCAGGAACTATAATTCTATTTTATAAATTTGAAATAGTGTCACATATTGCAATGAAATAATTGAAAAAATACATTAATTATCCTTGGAATATATTTTCATTTAAAATTTACTTATTAGTCCAAATGGGTCCAATCATATCAATAACATTTTAAAACGAATTTTGATATATTGTTTTTATACTATAATTTTTTTTAATCATGATTAAAAATATGTGAAATTCCATCCTCCCCCCCCCCCCCCCTTCCCCATCCTATATCCAAAGTTTTTAAAGCAAACAATTACAATATTTAAATTAAACTTTATTTTGTGGTTTGGTTTCTAGCCATATTTAAATAAATACAGAACTACTAATTGAAAGGACAATAGTAATAAATTATTAGGTGTCTGTTTCGTATGAGAAATGCAATAAAGATATATATATTTATTTATATTTACGTACAGAACCCTCGACGTGTGAGTTCAACTCGCATCTGACCGGTATTTTTCATTCAGTCTTTACTTATAACTTTTGAAAAGCATTGTACAAATAAACCTGTTTCACAGACTGTAGTAATAAACTGTCATAAGCCAGTTGCATCCATTGACTTATTGCAATACATTTGAGGTCGTCGCCCCATCTAGTTGCGGTCGTTCTACACAGCATTTGTTTGGACAAAATTGCCTCTCGAGAACTTCGACAATTTTACCCATTGATTCATGTATTTTTAAAGTTTTTCAGCTTGTTTATCCTTTAGGCTATAAAACTTTGAAAAGTCTACAAATTTGCACAAAAAAAACTACAATATTTAAATTTAACGCCTGCATAAATAAATAACAAAATAAAAATCGCTGGCATAGAACGGGCTACCCCTTCTTTTCACATGGGTGTCATAAGAGGCGACTAAGGGAGGGCGAGGGATGGGCAGCAGCGTCCGTCTTAAAATATCTCTAAAAGCCTAACTGCGGTTCTCAACCCGCCAAGCCTGCCAAACGTGGCAACTACTGGCAAAACTCTCCTTAAGAGAAGGCTTATGTCCAGCAGTGGAGAGTTAATGGCTGAAATAATAAAAATAAATAAACATAAAAAAAAATAATGCCTACTTATTATCAAATATTATTTACGTAATAAATCAAATTATATGCGGACAAACATTATCTTATGATACCGGATGGAAATAGCAATAGTTTTATATCTAAATATGTATAAGAGAAAGTATGTGTGTGTATTCTAAAATCAACAACACACATCTGTTTAAAATAATATTACAAAAGTGAGGTTTGCCCGATTGCCTTGTCTCATCATGATAGTCCCGTCTATCTTCACTTGAGTTCTTTTACAGTTTTTTTTAACTACGTTTGTTCCGTTGTGGAACAGACTAAGGTCGGAGACCATGCTGCCTAGTTTCGATATGAAACAATTACAGTTTTTATTACATCTTCCAAATTTGTTTTTTTTTTTCTTTTATATTGTCTATTGTCATTTTATCTTTTAATTGTATACTTAATATGCTTTTTATGATTTTGTTCTGGCGGACACGTAATTCATTAACATAATTTTGTGTTAAAGACAAAAATGACAACAGACGTATATTAAATACTCTTATTTTTTATTTTTCTACTAGAGGTTTTGATTTCCATTGTTTCTGCCTACCCTAATGGGAGACAGGCGTGACAGATATGTATGTATGTAGGTTTTGATTTGTTTTTGTATTTTGAATTATTTTATATACTTACTTGTTTTTTAGTTTAATTTTTTTTTTGGGTTGGTTAGCGGAGACATTGTTTTGTATTATACGCATTGAATAACAGCCGGACCAAAGCAAGTCGAATTAGCATATAACATAAAATGTTTGTATGAAATCTGTGCAACCAGTTCATTGATTGAAAATTTTAATTTATAAAGTATGTTTGTTCTTTATAAAACTTCCCGATATCGATATTTTTTGCAGTTTTAAATAGTTGTACAACACTACGCATATTTTTTTTTATTTATTTAAACTTTAATATACAGTGAAATTCTATGTACATTTGGCGGAATTAATACCGGATAGTGTTCTTTGCTAGTCAACCATTGGGCAAATCGAGAAATAAGTTGGAAAATATTCGGTTTTTTGTGGCAATGGCATGTACTTAAATTATACAGATAGTCTCCAAAAAATGCATTTTTGCATTATAAATGATTACGAGTCATTCCTTTATAACTTTTGTATTTATTTTATCTCATAATTTCTGCATCTTTTTAATGCGTAAACACTCATTTCATTAATAAAAAAACACGTAATAAATAGTAATATAACATACACATACATAATATACATGTACATATATATAATATAGTACACAATAAATAATCATATTTTATGCGTAAGCATATAGAATACTGATAAAAAAAAATGAGTCAGCTAATTTGGTAAAATGACAAAAAGTTGACCCGTTTCTGAGGCTCGATGCTCTATCTAAGCACATATAATACCAAAAGATATAGATACGTCAGGTATCGTATTTTTTACTTTTTTTTAATTTTTTTTTTTAGGTTAGTTATCAGTATGCATTTTGTGTACCTATTGCATAGTGGCACGTAATACTCGATCACGTCATGATCGCACTAGTGTGATGTGCATTACGTACCAAATGAGGTGACTACGAGATGAAAGTGAATAACTGGCTATTTCGAGATAGTTGGCGATCATTGTAGGGTTGATATTTTATTTTTTAATTTATAATTTATTAATTAAACCTTTATTATTAAAGCTTTATTATGAAATAAATGTTTGTTGTTATTGTTTTTTTGTGTATTTGTAAAAATTAGAACAAATAGATCTAACTTCTAAAAATTTTAAACACAGAGCAACATGCTAAGCAGAAACATTAAAGGCTAATGGAAGGACAGTAGTGTCTTGTGTATTTACGTTTTTAGAAGTACCCACTTATACCTAATTATTTTTATTTTTTATAAATAGTGTGTGTATGTGTGTGTGTGTGTTCTTTCTAATATAATAAAATTATAGCTAGATGACGTCTCTATATGAGAAACATTTAAGGAAAATTAATATGAGTAGTCTTAATAAAAGCAATACAAGCCAAAACAGTAATTTTAAAAATTTTGTCTATCTGTCTGTCTGTATGTTTGTTCCGGTATCACTCAAAAACTACTGCACCAAATTAGACGCGATTTTCACAGTTATCATCCTAAAGGTCTGACTTAAAACCTGGCGAAACTCTTAATACTCTATGTAGAGTGATCTATTTTCTTGTTTTCCTACTTCTAAAATCTAGGCAAAAGCAGCAAAAAGCTAATTAATAATAAAATAGAGAAATATATAAAAACAGTAGTACGAAATACAAGTATTTTAAATAATGTTATAAAATTAATATTCAATAATTACTTTTCAATACCAATTTATTTTATTTTTTTATTTTTTTAATAGTCGCGTATTCTCACAATACGTAAATCAAGCCAGCTATTTTCATAATTAATAAATAATATTATAAAAAACTGTTAACAACAAAATATACTTGTTACAACTTTTTAGATTGTGCGACAACCCTATCGGAGAGAAAGTGTTGGGAGCCAGTCCGGCGGGGTGTGCGCCTACAGATAGGCACCACAATGCACTTCCTCGTTCTCGATGCTATCGAGACATTCCAAAGATTTCGCAAACAATTGTCTATGCTAAGATTTATAATTACTTTTAATCCTAGACAATGGGAACATCACGTGATATTGTTTTAAGTAAAAAAGTTTTTTTTTTAATTTTTTAAGGGCTTTTACCTTCTTCGGGTATATCAGTCCTATTGTACCCTGAACTGATTTCTCAAACAAAACTTTATCTACCTTCCCTAGACGCGAAAAGAGAAGAATTAATGGGCATCAATAATTTACAGAGATGTTCAAATTTTTTGTTGAGTCTAAAACTTCGTTTGGTGAGAATGAATTACTTCGATATAATATATTTAGTGTTTACATAATATAACTATATCCCGCAGCGGTGCTCACATGAATTAGGACAAAAGTCGCTCATATTTTATAATGGTATGTAATCTGCCATTATAAAAAAAAATCCTTCGCAAATTTCATTCAAATTCCTACAATCTTTTAAATATGATAAAAAAATAAAACATTCAAATCCCTTTACAATGTTTTACGTTTATTAATAGGTAACAGTACGATTAGGGTTTTTTTTTTTAAATATAATGTATGTTCTGTTCACTTATTTAAACTAGTTTTTTGTATTTAAAATCTAAACTAATAAACCGCTTTTGATAAAATTACAACGGTACCAATCTGAATTCTTTTAAATAAAAAAAAGATTTTTCCAAATCAATTTATAAATGACAGAATTGTAAGGTAACAGACATAAAAAAAATATAACCGAATTGAGCACTTTCCTTCTTTTTTGAAGCCGGTTAAAAACAAGATACTAGTAAATGCCGCCTGTATTTTTAGAGACGGTTAAAAAAAGCTATAGAAAAATAAACAGCAAAACAGGCTTTTTAATATCAATACGACAAAGTCGTACCTGTCTACGTAAATGTTATGTCATTTGTAATTAACCGACAATCAATTTTGCAACGCTGAATCATTTGCCGTCATTGTGACAGTTTGATGCATCATTTATGTGCAAATGTGATGACTATTGATAATGCACAATGCAATATGTCTTTATTCGAATTAAAATAAATTGTCATCTCTATTCAAGTCGTCTTTTTGTGCAGTATACAAAGAAATTAAAAATAATGCAATTACTATAGGAAGCAATCTATGAAAGATCGATTTAATGGCAGCCATAATTCTGCTTACATATTATTATTTATATAAGCAAACCCAAACGACACAGATCAGTTTAAAAATAAACTGGCTTCTCTAAATACATTTGCAATAAAAAAAAACTTTACTAACTTAACAACTTACTTAACTTTTTTTTGTAATATATTATTATTTTTATTTATCACTCCCCCTCCCCCACTCCCTCCACTCCACTCCCACTCCCAACGTCTTCACGCTTGAATGAAATCCTACATCCTTGAACCATATTTTTACAAAGAAATCGTTGTCAGACAATGAACGTTTCGTTTCCCTTATAGATTTGAGGGAGACTTTGTACAAAAGTCGATTGCTTGGTACCTCTGTCCCAATCGTGCTTCAACCGTGAAGCAGTTGTGTTTGCATGGCTGTGTTTCGGATTGAAGGGTGGGATATGGCGTGAATTTACTGGGTACAGAGGAATAACACCTGAGTTCTCAGGAATGGCAATGTATGGGGGGTATCATGGGCGAAACAGTATACTCTGTTATGTCCATGGTACTGCTCATGTCTATAGGCGACGGTTACCACTTTCCATCAGGTAGGCCGTCAGCTTGTTTGCCATTCTAAGTTGTATAAAAAAAAATCGCATTTGCGTATTAGAGATTATTTTCTATGAGCCTAACCCCATAAAAGAAATATCCATGTATCTACCGTATCCTGCAGTGGGCACTAGACAATTCTGAGTTGGGCACGCCCGTTAGACTCCCCACAAATACGCCTATGCTGATCCCTTACGTTGTTTTATTTTTCGTCAATAACACGTCATGTGTTATTCAAAATGAGGTAATAGTCTTTTTAAAATGCATAAATCTAGACGTTGAGGTCAATAAACAGCTTAATAGGTGTTTTTAATTATGTTGCATAAGTTGAATAAAAAATAACTTTTACTTATGTACCCAATTTTAGATTTAGTTTCGCAAAAAAAAATATTTGTCGGTCTGTAACATGATTTTAGTTAGCTATTTATTATTACTACTACGTACACGTAGGTAAGTGAGTTCAGTGTTCCTAGATTGGATACCTTTTTCGTAATTTTGGGTAAAAAAAAAACTTTTTCCGTAATTTTGGAGAAATGAAATTGTTGGAAAAATTTTTAGAGAAAAATGAAATAGGTTTGAAGAAATTAGGACTTCTTTTTATTAATATTTGTAATACTTTTTTTTTATATTATTTTAAGGGCTTTTACCTTTTTCAGGTATATCAGTCCTATTGTACCCTGGACTGATTTCTCAAACAAAACTTTATCTACTTGTAAACTCTGTACAAGTATATGTACGATATGGTACGTAATTATAGTAAAATTAAAGAATGAAGATACATGATGGAAAGAGATGGAGAGAAAAAAGTACAAACAAAAGAAATTACCTTTTTTACCGTTCATTTTGCGGCACATGACTTGCAAAACGTAGTGAACTACAATACAACTTTGTGAAAAGGGCACAAAATCTGAGAACCATATCGATGTGGAGAAAAAATATTTAACGTTTGGGTACAAATGAAAATTCGCATCTGGCAACTATAAGCAAGTCGTAAGCTCTCCCTGTGATATTTGTTGCTTGCAAGCCCTGATTTAATAGGACGCGAATTGAACGCGAACCGCCAGTGCGACAACGTATCTTTTATTATTAGATTTACTAGTATATCAGTTCTACCTGAATATTTGTTCTAATGTCGTAATCATATGAACAGAATCGACAGAGAATTCATCCTCACACCCATGTACAGTATGAGGTTCTTCAAAAAGGGTATGTTAAGATTTCTTCAGGGTTGGCAATGCGCACGTGACACCCGTAGTGTTGTAGTCGTCCATTGGCTACAGTGACCGTTTACCATCAGACAGGCTGTATGTTTGCCACCTTTGTGGTATAAAAAAAACATATTAACAGCCCATCGTTGAGCGCAGTTCTCTTCCCATGCAAGGAGAGTTTAGTCTACAAACATTACGCTGGCCAGTCGATTTGGTATACGATTTTTTTATAAGTCCTTTTTAGAAACAAAACAAAGTGATATATTGTGCTCTTACTTCGTCAACACATGTCTATAAACATTATATCTCATTATTTAAATAGGTTTACGGTCCACAAATCTTATGAGCACTCTGCGGCCATAATGTTCTCGGATTCATTATGTAATATAACACCTACATACTACATGTTAAGGTCTATTATGTAATAACACATTGGATCCACGGATGAGTAACGGAATGCGGTTACCATGAGCCATATCTTTATTATGGTGACATTTGCTCGTTATAAATGCTATTATTTTTAACCAACTCTCGTCTTTACTATGGAGATTTTTTGCTTGTTATTATACATTATATTTAACCGACTACAAAGTAGATAACGTTCTTTAGATGTATTTTATTTACATCATCATCGTATTAGCCTTTAACTGCCCACTGCTGAACATAACATAATAACATTTAGTCGATTGCTTGGGTACCTCTATCCCATTTTTTTTTATTCGACTTAGAATGGCAAACAAGCTGACGGCCCACCTGATAGAAAGTGGTAACCGTCGCCTATACATATGAGCATGGACATAACAGAGTATACTGTTTCGCCCCTAATACCCCCCATGCGTTGCCATTCCTGAGAACTCAGGTGTAGAACTCTGTACCCTGTAAATTCACGCCATATCCCACCCTTCAAACCGAAACACAGCCATGCAAACACAACTGCTTCACGGTAATAACACGAATGGTACAGAGATGCCCAAGCAAACTGTCTGTCTGCAGTGTCTGGTACATTTTTTTTAATCGATTGATTGACAACTAATTATCAGTGTGTGTGTGTATATATATATATATATATATATATACAGTCAACGTTACGTTACATTTGATAGAATTATTGATTAGTGCAATTATTACATTTATAATTATTTCCTATAGAATTGGTTACCGGAATTATATAATGCGAACATTGTCGATACCATGTTATGCGTTTGACCGGATTTGCCTCAATTTGCATAAGTCAACATAATTATATATATACATATATATATACCTAACATATGTACTAGTACAGTATTATAAACAAACCTTATATAATACACTTTCTTTACTGTTATTATTATACAATATCTTAACTTGCTTTATTTCTTTCTCATTGTTTTTTTGCAACAAATGCGATCCAAAAGAGGATAGCAAAGGAGAGCAAAGCCTATTACTCACTAAACGATTACTTGAATGACGAGTGTGCATGGCAATAGTTGTTCATGCACTGAATTTTCATTTAATGTTAGACATAGACACCTATATAAATATACATTGTAAATAAACTGGCTTTAAAAAAAAAATTAATTCAATTGAGTTTCTTGCCAGTTCTTCTCAATTGGATCTATATACCGAACTGGACGGTAGGGAAAAAAATAAAATTATAATGTAAAAATTTGACGTTCATAAGCGGCTAAAATGTCCTACATGAATAAATGATTTTTGAATTTTGAATTTGAATTTTGATAAGCAAGCAGGCGATCGATCGTAAAACTATAAGCCAAATCTTTTTGTAATAGGGGGGAAAGGGATTGTTAGTAATGGAGACTGAGAATCCCTTTGCTAGCAATATACCCTACCAGGTCGACCTCCTCGCGGTTCCCCCTGAAAACTATCATGGTTAATTTCTAAGGAATTCATCATGATGGGCTAACAATTATTAAAGACCTGTTTTCATTCTCATCGATCACCCTTCACTGGTGCTCCGCCAGCGTATCCCGTTAGCGCAGGCGGGGTTACCATACCATTTTCACCCATCAAAAAAAAAACATATACCCTCCCTTTTTCCTTAATCCTTTGCTTCGGAAACCACCAACAAATGCATTCCCAAAGAGGGTTGACGTCAGCAAGGCGGCCAGTCGTAAAACTATAAGCCAAATCATTTTGTAATATGGATACGAGAAGAACGGAAAAGAAAAACTTATTACGCCTACCCCAAATAATAATTGAGATAAGGGCAGTATGATGATGGCCTTCACTTACTTGTATGAATGATTTAATGGTTTATTTTCTGTTTACAAAAGGTAGTATAAAGTGACAACTGAGGTACAATTAGATATGTTAGACCAATTATGTAAAAGACGGGTGCCCACAGTAGGTTTTGAAGAACCTTACAAGTCACTAGTGCCCCGTCTCCATAGACTACACTAATACAAGGCAACTAATTAATGTTATAATACACTTCATACTAATATAATAAAATTGTAACCAGACAAGGTTTGTAGTTACATGGGAGATATTTAAGAAAAAAATATATGAAGTGTCTTAACAAGATCGCCCGTTGATTTCTTAGTGTAACATTTTCTTGTAATTGTTTGTATTTATAATAAGTTTACTACTGTAATCTTATTGAGGACGCAATAAAGAGTATCTAAAGACTAATAGATTCCAACATATTTGTGTGTATATATATATATATATATATATATATATATATATATATATATATATATATATATATATATATATATCTATAGAAACTATAGTTTTTCATTTAAGGTCTAATGTATGTTTCATCTTGATATGCCATCTGAAAGGGGGTTATTTCTTTGGTTTTGCTACTTCTAAAATCAAAATATTAAAAAACCCAGTTATATTATTATTTTATTATTATAGAAAAATTTTACTTTTGTGTAAAATAAAGATAACAAAGGTAGTATATATATATATATATATATATATATATATATATATATATATATATACTACCTTTAAACTAGCCTTCAAAAATAAAAAAAGGTTATGGGCTATTTTTGTATGTTACTTAATATTTCATCGATTTTAATGATTTTTTATTGACACTATTTAACTAAGAGGTGGCAACCTCTATTCAAATGGAAGTTCTCAATTGACCTGTTATTTAATTTTTGTGTATTTTACACTATACCTTCACCATTTCTGAATCGATTTTAATTATTCTTTTCTAATCGGAAGTAAACCCTACTTACGAATGCCGACTTAAAATAAATTATAAAAGTACTCATTAATCAATGAAATGATTTTATGATAACGATATCAAATGATTTATGTACAGCGTAATACATGCAATGTAAGTTGTACCGTGCCCTCCTACGATAAATTATAAATGCACTCAGTAATGATGATGTAAGTTTATAATGATGATGATGCCCAATGATTTATTTGATTGAAGGAACTAGTTCTTTTTTCTATATACGGTTAAGGACATTTTTTATATATATTGAATTCCCGGAATGTATGCATAAATCTTCGCCGTATGGTCCCAGCATAGAAGGGCCACCCTTCCTTTTTTTTATACAACTTAGAATGGCAAACAAGCTGACGGCCCATCTGATGGACTAACTGTGGTCGCCTATAGACATGAGCAGTATCATGGACATAACAGAGTATACTGTTTCGTCCATGATACCTCCCATGCGTTGCCATTCCAGAGGACTCGGGTGTTATTTCTATGTACCCTGTAAATTCACGCCATATCCCACACTTCAAACTGAAACACAGCCATGCAAACACAACTGATTCACGGTAGAAACACGAATGGGACAGAGGTACCCAAGCAATCGACTTTTGTACAAAGTAACTTTCCCGTGAATGTAGTAAAAGGCGACTAAAGGAAATTAATGATCAAGGTATAGGCAGCAGCGTCCCTCTTAAAACACCACCTAAGTCTGACTGCGGTTGCCAAGTGTGGCAACTACTAATAAAGCCCACCAATTGGAGAAGGACTATGTTTAGCAGTGGACAGTTAATGGCTACCATGATGATAATGATGCAAAAATCAACGTTATAACTGTATAATCATTTTTAAATAATAATGAATAAATAAAATAACAAATTAAAGATTTAGTTTCACAAAAAAACCGACTTCAGTTATGAAAAACCCAGTTATTTTGATTGAAAAACTGAACTACCGACTTACTGAACTAAAATTTATAAAGATTCCATGGGACCAATCTGTAAATATAACCTTTCTACAATAATATATATATATATATATATATATATATATATATATATATATATATATATATATATATATATATATATAAATATAAATAGAAATATAAATTCCCAAATTCGTTTATAACTAACAGAGTTATGGGGGTAATCTTTATTTTTGAAATCAATGAAAAATAAAAAAAATTAAAATGTTACGTAATATTTAAATATGTATACTAACTACGATTGTTCTAGATCCCATAGATTTATTTTATTAAAACGAAAGTTGACACTTTTTGCAAAAAAAAATTAACGTAAAATAATTATTTTATTTTTCGAACATAAGAAAACGCAAATTTCCACGTGCGGAACCCTACTAACGTATATCTGTAACAATCATCGTTCGTTTTCAACCATGTTAGTCATTTGTAATCAGGGCTCGTCCTTGACCCCCATGGCTAACTTTTGTCCCGTTACAAATGTGCCTACTCTAGATCTGATGCAGTAAAACAACTCTGCCATGGACATGCCACTGGACAACCATACGACGTTCCTTCTAGTACTTATTGTGGTTTAATACACGGTTTATATTCCACTGGTCGCAGGTTCGATTCTCACACAATACAAACATTTGTATTCATGAGTATATACTCATAAATAAATATTTTACAACCCAGACCAAAGCAAACAGGTGGTCCACCATGAAATGATATTCCGAAATTTCGGACTCAATTTCGTATTTTTGTTCGTATCAAAATCGACCCAGTAAATGGAGCTTAATATTTCGTTCATCATAAATCCTATTCTAATAGTCCAAAGGAACGATATTTTAACATTTTTAATAATTTTAAACAGCATGTATTATGTAATTTTAACATTAAATTTCTGTTTCGTTCGTCCCCGAAATTTCTGAAAATACTTCATGGTAGGCCCTCAGATATCAGTTTACTTTGTTCTGCGTTGTAAAATGTATATTAATGTAAGAAAACAAAGAATGTTCATCAGTTGTTTAATATCCGTAGTAGAAGCTCCATTACTATTACCAGTCTACCAGAGGTAGACTTTGAACAAAAGTGAACGGCTTGGGCATCTCTGTCCCATTCGTGTTTCTACCGTGAAGCAGTTGTGTTTGCATGGTTGTATTTCGGTTTGAAGGGTGGGATTTGGCAGTGAATTTACAGGGTACAGAGGAATAACACCTGAGTTAGGAATGACAACGCATGGGAGGTACCATAGCAAAATAGTATACTCTGTTATGTCCATGTTATTGCTCATGTCTATAGGCGACGATAACCACTTTCCATCAGGTGGGCAATCAGCTTATTTGCTATTCTAATTTGCATAAAAAAATATCATATAGTATTTAAATTTTGTTAATATTCAAAGTTATTTGGAATATTTAGTGTATAATTATACACTGTTATATGCATGTCCAAGTTCAGAGACCAGTCTACCTTGTCATTGCATTGGTCTACCATTTTTGGCCCTTTAATCATATGTATCAGTGTTAAAATATAAATCACTTCTTGATACTGGATAATATATAAGTACATATCATTGAAATGACAGTGTCATGGTCGTACGCCTCGATTTTAATTGATACTCATAACACATGTTAATTAAGAACGTTTAATAGTTATTTTTTAGGATTTCGTAGTCAAAAAACTAAAACGAAAGTTAACCGTTAAACACGACCATTAAGGGAACCCACTCTTTGTATAAAATTTTATTATATCTTATATATAAAATTCTCGTGTCACGGTGTTTGTTACCAAACTCCTCCGAAACGGCTTTACCTTTATTTTTATGAAATTTTGTGTGCATATTGGGTAGGTCTGAGAATCGGCCAACATCTATTTTTCAATCTTTCATCTATTTTCCCCAAAAAAATTTTTTTTGACAAATTTTTCCATTTTTATTTTATTATGATTTAGCATTGAAAAATACATACAACCTCAAATTTTCACCGTTTTACGATCAACTCCTGTTTTTTAATCGCGATTTTTATATTCCGCAATAGGGTTGCAAGATGGCAATCCAATATAATAATTGTAGTAGGATAAATTTCCATGTATAGTTCTAAAAATAATGTATATGGTAAAACAACGTTTGCCGAGTCAGCTAGTATATATATATGTATAGTCAACTATAAAACTCGACCGGACATCGTAGCCTTGTAATATTTAACTAAAAAAACCTTTAAAATTTAGTTTTTAAAACTCGTTACAGATATCTAATCGTGTAATAGTGATATTTCCTGCGTATGACATATTCCATGGCCATATTTTAATTGTTAATTATGCCAATTAATAAAATATTGTGTGCATAAGTATCCGCCATTATAGCTGTCCATAAATCCTGGTTAATAGGAAAGGTTCTCAATTCGTCTATTTCGTATCTCGCCTCCAATTCTGAAGCTATTGTGATAAATATACAATCTTCAATTTTTCACCACATAATGTTTTTATACCACTAAGATGGCATACAAGCATATGGCCCACCTGTTGGTAAGCGGTTACCGTAGCCTATGAACACCTTCAATACCAGAGGTATTACACGCGCGTTGCCGACCCTGAAGAAACCTCTTTACCTCCCTTTAGAAGAACCCCATGCCCAACCCCGTAGTCTCAGCATAAATATATTAGCTCATTGCATAACCTGGGTGTTCGTGGGAGAAAGTATCGCTGAAACTGCACTATACGTGACCATTTTGGCTGTAGGATATAAGGATGAACTCCCTGTCGATGGCGAGCCGTACGATGGTAGAAAGAAATTACATTTCTGTTTACCAAACGTTGCCAGAATGTTCCTGCAATTGTTCCTCCTAATGCTAAGAGATAATATAGCATTAAATCCGCCGTTTATACCAAACACTTTTTTGACACCCTTGTTGGTTTAATAAAAATTTTGTTATTTTTTCATGCTCGATGATCATTGTATAAATCTATGCAAATAGTCATTTAAATGCAAATTCGTATCCTTGAACGGTACTGATTAAAATGTCATGCGATCGTCAAATCAAAAATTAAATTCAGTCTGAGTCGAATCACTTCTCATACTTAAAATATATGCGTATAACAAAAAGCATTAATGCGTCAGCCAATGCTATGGATGGACGAACTTCAAGAGAACAAGTTTTGAACATAAATATTAGAGCAGTGGATTATTTATAATGAGGTCTCATTGTTACTAGTATACTCTGTCAGATCGACCTCCGCGCGGTCTCCTCTGGAAACTATCGTGATTAATTCCTAGCGAAATCGGGTTTATCATTTCATTAATCTTTTAAAAAATCTTTAATTATATAAAGTCTGATTTGGCATTGTCTCTGGGCTAACAAGTCCTTTCGGTACATTTAAAACTAACAATGTTGTTTTGTACACGTCTGAACTAATATTATGAAGAGGGAGGATTTGTTTTTTCGTATGTTTGTTTGTTTGTAATGTAAAATGTGTCTTAATTACTCTGTATTTGGTTTAAATTCACAGCCACTATAGAAACACAACTTTATAGAAATTAAAACTTTGAAGTGACGCAAGAATCAATTTAAATATGTACTCATATTATCTATGTAGTTAACAAAAAATTATGTGAATTTAAATTTAATGTACATACTAAAATGTTAATAAAATATATATGATTGGAGATGCAGACTCAAAACTATTTAAAGTTCCCAGCAACTCACTAAAATAAACCAATCCTTTTTATAAAAGCTTTGGAAACGAACTCGCAGTACAAATGCACTTAGATGCAAACAGACGTAAAATTTTAACAATACCTTATAAATAATTAAATAATACAATTCTAATTCAATTTATTACTTTGACTTTTAAAGATTTTCGTTAAATATACTAATATGGAAACTAAATGTGATTTACTAATAAAAAAAATATAACATATTTAATGTCTTTAAAGTACTGACAAGGTTGGTTAATCCCAAATGGGACAATCACAGCTAGTCTCCAATTGCATTATTTAAGTTGTACTTATAATAAATTAATATCCTCAAACATTTACCAGAGCAAACCACCGCATCTCGAAACAGGAACAGCCCGTGGCACTTTCTGTCAAAAAAAAAAACAAACCGATCAGTTCGTATCACGGCACATCACTCACAGCACTAACACTCGCACTATGTACAGTGGTCTAAGTACTTTGTCACATTAAGTTCAATGGATTACACTATTGCAATCACAGTTGTGCCGATTGAAATGTGATTATGACAAAGTACTTGGGGTGACCGCACCGTACCTGTTCGTACAACGTGGCCGGCCGAAACTTCAAAGCAATGGTTCGCCGCAAAACACTGTTACCTTCTTTTATACCTCGGAAACGGTCGCGAGATGCGCACAGTCTTCGTTTAACCGAAAGCACAAGTAAAGGCTGCGTAAAGTCGAAACGACCAATACGACTGCGCACTTTCACTATCGTTAGCAAAAAATGTACATTCGTTTTCGGAATGGACGCTTGTTTTGCGAACTTAAACAATTATAAATATAATTTTATTATTTATTTTTAATTTATTTTACTTTCATAATACACAATACTTAAAACACATAAATAATAAATACAGCCATAACATATGTCAGTGAAGTTTCCACAATAAACTAACTAACAATCATCAAATAAACGAGAGAGAGTGATTAATATGAAAAAAATTATGACAATATAACAATACAAAGAAAAGAAATATAACAATAACAATTGTAAGATAATTTTTTCTTCTTTAATTAAACGGAGTTTACGATAACAGATATTTTATTATATATTAATTATTATTATAAATTAGAGGCTTAATTATAAGAAATATAATAAAAATTTAGCATGAAATTATTCTCATTTATGTCGTCTCTTAACGAAGAACACCAACAACTCTTTTACGACTCAACTTTAATTTTTTTTTTATATTTTTTTTATTCCCTCGACGTTTACACCAATGCTCGTATTACAATATCAAGACAATGTTACGAATATTAATAAATTTAATATAAGAAATATTTACAAAATAAAACTTCTTTTTATGTAGCTCCTATTTCGTTCTCTTATCGTAGATACTTACTGTATTTGTGAGCATTCCAAATATTTAATCTGGTTTATAAAATTTAAATAAGATATTCATTCGTTATATTTCATATTTTAAATCAATCATGATCATCATCAACATCATTATATCAGCCTTAAACTATCCACTGCTGAACATAAGCCTCCCTCTATTGGGAGGAGGCCACGTTTGGCAGGCGGGTTGGCAACCGCAGTTAAACTTTGATGATGTTTTAAGGATGTTGCTGCCTATGCCTCGACCATTGAATTCCCTTACACGCCTCTTACGTAGCCTATGCCTATGTCGGAACCACACGGCAATCGTTATAATAATACATAATTTAATTTAATTAAATTAAACTTCCCCAAAAAGCAGCTATATGAATCATGTCAAAATTAATATGAAACCAACATGGAAGCAACAAGAATTATCAAAACCAATTCCAAATTTTCAAATATATATATTATGATATACACACACAAAAGGATATATAGGATTAAAATATCACCTTTTAAGAGTAATTTAAAAAGAGTCAGCCGTGTTTAGTGAACGTATTTTATTGGTACGGCTGTGGCGCTTTCGATTTATTTGCATACGTACTTGTAGTATTTGGTTGTACGATGTGCTTCTAGCATATACGCCGCGTGCTTGCGCGACCCAGCGGCTACACAATTTTATCGCATTATTACTAAACGCATGATACTCATAAAGTACATACTGGAGCAAGTTACTTAATCATTATGACATATGTCATAATGTAGTAATTAAGTAGGTAAGTTGCTATATGAGACCATCTTACTCGCTGTCTAATTACCTAATTAATAAAAAAAATAAACTCAGTTCGTCTGTATTTTTTGTGTTCACTTACGAGTGTGCTGCGCAATCTTCGTGAATTTTTTTATGCAATTTGAAATGGTATAGAAACTGACGGATCTCCTGATGGACAGTAGCAATCGTCTCTTATATTAATGCCAGCGTATTAATTAATTGATCGTTTAGGTCTCGGCATAGAATAGGCCACCCCTTCCTTTACCGTGGGTGTCGTAAGAGGTGACTAAGGGAGGGCGAGGGATAGGCAGCAATGTCCCTATTAGAACCTCTATAAAAGCCTGTGGTTGCGCATGCCAAGCGTGGCAACTACTGGCAAAACCCTCTAAAGGGGAATCTTTTATTCAGTAACGGACAGTTAAAGGCTGATATGATGATGACGATGTTTAATGCCACCATACTTTACAAAATACACCCTGTATTTTATTCTGTAATGTTTATTTTATCATCTTTTATATTATCACATTATTTTTTTATTAACTTTAATACACCTAGATAGTGTAAATGGCAGACTTAACACAATATGGCGTTATCTACCAATCGACCGTAAACAGGAATAACGGAAAATATAATTGACGGTGCAACGTGATAGACAAATAAATAGAAAATCAAAACGATATCACAATAAAAGAGTAAGTTAACAATAACATACATATAATACTCATATTATCTACATTACACATACATATATTAATGTAAACACACACACACACATACACAGGCACGCAACACGCACGCACGCACGCACGTACGCACGCACACGCACGCACACACACACACATTCACACACATATGTATATATTATGTGTGTAATTAATGTACCTCATATGTAATCAATCTTGGGAACTATATGTATATATACTATAATGTTCTTGCTCCAATTTTCTCCACGGTATATCCTGTAATTTCACTGTCATATCTTACCCTTCAAATCGTTATATAGCCGTTCTTGTCTGTATGTCTGCCAGTCCCACGAAAGTGTGTAAATTTAATTGATTTTAGTAAAGACACATCCAAGTAGAGGGAGACTTTGTACAAAAGTCGTTTCCTTTAATACCTCTGTCCCATTCTTGTTTCGATCGGCAATTGCGTAACAGCAAAAACGCCCTCCGTGTTTGCTCGCCTAATTTGTGAGGCCCGCCCGCCCAAATTTTACTGTCTGATGTTGCCCAACCCACCTACGCTTCACTCCTCCCCCATTGAATGGGAACAAGAGTATTGTTGAGTAGTTAGCATTGCATTGTAAACACATAATAATAAACACATAATATTTTAATCACATAAACATATATATATATATATATATATATATATATATATATATATACATATAAATGGACATTCACTATATATTCATCTTCGATGTATATTTTATATATATCGATGAAAATACTAACGGATATATATATATATATATAAAATTTGTTGTGTTATATATTGTGTGTTTTATGTTTAGAAAAAAAATATTTTTTATGTGAAAGGATATACTTACTGATTGTTCCTATATTAAAATCTATTCAACAATTTAGTATTTAAATCTAAATTAAAAAAAAAAAAACAAATTGGTTTACATCTGTAAATACGGCAGAAGTATATACGACCTCTTTTTTTAAAATCAATTGAAAAGGTAAAAGATTTTTCTGTACTTACAAACAGAAAAAGTAATCAACACGTACCTATATACATACAGACTGACATTGACTGTTTACTATATTTTTTGTTTTTTGATTATTCAACGTAATGTAAATTCGGAGACAATAGCGGTAATAAGCGGCCATTAAGCGTCGCGGTCTCATAATGACTGTAGAGAAAAGCGTCAGCGAAAATAGACGCATTACGCAATATCAGGCAATATAATAGTTGCAGATTAATTATAATCTCTCATAGCTTAATTGTTATTTTATAATTTTCTGCGAAACATTAAATTGTTTATTTATGCAACAACGCACAGCAAACAAGCTTACAGCCCACTACATTATGGAAAGTAGTAAATCATCATTAGTCATCAGTTCCGTGTACGCAAAAATAGTAGTGTACACAAAATGTATGTGTGTGTATTTATAATAATAAATGTGTGTTTAATCTGTAGTAAATATATTTATAAATTTATAGATACCATAAAAACAATGATTGTCAAAAGATTCATAAGCACACATTTTATTTTTATATAATAACTACCGGTTTTAATTAAGTGTAATTAGAATGAGAAAGCTCGATTAGTTTTGAGATCAATTCATGATCCTTAATCATGAGTGGCTGTAAGAGCCGCGAGCGACTAGAGCTCGCGCTCAGCGGGCCAACACGCGCAGTGGGACTTGCGCGCGTTTCATTAATTTTTATTTAAAAAAAAAATAATTTTAATGTAATAAACTAGATATATATTTTTTTATATTTATAAAAATAATTATCTGTTTCCATTAACAGGAATAGCAATGCGTGAATAGTATCATGAACGTCACAGAATATTTTGTGATGTCCACGGTACTGTTGCTGTCTATAGCCGACAGTTTTTTTTTTTTTTTTATGAGTGATAATGGAATGGTAACTCCACCCGCGCTATCGGTAGACACCGGCGGGCCACCAGTGAGAGATGATAGGTGAGGATGAAACAGGCCAGTTAGCCCATCGTGACGAATTCAACAAGAATTGTTCACGATGGTTTCCAGGGGGAACCACGTGGAGGTCGACCTGATAGGGCATATTGCTAGCAATGGGGCTGTGAAACTCCATTGCTAACAGCCCCTTTCCCCCCTATAGCCGACAGTTATCACTTTCCATCGGGTGGACCATCAACTTGACTGCCATTGTACATCATATAAAAAAAAATTAAAAGTGCATCCATTACAGTTTTACTTCACCGTCATCGTACTGTCCACAAATTTATGAGCCATAACACCCCATCATTTGTTATGGTGTTGATGGTGCTGGTGTTGGCACTAGAGTAATTTCCATTTATATTAATTTAAAAGTCGATTTAATTCATATGAAAAGGTTTGCTGGAAGAAATCTCTTATTAGAGATAAGCTCGCCTTTGTGCATTACGTTTAAAATTAATTGTTCTTAACAATATGTTTTTTTACAATGAGAAAAGAATAAATCTATATTAAAAAATGCTATTTTAAACTGATGATAACTGTTTCATTCTATATTTCTTATTATTTACTCGTCTACCCGTCTACTCGTCTACTCGTCTTCCCGTCTACTCGTCTACCCGTCTACCCGTCTACTCGTCTTCCCGTCTACCCGTCTACTCGTCTACTCGTCTACCCGTCTACCCGTCTACCCGTCTACCAGTCTACCAGTCTACCCGTCTACTCGTCTACTCGTCTACCCGTCTATTCCTCTACTCGTCTACTCGTCTACCCGTCTACCCGTCTACCCGTCTACCCGTCTACCCGTCTACCCGTCTACCAGTCTACCAGTCTACCCGTCTGCTCGTCTACTCGTCTACTCGTCTACTCTACTCGTCTACTTGTCTACTCGTTTACTTATTTATTTATTGGAAACCAACAGCTAACGGCTGATATAATATCATCATCATTTCCAACCAACCATTAACCAACAAGGAACGGTCCTACGCCACCTGCTTCCACTGACTCCCTGCATTGCATTTGAGGTCGTCACTCCATCTACTAAGAACCTTTCTTCCCCATCGGTTGTCAGTTCTTCGAACTGTGACCAGCCCATTACCACTTCAGCTTGCTTATCCTTCCAGGCTATGTCGATTACTTAGGTTCTTTTACACATATCCTCTGATATAATATAATAAACAATAAAATATAAATAAATTTATATAAATAAATAAAACTTTTAATTTGTGAAATAGTACAAGAGCTTTTTTTTTTATAATAATTATTAATTACTTATATCAATCAAGTAACACGTATCATTTGGCGTATTTCGTGTAACATCGTATAATTTAATTATGCCCTTATGTACGGAGTTCACACCGAAAACTACGTTACTTCACAGTTGCACCACTGAAATGTATAAATATAAATGTACGCATTGCAACCATTAAACCGTTACCTATCTGTCGAAATAATTATTGATTACTCTTCAATTATAAATCATAAAAAGGCTCGAGTTCGTAACGGTGGCGCGAACGGACCGTATTAAAGATGGTTCCGTATAGAAAAATATACACTTTATCTTATAACATATTAAATTCAATAATTTTAATGTGATTATTCAGGGTTGCTTAGTTATTTCTCTTTTTTGTTTATGCAACTTACCTGATGAAAAGTGGTAACCGAAGACATGAGCAGTTCCATGGACATAACAGAGTATACTGTTTCGCCCATGATAACTCCCATGCGTTGCCATTCTTGAGGACTCGGGTGTTATTCCTTTGTACCCTGTAAATTCACTGCCATATCCGTACCGTTCAGACCGAAATACAGGCATACAAACACAAATGCTTCACGATAAAGGGGAAAGGGATTGTTAGTAATGAGGTTTAACAAGCCCAATGGCAGCAATACACCCTATCAGGTCGACCTCCACGCGGTTTCCTCTGGAAACCATAGTGGTTAATTTTTGTTAAATTGGTCACTACGGGCCAACTGACCTGCCTTCAATCCTCACTTATCATCATTCTCTAGTACCCCGCCAGTGTATACCGATAGCGCAGGCGGAGTTACCATTCCATCTTCACCCATTAAAAAAAATGCTTCATGATAAAAACACGAATGGGACAGAGTGTCCAAGCAAGTGACTTTTGTACAATGTCTTCCTCTGGTAAAATAATATAATTAAATATATCTATAGATTGTAATAGTCTATTTTTTTTTTTTTTTATTAATAGACTATACTATTTTCCATTTTTGAAATCCACATATGGAAATCAAAAATGGAAATTCCAATGATGAATACAACTGTGAAGAATACATCCAATTTAGTGCAGTAGTTTTTGCATGATAAAAAAAACCGATTTCAATTGTTTCAAAACCAGTTATTTTGTTGAAAAAACAAAACTTCTTTCTATTGGGCTAACCTGTATATATATTCTTTCAGAGAAAGAAAGAATTTTCCAAATCGGTATATAACAGACGGTATAATGAGGTAACAAACATAAAAAAAAATATGCAACCTAATTGAGAACCTCCTTTTTTTAAGTCGGCTGAAAAGCCAACACGTACGGAATCCTAAAATCGTAGACAACTAATGGATCACCTATCACTTCGAGAGCACCATTCAACCTTAATAGCGAATTGTTATATTCCAGTTTCAAATGTATTATTCATCTGCCAAATACCACTTGGAGCCGTCGAGAATAATGGCCCGACGAGCAAAGAACCTATCTGTACGTGACTCGAGGATTATTAGGCGTGATGTTACGAAAACCATCTGCGGTCGTACGATAGACCGTGACGATACAGTGACATAATTCAAGTGCGCACTGCTACGTTGTTATATTTTTCTTTTTAATACTAACTGGCAGTTGCTAACAAGCTTTGCCCCAAATTGTGCTAGCTTTCAATTGTAGTTTTTTTTTTTCCTTTTATCTGAAAATTTAATTATCTACAATTATTATTGGGCTACCCTTGGGGATTGTAGTAATAATATTGCTTATGTGAGAATTTGTAGTACTGTGTGGTACCAGTAGAGAATGAGCCACCCCTCTCTTTCCCATAGGCGACTTAATAGTCAAGACATTGTCAGCAACGTCTCTCTTTAAATATCAAAGCCTAACTGCGGTTGCCAATCTGTCTGCCAAGCGTGGCAACTACTGGCAAAACCCTCCAGTAGGGGGACGCCTATGTTCAACTGTAGAAAGTTATTGGCTGATATGATGATGATGATGATGAGGATGTGTCGCCCTTTGCTATCGAGAGTTTTTAGGCTACCGACTTTGTACTTGTACATGAAGTCCTGTAGCTTTAAATGCCTTTAAAACACTAAACAAGACAATCATTATTAAATACTTCGAGACATGAATTTGTAAATTTTTGGGTTTTAGGTTGGGATTCAATCCTTGAATGTCCAGACCACAGTGCTATTTGACTGCAATGTTGCCACGTATTGTTGTAATAATTAATAGTATTTGGAATTGCAAACAAGCTGACAGCCCACCTGATGATGAAAGGTGGTTACCGTCGCTTATAGACATGACCAGAATCATGAGTGTCATATATACTTTGATACCCATGTTACCTCCCAAGCGTTTGCTTTTCCCAAGGGCTGAGGCGTTTTATCTCTTAACCCCGTAATTTGTCTATCCTACGCTTTAAATCGAAATACAGCCATACAAGCACAGCTAACACAAGTAATACAAAAATACTCTTACAAACATCTTTCATACAAAGTTTTCCTCTCTCTCTCCCACCTACAACAAACAATATATCCATTACAAAAATTTTATGGCCACCACATCAACGGACAATATCATTGCAGAATTTGTATCTAGCTTGCTGCTAAATTTGCGAAACATTTACATTAATAATGTATGTACAAGCGTATGAGATAGACTCGTAAACTATCTACACATGTATCTACAACTGATGTAATATGTATGAACTATTTCCTTCGACGTATCGCCATGTCGCAAGCCACTGTGTTCAAACTGATGCCTCATCACATGAAACACGGCAACGCAACGGGGTCAATTGGTTGTCTCTCACAAATCATTCTAATGCACCACTAGCTAAATGTAAACAACACTGTTTGTCTATTAAGCACACAGACGTGAAGTTAAATAGATGACGACAACTGCATCTACTTTTACATAGTGTCCAATTTTGACACTAAAAAGACTCGAAACAACTTAATTGGATTTGTGCTTAATTTTGATTCGAAATTCGAATATAAAATAAATAATAGCTTCAGAAAACGTTCCGTGTTATTACTGTCGCGTATTTCTGTTTTATATATCAGTCTATAACTACTTTATATTATATGCCTCGAACGCTCGAATGCAATTCTTCTTAACATCTGAAGTAGCATCACAAGATTGCGTATTACAAAAAGCATTATATACTAAATGGTATTTTCGAAAGGGTTTAGTTGCGGATGGATTGTTACTATTAAAAACTAGCTTAAATGTTTCCACTAGCCAATACAATTTACAATAATACCGGCTCGGCCGACCGGGACCAAATTTAGTGCACGCAGACGGCATTCTGCGCAGTTGAAGTCCGGGTAGAGAGCTCTCAATCAAGACCCGTGCCTGCACCCCCATAGACGACTCCAGTGTGCTAAAATATAAACAATTATTAATTTGGTAGTTACACGGTTATTTTTTCTCATAGCTAGAATCTTGCGTCGTCTATCCCTATCTAAGTCTGTTTGAAACTAATTTCTCAGCATCAAATTCTAATCAGCAAATTTGAATAGATGAGCTATATATTTCGAAAACGAATCTTTATTATGCAGGTACTGTTTAATTAAATCCTCAATGCAAATAAAGTAGATTGATTGGTATGATAGTAGATTTGAATCATTCTTAAAGAGATGTAAACTGTTGTGTTTTCACGCCTTTGGATTTTAAATTATTTATGTAAAGTTTACCAGTGCGTGTTGCCAGCAATGACCTATGGAACCGAAACATGGTCCTACACGGTTGCCCGTATGCATAAGATTCAAGTCACTCAGCGAACTATATAGAGGGCTATGCTCGGAATTTCAATGCGTGATACAAACAGAAATGAGGATATTCGCAGAAGAATCATAGTGACCGTCATAGCCCGAAGGATAAGCAAGCTAAAGTGGTAAAGTGGTAATGGGCTGGTCAAATATAAAGAAAGGTTCTTGAGTGACGACGCCGTATGGGCAAACACCGTGTTGGACGATAATAATAAGTGCTTCGAGAAAAGCGGGTCTAGTTTTTCATACAATTTTGCGTGATAAATGGTTATGAAGTTTCTTTTATAACTTCTATATTTAATTTCTTTTTTATATTTTTTTATTCATTTTAGTGCGTAAAAAAATAATTTTATTTATAAAATAATTAAATATAGATACGCCAAGATATTATGTACGTTAGTATATAAGTAAGTAGAACACTGATAAAAACAAGTCGGCTAATTTGACAATTAGTTGGCAAAAAGTTGGCCCGTTTTTGAGATTCGATGCTCTATCTATATAATATAAGATCTACTATACTAATATATAAAATGCCTTTCATGTGCAGCGCTCTTTTTTTTATTTTTTTATTTAAACCAATCGGATTGGATACACTATCTAAGTATGATCAAAAATTGAAAAAGGCTATTGGATTTTCAATAGATTTGTTTAAGATCTATATCTACGATGAATTTATTAAATTTATTATTTACTCAGCGGGTGATCATTTGATCAATCATATGCTTCTTACTAATCTTGTTTTACTAATATAATATGTAACTAGACAATGTCTGTACATGGGAGATTTATTTTTTATACCACAAAGGTGGCAAATAAATATATGGCTTGTCTGATGGTAAACATTCACTGTAGCTTATGGATGCCTGTAACACTAGGAGTGTTATATGCACGTTACCAACCCTTAAGAAAACTTAATACACCTTTTTGGAGAATATTGTACTCTCATTTTAAAAAAAAATTATAGAATTACTCTTAATGAGGTCAATAGAATTTAAAACAATATTTTTTATAAACTTTGTCTGTCTGTCTATCTGTCTGTATGTTTGTACCGACATCATGCAAAAATTACTAAATCAAATTGTAAACGGTTTCACAGTCGTATTCTTGACGTTCTAACTTAAAAATCCTTTTTTATGCAATTTAGAATGGCAAACAAGCTGACGGCCCACCTGATGGAAAGTGGTGACCGTCGCCTATAGACATGAGCAGTACCATGGACGTAACAGAGTATAACTGTTTCGCCCATGATACCCCCCATGCGTTGCCATTCCTAAGGACTCAGGTGTTATTCCTCCCTGTAAATTCACTGCCGTATCCCACCCATCAAACCGAAACACAGCCATGCAAACACAAACGTTTCACGGTAAAAACATGGTACAGGTACATGGTATCATGATACTATCTCAATCATCTATAAGTGAATTATTTAATTACTATACCTACTTCTGAAATATACGCATACAAAGTAGTGGGCAATAATCCAGTTATACATTTATATATATTTATTTTTATTTTATTTTTATTTATATATATTTTTTATATAAAAACTATTATATACATTTTATGCAACTGCCTCATTACAAAGACATACTCTTTGTAAGTCAAAACTTATATATAAATAGGTCGAGCCTTATATACATGGTCAATAACCTACTCTCTATTTTCTGATTCCTATTTTATCTTTATAAATCAGTCAGTATTATCTATTCATATTAAAAGACTTTAAATTATTAATATATATTAATACTAGCTTTTACTCGCGAGTTCGTCCGCATGACCATAATATGTTTACTGGCCGGGATAAAATAGCCTACTCATATATTTAACACAATTCCATATAGTACGTGTATACCATACTTCATAGTGGATGGTTCAGCTGTTAAGGTGCTATACGATAACAAACAAACTCACACAAAAATAAAAAATAAAAAATTGGGGTGGGTCACCTTTATCATTAAGGGGTATGAAAAATAGATTTTGGCCGATTCTCAGACCTATCCAATATGCACACAAAATTTAATAAAAATCGGTAAAGCCGTTTCGTAGGAGTTTGGTAACAAACACCGTGACGCGATATATATATAGTCTGTATATTTATGTGGAGTTAAATTTTAAATTTTTGATAATGTTCTAGAGCATGCATGTGGGAAATTTGTGTTATAATAATTATAATATAATTTCACTCCCATTATTATAACTGCCATGCAATTATAATAATTGCTTGGCCCTCTAGTTAGAACAGATGCTCTTTTTTATAAAATCAGACAACAACATTACAGAATGTTCTACCCTGATGACATTCTAATAAGAACATAACCCATAACTCCGGGGGGAAGGGATTGACGGTAATGGGGAGGTTAGTCCCCATTGCTATCAATATACCCTATCAGGTCGACCTCCACGCGTTTCCCCTGGAAAGTATCGTGATTAATTTATAAATGAATTCGTCACAAGGGCCTAACTGACCTGCCTTTTCATTCTCACCTATCATCTTTCACTGGTACCCCGACAGTGACATAATTTTTCATTTCAATTTATTCAATTTGACAAATTAAATGTAAAAAATTGTATGATTGTATATGAACTAAATACACTGAACCAATGTAACATTACTAAGATCTTTCTGCCAATAAATAGACTAGATATTTAATGACATCCGTGTTTCCAAATCGCTGTGTTCCACATCCACTGTCATGGAATTTTTTTGAAATATACTTAACACCATTGCAGTTCAGATTTGAATAATTTATATAAATAAATACCTTCATATTTAAATTATGTGCAACATAGTGAATGTTTCTTTTATTTACCACTCTTCATGTAATAATAGATATGTTACTCATATGTGTATGTAAACAGACATAACAATTAAAAATACATAATAGCATTGTACGTGTTCTTATTAATATTATAAATGTGAATGTGAGTTTGTTTGTTACCTTATCGGTTTAACCGATTACTATTAAATTTGGTATACATATATATATATGAATAATATATGAACAATATATGAGAGATAGAGAAGGATATAGGCTGCTTTATTCCGGTCAGTAAATATATCCCGATCACGCAGCCGAAATCGCGTGTAAAAGCTAGTTATGAATATGCTACCAATTAATATGAACTGTTCTGTTGGTACATATTAATATAAATAATATTTATCTAATTTCATCTTGTTATACAACAGTGGTCCAGTGATTTTTTTTTTTGATGGATGAAAATGGTATGGTAACCCCGCCTGCGCTAACGGGATACGCTGGCGGAGCACCAGTGAAAGGTGATAGATGAGAATGAAAACAGGCCAGTTAGCCCGTCATGATGAATTCATCAGGAATTAACCATGATAGTTTTCAGGGGAAACCGCAAGGAGGTCGGCCTGGTTGGGTATATTGCTAACAATGGGATTCTCAATCTCCATAACTAACAATCCCTTTCCTTCCATGTGGTCCAGTGATTAAACGCGTTGAGTTGACGAGTCATGAGTTTGTATCCCGATTTAAAATTTTGTATCAATTTAATTCACCTTGTGGTCCCGACATAGAATAGGCCACCCCTTTCTTTCCCGTGGGTGACGTAAGAGGCGACTAAGGGAATTTAATGGTCGAACGATGGCCAGCAACGTTTCTCTTAAAACGTCACCAAAGCCTAACTGTATTTGACAACCCGTATTAGGATAGGCAGAAACAATAGAATATATCACTCCACTGCACTATCGCTCCATTAAACATAAGCATATATATACATATTTCTCCATAAGGGGAGTTTTGCAAGTAGTTGCCACGCTTGACAGGCGGATTGGCAACCGCAGTTAGGCTTTTACAAATGTTTTAAGAGGAACGCTGCTGCCCATCCCTCCACCATAAGCATGCAAGCATGTAGGTTCCGACATATAATGGACCACCCATTCCTTTCCCATGAGTGTCCTAAGAGGCGACTAAGGGAGCTTATGGTGGAGGGATATTTTATAATTATGAAAGTAGTACGAGATTAAATCCTGCCAATAGTAAAGAGTTTCAGAATTACCAAAGAAATTCGTACGAATTGGGAATCCCCTCCTCTTTCGAGTCGTTAAAAATAGTATTCAGTATACAATTACGTCAATACACGTTACAAATTATCATTTTGATTTATAATAAACGAGAATATTACGTTACAAGACGCAACGAAATAATGGCCACAAAATATCTCGTTCCATTAACGACTATGAACATAATCATTATACATTGAAGAGGCAGTATTAACTGTGTGCTCTGCACATCATGTTGAAACAGTAATGTATGGAGTATTTAACAAAGTAACCAAATGTTTGGTCGGCTCGGTAGTTCTTTGTGTAAGCTGGGACGCTGGCCGCGACGACCTGGTCCAATGACCAACAAAAACGCATAACACTAAGCTACTTATTCAGTACGACCTTTCATCATGTACTCGTGTCTACATTGTACTGGCTATATGCATGCGGAGGGAAAAACATTGTTAGTAATGGGGTCAAATAGCCCCATTACTAACAATATACCCCATCAGGTCGGCCTCCACGTGGTTCCCCCTAGAAACCATCGTGTTTTTTTTTGATAGGTGAAATTGGAATGGCAACCTGCCTAACGGGATACGCTGGCGGGGCACCAGTGAAGGGTGATCGATGAGAATGAAAACAGGCCAGTTAGCCCATCATGATGATTTCATCAGGAATCAACCATGATAATTTCCAGGGGGAACCACGAAGAGATCTGAGAGAGAGAAGAGAGATGGATATATTGCTAGCAATGGGATTTTAGTCTCCATGACTAAGAATCCCTTTTCCCCTTAAAACCGTCGTGTTTAATTCTAGTCGAATTCACCAGGATGGACTAACTAACCTGCTTTCATCGTCCCCTATCATGCCTCACTGGTGCCCCACCAGCGTATACCGATAGCGCGGACAGGGTTACCATACCATTATCACTCATTAAAAAAGCTGTATGCATGTTTTTTTTATAAAACTACTCAAGGATGGAAATATTTATAACACAAGGGGCAAACGAGGATGCAGCTCACATGAAGTTAAGTGACTACCACCGCCTATGAACACCCGCAGCACTGAAGAAATTGCAGGTGTGCTGCAGGCTTTTTAAAAAGAAAAATGCTCTTTTCTTTTTAAAAAGCCTTTCTGATAGGTTACAATTATTTGTGATTAAATCAACATTTCTTTTTTCTATGCAAACATAGATGGTTTAGAAAGCAAACGGCTCATCTGATGGAAAGTGAAATAAACGTTGCCTACTGGCATGAACAGCGTCAAAGGTATCACAGTATATACTGTAACACCCATGATACATCTCATGTGTTACTATACCTGTAGACAAATATGTTATACGTTTGTACCCAGTAATTTCACTGTCAAATCGTAATACAACCATAAAACCATAACTGCTTTACTTTGAAACATCATTAACAGATCAGCCGCTTATTGGCCACTGCTAAACATAGGTCTCCCTCATAAGGGCGGTTTGGCTGTATAATTAGCAATCGCAGTTAACTTTTGTGATGTTTTAAGTGAGACGCTGCTGCCCTTCCCTCGACCATTAAAGTTCCCTTAGTCGCCTTTTACGAAACTTACGGGGCAGAAAGGGGTGACCCATTCTATGCCATGATCACACGGCGAATAGAAACAATAATTAATTAATTAATTTTTATTTTGTTATACTACACTATCTTTTAATATTAGGCCGTATGAATAAATAAATACTTAACACCTTTCTTCTAGTGAGACCACATAATTATACTCACAGTTATTAAAATTCTCAATAACACCTACCTAATGTAAAACCTACATTCCCACCTACATACCCACGATTCTTCGTTGTCATTGTGCCAACTCATTCAGTTCACGTCCCAGCCTACTTGTATCAATGTGTATTCAAATCAAATGAAAAAGTCCCTAGTGCTATTGATTTACGCTGGCGAAGTAGCAATGAGGGAGTCAATTGACCCATCATGATGATAATTCTTACATTTTCTTTACACTGAGAATACATCATCCATAATTCCCTTCCATATATACATGTTGACATCAGTACTCTTCTTTTTCTTTAAAAACCCCATGGGTATATCCGATATAAGTTAGAGACTAATGAAGAGGGGGGGAGAGACGAAGGGATTGTTGGTAATCATTGCTAGCAATATATCCTATTGGGTCGACCTCCACGTGTTCCCCTCTGATAACCATCGTGCTGAATTCCAAGTGTATTTGTCACAATGGGCTAATTGACCTGCCTTTTCATTTTCACTTATATCTCAGTGGTGCCCCGACAGTGTATACCGTTTTTTTTTGATGGGTGAAAATGGTATGGCAACCCCGCTCGCGCTAACGGGATACGCCGGCGGAGCACCAGTGAAGGGTGATAGATGAGATTGAAAACAGGCCAGTTAGTCCATCATGATGAATTCATCAGGAATTAACCATGATAGTTTCCAGGGAGAACCGCGGAGAGGTCGACCTGGTTGGGTATATTGCTAGCAATGGGATTCACAGTCTCCATTACTAACAATCCCTTTCCCCCCGGTATATACCGTTAGCGCTGGCGGGGTTACCATTCCATTCATCATCATCATATTGCCTTTTAACTGTCCACTGCTGAACATAAGCCTCCTCTAGAGGATTTTGCCAGTAGTTGCCACGCTTGGCAGGCGGGTTGGGAACTGCAGTTTTTTTTTTGATGAATGAAAATGGTATGGTAACCCCGCCTGCGCTAACGGGATACGCTGGCGGAGTACCAGTGAAGGGTGATAGATGAGAATGAAAACAGGCCAGTTAGCCCATCATGATCCCATTAGGAATTAACCATGATAGTTTCCAGGGGGAACGCGAGGAGGTCGACCTGGTTGGCTATATTGCTAGCAATGGGATTCTCAGTCTCCATTACTAACAATCCCTTTCCCCCCTGGGAACTGCAGTTAGGTTTTGGAAATGTTTTAAGAGGAACGCTGCTGCCCAGCCCTCGCTCTCCCTTAGTCGCCTCTTACGACACCCACGTATAATTCATTATCATTTATTAAAATATATCAGAAATAGTGAAAACAGTGAAAAAGCCTATTGAATTAATAATAAAACTCTGGTAGTCTTTTATGGTTATTTAAAAGCTTTATTATAAAACTATTAGCTGTTACCAATCACAGTTATGTATTAAGAATTGCAAATGGCTTCCACATAATGTCCACATCTCCATATAGATGTAACCCACTGTCAGTGCCAAGTGAAAGGCCATGTATATTACCATAATATTGTATTATAAAATTTTGCTAACACATCGAATGATAGTTGAATTATTCCAAAGTGTAATTATTATTGTTTTAGGGTTTTTCCAAGAGTCAACAGTATGGGATTCTTAAAAAAAAGAAGTTAGGTTTCTGCAAGGTCGACAACGCGCGCGTAATGTCTCTGGTATTACAGGCGTTCTTAGGCTATGGTAACCGCTTACCGTCAGGTGGGCCGTATGCTTGTTTGCCACCAATGAGTGGTATAAAAAATGTTTGCTGTTAAATTATCCAAGACATTATTAAAATTAGGTGTGATTACTTGTAATATATACTATAAGGAACAAGAACATTTCTTATGGTAGTTTATTAGTGGGGGAAATTTGCCAGTAACACACTAAGTACGTTTCCAATAGCAAGATTTTTTGTTTATGCAACTTAGAATGGCAAACAAGTGTGTGTGTGTGTGTCTGAAAGTGGCAACCGTCACCTATAGACATGAGCAGTACCTTGAACATAACATAATATACTGTTTCGCCCATGACACTTCCCATACGTTGCCATTCCTAAGGACTTAGGTGTTATATCTCTGTATCCTGTAAATTCACTGTCATATCACACCCTTCAAACCGAAACACAGCCATGCAAACATTACTGCTTCACGGTAGAAATACGAATTGGACAGAGGTACCCAAGCAAACGACTTTTGTACAAAGTCTCCCTGTAGAAAAGAAAAATTTATTGCTATTTAACTTCATCCTTTTGTATCATCACAATCATCTGGTGCCCCGCTAGTATATACCGATAGTAAAAACAGGGTTAGCATTCCGTTTTAATCCCAGTAAAAAATTTCACTGTAGACATAAAATATATTTTAAATATAATTGCATACATTCCATATTTATACGTCTTATGTATTCTACGGAATTCTTGATCTACATTTTGGACAATCACTTACTGGTTTTTTATATAACGCCGCCCATAATGCAATATGGCCGTCTGAAAGAACACCAATAATTAGTAGTTACAAGTAACAATTTGGATATTCGTCGCGGCTGCCAAGAAACGATCGGTTCATGTAATATAACGTAATGTTCATGATAATTGGCACACTTTTATACCTCTCATACATCCACTGTTCGCAGATTCCATCCCTGCACAATGCCATTATTAAGTCAACTGTTCCATCGACAAAAATTTACAAAAACTAAATCACAACGGCTTCTAAGAGAATTTTTGAAATCTCTTATTGGTGGATGTAGTTTTTTTTTTTTAACAGATGATAATGGAATGGTAACCCCACCCTCGCTATCGGTATACACTGGCGGGGCACCAGTGAAGGATGATAGATGAGGATGTAGTAGGTCAGTTAGCCCATCGTGACGAATTCAACAAGAATTGTTCACGATGGTTTCCAGTGGGAACCACGTGGAGGTCGACCCAATAAAGCATATTGCTAGCAATGGGGCTATCAAACTCCATTGCTAACAATCCCTTTCCCCCTGATGGATGTGATTACTACAATTATGTTCAGTACGAACAAAAATATTATCAGAAAAAATCTATATATATTATATAGGTAATAATAATAATAATAATAACTTTATTGTAAAAAATACAATTTCTATATATATATATATATATATATATATATATATATATATATATATATATATATATATATATATATATATATATATATATATATATATATATATACTATTACATATATTTATTTTTGAAAAGAGAGGTGTGTGTGGATGTGTGTGTGTGTGTGTGTGTGTGTGCGTGTGTGTGTGTGAGGTCTTTCTAAATACGGAGGAAACCTCATTATTATATGTTAAACGTGAATGTGAGTTCGTCTCTTATATCATGGCACCTAAACAGTTTAACTAATCATAGACATACCATTTATATACGAGAAGAGCGTCTTTCTTCATTATGTACACGCCCAAAGAGTGGAACTCTCTTACTGCTTATATTTTACCATCTAAATATAATCTGCACCAATTTAAAGCAAATTTGAATAGAATATTCGTGGGTCCACGAGCTGTATCTTAGATCACATCATACATAAATTTTATATATGTGAGATAGAGAAGGACATATACTTTTTATCTCAGTAAATAAATCCCGGTCACACGGACAACTAGATGACAAATTAAGACTAATACAAAATACTAATACAAACACATACAGAAAATCAAGAACTCTATTTTGAAACGTACACAAAAAAATAGTTCAAGTTCTTAAATACAATGACAGTTGGAAAATTATTTGTTTTTATTTGTGAAACACCGATTACATAAAAAACATTAAAATATCCGATGACTCCGCAATTTCTCTAGAAGCCTGTTGACTTACACAAAATTAGCATATATTAAATAATATGTGAGTTTATGATACTTTATATAATATATAATTAATTCCTTCCTAGTACGCATATTTGCCTAAATTTATACTTCACTTATTAATTATATTTGTTATATAATCGACTAAAACTGAAGATGTTTCTTGATTAATAAATACTAAACACAATTTTTTTTTCTAGTATTTTATTTTAATTCGTATGTTTATGAATTTATTTCACGGTTTATTATTTAAAAGATTTATATATGAATTTATAAAAATTGTTTTTTATTTAAATATGTCAAACATTGTTAGAGTAATTAACTGTATCTACTGATTACTTAATCTGTAATACGCATCTAAATTTATGTGTTGTACAGAAAATGATGTGTTCTTTAGGGCCATATTTTAGTTTATTTTAGAGCCACTAGGAATGACAACGCATGGGGGATATCATGAGCAAAACATTATACTCCATGTCCATATGCCCATGGTACTACATATGTCTATAAGGCGATTACCACTTTCCATCATGTGGGCCGTCAGCTTGTTTGCCATTCTAATTTGCATAAAATAAAATACCACTATTTATTATTTTTTATTCTGATTTCCTAAAAATATATAAATAGGTAAAAAGAATAGTCACATGTCAAAATGATAATTCATATTAAGAAAAATAAGCCACATTTATAATTGTGACTGCAGTGCTTGACAAAAATTTAAATAAAAAAAAAAACTTGAAATTACAACGGTTTCTTATTTATAATGCAGTCATTTGAATAGATTTTTAATTAATGTCTTACGTAAAAAGTTAAAGTAAAAAATGACAATATTTGACAGGAGGTCTCCCGGTCGCGACCCTGCGATTCTTACCTATCACGATTAATTATTTCTTTTATATATAATAAAGCGAAAGAGTGTGTTTGTTTGTCTATTTGTTTGTGTTGCATTTGTTAGCTTAATCCTAGATTTATTATATAAAATATTGATTATCATCGACAGTTACGCTCGTAGGATAATTTCGCATAATTTCTTATCAAGGCATGTCTTATCAAGGAGTTACAAAACTACTTTTTTGTGAAAAAGGAGTGAAAACTTCAACCAAAGTGTATCAAGATACAGTCTTGGATCATGTTGTGAAACCTCTCAGCAATACACTTTTTTAAAATATACCGTGGACTTTCCAGCAGGACTCTGCACCTGGTCACAAGGCACGAACTAACCAAGCCTGGCTTGAAACCAGCGTTCCAGACTTATAAGAGCTGAAGACTGGGCCTTATTTAGCCCAGACCTCAGCTCTTTAGACTTCAAATTATAGTCAGTTTTAGACGACATGGCCTGCTCTCAACGACACGGCGAGATCGAGTCTCTTCTCTTTGGAGCAAGCTATGGCAAAATTTCCCTTGAAGGCAGTGCGTAAATCTATAGTTTCGTGACCAGACAGATTAAAGGCCTGTATAAAAGCCAAAGGTGGCCATTTCATTTAAAATATTTTATTTTTTATTTTTTGCTGAGACTTTAATAAATATGTAGGTATAAATTTTAGTAATATTACATTACTTCATAAAAAAAAATGCGTTTTCATTTGTAACAGAACTTATGGCTGAACTAAGTATATCGCCTGTACAACCATTCTAATTTGTAAGGGATACTACAGTTTGTTTGAACGCGCTAATCTTTAGAACTACCAGTTGGATTTGAATAATTATTTTTGCATTATACGTATATTTGACCAACATTATATATATAACAAACATTATCAATCGCATGGACAATTTATAAAAATAATTTCATAAGAATTGGTGTTTAATACAGTCAAATTGAGAAACTCCTCTAGCTGCAAGAAAAGAGCTTAAAAGGCCGGCAGCGCAACTGCCATTTCTTAGGTATTGCAGATGCTCATAGGCGGCGATAGTCACATGTCATCAGGTGAGCTCCATGCGAGATTGCCCCATAAGTTATAAAAAAATTTCATAAATATACATGTACATATGTTACAACACTAACACTCAGGTTACGGAATGAGCTCGCTGCCGAGGTTTTCCCAAGACACTACAGCATGGGGTTCTTCAAAAGGGGGGTAAAGAGGTTTCTTCAGGGTTGGCAATGCGCGCGTAATACCTCTGGTATTGTAGGCATTCATAGGCTACGGTAACCGCTTATCATCAGGTGGGTCGTATGCTTGTTTGCCACCTTAGTGGTAAAAAAAATATGTCAACTAAATCACCTTAAGACTAGTTTTTTATTTTTTATTTATTTATTCTTTATTGACCACATTACAAAAAAAAATTCTGGTACAAAAGGCGGACTTAATACTATATAGCATTCTCTCTACTAGTGTTAATATTCATTAATTGGGTGCCAAAAAATTTATTTCACTTTAATTTTTTAACTGTCATTTTATATACTAATGGTTCTGGTGCAATTAATAAACAAATATTTCTTATATATATATATAAAATAGAAAAAGATAGAAAGAATAGAAATAGAAAAAGAACAACCTGTGTCTTAATAATAAGAAATAAATAAATAAATAAATAATCGTGAGACAAATCAATATTATATAACGAGAGTGTAAAATAAATAAGGCTGTCATAAATTTAGAATTAAAAAAAAAATTCCAAGGAGGACTACTTGACAAATCGCGTTACGCATTATATGAATTTAGTTAATAATTTATTCAATACATATAATAAAATCGTAACTGGTCGCTGTCTGTACATGGAAAATATATTTAAAAAAAAAACGATTATAGAGGGGTTTTATGAACGTAATAAAACTCAAAACAATGATTTTTAGAGTTTTGTCTGTTTGTCTGTACGTTTGTTCAAGCTAATCTCAAAAACGGCTTAACTGAGCGGCTTAGCTTTAGCGGTTTTCACTAATGTGTTGCAGTTTACTCCACGTAACATTTAGTGTTTGTTCTATTTCAATCGATTCATAAATGAAAAATTCATAGATAAAAAAAAAACCGTTCACCGTGTGTAGGCGAAATTATCATCCATTTAAAAAAAACAAAGATGCGCTGTAATAAACAGTGATTTTTGAGGGGAAGGGATTGTTAGTAATGTGGACTACCAGTCCCATTGCTAGCAATATACCCTGTCAGGTCGACCTCCACGTGGTCCCCTCTGGAAACCATCGTGTTGAATTACAGGTGTATTCATCACGATGAGCTAACTGACCTGCCTTTTCATTCTCACTTATCATCCTTCACTGGTGCTCCGCCAGCGTATACCGTTAGCGCAGGCGGTGTTGCCATTCTATTATCAACTATTAAAAAAACAGTAACTTCAGAAAGATATCTGTCAGAGATAATATAATATAAAAGTCTCTGGTAAGCGCAATGACATCATATCCTGTATAAAATTTTCACTTTTGCCCTCAGTTTATTTATATATATAATATAAGTACAGACTATTATAATAATATGCATAAATTTATACAATACGATAACTTTTATTACCGCATACTTTGGTATTTGCATATATTCGCCTACTGAGAAAACAAGAAAAATATAAATATTCAAACAAACGAATCAACATCTATTTTATTTATATGACAGTTTAATTTTTTATAAAGATACGTATTATAGCTATTAAGTACAGATAGACAGATTATGTCCAAGTATCAATTAATATATACATAGAGACAGTTGAAGAACATGGTTTTTCATATTTTTTATAATTTTGCTTCCTAAAAATATAGAATTAAAACTTTACAAAATTAAACGTGATATGGGTAAAGGACCAACATGAGAGTAGACTCATTCATGTTTAAATCTTTTCTTTCTTACTGAAATTACCTAAAAATGAAAATGGACTATAAATAATCACAAAGACATGAATAGAGCTTTTTTTTAATGGGTGATAATAGAATAGTAACCTCGCCTGCGTTATCGGTATATAATGTATATATATATATATATATATATATATATATATATATATATATATATATATATATATATATATATATATATATAAACTATGATAAACATTATGAAATATAGTAACTATTGAGTAACCTGTAACTAAAGCTGGTTTTGTTGACTCAACAAATAATTAAAAATCTCTGTGTAGGTCTACAGGGATTTTATTTCAGGAGCTGTTAGCAGTGACGGTGAAAGAATTGAGCATTTATAATAAAATTATATATATGTTAACAGAGATTTAAAAGAGTAACCGTTGAGTATTTTGCGAGCTCTTTTTAAAATCGTCATTATTCAAAAGTACTTGTAAACAAGATGAACTAAATTGTATTGAATTAAAAAAATAAATATATTCAACAACATTCTAAATAATAGATGTCAACACTTTAAAGCAATCACGTTATTTATGTCTGATTTTCACTTTTATTCTTAGCACGACCATATTGGATTTACCCAAATCTTACATGGTAAAACATGTCCAGATAGGGTGTACAACCATTCAACATACATATAACGCGATTTATTATTCATGAATGTGTTTTTTTATCTCAATTCTACATTTCTCACTTAATTGTCACACTGATTATTAATGTTCTTATGTAATTGTTTATATTGGAATTTTTCCCGGGTCAAAGGGCCGTATTGATGTCACATCATTAATTCACCTCGACTTGTTTAATCTGAATTCCCTTAAGTGGGCCACAACAATATTTTTAGTCAGTTTCGTAAGTTTATATTAAAATTTATAGTAATTATTACAAAGCATAATCGGAACTGGACAAAGTTTCGACACAGTTATGACATGTCTTTTTTTATGTCACTGAGGTGGCAAATATGCATACAGCCCACCTGATGGTAAACGGTTACCGTAGCTTTTTTTTAATGGGTGATAATGGAATGGTAACCCCGCCCACACTATCAGTATACGCTGACGGGACACCAGTAAGAGATGATAGGTGACAATAAAAGCAGGTCAGTTAGCCAATCGTTACGAATTCCACTAGAGTTAACCACGATGGTTTCCAGGGGGAACCACACGGAGGTCGATCTGATAGGGGGTATTGCGAGCAATGGGTCAGTTAGACTCCATTACTAACAATGTCTTTCCCCCCGGTTACCGTAGCTTATTAACGCCTTCAATTACAAATTACAAGCGCGAAGAAACCCATGCTATAGTTTTTTTTTTTAAAAACTCGTCACGGAGATTATTCCATAATCTGAACATCCGCGGAAGGAAGCCTCAAAACTGTTTCAGTGGTCAGCCTCTGAAACAACGCTGTACGCGACCCTGCAGGTTCTAAGGTAAAGGATGGACTCCCTGACATTGGAAAGCAGTACGATAGTAAAAGGTGGCTTTGGTGGCGTTGGCTCTAATCACAGTTCTTTTTAAAAGCGATAGGATACACAGAGTGAAGCAGTCTCTTCCCAGACTTAAGGAATTAACAACGCTTGTAAGCCTTGGATCGTCGACAATTCTAATAGCACATTTTATATAACGATAAATCAAATATAAAATAGCAATCTAAAATTATACAATTTTACAATTTGTAATACTAAAACTATAACATGTTAGCAAATAATCTACCAAATGTTGTTTTACCTTCTACCACCATTTATAGAGTTTTTTTTTTTTTTTTATATACAACTTAGAATGGCAATCAAGCTGACGGCCCACCTGATGGAAAGTGGTAACCGTCGCCTATAGACATAAGCAGTACTATAGACATAACAGAGTTTCGCCCATGATACCCCCCATGCGTTGCTATTCCTGAGGACTCAGGTGTTATTCCTCTGTACTCAGTAAATTCACGCCATATCCCACCCTTCAAACCGAAACACACTCATGCAAACACAGCTGCTTCACGGTAGAAACACGAATGGGACAGAGGTACCCAAGCAATCGACTTTTGTACAAAGTCTCCCCCTAGTATATGTTTTCTTATCAAAATTAAAACCATTCCAACATTCAAATTAGATTAAACAACATTTACAAAGTTTCATTAAAATCAGTTAAGCGGTTATGGAGATCAGCGGGAACGAACATTGTGACACTGAATATCTTTATATATATTTACAGAGGCTAGAAAAAGGAATGAAATCTAAATACATTTTTAAAACTAACATCCATCTGCTTCTTATGTCATCACGAGAAAATGGCTAATCTGATTTCAACAAAGTTTTTGAAACTAGTAGGTACCTACATATGTTATTTTCCTAACTTAAAAACAGAGAATACTTTATACAATGATGTAAAACTGAATAATCCGCTCTGCGCCTCCGCAAATCAGTAATAACTGTTGCGGTATGAAATGATAAAATTTATGTAAATTAGTTGCGTGTAATATGTAATTTCGTGGGATGCTTTTACAATGAGCAAAACCGAATTATCCAAATGACGTTTTACCACATCGCTTGACATTCAGCGTTACCACAACACTGTAAGATGTGCGTGCATCTAACTCCCAAAACCTACGCTCAAACAAAACAATTCCGTAATGCCCTCTGACGAAACTATATACAAAGAAAGTCACTGTTTTATTGCAATATTACAGTGAGCAATGTTGCCTAGCATTTTACAGATTCATTTAAGAAAATCAATTGTAGGCAAAACATTATTTGCACAAATCGTATATAAAAAGCTAATGTTCGCTGTTACGTAACAAACTGAAGACATGAAATTGTTTCATCTAATGACAATGCATGTACGATCAAAGCACCGCATTTCATAACATGTCATTTGCACTCTTTGACATAATACAATGATTGGTTATTTGATTCGATTTTTTTTTTACAACACAGGGGGCGAGCACGAGCATGCGGCTCACCTGATGGCAAGTGACTACCGCCGCCCATGATCACCCACAACACCAACGGCATTGCAGGTGTGCTGCCGGCCTATTAAAAAGGTTAAGTTATGTTGTCGTATCAGTTCGGAAATACTGTTGCAGGAAATTGACTCCAAAGAGTGATTGTGCATTGAAGAAAGTGCCTTGGAAAACGCACGGTGGAAGATCGCCATTCATCCAGATGGTTGGGATAAAATTGTAGTTTATGGCGGTTTAGTTCCGCTACCATTAGTATGTGTGTGACTGCTAACACTCGAAGATTGACTACCACAATAACTACCAGAAATTCTACAATATTAACCATCAATCTCCGAATGTTATTTTATTTACGCACGTTTTGCGACACATATTTCACCTCTAAATTAATATTTATGGTAGCGGAATTAAACAAAATAATTCTTATCTAAAGACCAGTGATATGAGCTTCCGTAAAATAACACCTAGTTCAGTGACATATTTCCTACAATGATAGCAAATAAGCAAGGTCCATCTGATTGTAAACGTTGACTGTAACCCAGAAACGCCTGCATCTAAAAGTAGTAAGTATATACGTCACGAATGGATTGCCAACTATAATTAAACTTGATTATGTCTCTTTAAAAGAAATTTATACTGCAACCTCGAGCTTTATGTCCTTTGACTTGTTAATAATCATATTCACCTTAATAATCTATTTTAAAAACACAAAATGTTTAATAAACACCTAATTCTAACTTATAGACGATCATTGCACTTTGCAGCCACCGGGCTGCGTGATTCCAACATAATTTTATTTGATAAATAATTATTATTTATACCAGAGTCTACCTATGTATAAAGTCGTTTTCTTGGCTATCTCTGCCCCATTCGCGTTTCTACCGTGAAATAGTTGTGTTTGCATGATTGTGTTTCGGTTTGAAGGGTGGGATATGATAGAGAATATACAGAGAGGGTACAGAGGTATTACACCTTGGTCCTCAGGAGTGACAACACATGGGGGGGTATCATGAGCGAAACAGTATACTCTGTTATGTCCATGCTACTGCTCATGTATATAGACGACGGTTACCACTTTCCATCAGATGGGCCGTCAGCTTGTTTGCCATTGTAAGTTGCATAAACCGACACCCGCCATCGTAAGTGTATTCCATAGCGAATACGCCAAAATAGTTCAGACTATCGAAAAAGTAATAGCGTGGCATATCTTTCTAAAAATATACAAACGAATCGAGAATCCTTTTTTGAAAGTTCGCAAAAAAATGCTAATGGAATTTGGATAATCTCGTATACATAATAACAAGTCATGAATAAACATCGCTAGTCATTCTATTGGATTGTTTTTACAGTTATAATGAATATCTACATCATAATTTATATATTCTTTATTGCACTTGTAAATTACATTGTTAATGCATTTATAAATATTGTGAGCAAGGGTGGACTTATCTCTGACGGACACCTCTTCCAGTCAACCCAATGCAGTTAGAAAACATGTTGTTAGCGGGTAGCTGAAGTGCTACAACTATTAATATTTAGAGTACATAAACAAATATACAGTTAAATAAAATATTAAGATAAAATATAAAGAATATATACATAATAAAATATTACATAAATACATATACTATAAATAAATATAATACCTACCTACTTTATACAATGGATGTTAAAATAAATCTATATTATATTGTTTTAACAAACATTGTTAAAACAATCTAATACAGTGGAAATGTTCAACAACATTCTATATGTAAGTGCATCATAAATTATACATTTTTATGAGGTATTCTAATATTACTGTTACTAACGTAATGTCTACATAACATCCGGTTCACCCAGTCGGCCGAGAGAATTTACTAAACGTTACATTGTCTCATTTCTCGAGAGTATTAGCTAAATCTCTTGTTCTTGTACATGTTATGTACACAGTTACTATTATACATATATATTATGTTATTATATCACATTAATAACTACCATAGTTAATAATTAAGATTGTGTCCCACAGAAGCCAGTTATTTTAAATTTATTTTAATTAATAATTTAATTACCATACCACAAAAACGATTTTTGTGCAAAGTCCTCCCTCTGTCCCATCGATCTGACGGCCCACCTACTGGAAAGTGGTAAACGTCGCCTATATACATGACCAGAACTATGGACATAACAGAGTATACTGTTTCGCCCATTATCCCCCATGGGTTGCCATTCCTGCGTGGTGTTATTCCTCTGTACCCTGTAAATTTACTGCCATATGCCTTTCAAACCAAAACACAACTGCTTCAGGGTTGAAACTTAAATAGGACAGAGATGCCCAATCAAACGACTTTTGTACACAGTCTCCCTCTGCTAACTTAGACGCAGATAATATAATACCACAGTATAAGGACTTTGTACTGCGATCCTTATTAATATTATAAATGTGAAAGTTAATATGTTTGTTACCTTATAGCGCCTTAACGGCTAAACCAATCACCATGATATTTTTTAATGGTTGATAATGGTATGGTAACGTCGCCTGCGAACAGTATACGCTAAAGGGGCACCAGCGATTGATGATACATGATATCCTGATGAAATTCACTTGAAACTTCACGGCCGTTTCCAGGGGGAACCGCAAGGAGGTCGACCTGACAGTATGTATTGCTAGCAATGGAGTTACAAATCATAATAATACGTCACCATGACATTTGGTATACACGTACTACATGGGGCGGAGAAATATATAAGCTACCTTTTATCTTGATCGAGTAAACGTATCCCGGTCAAGCGGACAAAGTCGTGGCTAAAAGTTAATGAATATTACTATATTTAGATTACAAATTACAACAAAAGTTTAAGAATAATAACAACTATTTAATGGAAAAATTATCACCTAATAAAGCCCTATGGTAGCAATATTCTCATTATTATTTTCTATAGTTGATTTATTATTATATCAGCCAATAACTGTCCATTGCTGAACATAGGCCTCCCCCATAAGAGGAGATTTGCCAATAGTTACCACGCTTGACAGGCGGATTGACAACCGCAGTTAGGCTTTGGTGATGTTTACCCATCCCTCGACTTTTAAGTTCGTTAAGATCATGTAGTTCAATAATTTGATCTAAACATAAATTACTCATTAATGTATATTTAAAAAGATGTTTATAATAGACAGATAATTTATCTATGGTAAAAATGAATATTGAATCTATGGCAAGAAGAAATAAAAAATCTATGGTAGAACGAATTTAATTTGGTCGGTTGGTTAATTATTACAATGTTAAGTGGATTTGTGAAACAAGTTAAATTGCATTTTTTAAGAAATATAAAAAGGCTGTTTGATTATTTAATTGTATTTTTATTCACACGGTGTCACGGACGGCCCGGACACTACACTCATAAAATATATTAAATTATATTTAAAGTGCTAGCGCCCTCTATCGATAAAATGTGTATATATAATACAATCAAAGCCTGCTTTACTGATGCTTACTATAAACGTTCTTACCGCATGAAAATCTTGCTAACCGCAGCAGCAAAGAGAAAGTCTTTCATTTCCATGCTTTGAAGAGCAATGTATAAAGTTTAAACTCTACCTACTAATCATTTCATGAATATCCGACAGAGGGCTCTGGTACGTTATAGTTAGTCATGAATATGTAAATATTAAAAATGCAGTCTCACCGTTTGGTGGTCGCTGGTTCAATCTCCGCATAAATAAAAACATTTTTATTAATGTGTAAAAATTATTTTTTATATTGTTCTGTAATGATTTTACACTACAAAATTGATAAAATACATACATAATTTACAGCTACAGCAACAAACATAATTTTCTCCCGCGAACGCTCAGGCTGTGGAATGAGCTCCCTGTCGAAGTTTCTCCCAGAGACCACAGTATGGGGTTCCTTAAAAAAAATATTAAGATTTTTTCAGGGTCGACAATGCGCGCTTGGCATGTTTATTGTTGCTGGCATCCATACGCTACAGTAACCTTTTATCAACAGACAAGCTGTATGCTTATTTGCCACCTTCGTGGTATAAAGAGATGTTGGACAGGTGTCGCACTTTTTGGAAATCCCCCTGTTATAATTTTATGATAAAATTACTAGGTAGTTGAACATCCTAGGGTCGGGGTGTTGCCTTGAGGGAGGCACACCCTACATATGACCCTAGGAGGGGTGCACACGTATCCGTGCCCTCCTGTGGTAGGGTGAGAGGGACATTCCCCACCCTAACTAAGAGAGGAGACCTGCCCTACACCACCTACAGGGCGGGCCGTCGCGTTGGATACTCTGTAGTTGTACAAACGGGAACCCGGAATCCAACATAAGCGCCTCGAGGTACGTCGTGTGGTTATTAGTGGGTACGAATCCCACACACCCCAGCTGCCCACCCTCCGGCAGATGGGACGGTCTTGCTGAAGATTTTCCACACGTTAAACAAAAAAAAAAAGGTAGTTGAACATTACCAAAAGTTGGCAATGCGAGAATAATATCTCTGGTATTCTAAGCTTAATCGATATCTTCGTTAAATAAAAAAATACACTACATAAACCGGTCAGTTGCGAGATGAACTCACACGCCGAGAATTCTTTACATAAGTACATATGATATAAAATGACTTTTCTTGCATTTCTAATACAAAATAAACAAATAATAGTTATTATTGTTGTTTTTGGAGGTTTTTTTTTGATAAATTCTCAAAAACGATGCAAGTTAGAAACATCATTCTATTTATTTTGTAACATTTATATGTGTAAGGAAGCTTATGGTGGAGGGATGGGCAGCAGCGTCCTTCTTAAAATATCATCAAAAGCCAAACTGGCGGTTGCCAATCTGCCTGCCAAGCGTGACAACTACTGATAAAACCCCCTTTATGAGGGAGGCTACATTTAGCAGTGGACAGTTAACGGTTGATACATACATATATATATTAGCATGTACTTATATCTTATATAAAATTCTCGTGTCATGTTTGTTACCAACTCCTCCGATAATTTTTATGAAATTTTGTGTGCATATTGGGTTCTATTTTTCATACCCCTCAATGATAAGGGTGACCCTCCCGAAAAAAAAATTTTTTTTACATTTAGACAATTTTTTTCCATTTTTATTTTATTATGATTTAACATTGATTTACGATCAACTCCTGTTTTTTAATCGCGATTTTTATATGGTGCAAGATGGCAATCCAATATAATAATTGTAGTAGGATAAATTTTCATGTATAGTTCTAAAAATAATGTATATGGTAAAACAACGTTTGCCGAGTCAGCTAGTAAACTATAATTATTTCAGATTTTTCGCTGTAGAAACTTTGAAGGTAAGAGAGGGTACAGATTTCCTCTTACCTTTTTGACAAAATTAAAAACTGCATATTTTATCATAAAAATAAATAAATAAATAAAAATCAATTTTACAATATAATTCATTTCATTCAGATGCTGTTCTAGTCGAGCTGAGTCACATCTGAGCGAATTGCTTTGTTATTTATTTTATTTGCTTTACTTTCTTTTACTAACATAGTTTGTAAGGAAATTGTTACCAACAAAATGGACCAAATTGTAGTATGAATAATAAAGTATTATTATTATTATAATGTACAAATAAAGCAAGATGAAGTCATGTAGATAAACTCAATCGAATGTTCTGTTTATTAAGACACCACTGCCTTTTACGTTTATCTAAATTAAGAAAATATATGTATTTACATAAGTAAGCAAACTTAAGGAAGCAATAAGTGTTTATATTAGTTTACACTCATGCGTGCTGTTCAAAGAACTGTGACAACCTTTCACATTTGAGATTTGGTATTCTTGGTACTTAAATATTTCAATTGCTGTGTTGTGTACCCAATATAGCATGGTACACCCATTCCTTTCCTGTGGGTGTCGTAAGAGGCGACTAAGGGTCTTAATGGTCTTAATGGAAACTTAATGGTCCAGGGATGGGCAACAGCGTCCCTCTTAAAACAGAACCAAAAGCCTAACTACGGTTGCAATCCGCCTGCCAAGTGTGGCAACTACTGGCAGAATCCATCTTCATGGAGGAGGCCTTTGTTTAACAGTGAACAATTAACGCCTGATATGATGATGATGATGATGATGATGAAATATTCTAAATAAGACGAGTGAAATACATACGAACAATTAGATTTCATAGTTTGATTTTTAAATCTAATATACAAAATAGATTTGAATAATACTACTCAAATTCTCTAGTGGATTGTATTTATTATTTTTATAAAAGTTTCGTGTCACTGTATGCGTTCACACTAATCTACCAAACCGCTCAACCGATTTTAATGAAATTTTGTAAATGTATATTGTGGGGGGAAAGGGATTGTTAGTAATGGAGACTAAGAGTCCCATTGCTAGCAATATACCTAACCAGGTAGACCTCCACGCGGTTCTCCCTGGAAACTATCACGGTCAATTCCTGATGAATTCGTCATGATAAGCTAACTGGCGTATTTTCATTTTCATCGATCACACTTCACTGGTGCCCCGCCAGTGTATACTGTTAGCACAGGCGGTGTTTTCATTCCATTTTCACTTATCAAAAAAAAATGTATATTGTATCCTCCGACTTGAGAGAGAAGATAGTTTTTATCCGGATAAAAATATCTGTTGCTAAATCTGCATAATCAAATTATAGATCATGATTTTTTTATTGATATTTAAAAAAAAATTATTACTCAATAATTCCCCCTAAAGTACTATTCTTAATAGACATTCCTCTGATTTTACTTTACGTTCGTACTTTTTTTAATTAACTTAAAATGACAAACAAGCTGACGGCCCACCCAAATCGAAAGTGGTATCCGTTGCCTATAGACATGACCAATACCATAGACATAATATAAAATTTTATGAATTCTATACTATTCTACTTATATTATAAATGTGAAAGTTTATAAGTATATCTATGTTTAATAGTTAATATAAGTGTTCTTATTACATCTTTCACAATTTCATAATACTCTGTGAAGTGTAAAAGAGCACTTCCCACTAGACTGACAGCCTGTTTAAACGAGTTTATTTGAACATGAAGAGCATTTAGTGTCAGAGTGTAATTAATTTTACATGCCCGTCACACATTTATGTAACCATCTGATATTTAACGGTCACTAAAATAGCTTCCCCTAATATAATCGGGTATTTAATTAAACCTTATTCAATTTAAGATTGATGAATGTGGAAGAAGCGAGAGAGGTTTGTTTGAATCGAAGCATTTGGCGTTCCATTGTTTCTGCCTAAACTAATGGGAGACAGGCGTGACAGATATGTATGTATGTATGTATTTAATTTAACCATATAACATACTAATTTCTGAGAATTAATTTGTTCATCGTTTACTGCTTAGGAAGACATCCGCCATACAAGTGAACGGGTGCTGTTTGTAGGTACTAGATTTTTTATTATTTATAAGAGGGAGACTTTGTACAAAAGTTGATTGCTTGGGTACCTCTGGCCCATTCGTGTTTCAACCGTGAAGCAGTTGTGTTTGCGTGGCTGTGTTTCGGTTTGAAGGGTGGGATATGGCGTGAATTTACTGGGTACAGAGTAATAAAACCTGAGTCCATGGCAACACATATCCATGGGCAAACAGTATACTCTGTTATGTCCATGGTACTGCTCATGTCTATAGGCGACGTCCACTTTCCATCATTTTCTCAAGTTGTATAAAAAAAATTACTATACACAAAATATTTTTTTATCCTTTTTATTTAGTAGTTTTTATCCTATAAGGATATATCAGCCCCATCATACCCCATCATTAATTAATTTTACAGATACTAAAATAAATAGAGGGAATCTTTGATACAATAATACAGCAATTAAAGATTTGCCGTTTCAGAATGTTATCTTCAAGTATATTTATATAATTTTCTATATATCTAAATATACATTTATATTAATACATATATTTCATCTCTATATGTATTTAAAATGACAATCCAATCATTTGGACTTGTCTTCCATTTTTTTCAAGGCATTTCTTCCACGCACAACCATTCTTTTTATCAACTTCCATTTTCCGACATACACAACATAACCTTCAAGAAAAGGGGCCGGCAAACACACATGCAATGCCGCTGGTGTTACCTGATCATGGACGGCGGTAGTCACTTAATCAGGTGAACCGCATGCTCATTAGCCCCCTGTGTTGTAAAAAAAAATGACAAAATTTTCATCTTGCCTCCGATGAAACTGTTTAACACCATCCAAAGATTGCGGCAAAAAACCGCTTTTAGGTGTGCTGTTTCCGGTAACCTTTTTTTTTAAAAATAATAAATTTAATATTTAATCTTTTGAAGAAAACAATAAAGAATATCTATCTATCTATTTAAACTATATTTCTGTATCATTTCTGATCATTTGTATCATTTCTGCATCATAATGCTGATCTCTTTAATAAATAATTTGAATACTTTATTAAATACTACATACCTACTTAAAATCTACTGTTACATTAATAATGTTAATAATACTATTATTAATATTGTAATTTTTTTTTCATATTTCTCCACAAAGTATTATCCTGAGCGTCCTGCATTTATTTTTAAAGTAATTAAACGATATAAACAATTATAAAAGAAATCTGAGAATTCAGGTTGAAAACAATAAAAAACTGTTAATTAACAACGTTTTATTATAAATAACAATTATGTAAAATACTGACCATACGAATTAGTACATTTTTAACAATATAATGAGCCTCGGTGAAATTTAAATTACACGTAAAATTTACCATTATTAAATCTTAAATTATAAAAACAATTATTTTTCATTAATTCCATTAACACTCGCCACATCAGTTCGGTTTATACATATGCTACAGTCCACACATTCTTTATACATTATTCAAGGTTCTTAAACTATATAGACATAGCTGTGAATATCAAAAACAGGTCAAGACTAAATTTGACACATATTTTTATTACGTTAAAACAAAAATTCTCAAATCATATCGATTTTTTAAATTTAAATTGGGAACTATTTTTTCTGATATAAATATACATATGTATATATTGCTCATAAATTAAAAAATGATATTTTAATTATACATGTTTGTATGTAACGAATTAAAAACCAAAACAACTTTATTTTAGTTACAAAACAAAATAATTAATGAAGATAACGTAATGAATTATTAGGCATTCTTTTTTTACAAATATATTTGCATCGTTTTTATTTTTCAATTAAATTTTACAATATAATTTCTCTCACATACTGAGTAATAACTCGTACATATAGATAAAAAGTTGACCTGTTTTTGGCGAAGCATTTGTATGAAGACACTCCATATTAGATTCCATAGATGGAGTGTCTCCATACAAATGCTTCCAAGCCAATGACATAATATTAAATATTGACTTGAGAAAACCATTCATGTTTTTGTAACCTTTTCTACTTTCGGTGTTCTTTTATAGTGTCCGTATGTAACTCCACCCGCTGCCGTTTGATACATCTGGTTTGGGAGGAAACCACGCTCGTAATGTCTTGGAACTACAGGAGCATGAGAGAAATGGCGACCATTGGATAACTCCTCGTAAGCAACCAGAGGATCTTTGGTGTAACCTCTCTTAAGATATTCAATTTGAATACTAGAAGGTATATAAGAATCGAGTAAAGAAGTTGGTCGCCTTTTATAATGTGGCATGTACCCATCATATGGTCTCTGTGTGTAGCCATGACCGCTTCCAGACGGGAATGCTGATTTTACCAAAGGTTTGCTGAATATAGGTAATGCTTTGGGAATGTGAGCTAAATGCGACGGTGGAGCTTTTATTAGTAAAGGACTTGGAGGCGGCAATTCTGGTACAGGGCTGTGCCTATACTCTTCTCGAATGGGAGCACGCGAATTATAATATCTGGGCAATTCAGGTGACTTCGTGTATGGGATTTCAGCTTGTGAGGAATACTGTTTTTGTATTTCCTCATCGTTCTCTTGTATTTCTTCCACGGTGTTTCCATCTTGGTATTGTACGTTTTCATAATAACCCTTCGTTACGACAGGGGGTGCTGCTATTGCTGTGGGATACTGCATGACTGGCTGATAAGCGATCACAGGAGCAACTGTAGCATGAGCTGCAGCAACTGTCGGCTGCGCTGTATACTGTACATATGCTACTGGAGGCGTGTACTGCTGAACAAAGGTTTTACCTGCTGGAGTGACGTATGTTGGAATTTCTACATAGTTCGTTTGTGTTTGTACTGCTTCAGGTGCGGAGGGATATGCTGCAGGATTAGTGAGCCCCTGCTTAACGTATTGTACGGCAGATTGTGTATTAGATGGTTGCTCAGATTGCTCGTTATAATACTGTGGAACCAGATATATCTGCATCGGAACATTCGACAGGTAACCGACCATCGCTTGCTGGGTTGCTGGCGGCCCATATTGTACTTTTGGGGTGACGACTGGCGCTCGCTCCGGAGCTTCGCTTACAGCATATTGCTGAACGTAACGCTGCTGTTGAGGAGCCTGACCACGAGTGGGACTCTCGAAATAACGAAGAAAACCGTTCTTTAAAAATTCAAAAGGAAGCAAGCCAGGACCAGAAGAAGAACTGGTACTTTGCGATCTCGCATCAGATTTCTCTATTTCGTTTTGCTTTTCACTTTTCAAATTATCTTCCTCGATGTCCTCTAGTTCAATTTTCTTTTCAGCTCCCACGATGAGCACAAGTAGGAAAACTGGTGCGATCTGAAAGTAAAAGCAAATGAGTGAGTTGGAATGGAGTAGTCGTTTAGAGAAGTATTACCAAATAATCGATTATCAGTAGTAAAATTGTATTCATCCAGAATAATTTAAATATCTATAAAATTGGTTAATCGATTACTAATTAATAGGATCAATATAAAATTTTACACAATTTTATTAATTATAATTTATGGAATACTATAAACGGTATCTATCATATCGATATCTAGTTAAAAAAAATAATATCAATTAATTTAAACAATAATCGTTAGTATCTAGATCAATAATCTTCTAAATGTTTATAATTTAATAAATCATACGATTATTAGATTATTTGTAGCCCCAATCAAACTATCGATCAATAAATCGATACCCAATGATTATTGAGCAACACAACACTAGTTTGTGGCGCGTGGCTACACCACATGGCTGGATTATAACGCGAAGAGGCGTGCCGGCCTCCTCGCACGCAGCCAACATTACCACAAACAGGTGAATGGCAAAAAATAGACTAAAGCCCATTATGAAACCAGTTAGACGCAGTAAGTACCTTAAGTTGGAGTGCTTACTTTTACTCTTAATCTATGCGGTTGAGATTCAGACAATCTCACGCTAGATTAACTGCGAGCACATTAATATCGGACTTGTTTATATTAGCATATAGAAATAATTTCACTGTAATAATGCCATTATCAAATTTTGAGATGAATGTGCGGAGTAACAAGGAATAACAGAAAAAAAATAAAAAAGAACGGAGAACTCTAAAAGTTGCACTAGTAACGGAGAAGTTGCGAAGTAATAGATGATTATGCCCTAATCATATATCAGATGTTACTAATTATATGATTAGGGCTTTTACATACATACAAATATGAATCAATTAAATTCTATTTTAAACAATTTCATACTCTTTCTAAATTTTAATATAATTAATTAAAGACGAAAACAAATACTTTCTCTTAATAATCATACAAATATAGTTATCTTAATACAAAAAATTAAAAAAACTTAAAAAAAAATATGATGGAATTATTTAATACTAAGAGTAAGAATCTGATGTAAATTAAAATAATAGCGGGCACACCATAAATATATCTTTTTTTTTGTCGAGGGGAAATGCTCATGCAGACCCACACACCTTGGAGGAGATATGTGGGTACTGCCGGACTCTTACCGGCTAAAACCCCCCGATGCACCTTCTCAACGCTCTCGTCGGCAATCTTCCCGTCCACCATAAATATACCTACTATGATGCCCCTAAAATACCTGTTAAGCATCTTGTATTAAATCTATTCATATTATAAATTTGAAAGTTTTCAAAGCTTTTTAAATGTTAAAAACATTTGTATATTTATTAGACATTACGCTAAAATGGCTGAACGTATCTGAAAAAATTTTAATACATAATTGAGTAGTTTCACACTAACACATAGAATACTTTGTATCCTGTACTGTATTAAGCAACAAAGTCAAGAATACAGATAATCCCCACTAATGTTCTAAATGTGAAAGTGAGTTTGTTTGTTTCTTAGCGTTTTAACGACTGAATTAATCACTATGAAAAATGGTATATATATACTACATGAAGTGCAAAACAATATAGACTACATTTTTATCCCGGTCAATGAAGTTACGTAGACAAAGTTGCTAATTAAAGTTAGTGTCCAGAATTCAAAACTAGTTTACTGTTAAAAAAACTACAAAATATCTTGCAACACTGATGTATAACTATAGTATACTACGACTACAATATAACTAAAAATGTATATTCAAACCATTTTAATGTAACGATGTATACTCGTATTGATGTATGAAATACATTTGTCTCGAAAAATAATTACCAGTCCGTCTTATGAAATGAAATTGCCTTTTGTTTTCAAATTTCGCATCACATACTTTATTGAGACGACGTGGTATTCTTTGACTCCTGGCCATTTCATTTTATTACAAATCTTTAACGTTATATAAGTGAGTGATATTTTTTTAATACCACTGAGCAATCAAGCATAGTAAGAAACTACAACGTGGAGTTCTTCGAAAAAGTGGTAAAGAGGTTTTTTCAGGATCGGGAACGCGCGTAATGGCCTTGGTCTTTCAAGCGTTCATAGGTTACGATAACTGCTTACCATCAGGTGGGCCGTACTCTTGTTTGTCTTCTCAGTAATATAAAATAAAAAAAAATAATACAAAAATATGGAAGACTCAATTTTTTTATATATTTTCGACTCATGTATATTTGAAAATAATATTCATTTTCACTGCAAGAAACACTCCCTTAAAACTTAAAAATCCCTTCCTTCGATTCTGTAGTGCATAAGGGATGTATGCGCACACGCAAATGAAATGCTTTTTTGCAACAACGCGCAGTACGCAGAGTGCGGACCAGCACCAACAGCATCCTGGGCATGATTTCGAGTATGCTGGACTGCACATACGTAAGTCATTGCTGTAATATATCAAGTGGTATGACGCAGAAATAATACATGTATGTTATACTAACATAATTTTAAGTCTAACTTCTTTGTTTCTCCGTAATGAATAATATAAATAAAAAAAAATATTAATATTAATTTCACCTGTATATGAAACTGTGAAAGCAGTTCATTACCCATCGTCATCATCATCATCATCATCATCACCTTTGATTACTATCGTTGTTTTATTGGTTTTATAATATATTATTGTATATGTATACATTTGTATTTATGTTTTACGTTATATGTTTGTGTATGTAATTAATATTTGTTTAATGTATTCATTAAATTACATAATTTTGAAGTCAATATATGTAAATACATCTGCAATTGTTTATCCACAATAATTTTAATTTTTTTCTCCGCACAATTACATTTTTGTTTTGCCAAAAGTTGAATGGGAAAAAATATTGTAAAGCATTAAATCCGTCTTTTGTACCAAACATTTTTTATAATGTGGTCAATAAAAAATAAATAAATAAACAAAATCAAATAACAATAAAAATAACACAAAACTGAGACTTAACTGCTATGGTATTTTAAAAATAGTTTCTCTGTCACGATTCAGTATAATTAGTTGACGGCAAATTGAAATCATCGATTTGCACGCTTCTCAAAAGTCACTGACTAGACAGACTTGTCGGCAATTAGTATTACGAGAACGTATAACAACGGAAGAGATCGCTCCAAAAGTTTTATTTTTATGGTATCTCCACCTACACATGCTCGCTTTATATTGTTTGTATCGTTTAACATTATTTTCTTGGTGATTTTTTATTATCTATTTGCAAATATGCAAAGAAAAATAACAAATATTACCTATATCCTATTATCCTTTATCCTGTGGCTATATATAGTGGCTTAAACATTTTATATCACTTAAATATCATCAAATAAATTTGCGGGAAACGACGTATTTTTGTACTTAATTATTTCACGTAGAAAAAAATATATAATTTACTAAAAAATGAATCTGAAATGAAGATATTGAACATTTTATTTAATACATGCTATTTTTATGTTGAATTTCATTGAAACAGTATTATTAAATAAGCGACTTTAAAACAAAGTGATAGAGCGCAAGTTATTATTAGCATATTTTAAGTTGATCATAAAACAGCTATTTAATCTACTATCCTAGACTATACTTTGTCTGAAGGAGTGAAGAAAGAAGTATCCGGAACTGGCGTCTCTTTTTTTAATTTTTAATTTATTTATTCTTTATTAACCACTTTACAAAAAATTTTTGTTATAAAAGACGGACTTAATACTATATAGCTTTGGTACATACATGTAACGAATTGTTAGAGTTAATGAAATGAAGAAATATTTTACTAAACTGGGTGTTATCTTGGGAAAGTCCATATCTGCGACACTGGATAATTCCTGCTTATCCCCTAAGACTTTAGTACATATACATATGTGTACAAGGGAGACTTAATACTAAAAGCATTCTCTTCCAGTCAACCATAGGGAAGTGTCAGAATACTCGAATGCGGTACTAGTAATAATTGATATACATACATACTAAATTTAAATATATATTTTTTTATGACTTCAACTTAGAATGGCAAACAAGCTGAGGGCCCACCTAATAGAAAGTGGTAACCGTCACCTATAGACATGAATAGTACTATGAACATAACAGAGTATACTGTTTGCCCATGATTATCATAACCCCATGGGTTGCCATTCCTGAGGACTCAGGTGTTATTCCTCTATACCCTGTAAATCATACATACACAAATAAATATATAAAAATAACAAATATATTTACATATCGTCATAGTCGTAGAATACTGACGGATCTGACAAAGATTACATATATATATATATATATATATATATATATATATATATATATATATATATATGTATATATATATATATATATATATATATATATATATATATATATATATATATATATATATATATATATATATATATATATATATATATATATATATATATATATGTATATATATATATATATATATATATATATATATATATATCCGTTAGTATTCTACGACTATGACGATATATATAAAATATACTATATTATACACGAAGATGAGTATATAGATATATAATAGTATATAGTATAAAGATATATAAATAAATCAACATGTCCATTTATACATCACATAAATTATCAATTATAGTCACAACTGACATAAATATATACATCAGTCGCGTCTGACGTTATTAATATTGTTATTATTTTAATATCTCATTATATATATATATTTATATTATGCATACAAATACCATATTAAATCATGACTACGTCTAGCTAGCTGTCATGTCACATACATGGGTGTCAATAATTCGACACAGTAAGTGGTGATTAAACTTGAACAAATATAACAGAATAAACATCTTATATATTTGTGTGTGTCATTGAGTTTACACAATTATATAAATACTAGCTTTAACTCGCGACTTCGTCTGTGATATGTTTACCGATTAGGGTAAAAGGTAGCCCATCTACCCTAACCTACTCTTCTCCATCCAATATATTATATACAGTAAATGTTATAGTGATGTATGATATATATATATATATATATATATATATATATATATATGATATGTATGTGTAGTATCAACCGTAAAGCAACTGTGTTTGCATGGCTGTATTTTGGTTTGGCAGTGAATTTACAGGATACAGAGGAATTACACCTGAGACCTCAGGAGTGGCAACGCATGGGGGGTATCGTGGGCGAAGCAGTATACTCTGTTATGTCCATGGTACTGCTCATGTCTATAGGCGACGGTTACCACTTTCCATCAGGTGGGCCGTCAGCTTGTTTACCATTCTAAGTTATAGAGAGATAAGTTCATAAAGATTCAGATTCTTTATTTGCATTAAACATGGTTACATTAGATAATAGATGAAAGCAGGTAACGGCCCATTGTGAAGAATTCCATGAGATTCAACTACGATAGTTTCAGGGAATCATCAAATAGATATCGATCTAATAGGGTACATTGTTAGTAATACGACTGTTAAACCCCTTTCCTTACTAATAACCTCTTTCCTCCCCCCATAGTAATTAGTAAAGCCAATACCAATAACCATCTTAGTTAATTCTTTAAAAAATTCGTCAAGATAAGCCTACTAATCTTAATTCATCCTCACCTATCATCCCTCACTAGTGCCCCGCCAGCGTATATCAATAACTCAAGCGGGGTTACCAATCCATTATTATTCATTATAAAAAAACCCATTATGACACCATAGGCAACACAGTATGAGGGGAAAAGGGATTGTTAGTAATAGGGATTAGCAACTCTATTACTAACAATATATCCTATCAGGTCGACCTCCACACGGTTCCCTGTAAATCATCGTGTTTAATTCTTGTTGAATCATCACGATGGGCTAACAGGCCTTCATCATCACTTATGATCTCTCACTGATGCCAGCCATCATATATAGATAGCACAGACGGGGTTACCGTTCCATTATCACTCATTATAAAAACTCCACGAAGGCACCATAGGCAACACAGTTTACCAGAGGGAGATTTTCTACAAAAGTCGATTGCTTGGGTACCTCTGTCCCATTCGTGTTTCAACCGTGAAGCAGTTGTGTTTGCATGGCTGTGTTTCGGTTTGAAGGGTGGGATATGGCGTAAATTTACTAGGTACAGAGGAATAACACCTGAGTCCACAGGAATGGCAACGCATAGGGGTTTCATGGGCGAAACAGTATACTCTGTTATGTTTATGGTACTGCTCATGTCTATAGGCGACGATTACCACTTTCCATCAGGTGGGCCGTCAGCTTGTTTGCCATTCTAAGTTGTATAAAAAAAACAGTTAGAGATGTCCATAGTACTCTTCGTATCTATACACAACGTTTATCACTTTCCATCTGTTAGGCCATCAGCTTATTTGCTATTCCGGGTTACATAAAAAAAGTCAACGATCCCAATCAATTTCACATAGTACATACATAATTACAATGCCTATTAAACTAATTTAAGCTTATGTGAATAAAGTATTAATGTCATAAATAACGCAACGAAAGTATATTTGTTTAAAATGCACGTGTGTGTCGTAAATTCATAATACGTGTTTATAATAAATAATATAGCAGGTGATCACACTACGTAATAATCTACTTTGAAGCGTTTTTAAACTGTGTCACTTCTGTGAGTATTATATGAAACCATTTTTAAACTCATATTAGCATTATCATGTTTAGATTAATAGTTATATTATGGATATGGATTTAAATTGGTTACCTAATACTGGGCACACCTACAAATCATATAGAATTACCTCTACGTGTGGGTGGATTGATGAGTTTTATTATATATTTACGTTTCATAATAAGCCTTTGTTAGAATACATTTGAAGACCATTCAATTATACGTTTAGTTTTGTTTGAAATCGACACTATGCCGAGACGGAAGAACGTGTCGACGCGACACACCCACATTGAACTATTATAGTGTTATTAATATCGTTCTTTGTAAGGAAATGAAGCGAAGAAAGTTATCAGTCTGTACAAGAGCAAAAAATGGCTATATTTTGGATAAAACTATGTATTTTAAAAAAACAACATAAAGCTACTACACTACTACAAGATTACTGGGTAATAGTAACCGTGCTAGTACCTAATAAAAAAGAGGGGAAAGGAATTGTTAATAATGGGTTCTAACAACCCCATTGCTTGCTAGCAATGAGGCTGTTAGTAGCTATTAATATACCCTATCAGGTCGACCTCCACACTGTTGCCCCTGGCAACCATAGTGGTTAATTCTTGTCGAATTCTTCACGATAGCTAATTGACCCTTCCTTTATCCTCACCTATTATTTATCACTGGCGCCCCGTCAACGTATACCGATAGCGCAGGCGGTTATTCATTCTATTCTCGCCCATTAAAATAAAATAATAAATATGAAATTTAGTATACACGTAATATATGGGATACTGATATGTTACAGGTATCCAATATTTTTATGTATGTGATGTATAACACATCTCTTACGTATCAAATCTCATTTTATAATCTCTCCACGAAAGCTTAGCCAAAAATTTCCCAAACTTTTTGACAACCAATGTTACATCTACATTATTATGATCTCTTATAATAAAAAAGTAATTTTATTAGAGTTTTTACAGCACCTAATATATCGTAGTATTGTAAAACGCAATCGTAACCATCAAATTTAAAATCCTTATTTGAAATAGCTTAAAAATGCTATCAAATTGAAACTTCTATTCTGAAGTCGGCACGAGACACAGTGCTGTTGTTTACTATCGCGTCCTACACAGTTTTAATGTCAATTTTATACCCGAGGCATATTCCTATTAAAAGCTTAGGTCACGTACGTGCAATAAAAATAAACTAAAGTGTTATGACACAACGTGTTCAGGCATCGCAGTATAGATAATCTTACTATAATAAAACAGCCGCCTCCTATAATAAAACAGTTGCGAAATAAAAATAATAAATCATTAACATATTATATCTTAATAGATCCCTTACGGGGGCAACAGTATCAAATTCCAAATACCTCTATCTTTATTTCTCGCTTTATCCACTTTCACAACACGCTCTCAAGCTAGCTTTTCGCTGACTTTTTATCCCCAATATGTCGTAAGAGGCGATTAAGCGAAAGAAGTGATATATTAGTGCAAGAAAAGAAATACAGGAAATAAAATACTATATTTAAACACCTGGCTTGCGTTCCTGATTGTTTGTTCATCAAAAAGCTTGACTGGTAGAGAATGCTACTAGCATTAATTCCGCCTTATGGACCTACTTTATTTTATTTTGGTCAAAGATAAAGATAAATTTATTTGCACAAACATCTATGTGAAGTAGATACATAGTGGGTATTTTAATTATATTATAGTTCCTAAATGTTTTTTCTAAGATTAGCATGGAAATTTTTTTGTTTGGCAACTGTAGCATTACAAAAAGAAATATTACAAATTATATAATGTCAATAATAGTGTAAATGTCAAAAATTTAAGTACCAGTTGTAAATGTCTAAAAATTTCAATAACATTCAAACAGAGAGTAATGTCTAAATAATTATAAAGTCAATAAATTTATTTAAATTTAATTAAATAATAATACTCGTAGACCAATCAGTATATTCCTGTTAAAGTCCAGTGTTTAACCGTTATATATTAATTGGTGTGAGAATTTTCACTAAAAGTAGATGTATTTTTTTATAGGTGATAATGAAATAGTAACCCCACCCGCGCTATCAGTATACACCGGCGGGGCACTAGTGAAGGATGATAGACGAGGATGAAACAGGTCAGTTAGCCCTTCGTGACGAATTCAACGAAAACTGTTCATGATGGTTTCCAGGGGGAACCACGCGGAGGTTGAGGCAAAGTAGATGCATTAGATAACAAGATGCTAATCGTTGCACCTACCCGCAACCTTCTTGTTTCTTACTGCAATTTATCATTGCTTAAAAGTTAGAAGTATTATTAGATAGAACGTAGTATAGAATAGTATTATTATCAATAGCCGAGGTAACTCGAAAACATCAAAATGGACTCAACTAAGAATCCTTTTATTTGTCGAAAGTTACAAACTTACAATAATTAAAATGCACCGCATTTTGTAACCAATTTAATCATGTATATTATTCCAAAATGCATATTATTTACTTCCTCGACAAATGTTCCATTTAAGCTAATAATTATAAATTCAACATTAATATAAATAATATTAACCTTAATTTTATAGTTAAAACTTATAGTTCGAGAAATGTTTGGAAATGCATAAACTAATATAAATATAATATATACTTATTACATATACTTTTGGTCACAAATGAATATAAAAATAACGTAGACTAAATTATATTTAATTACGGAAATTTTCCACAGTTATGCAATTTATGATAACTTAAGTGAATTTATGATAACTTAAATATACTTAGAATATAATTATTAGGTGCTTATAATTTTAAAATTGTTCACGCACAATTTAATGAGTTTCCCATATTACATTTTAATGTATGGTGTCCGTATTACTGGACACCTGAATTTTTTTATGCAACTTAGAATGGCAAACAAGCTGACGGCCCACTTGATGGAAAATGGTAACCGTCGCCTATAGACATGAGCAGTACCATGGACATAACCTAACCACAGGCTAGCCTACTACTACAACTAGACAGGCTAGCAATCACAGTTAGGATTTTAGTGATGTTTTAGGAAGGACGCTGCTGCCCATTTCTCTACCATGAAGTTTTCTTAGTCGCTTCTTAGTAAGAAGCGAAAATACACAGGAAAATAAGAAGTACCTTATAAAAACTAAAGAATAACAAATTCGTATTAAAGTATTCTTATAAAATGAATATTTCTTGTTTCCTTCCTTCAGCTCTTGTATTCCTCATCAAACATAAATTAAGATAAATCAACACGTATTACGAAGGCATAAAATCTTAAATGGACTAAACTATTCCTCGGAAGTGGCAACACACTATTGTATGGATGTCAAAGTGTATTCCTTAGATGTCTGTGGTTCTGATCATGTCAAAGACAAAGACTTCTGTTAGCTTGTTTGCCATTTCGTAACATAATAAAAAAATAAACTAAATTAAAATAGGCGTGAACAACTGTTTTACAAGCCATAAAAGAGGCGACAGTTCTGATGCAATTTCACGTTAAACTAACTACGGTCTACTTAAACGAATTCCATAATCGCTGACCATCAGGTGGTACGGAGTCATAAATGCCGCGGTATTACAGATAAAACCAGTCAAGTGTGAATTTGACTCGAACGTCGAAAGTTCCGTACTTAAAAAAATCTTTTTTTTTTAACATAGGTAACAAACGAGCATGCGGCTCATCTGTTGAGAAGTGACCACCATCGCCCATAGGCAATTTCAAGATCAGATAAATTGCAGGTGTATTGTCGGCCTTATAGAAAGGATTACGCCATTTTCTTAAGAGTTTCAATATTTGATTTAGTTGTACGTGGAAAAAAAATGTGTAAACTTTCTAAAACCGTAATAATTGTCCTATACATTTATCGGTGATAACGTTAAAAATGAAACTCATTAACAAATTTATGATAACTTCATTAGCACTACTTTGAAATTTTAAGCTCTAAGCTCTAGTAATAAAATAAAAAAAATATTTTGCAGTAAAAATTACTTATTAATATTTAAACATTTATATAACACAAATAATTGTCAAAACATAACGAAAAACCAAGTGACGCCATAAAGGTTCTATTTTACCTGATTGATACTGAACCCTAAACAAAGTCATTTAAAAATACCTTGAGCCATCAAAATAAAGGCAAATTGCGTTATAAAAATAAAAAGGCTTGCCTGTTAAACGATAGCCCTTTTGCCGACATTCTTGTAAAATGTGTGTTCATTTTATATTTCTAAATACATCTTATGTCACATAAAATATATGGACAAACTTTTTAATGCGATTTCTTAGTTATATCACCAACGATTTATAATTTACCCATCATATGCCTAAATGATTGATTATCTCAAGTAAGTTCTCAAGAACAAGATAAAAGTGTCCAAAACTGAGGTATATGGTATGTATGTAGGGATTTATTATAATACAATAGTTGTAGTAAAAGATATGTGTTAGTTTTTTTATGAACTATAAATGGTATGGCTGTAATCCCATATTGCGATATTGGTATGCACTGGCTTGAAATAGTTATTTTACTGGATGAAAATCGAATAGTAACCCCGCCCGCAATAATGGTATACCCCTTTCAGACGTAAGATTTTTTTTCGTTCAGATTAAATATATTTTCGTGTTTTGGAGCCAAGCCATCTTGCCGGCACGCACGAGACTACTGCACCACCTAACCGCTAAAATGATTTCTTATTGGCTAGTTTAGAATCTCACTATCATGTTATTTCAGCTTCGTGCTTAAAAATTAATTGCGCACGGTTTTAGAATTTTTTAAAGTTACAACTCACGCCCGTATCGTTCAGGTCTGAAAGGGATACGCTGGCGGGGTACCAGTGAGGGATAATAGGTGAGAATAGAATGAAAAGGCAACGGCAATGGGCAGTTAGCCCATCATGATGAATTCGCTAGTAATGGGGCCCTTAGTTTCCATTACTAAAGATCCCCCCCCCCCCCGGTTTTCATTACAAATGAGTGACGATAGATAAATCAGTTGGTCCATTGTTATGAATTCACCAAAAAATGATCTATAGTGATTTCAAAAGGAAAGGGTGAAGTTCGCCAGAATATCGGATTACTACTGCCTAAAAATGGCATTCAGCCGCTTTATGGTAATGCTGAGGCCACAGTTTCGCTTTCGAATTCTCCCTGCCTACTCCTTAAAATGAAAAGATATAGTTTGTGAACTTGACGAAATAAAAGCTAATGAATTATATTCTTCAGAATACACAAAAAAAGAAAGCATTTTGACCTAATATATTATCCCTCGACTTGTAGACCACAACAGTCGTAAGTTCGAATATAGCCGACACCAAAACTTTGCGTTAATTTAATTTTCCGACTAGCTCTTCGCTGATCGATAACGTGTTACTTACCTCCTACTAATACACAAAAAAGAGAGCATTTTGACGTAATAGTAAACGTATATCCCTCGACTTGTAGACCACAAAAGTCGTAAGTTCGAATATAGCCGACACCAAAACTTTGCGTTAATTTAATTTTCCGACTAGCTCTTCGCTGATCGATAACGTCATGTTACTTACCTCCTACTACTCTGAAATTTAATATTCTTGGTGAAGTTTGAATATGTCGAATGTTACCTATATTAACCAAAAAGGCAATAGTCGATATGCGCTAAGTTATGGATATAGCATGAATTTACTGGGTACAGAGGAATAACACCTGAGTCCTCAGGAATGGCAACGCATAGGAGGTATCATGGGCGAAACAGTGCTCTCTGTTACGTCCATGGTACTGCTTATGTCTATAGGCAACGATTACCACTTTCCATCAGGTGGGCCGTCAGCTTGTTTGTTATTCTAAGTTGTATAAAAAAAAAAGTTATGCGATATGTTATATATAAAAAATCGCCGTATGTTCTCAGCATAGAATGAACCACCCTCTCCTTTCCCGTAAATGTCAGAAGAGGCAACTAATGGAACTTTATGGTCGAGGGATGAGCAGAACAAAAAGGCCAACTGTGGTTGCCAACCCAAGCCAAGCATCTACTAGTAAAATTTTCCCAATAGGGGAAGCCTATTTTCACCAGTAAACAGTTAATGACTGATGTAATGATAATCATTAAAAAAATAATAATGTGTGTCTATGTAATGTGGTAACTTTCATCAAATAAACCGATAAAAAATATTTTAGAATAAAAATTTTTATAACAAATATATTTTTCTTATTCTAAATTATTAAACGTATATTTATGCCAATTATAAACAAACATGTAGGCCGAAAGTAATTTAAACTGGAACACTCCTAACGTGGTAATCTTTAAGCGTTCTACGCATAATAACTACATATCTACTTTTACCGTTTGGCAAGGTTAAAGAAACTGTCCCACCGATAGCGAGTAGCGTTTAGCGAGTTTTGCATTGAGCAATATAACTAGTAAAAATAGCGGTCAATTCGGAGCGCAGTATAGATATATAAGATTTTTTTTAACTTAGTATAAATCGTTCATTATATAACTATAATAAAGCACTGTAATTCAGATAAAACACATATTATACGAGTAGTAGTCACCGTTCATCATTTTCATTTATGTAGGTCTCCCACATAAACGGCCAGAGGTCTAAAATGGACTGGGAAAAAGCCTTACAAAGCTAAGAAACAAATAGCCTAAAATTCCACCACTGACTTCTGAAGGTAGATACCATGTACAGACTTACCATATTTTTAAATGAAGAAAAACAAAAGACAAACTAATATAATCTATTATTTAAGATTTGTTTTAGTTCTATAAATTAATATATACATGTTTGGTAAACATCTTTAGTCAAATATAGACCAATTAATCTAGATATAGGATTACTTGGTACTGGTATCCTCTAAAATATTTTGCCATAAAGAAATATATAAATATTGTATACATTGATAACCGCTAAGTACATTTAACAAATGATAAGCGTTAATCGCTTCATCGCTGTCAACGGGACCAAGCCTAATTGTAATTCACACTCATATCATTTGTCGTAACACGCGTAATCGGACATAAAAGTAACAAGATTCTCATCCAAGCGGATGTTATGTTTTATTACACGATCAAGTAACAAAAATAAAAAGTAATCGATTACATAATATCATAATAATTTTAAGTCTAAAAATATGTTATGCCTGTCATGTCAGCCACCACTAAGCATTACAATCATAACAACATATATTACTCCGCATGTACTGTCCTTAATTTCTTCTATGGCAGTAATCTTTCAAGGCAGAAATAGGTAATACATGGGCAGAACCTACCAAAACATACCACATCTACTACTTTTTTTCTGACAACCTTAATTATGTTCTTAATCTAATAAGAATTATATTTGCTTTGATGTTTACTACGTATGATTTACCTTGATCTATTTATTATATTTATATATTTGTAATTATAATGACTAGGTATTATTTGATGAAAGTCGATATCACTGGTCATTTCATTAGAATTATTTTGTTTAATTCCGCTACCATTAGTATATGTGACTGGCAACACTCGAAGATTGACTACCATTATTATTATCAGAATTTCTATAACCTTCCATATTAGCCATAAATCTCCAACTGCCATTTCGTCCACACACGTTTTGCGATACATGAGTCAACTCTAAAGACAAGTTATTAGATCGCTGCTCGGAATAATTATAATAGAATTATAATATTTTAAATTAATAAGTTAAGATAAGGTTTTAAAATAATTTCAAAACTTATTTTCGGTAGTTACAATTTTTAATTTTATTTTTGGCATAAATGAAGACTAATGGTACGACATGCGATGATATACAAGAAAGTATATATTTAATTGTCAATAGTTTTTCGGCTTCACTAGTATTGCACATAAAGACTGTTTAATTTTTTTTTTTTTATTTTCCTCAGTTTGTACTTTACGATTCATATGATTTTATTTATTTATGGAACTTGAAATAGTATACAAGTTGAAAGTGAAAAAAGAAAGCGGTAACCGTGGTCGATAGACATGAATAAAACCGCAAACATCACAGAACAATTTGCCAACAAGTTGCCATTCATGACGACTGAGATTTTATGTCCCTGATCATTAGAGTAATATTATGCCCTAACTACAATGCTGGACACCGTTTTAAGACAGCAAGCTTGAAATATTTTTGTTTTTTTTCAAAAAAAATTATTTGGGAAAATATTCAGTTTTACTAGTACAACACTGTCAAAAAAGATGCTAATAATTTTAAATTCTTTTAGTACATGTAAAATACTTACCTATTAGTTAATACAGTTATATCGGGAGCGGGGAGGGATTGTTAGCAATGGAGTTTGACAGCCCCAATATGCCCTATTAGGTCGATCTCCACGTAATTCCTCTTGGAAACCATCGTGTACAATTCTTACTAAATTCGCCATGACGGGCTAACTGACCTGCTTCATCCTCAGCTACACCCTTCACTGGTGCTCTGTCACCATATACCGATAGCGCAGGGGGGATAACCATTTCATTGTCATCCAATAAAAAAATACAGTTATCTACAACTCGACATGAATACTATTTAGTACCTATATAAAAATATATGTCTTAAGTAGGTATAAATAATCTGGACATAATTTTAACAGCAACGCCAGTGCGACGTCCGTTCTCGAGACCATTAGTATTTTTTGCACTACATTCATGGAAATCTAGACTTTTTTACATATTTCTGTAAAGGCATTTGAATTGCAAATTGTGAAACTAATATAAATTAACGAATTCAGTCACATAACAGTCGCTGATACCCTGGATGCGAGATTAGTGATTTTAAACGTCAGCTTTACATAATACATTTATTTATTTATTTATTTGAAAATTACTCACCACACTTATAGTCTCCTAAAACGTGTAGTGAGCCATAGATTTATTTTACAAACTTACAAATTTTGTACAACATTTTAAAAATATATCCATTTTGTCATTAAATATGTCAATATCTGGCTGCTGAGCAATCAGAGAATTGAGCAGAGAAATAGCTTGGTAAGTGATACATCTATGATTTAATAAGAATAGCAAGAATACGATCCGCCTGATGATAAACTGCCTTTGTATCCTTTCTTGTTTATATTTGTGATGATTATTTCCTGTCGCATTTAAACCGATTGAAATATTTTGCACTTCCATCTGTCTTATTCTACCCTCTTGAAAATTTTATATTAATTTACCTCTTTTCTATAAGTGATTTTACAGTAAATAATAGTTAGAATTATTTTATTTGTCTTTTTTTTATTTTTATTTAATACAAAAATTCACAGCTACATTTCAAAATAACTTACGTCCTGAGTCTTTTATAAATACAACTAATGACGGATTTTTATTTTATAAACGAAAATTATAAGTCTAAAACAAGTAAGTTGGAGTGATAATGTTAGTAAATGAAAATTATGAATATTTAATTACCTAATGGTCTCTAATCTATACCAATGACACTTGTTTTTATAAAATACTAGCTTTTACCTACGACTTTGTCCGCGTGGTCGAGGTACCTTTACTAACTTTAATAAAATACAGCTTACATCCTTCTTCGTCCTATATAATACGTGTGTACCAAATTTCATAGTGATTGGTTAAACCTTTAAGTCACTATAGTTAACAAGCAAACAAACAAACACAAACTGTGTTTCGGTTTGAAGGGTGGAATATGGCATGAATTTACTGGGTACAAAGGATTAACACCTGAGTCCTCAGGAATGGCAACACATGGGGGGTATCGTGGGCGAAACAGTATACTCTGTTATATCCATGGTACTGCTCATGTCTATAGGCGACGGTTACCACTTTCCATCAGGTGAACCGTCAGCTTGTTTGCTTCTAAGTAGTATAAAAAAAAACTCACTTTCACATATATAATATTAATAAGGATAGTCCTATATAGAAGACTGTAGAAGCTTCCTTTTGTGGACACTCTAATTACGAAAAGAGCTCTCTGGTGTGGTTTAGTATGTGGGACATATTATTGGTCGCAACCGTGAAGAGAGATAATTATAATATCCCTCATAATTATACTTATATCTCCTATTTATGTAGCTATCATAGAAGCTATGCAATCAACATTCACAGGCCACGCAATAAACGATCATAATAATATTATAATGTCATAGAAATTGTTGAGATCTCCCTTAATATGTACACGTAATTTCTCGGTACCTACGGTACACGCTTGTGACGATAATTTGTACCTGCAATGAGGCAACAATGTAACTATAATGAGGAAATTACGAATCAGTTTTGGACTTACGATTTGATAAACGAACATCATATATAAACATGGCGTTCAAAAATTACTGCAAACCATTAAAGGATACTTTAACAAGATATTACTTTAACAATTACAGACTATTTCTATAGAACTTAATGGAAAAGTAACCAAGTTTCATTGACATTTATCATTGAAACACACTCTAATTTTTTTTATGCAACTTAGAATGGCAAACAAGCTGACGGCCCACCTGATGGAAAGTGGTGACCGTCGCCTATAGACATGAGCAGTACCATGAACATAACAGAGTATACTGTTTCGCCCATGATACCTCCCATGCGTAGCCATTCCTTAGAACTCAGGTGTTATTCCTCTGTACCCTGTAAATTCACTGCCATATCGCACCCTTCAAAGCGAAACACAGCCATGCAATCAACTGCTTCACGGTAGATACACGAGTGGGACAGAGGTGTTTAAGCAAACGACTTTGTCTCCCTCTGGTCAAGTCTTTTCCGAAAAACTACCAACAAGTTTACGAAATAGTTACAATACTCATTTTTAATACCAATCCCCAGATATTATATTCTTCTTTATACAGTTATTACGTGCACCAATAAAAAAAAAATCTTTTAAAGCGATAATCCGAGAATTTGTACGTATAAATAGAATTAAATTGAAATTGGGAATTACATTCGATGGGCGAATAACCGATGATTGTGTAATAAATTCTTTATAGGAGAAGTGATTTGACAAGGTGAATGGGGCATCACCGATGAGTTTTGACAGGGCCTAGACAAAACGCAATTGAGTCTATGTCTCAATTGCTTATATTTATATTCGATTGCAGAAAAAAGAGAGACTTTGTACAAGACTTGTCTGTACTAAGTTTTTTCCGTAACACAGTTGAGCTTGCATTATCGTTTTTCTGTTAGAAGCATGGAATATAACAGTGAAATTACATGATACGGAAGCAAAACACCATAGTCCTTAGCAATGTTAACGCTTGGTATATAGTAACGATAGTTACTACTATTCATCATGTTGGTCGTCAGCTTATTTGTCAATCTAAGTATTATAAAAAAAAAAAAAATTTTTTGAGTGTATGTATGCAAGTCCAAATCAGCTGTAAATTTAGTTCTACGTTTTCATAATTTTTTAAGCAACAATGAACTGATAATCAAAGGATCTGATGCTAATTAGCAAACTTCGTCAATAGACAATAACAGCAATGCACTGGTACCCCTTATTCCTAATAACTAATTGAATAGAGCTTCATTGCACAATTGTATACAACGACAATAAATGATTGACTATACAAAATAATTATGAGGGTCGTAAATTATTCAGAAGTTGCAAAAAAAACAGTCGAGGAGTTTTTATGAGTGTCAAGTCTGATATCCATGATTTCACTACTATATTCTTTATTCGTCATCATCAGTCATCAATCGTGTGGTTCCGGAATAGAGTGGGCCACCCCTTCCTTTACCGTGGGTGTCGTAGTAGACGACTAAGGAAGGGCGAGGGATAGGCAGCGTTCCGTTCAGCGTCATAGGCAGTTAAATATTTATTTAACTACCATAGAGCGATAACTCTAAAAGAAATATTTTGTAATCAATCTAACGCATATAACAAGTAAGTATCATATGTGTTAATCCTAATATACTGCATCTGTGTGTCAAATTTCATTTAAACCGGTCAGTGACTTAATCGTGGCTTAATAATGAATATCCAAAAATATTTTCAAAACATTTCCATTTGTAATAACGATAGGATTTAAAAAAAACTATTCTATTTTAAAAATCGTAGTGACCCATATATTTATAGTAACATGATTTCTAAATTAAAAGTACGTAATTGGATAAGATATATAATATATATAAGCTATATATAATAAACTTCATCTATCATTTAATTCTTCATTCTACTAAGACTGAGTGTTCAAATATTACATTAATAGTAATATAAAGTGTATATTCTCACCTTTAAAAGCAGCATCTTGTGAAGTTATTTAACTTTCAGTCGACGAAGTCCCAAAAGTCCAAGAATCACACAAAAACAAGCACTATTGTCTATGGCAGTCACAAACACATGTAGGTCCCCAGTTAATCACCGCATATTGACTTAACAATTTGTCTGGATGTCCACATATCCGGCGTTGCGACGAAAGCCTCCACGCAAGCGCAGCCAAAGGAAATCCTATAATTTAAACAGGCCACTGGTTAAAAAGAAAATCTCTGATACCATCAATTACACTCGGTAATTGATCGCGTTTATAATCTATGCACAAATTTCGCGCGGGAAAACTGACAGGCGGCTACTTTTTTAAATGTGGTACACCAAAAATGTTATTTATTATCTTTTTTTATTAAGTATAATACATGCAAAGGAATTAATGATTAATAGGTATAAATAGGTACCTACAAGCTTTTTTTAAACTAATTTGTAGTGTGTATGCGTTCGGCCGGCCCGCCGGTCAGAAAGTGGTCGCGCGTATCAGCTGTTTGTTGTTAAATACCGCACTAGTCTACATATTGGCGTGCAGAAAGGCGATAGTGGTATCATTGCCTATAGCGTAGTATGTAAAAGCGCTTCATTGATGATGATACAATTCCATGCAATATTGTAATGATGATTATTCTGCAATATTATTAACTCTGTAAACCCTAATACCGTATTTTTATGTACGAGTACTTATCTATAATAATACTTGCAACATTTTTATAAGTAGGTATTCTTCTACTTATCAAATATCAGAACACATACAATGCATTTATAATTCGTCTTATCCAGATTATAAAAAGACGATCCTTGTCGCCTTTTTATGAGTAAAGTGTAGAGAATATTTCTATTTAAAAAAAAAATGTTTTATTTTAGTAGCAAAGAAAACAGATAATTATTTGTAACTTAATACATAGTTCTTTATTTATGAAGTAGTAAAATTTAGGTAACAATAATTTAAAAAAGTAAAATTTAAGTTTTTTTCTGAAGTAAAATTAATGTTAAGTTAAATTAATTAATTAAGTTAAATTAAATTCTTGTACCTGTTAGGGGATTATTGGCAACAAATTTTTCACATTTCTCACTTTAAATTCAATCTATTTAAAGTTAGAGTAGAACGAGAATAACTAACTATATTGTTTTTCTCTCGTTGTTCGAGGAAGGATCTTCATCGTCAGAAGTTGAATAGCAATCTCGAACAAACCATTATTTTTTAAACACCTTTTTGAAGCTTAGAAACTATATGTATAATTTAATTAATTCAATATGCGATCTAAAATGCCGAATTTCACAATGGAAAATATTGTATAAAGTAACTCATCTCAAAAACACCACTTTCCATCAGGTGGGCCATCAACTTGTTTGCCATTCTATGTTGTATTTGTATGAATTTTTAACTTTCCTTTTGTACTATATAACTCAAAATTTTTTCGAAATCTCACCACACATGTAGAATAATTTTCGCCAGTAAATTAACGAACAATACCGTTATGTATCATACTACGGTAAGTCAGACAATAAACAATAAAAAAAACAATTAGTCACTTTCAACGGTGGGAAATATAACTTCATTAAATATTGTGCAACTTTAAAAATAATCATCATTAAAAACAGACACTTATTTATTAGATTTTAAGTTTTAATTTTCAGCATGGTCTTTTCTAAACAATAAATAAAAAAAAAACTATTTCAATTACATAGTTACTATGCCAATAGACAGAATAAAACTAAAAATTTATGCATTCAATTTTTTTTTACTTCAGTTTGCAACATTATTAGGAATTTTTACTTATTAAGGAAGTTGCCGTATCGTCGCAGCATAGAATAGGCCTCCGCTTCCTTTCCCGTGGATGTCGTAAGAGACGACTTAGCTAAATGGTTGAAGGATGGACAGCAGGATCCCTCTTAAAACATCACCAAAGCCTAACTACGGTCATCAACCTGTCTGCCAAGCGTGGCAACTATTGGCAAGACCTCTTATAGCGGAGGCCTATGCTCAACAGAGGAAAGTTAATGGCTGATATGGTGATGATGATGATGAAGGAATTACCACTAGTCTATATATTAAATGTATAGGTTATGTATCTCAACGTACCTTAACCTTTTAAATTGCCTTTTAATTGAATTATTTTCTAATGGCCCTGTACTTTGTCTCCGAAGTCGTCTCATACTTATTTTTTAATACTTTAAAAACATCAGAAACATTTTTTTTTTAATTAATCAAAAACATAATTTTGTATCCTAATAGATGTAAATTCATATCTAATCGTATTGTTACGTACACATATACACACACACACACACACACACAATCACAAAGAGAGAGTGAGAGAGACAGAGAGATAGGTATCAAGCTAAAAACTTTTTTCCATTTTACCACACATTTGACATGAGGTCACGAGGTTGCGTATCTTAGAAAGAAGGGCCATTTAAGAATGAATTAACTTCCAAGTTAACCAATTAGCTACCCAATTAATCAATTAGCAAGCAATTCGCATGAACTTTTCAAGTTATTGGAACACATTAGATTGATTCCTTACATAATTTGTACGCTTTTTTATGCTTATTTTGTTCAATACTTTTGATGCAATGTATCTGTGTTGTAAATAAATAGTAGATCTGATTGTAAATATAAATGTATAAGAAGCAATTGTGAAATAGAAATATATAATAAACCGAGTTATCTATATCATGGACTATTATAATATAGGTCTTATTAAATTAATTAAATTGTCTTAAAAAACACACTACTTTTTTGATAACATTAATGTCTGATTCCCAGTTTTACTGACCTGAAAAAAAAAATTCACAACTCTACAGACCACAGATTACACTTTCATTAAACCTCTTTCCCATTATCACTAGACAATGCTATAAATATATTTTTTTAATTTCTTAGGAATAACAAGACATTGGAGTAAACTCATCAGCGATAAAATGCTATAAAGCCTTTTTTTATTTACTAGGCTTCGGCGGACTTCATTCTGAACTCATCAGCCATGATCGCAGATTATACTATTCTAAATCTATGCATTAGCCAAAAAAAAAACACATTTACCATAAAGCAAAGATGTCTTACTGATAATCAAATTTTTTATTAATATACTGTGTACGTTATAACATCGTGCAAGACATGGACTAATCACGTAAACTATTACAAATAATTAATAAAAGTAATCGTAATTTATACATTAAACAAAAGATTTGATCGTGTGAAAATATCATTTAAAATTACTACATTCATTCGACTCCAAAAATATCATACAATGCAATAATTGTACAGTAAAATTATACCAAAATTTCAACTGTCACTCACATTACGGTACAATGCGCAGAATATAAATTCAATCACAATTTCAACATTACATAAATTAACGTAAGCTTCCTGACGCGCTTTGCCACCTGAGCGTAAAGGCGTAAAAGTGAACCATAGACAAGATTTACATTTTTACACAATAGAATTACCCATTACGTTGCCGTCTCAAAAATACGGAGTCATCGTAAATGGCGGACCAATAGCTAAAAGTATAATATTATCTCAAATGGCAGTAATTATTACTACAGTTCGATTACAGGACAATTTACTTCTAATATTTACGTCCGCCATTATGAAATATACAGTACAAATCGATCGGATTTCATTTTAATGATGGGCTATTAAGATATTATATTCTTTTTAGGGCCCAGTGGACTGTTTTGTGGGAAAGTGTTTTTGAGACGTAACACGGTTTAGTGATGTAACCTACGTCACAGTTTACAATCGATTAATCAACCGACAAATCTACAAATTGACTTACATGGCTACATGAATTTTAATATATTTGAATTATTATTTTGATATGATTAATGCAATGCTCTCAATAATTTATGGTTCTATTATTTGATTTTCAAATTAGACATGGAATTGGTTGCTTCCTGATGGATAGTTAAATTAATAACTATTTACCTACTACATTACTTCACTACTTGCTAATAGTAAATAAAGTAGAAGTAAATCATAGCTTACAATGAGACCCGCGGGTAGGAAGTGAGACTTAACCAAATACGACTGATCGAAACAAGCTCGGCTTTAGTTATATACGTCATCATATTAAAACGGTGACAGATATGAAGCCACCATAACCTCCTTCCCATCGGGGGAAAGGGATTATTAGTAATGGAGACTGAAAATCCCATTGCTAGCAATATACTCAACCAGGTGGATCTCCTCGCGGTTCCCCCTGAAAACTATCATGGTTAATTCCTGATGAATTCATCATGATGGGCTAACTGGCCTGTTTTCATTCTCATCTATCACCCTTCACTGGTGCTCCGCCAGCGTATCCCATTAGCCCAGGCGGAGTTACCATACCATTTTCACCCATCAAAAAAAAACCTCCTTCCTGTACTACTATCAGTACTACTTTTGATTTTATATTTTTCTATTTTGAATGAATTTTATTGACATTTATATACGTGTTGGGACGGAAATCATACTGGTAAACCTATTATATTTATTTATTACCGCTGCCCTTCCCTCCTACCAGCACAATTAATAACTACAAAGAGTTGGTCTTCCACCAATAATTGAATAAAGAAACGACATGCGATTAGCAAATGCTGACGTTATAAAATAAACCTACGTTCCAAATTTCAGCTTTCTAGACATAGTAGTTTCAGTGTGCGTTGATAAACAGTCGGACAAACAATTTTATAAGTATAGATGACAGTGTCAATTCGCATCGAACTTTTATGTCTGGCCGGCTCGAACCAAAATCAAACCTTGGTATTTCCTGAATTATATTTAATCAAACAAGCCATAAAATATATAGACATTACATTAATATAGAACCTGAACCGCATATTAGCCATCATAAAAATAATATGGTGAGCTATTCTTCTAGATTATTTTGTATTGTATTGAGTAACGACTAAATTAGTTCTTTTAAAGCTAGTAAGACGTATTCGCTTTACAATTGTTGTTTTGTATTAAAAACATACAAAACAAGTATAAGCAATGTGTAATACATTATATTGTTCATCGTATCAGCCTATCAATTGTCCACTGCTGAACATAAGTGACATAGAGGTATTGCGAGTAGTTGCCACGCTTGGCAAGCGGATTGGCAACCGCAGTTAGGCTTTGGAGATGTTTTAAGAGAGACGTTGCTGCCCATCTTTTTTTTTTTTATACAACTTAGAATGGCAAACAAGCTGACGGCCCACCTGATGGAAAGTGGTAACCGTCGCCTATAGACATGAGCAGTACCATAAACATAACAGAGTATACTGTTTCGCCCATGATACCCCCCATGCGTTGTCATTCCTGAGGACTCAGATGTTATTCCTCTGTACCCTGTAAATTCACGCCATATCCCACCCTTCAAACCGAAACACAGCCATGCAAACACAACTGCTTCACGGTAGAAACAAGAATGGGACAGAGGTACCCAAGCAATCGACTTTTGTACAAAGTCTCCCTCTGGTGTTTCCATCCCTCGCCTTAGCCTCCCTCATGGAGGTTTTACCAGTAGTTGCCTCGCTTGGCAAGCGAATTGGCAATCGCAGTTAGGTTTTGGAGATATTTTAAGAGAGACATTGCTGCCCATCCCTCGCCTTCCTTAGTCCCCTCTTACGTCCCAAAAAGGAAGGGATGGCCTATTCTACGCCAGGACCACACGACATTTGTATTGTTACTGAAAAGTAATTTAATGACTAAACGGATTTTAATAATATTTTAGTCACAGACAGATCGTGTTTATTAATAACAAATTCTTTTATATTTTTCCTAATCTATTTGATAGAAGTCAGGAAATTTAGCTTGTTCATAAAAATAGTAGATTAAAGTCCGTACTTCTTTATTTATAATGTAAATGTAAAAATGTGTTTGTATGTTTGTTACCTATTATTAACGCCATAACGGTGTAACCAATTGCTATAAAACGTAGTATACAAATACTAAATATATGGGATGAGTCAGATAAGACTATTTTTTATCCCAATTAGTGAATATATCCCAGTCACGTGGACAAAATCGCGGATAAACGCTAATAAATAAATTCATATAAAAGTTTAAATATCTCGACGATAAATATTTGTTAAAAAAAAAACTCTAAAAATATTTAAGTATATTTATAAATAACTACTTCCGAGTTTCAGATATACTAAAGCTCAAAATTACGCAAGACTTAACCTTTCACTCGATTAATAATTCAAATATTTATTGATCGAATTATTCGATTATTTAATTAAAAATTTGTGTTAGAAAATAAAACTACGATTTTGATATAATCATAATGTGTAACAGTTGTGGTGGAGACCGCACAACATTTAATTCCGTCCAAAGTAATAAAAATATTTCCAATCATAAATTCAAGTCATAAATATAAATAAAATAATAAGAGAACTTGACTGTGTGGTCCCGACAAAATATAGACTACTTTACCTGTGGGTGTCGTAGACGGCGACTTTTTTTTCTCATTTAAGAGTTTCCTCTTGTCGGTGCAACTTATTCATGCATCTTCTTCCAGCCAACTCTATCCCAGGCCATATCCTTGACCTCCCTATACGATATGACACCTAGTGTTTCTTTTATCTGTCCCGTACTCGGTCTTCCCCTACCTCTTTTGCCTTCTATTTTTCCTTCTACTATATTCTTTAAAAAATCGTCGTGTCGTATAAGATGGCCCAGCATTTTGCCTCTTCTATTCTCTATTTTTTAGTTTTTATTAGTATCATTAAAACATTTCTAATACAAATATTTCATTGTAAATTCATCTGTTTTTTTTAAACCACGAAGATAGCATACGAACAAACAGCTCGTCTATGGTAAACGGTCATTGTAACCTATGATACAACACTAGGGGTGTCACGTGCACGTTACCGACTCTGAAGTTATTAATAAGGCTCTCTATAAACATTCTGGCAACCCTATGACCACAGTATAAAGAACTACTTTATAACAAAGATAGCATCTACACGATGACGTGACTAAGTCACTTGATAAACGCTCGATGAACCGAATCATTTGTTTTCTTATAGAGCTTATACTAACATTGCTTCATATCTACATTTTTATACTATTTTAAACCTTATAACCTAATCCATACAGAGCATGTGTATTATCGCCGATGTAAAAATAAACTTGCAAGTAGATTAGTAAAAGTAAAATGCTTGAGCTTCTGTTAATCTTATTTTTAGGCATTTATTACAGCAGATTGTTTTGAAACGCTCTTTGCTTTCTCCGTTTACAACTAGACGTAATTGTGCTTATTTTAATCACGACCACAGATAATATAATACTGTTGATCACTACGATATCCTTATTAAATATTGTTAGCTGATCTCATCGCAAAATTATAATTTTATAACGAAGAAATGTAAATAAAACCGATCAAAAATTTATGTATACTTTTTTGCTTTACACTAGACGCATCAGTGTGCATTTAAGTCACTACTATCTTCTTACTATACATTATTAATTAGTTTGTTAAATAAGATATTTATCAAAAATTTATTTAATTAAATTCTGACTACCCCACTAATATAGTTTTTTCTTTTTCTTTATTGTAAGAACATTTAATTTTAAAAGTAATGTACAAAGGCGAGCTTATTTCTATTAAGAGATAGATTCTTCCAGCAAACAAGTATAGGTATAGAATAATTATAGTTGTATCAGAAATTACAGTTATGAAGTATCTATTTATTTAAAATAGTTATTATTTTTTTATACAACTTAAAGTGGCAAACAAGCTGACGGCCCACCTGATAGAAAGCGGTAACCGTCGCCTATAAACATGAGCAGTACCATGGACATAACAGAATATACGCCCATGCAGGCAGAATTTCGCCCATAATACCCTCCATGCTTTGTATTGCGTACCCAGTAAATTCACGCCATATTCCACCCTTCAAACCGAAACAGCCATGCAAACACAACTGCTTCACGGTAATTATCAATTGTAAAAATATTAATGCTTTTTTTTTTTTATTAAATTGATTTATTAAAATTTTTAGAAAGGATTAAATTCAATTTTATTAAATATAATAATGTAGAAAAATATTTTTAACATTTAGATTTTGAATCGACCCCATATTTAAATTTCCATTTACTGAGCATCTATGGTACATATATTGGCGCATATCGCGTTATTATTCTATAGTATTTTTAAGGGGTGAAAATGGAATGGCAACCCCATCTACGCTATCGGTGTACCTACACTTGCGAAGTACCAGCGAGCATTTCTTATAGGCGAGTATGAAAGCAGGTCAGTTAGCTCATCGTGATAAAATCACATCCACAATAATCCACCACGTTGATTTCCAGGGAGAACCGCGTAGAGGTCGACCTGATTAGGTATATTGCTAGCTATGGGGTTATTAGAGACCATTACTAACAATTCCTTTCTCTTAAAAAATATGCTGTGATATAGTAACGTAAGAAAACGACTCACCAAAAAAAAAGTTCTTGACACGGGCAACCTTTTCCAAAGATAGACTGGGAGATAATGCTGTATTGTATTAAGTTAGTTTTCTGTAACAAACATTTTTTTGTAAACTTTGTTATAATATAAATATGTTTTATTTAAGTAAACTTGTTTTATTATTATTCAAGTAAACATTTTCGAATAGTCATTTTCTGGGGGGAAAGGGATTGTTAGCAATGGGGTTTGACAGTCCCATTGCTAGCAATATACCTTATTAGGTGGACCTCCACGTGGTTCCCCCTGGAAACCATCGTGAACAATTCTCGTTGAATTCATCACGATGGGCTAACTGACCTGCTTCATCCTCACCTATCATCCTTCACTGGTGCCCCGCCGGTGTATACCGATAGCGCGGGTGGGGTTACCATTCCATTATCATCCATTAAAAAAAAATAGTAATTTTCTTATGAATCTACCGTCCAGTTCGGAATGCAATTTTAATTAAAAACAACGGACAAGAAACACAGCTCTTGCTTTGTTGGTTAATAAAGTATATGTATACAAGTAGACAGACAAGTAAGTATGAGAGATCAACAAGTATATTGAGTCATAATTATAGAAAGGATCACTCGATCAGATGGCCAGTTATGCAAAAATTTACCACAGCGTTGCAGAAACTAATGATGACTTAAATTGGATGTTTCGCGTACGTTTTTCGTAATATTTTTAGAGAAATTCTTAATTGCATTTTTAAAATCTTACCTACATATTCGTATTGGATTCCAATTAGTCTTACCTAATAATTAAATATCAATTAATTGATAGTGTTCACCTAGAAAAATCTAAATATAGATTAGTCTGTCGATTGTGCTGATACTTTTTTTCTATAATACTTGGAAAGGCTAACTTGGAAAAGCTCATGGCTCACCTTATGGAAAGCGATAACTGTCACCTGTAGACAGCATCACGGACATTAGAGAGTACATTGTAATCCCCATGTTACCATTTTACCATTCCTGAAGACGATATTATACTATCGATAACTAAAGTGACGTTTGGCTGACTCGATACCTATTTTTTACATTCAGTGCATTCGTTTACAATCTGAGCCTTCGGTATAATGTAATAATTATATATTTAATATTTATTTATTCAAATATCGAACACAGAATCATATATCAAGTTTTTTCTTTATTTAAATCATTTCATCTACTTTTTTGTACGGGACTAGAGACCGATTTGTTTGCACTCGAAGTTGCATAAAAAAAAAACTAAATGAGTGGCGTCATAATGAGACGCCGTTGACGAGCTTATTAGCGTAAACGATAAAGACGTCATGTAATCGTGTAATATCAACAAATTACAGGCACACGAGTGACGGGCAATAGAAAGCGGTGTGATAAATTTCTAAGAGGTCCCTAGCTGTTTGCTGTTTAGTAGATAGATAGGTACATAGCAACGCATAGTTTAACTTAAGATTGATTGATTGATCTTCGACTGCATACATGTTTCTTTACACCAATAAATTGTTTTCCCAATATCATTGTACACTGAGGCTTTGCTTGCTTGGTTTACACTAGAAATTGTCATGTGTTAATCCAAGATATAGTTCACTGCATACGAGTAAGTGTCGTAAAAAAGACTATGAGAACATAATACTAATGTATAACAAAAGGATAATACAGAAGTAGTAGAAGGAAGATTTGAAATAAAACTCAGTACCGAGTCACGTGACCAATATGCCAAATGGTAAACATCATCTTTCTTTTCTCTTTGAGGAGGGATCCTTACCCAACAGTGGGAGTGTTAATAAGTTTCTATGATTACGATCTATGTATTGTATAATCATTTCATCATATCAGCCGTTAACTGTCCATTGCTGAACATAAGCCTTTCCCATAAGGGAAGTTTCGCCAATAGTCGCCGCGCTCATTTTAAAAGGGCAGCTACCAGCTATACTTTTTCCATTAGATTCCTTTAGTCGCCTCTTACGACACTCACAGGAAAGGAAGGAAAGGTTTATATCTATCATACTGATTGAATAACAATTTTTTACAAGTTAAATGAGGCCATTTTTGTTGTCGTAGGAAGTGACAATAGAAAAACTCGCACTAGCCACTTTCATTGATAAGGAAGCGATTAAAGTGTAAGTGCTTGGTTCAGTTCAATAACCAGACCTATAGATTCCACAGATCTGATCTTAGATACAATACAATGGTGTCAAAGTAGTTTTTATTATTAAAAATCTTAAATTAATAATTATCTTTTTGGGTCTCATGCTCATTAATTTTGTTAAAATTGAACGTTTTAATCTACTTCAAGAGATTGCAATAATATCCCAGAAAATGTTTTTTTTTTTTACAACACAGTGTGCAAACGAGCATGCTGCTCACCTGGTGATAAGTGAGTACCGCCGCCCATGATCACCCACAATACTAACGGCATTGCAGGTGTGCTGCCGACCTTATTATTAAAAATCAATATTGATCACAGCAATCGATCACTATTTATTTATAGGCTATAATAATTGTTCTATTGTTAAATGAAAATCTTCCCTTACTTTCTTACACTTTTCTTTACCCATACTAGTCACTCACTGTTCTCTAATAAATCCTTCCCATTCGCTATTATCCACGAGGTCTATCTCGATTCTGTTTGTCAAAGCAGAGAGTTCCATATATTGCATTTATTTACGCATTATTATATATTATTATAGTATTTATTGCAGATATCGTAAGAAGCGACTTGAGAGAACGAGAGATGAGCAGCAGCTTCCCTTTTAAAATATCTCTAAAAGCCTAACTGCGGTTGCCAACCTGCCTGCTAATCATGACAACGGCTGGCAAAACTCTCCTTGTGGGAAAAGCTTATGTTTAGCAGTGGACAGTTACTCAGAACGGCTGAAATAATATGGTAATAACAATTAAAAATAAAATTTTCTTAAAAAAAAATAACATAACTGTTCAAATATAATAAATTATTATTATAATTTTTAAATGGGTACAGTAATTATAAGATTACAACAAGCAAGAGACGAAACAGGCAAATCACATAAATTAGAAATAGTACATTCTCTCACATGATATAATATGGTGTTTTATGGCGCACATACGAGGAAATTATAGCACAGCTCGTTTACTTACTCCGTTGTAAGTCTATATAAGTTGTTACATAACTTTATTTTTAAGACTGATGAAGTCAAGTAATATATTTAATGTATTTACTCATAATTTAATTTATCGGATAGGAAATTATAAAATCTCTATTTTATCTCGATCGTTATGCTTATCGACGATTTGTCTAAACGCTTATTACATTTTAATGCTCGTAAATTTATTTTGAATAAACTTATGTTTTACTACTGTTTTTTGTTTCTATTAAGAAAATTTTAAATTCCATTTTTAAACATCGAATTTTATTTTACATGAAATTAAATTTAAATAATTAAATTTGACATAACTAGATAGAGTAAACTACGTTCCATTTGCAAAAATTGTAAAGGTAATAATTGATTTTCGCACATAATATCTTCTCTTGGAAACTTACTGTTTTCTCTTTTTTCGGGGAAAAATAGTCACTTTACAAACTGATATGACATATGGATACATAATCTATATATGTATTGCAATAATTTATTCCGTTTAACAGTTTACAGCACCTAATGCATATATATTAATAACACATGTAATACATATGAAATCATCTTAGCAAATCACAAATTTTTACTAGAAATCACTAGATAATGACAGATACATAATAGTAGATCTAATCTAATCTAGATATTCTTGATGATTTCATTGTGCATATATAATTAATATTACAAGCTAAGGCATTGACCGCTGTTAGATCACAGTTAGGTAATGTAGCGAACAAGAATCTGATAATAATAGGTTCCATCAAAGGTTACTCTTTGTGTAATATAAAATTTGATTTCGACCTAGTTTCGCTGACCGTCATTGTAATTACTTCCAACTTTCGGATATTAGTTTCTGATTCAAGTTCAATCCTCAAAAATGCTCTCTAAATCGATTTAAAAACGACTGGCCATGTGCCATTGGGACTCGCACATCGAAGGGTAAAAAAAAATTGTTCAAAACGAAATCTACCCAATAAATGAACTTAACATTTTGTTCGTCAAAAAAAAGTCATAAATCGTACCATAAAAGTCCAAAGGAATGATATTTTGACACTTAATATTTTTAAACGATTGATTTAAACGATATTATGTAATTTACCAGAGGGAGACTTTGTACAAAAGTCGATTACTTAGGTACCTTTTTTTTTATACAACTTAGAACGGCAAACAAGCTGACGGCCCTAATGAAAAGTGGTAACCGGCGCCTATAGACACGACATAACCTTCAAGAAAAGAGCATATTCCTTTTTAAAAGGCCGGCAGCACACCTGCAATGCCGTAGGTGTTGTGGGTGATCATGGGCGGCGGTAGTCACTTACCATCAGGTGAGCCGCATGCTCGTTTGCCCCCTGTGTTGTAAAAAAAAAAAAAAAAAAAATACCAGAGTATACTGTTTCGCCCATGATACCCCCCATGCGTTTCCATTCCTTCATTCCAAATTTCGGAAAATATTTCATAGTAGGCCCTCAGAATATTTTTTTTTTATACAACTTAGAATGGCAAACAAGCTGACGGCCCACCTGATGGAAAGTGGTAGCCGTCGCCTATAGACATGAGCAGTACCATGGACATAACAGAGTATACCATTTCGCCCATGATACCCCCTATGCGTTGCCATTCCAGAGGACTCAGATGTTATTCCTCCGTACCCAGTAAATTCACGCCATATCCCACTCTTCAAACCGAAACACAACCATGCAAACATAATTGCTTCACGGTTGAAACACGAATGGGAAGCAATCGACATTAATGCTATTTTTTTGTAATTAGGGTATTTTTTTTTAATTCTAGCCCATATCATTACACTAAGCAAAGACCTCCCTTTTATGGCTCATCAACCAATTTCAAAAGAAGGTGTTTCTTAATTATATTCTTTTATGTTTTTTACCTCATAACTCCGTCAGTCCTAAACGATTTTTGAAAATTCATTTTTTATCTGAAAGGATATACTTATAGGTTAGTTTCATAGAAAGTGTATCAAAATCGGTTTAGTGGTTTAGTTTTAAAATCAGAATAACTAATGTTACCACAAGTGAAGTCTATTTTTTATGTAACATAAACTTTAATTATGTCTCCTGCATTACAATCCATCATTTTTACCTGATTTATCAGTTCAGTAATTATCATAAAAAAAAAAGTAAGCAACGTGAACGTAACTATCAATTACTAAAAGGGAGTGCGTTTGCACATGATATCGGTGGCGTTGCTCCACTAACTTAGAAAGTACCAGTGAAACCGAAGCAGCGGGGAAAGGTGACAATATTCTAGTACTTTTATTAACGTTGACTATTAAACGGAGCGATCGACAGTTAAATATTAACCAAGCCCTTATTTTATATTAAGTTAACTATAATTTTAAAATTGATAGAATTTTAACTTTTTTTATTTAAAAAACAATTAATAAACTTGACGAATACTGAATTTAGTAACATTTTACAAATTCCACATTAAAAAGTTTAAAATACTGTATTGACGATAATATAATTCATAGACCTAGTAGTAATTTGTATGGAACTTTACCCATATTAATATATTCTAATAATTACATTACATAAAAAAAGACCTTAAAACATTTAAATATAGCCCTTGTATAATTTTGGGTATTGTTTTATCGATCGCAGTTAATTATATATATAATTGTAAAGTAATATTTAGTCGTCAGTAGTAGAACTTATACAAAAAGAAACTGTGCATGGGCATCTCTTTATCGTATTTCTGGAATCTAATTTTCCAAAATAAATTATTGTGTCAATTATAAGATTAAATCGAAAGAATTAGTATCTTCTGGCGCTTTCTATCAGTTTAAGAATGTAAGTCAAAATACCAGTAATCAATGTATTTAATCGAATTTTTTTAATCTAACTTCGGCTCGAAAGAATCCCTTTATTTCTTTCTTTCGAGTTAAAAGTATAACTAGAAAGAATTAGTATAATATTTTATAACTTTCTATAACTTTAATAATTTAGCCCAAAATAACTTTCAAACTAAATAATTAACTGGAAATAATTAGTCTTTATTTCTCTATTATTTAATCTTTTTTTTTTTTGTTTTCTCTTCATTTAAGAATTTAGCTCTAATTAATAGTATTGCATCACTATCTCTTAAATTAAAAGAAATATGTAATTTATATTAAATGGTGTTAAAACTTAATTTATTTTTAAATTAATATTTTATAAATTACATTACATTATGTTATTGGTAGCTCCAAGCAGATAGCATAATTATACGGATACACAGTCCGCGGTGAAACGGAAATTAGTGTATCAAAACATGATTATACTTCTTTGGCATATAAATGATTACAATAATAACGCTTTTTACTATCAACTACCAAACGTCAGTCACCAGTAGTACTACAATTCACTAGTGGCAGTTAATTTAACAACATAATCATACAGTTTAACACAGTAAGGTAATTATTAGTAGACGCGACCGAAAAAATTATACCCGTGTGCACGAATCTTTAAAGACTCTATGCAATGTCTGAATAAAAGGAGAAATTATATTTTATTTTTAACAACAAAAACTATTACATTAAGAATCATTAGAATAATTTATTTTTTAAAAACTTACACAAATAACATTTGCTTTCCTAATTTGTCTAAACTTGATTATTCATACATTTATATATGTATTGCCTACACATATAAATAACTTGCAATACCTATGTTTTTAATGTATAATGATAGATCTCTATATGTTACTTATATAAATAACTTACAAAAGAGATATAGACATATAGACACTTTTTCTTTTGTGTTTTCAAGGTTGACTGGAAGAAATTCCTTCAAGGGATAAGTCCGTCTGTGTACATTTTTGTTATAACATAATATCTATACTTTGGGAGGAATGGGATTATTGGTAATAAGGACTAATGGCCCTATTGCTAGCAAACCCTGTCAGGTCGACCCCCCACGATTCCCCCTGGAAACCATCGTGATTCATACTTGTTGCATTCGTTACAATGGGCTAACTGACCTGCTTTCATGCTTATCTATCATCTCTCACTGGTGCCCCGCCAGTGTATACCGATAGCGCAGGCGGGGTCACCATTCCATTATCATCCACTAAAAAAAACCTAACATCTATACAATAAGTGAATAAAAAAAGCATATAAAAAAAAACAAGAGACCTAACAATAGCTTAATAATTTATTTTCAAAATTAGATAAAACATACAGATAAACAGAAAGAGAAATTAAAATAAATTTTGGAACGCAAAGTTGAGTTCACTAAATGCTGTCATAATAGCTGCATTTGGTTAATATCTAATAGTTTATATTATATAACGGGTCTGGCAGACAGGCAACCATAATCACACATCTTTAAAATTTGACATATAGAAAGTTTTAGATATTAAGCACAATCATTTAAGAAATAAATCCTAAGTAAGAAATATTTGTCAAATCACATTTTGTTTCACTGTAGTTACTCTTTTCCATTCCTTTGTAATTTTTGGACTAGATTTGTCATATTTCCTTGTGTGTGTTATGTATGTATTTATATGTGTATGTTTATATATTTTGTATGTATATTATATATATAGTAAGTAGTTTAATGAATTATATGTATTTGTTATTTTTGTGCATTACAGGTTTTTGTATTTTATGCACGAAAAATTATTAATTCACTCTTGCGCCACCTGACCATTTCTATCTGTTCTCCTTTAACCAAAAGTTGTCTGTAAGAGATTGCTCTAGCGATGAGACCGCCTTTTGTACCTTTATGTGTATATTTCAATCTGTATTTATGTTACTGTATTTCATTTGAATTATTCACTTGTCATTGTATATTTATGGTGTGTATTTATGGAGCAAATAAAGAGTTAAATAAATAATTAAATGTGATAAATTTTATCCTTAAATGACAGGTAGGATCTATGTTACTCAATCATGCTTGTTTAAGCTACTTTTTTTTATGAAAGTGATCTCATCGTCTTCGGAATCAAGTCAGGTTTATTGGCCAGACGTAACATATTCTTCACTAAGAATCAACTACGATATTTCTAGAAAGGATCACAATACAAGGTGACCTGATGGAGTATATTACTAAAAATGGGACATATTTCTTTACGGGATGAAAATAGAATGTTAATCCCTTCCGCATATATGTTGGTAGGGTACAAAAGAGTGATAATAGATAGGTAAAAATCAAATCAATTAGCTCATCATGACGAATTTAACATGTTATCTACATAATATTATTTTCCTGTTCAACCTACCTAGTCGAATTACAAAAGAGTCTATTGATAGAATCGTTATCGCTCTCGAGTTCATGAGATAGAATGTGATGTCTCGTTCTTTCTCATGTGAACGCTGGACGAATCGATTCTGTTCATAGATTCGTTTGTACTTTGTTTAGGGAGATTAGAATAATTAAAAGCAAAAAACAATCTTGTTAAAGATTTATCTCTGTGAGTGAGTGAGTGTAAGTGAATGTACAAAAGTATATAAATAATTTTAATATCGGTTAATAATTTTCAAAGATATCACTTTTTTGTAAATTACATAAAAAAGTGTACAGGTCTGACTATAATTAAATGCAGTTTTCATTTACGTGTAGGTTCTTGATGCAAAGAATTTATTCCTACATTACAAAGGTCATAACTTATATATATATGGCTATAACGTAACAACTGTAAATAAGCCACTAAGCTATAACTTTAATATAATTATTTAAAATTCTTATTTAGCATTATTTTAATCAACAGATATTTTAATTGCATATCAATTAAATATATGTATAATAAAGTAATTAAATAGTCACGACCTTCTCACCGCAGGTACAAAATGAGAACCATAAGTTATACATAATTAAAAACATTATGGTAATGCAGTTATATGATAGTAATTACTACTGTCACTGTTTTAATTGATACATTATTTATAGAAATTGTTTTTAGGTTATGTTTACATACCATCGCCATATTGGTTTTTCTTATAAATTAATTCTTGGTTTATTATGTGTAATTAATTTATGTAAAATGATTTTTTACATTATCGATGATTTTTTGTTAAGCCGCTGATGTGGCAAACGTACATATAGCCCGCCTGATGCTAAGCGGTTACCGTAACCTATAAATTGCCTGTAATACTAGAAGCATTTCATCCTTGTTTCTTACCCTGTAGAAACAGTTCGAAATATAATACAATAACAATTTCTCTCAACACAATTAGTTAATAAATATTTTTAAATACACAATTGGGACTTAACGCGATGAAAAAGCTTTTACAGGTATATAGTACCTACATACCTGCTCCTTTATTGCCGACGTTTAGACGTGGATTGCACCACGTCGTTGTCACGACAGGACCATAGCGTTAAGTCCCGATTGAGTATTTATTACTTAATTAATAAATAATCAACAATTTAACATAAAAGAATCTAAATAATCCTAAATATAAGATATTGATTTAAGAATTACATGAACACACATACTAAAAAATCACAGCATCTTACAACATTTTTACCCCATGTTGAGAGTGCTCATAGTCACTTACCATTACGTGAACCTTTGAGCACGTTTGGGCCCTATGTTCTAATAAAAAAACTACACATTTTTTTTAAAGTACCTCTACATCTCATGAATACGTTATACTGCGTATAAGCTCAACTTAGTCCTCGCTTACAGCCACAGTGTCCATATACCCCATAAACACGCACTTAAAGAGCCAAAAAGATCAACTAAATGCTCTTTAAAACTTCAAAGATCCAAATTTTTATGTACAAAGAGAAATGTCACTGAATTTTGCTTTTAATGAAATATATTAAAATATTTCTGTTATTGACATTTCTTATAATTATATTAATTACATGAATCGTTTTCTATAATCGTATGAGTCATTAACTGTCCACTGCTGAACATAGGCTTCCTACCATAAGGGGGATTTTGCCAGTAGTCGCCACGCTTGGCAGGCAGATTGGCAACCGCAGCTAGGCTTTTGGTGATATTTTAAGAAAGACGCTACTATCCATCCCTCGACCATTATGTTCCCTTAGTCGTCTGTTACGATATCCATGGGAACGGAAGAAGAGACCTATTCTATGCTGGGACCACACGTCGAATCGTTTTCCATGTAAATTAATATTTAAAATTGTTCAGAATCATTTACCACGTAAAAGGTTCAGAGTGATGATAGATGATTATATGATACATCATCATCATCATTACTATCAGCCTTTAACTGTTCACTGCTGAACATAAGCCTCCCCCTTGGGAGGTTTTTCCAGTAGTTACCACGCTTGGTAGGCAGATTGGCAACCGCAGTTAGGCTTTAGAGATGTTTTAAAAGGAACGTTTCTACCCATCTCTCGCGCTCCCTTAGTCACCTCTTACGACACCTACGAGAAAGGAAGGGATATATGATTATATACATTATATAATATATACAGGGTGTCCAGTAATGAATGGACAACCTTGAAACGTCTTATAGTTCAACTTATGGCCGTCCTAAAAAAAATACGAAACAAAATATATCATAAGTAGTACCTTTGTTTAAAGAAAAGTCAAATTTTTTTACATTCTTTTATTGTCCTGATCACTATGACCAGAAATGAATGAATTCTATTGGTTTTTTGTTGTTTTGTTATTATACACTAACTGTGCTGATAGATAGAAAGTGAATAGTATGACTAGCTATTGCAGTTTTTTTTTTAATACGCAAACTAACTTATTTCGAAAAATATGCAAAAAAAAATTTTTTAGTAAAGTTCAATCCTCTTGGGTGACCAATGCGTGCATATTTAAATAGAAGTTATCCGAATTATCAGAATTTCCTTTTAAATCATACGATCCCTTTGTATAAAATAACACATAAGTCCTCTGGAGTGACAATACTTGAGGAATGACTCAAACATCACCGTGTATTCTGAAAAGTATCATACTACTTTTATTTTCTTCCAGTGGGTCGTGAGCTTGTTTACTATTTCAAATCTCATAAAAAAGCACTATGTTTTGACATCACACTACAATCTTTACCAAGTTTAGGCTTGGCCGTGGAACTGTTACGTGTTACAGTAGTTCGTTCCATAACGGACCTTCTGCAGCCGACGAGCCACGCGTGAACCATTAGACACCTGCGTATATGTTATGCGATGTAAATCACACATTGTGCAACTCACTATCGGCTCATCGCTCAAAATTAGTATAACAACGAAAACTTGCGAAACGAGATCAATTTCGCAATCTTTCGTCTGCAAAGTCGTGGTTGTATTTAAATTAAACTATGATGCATTGTTTATGGCGGAACATGGAAAAAAAGTTTTATTTGGAAAAAGAAAAAAAAAACTACAGATATAGTGCGAATTTGTAGATGGTCTGCGCTATCGCTATACATTCCAAAAATTGCAAAATAACAATATTACGTATCAAAGGTTAACGTCCTAAGTTTATAAATAAAAGGCGCCCTCTGATGTCAAGGGTTTCTAATCCGGCGTCGTTGTAGATGGCGCGCATTAACTAAATACCAATATCTTCTCTAAACAAACCCACACAAATGAAGCTCTGAGAATAAACTAGTTTTCTATAAGGCATGGATTATATCCTAAAGGAGCAGTTCCAGTTTTATCAAGAAATAACTTCAATTACGCACAACCTCTCTTAAAGTTTTCTATATCAAAAAGGTAATTGACAAGTACACCGACATGGACAGGTGATTCAATTCAATGTACGTATTAGCATATCAATCATTTATTACTGAGTCCTCAGGGATGGCAACGCATGGGGGGGTATCATGGGCGAAACAGTATACTCTGTTATGTCCATGGTTCTGCTCATGTCTATAGGCGACGGTTATCATTTTCCATCAGGTGGGCCGTCAGCTTGTTTGCCATTCTAAGTTGTATAAAAAAAAGCTTGTGTTAGAAAACGTTTTTAAATACTGACAGCCCACCTGATGGAAAGTGGTAACCGTCGCCTATAAACATGAACAGTACCATGGACATAACAGAGTATACTGTTTCGTTCATGATATCCCGCATGCGTTGCCATTCCTGAGGACTCAGGTGTTATTCCTCTGTACCCAGTAAATTCACGCCATATCCCACCCTTCAAACCGAAACATAGCCATGCAAACACAACTGCTTCACGGTTAAAACACGAATGGGACAGAGGTACCCAAGCAATCGACTTTTGTACAAAGTCTCCCTCTGGTAAAAGATATAGAAATTATGAGACAAATATGGAAGTTATAAAGGAATCACTCATAACTATTTATCACGCAAAATTTTATGAAAAAGTTGACCCGTTTTTCTCGAAGCATTCCTATGGAGACACTCTATTTATATAATTTAAGACATATATGTATATATATACTATGGCATATTTGCAGATTCTTATTTAGTATAACATTACAATTATTCGAATCTGCAAACTACAATAGCAGTTTTTATTTCACTCAACGTGATTATTCATATGTTTTTGACATAAACACAATGTACGGATATTTATCTTTGTTAGACACATATCATCATATTATTTGTTGTAATCTTTTTTATTTCATCACATTCTGTTTCGTACGCTGAAACTCGAGGCACATTAGCTGTATACGAGTTTTTGACAAGTCAGATATTATCTAACTTGAAGATTGATGCGACTTAATACGCTGCCATGGCTTTTATTACGTTATTGTTAGTTACAGATCACCACCCAAATATCACATCAGAGGAATATCTGCGTCAGTGGTTCCCAAACCTTTCTGCGCCATCAATTACTTTAAAAGAAAAATACTGAATATTATGCAATGTGTGCTAATCAATAAATAAATACCACGTTCAGTAGTCTTATTTTTATTGCACGTCAAATGGGTTCAGAGGGTCTACCATGAAATGTTATCTGAAATTTCGTTATCAAACAAAACACATATTTCATGTTGAAAATTATTACAAAACACGAAATGGAGTCCGAAAATTCGGAATTTTATTTCATAGCAAAAATAGATAATGATCAGGGGGATCATTATCAATCGCATGTGTCTTCCATGCCTTATTCTATAATTTTATAAACTTTATCTATTAGTCTTATACTTTCGCTCTTGTTATAATAAGATTGATCGATTACATGTTAATTGATCATAGATTTCCAAATCTATAGTACACGACACTACCAAATATTTCAGAATAATAATTTTAAATCTTTATAAGTAACTAGTTATTGGCCGTTACTTCATACGCGTGATCGTCGTATTTTGATTACATTAAAAAGTTCCCTATATCCTTCAGTATCTTAAAGGCTATGTAAATATCAAAAATTGTGAGCATTGTTTTTTTTAAATGAGTGAAAATGGCATGGTTACCTCGCCTCCGCTATCGGTATACTCTGGCGAGGTACCAGTGAGAGGTGTAGGTGAGGATGAAAAGGCAGGTCAGTTAGCCGATCGTAACGAATTCAACGATAAATTAGTCACGATAGATTCCAGGGGGAACAGCGTAGAGGTCGACCTGATAGGATATATTGATAGCAATGGGGATTAAACTCCCCATTACAAACTATTCCTTCCCCCCAGTGAGCATTGGTTAGATCGTAAAGGCGGCAATATATAATTAACCAATTTTTATATTTAAAATATTTATAAGGTTTTAAAACACTTGCATTTGTTCCTCTACAAGATATTTTATTATTTTGATTTTAAAACGCATCCATTTCCAGATTGCAACACCAGAGACGTTACTCGAGCGTTGCCTATCCTTGCAGCTCGAAGTTCTTGAATGACATAACAGTAACCTATAATATAACCCCTGAGTTATAATATTTGTAACATAAAATCGGAAGTTAGTTACGCGTGTGTCCATCAAACGGATATAGGATGTTAGCACAAATTATATCACTCGTTCCAAGTGACCGAAACAAAGGAGCCGGCCCAATGGCATCCATACTTACACAACGTATTACATACTGTTATCCAACCGTTCCACTCGGACGGTCGCCATTTTGGACATTATAAAATAGTCGGACTACCTCATCCGTGTTTAAATCACATAAATCACACTAAATATTTTAAATACACAATCGAGAAAATCGTTAAATACAGAGGGAAATGGATTGTTAGTAATGGAGTCTGATTTCCAACGTAGAGAGTTGAGGTTGCTTTGCAACATTTTCTCTCTTCTTACTAGTTCCCTTATCACCAGAATACACTTGAAATGTACATTCAAATATCTCTGTGATTCTCATACTTAATACAAAAAATAAATACAAAAAAGTGTTATCGTATATAATCTATAAGTATGTAGGTATATTTATATATGTATATTTATATTTGTATGTATGTATGTTTATTACATATTTGTATATTTATGTAATATTTGTTTAATGTATTCATGTATGTATATTTATATAATCATAATGTGCAGTAGTTCTCTATTGTATGTGTTGTAATTTTTTCACCGCATAATAAAATTTCTGTTTAACTAAAGGTTGACTGGGAGAGAATGCTATATAGTATTAAGTCCGCCTTTTGTACCAGACATTTTTTTTTGTAATGTGGCCAATAAAGAATAAATAAATAAAAATAAATAAATTTCCCTATAACTAGCAATACAACCTATCAGATCGACCTCCACGCGATTCCCCATGGAAACTACCGTGATTAATTCTAGTGGAATCCGTCACGATTGGCTAACTACCTGTTTTTTCTTCCTCACCTATCATCCTTCACTGGTGCCCCGCCAGCGTATACCGATAGTGCAGGGTTACCATTCCATTATTACACATTAAAAAAATTATTAAATACCCGCGATGGCTTTGTAGGTAAATAGTACCTATATATACTTGATTCTTTATTGCCGACGTTTCAACATGGACTAACCACGACGTGGTGCAAACCACGTCGAAACTAAAATTAACAATCACACTAAAATTTGTGTACATAAAAGTATAAATAAATAATTTTCTGTATTAACATACTTTTATCATATACCATAATGGCAGGTCGATCTCCACGTGATTTCCCCTGGAAACTATCGTGCTGAATTCCAGGCCTTTTCATTCTCACTGGTGTCTCGCCAGCGTGTACCGTTAGCGCAGACGGGGTAACTATTCCATTATTGTCCTCAAAAAGAACATAGTACTGATTGTCGACATTTGATGGAACTTTGTACTAAAATACATATTTTGTTAATTACTTTCATGTAGTTAATAAAGTTATTTAAAATAATATTAATAATATTATAAAACACTCATACTTCTCAATAAAAAAGTATCTTATGTTGTTAATATAATAAAATCTGTATATGGAAGTTACGAGTACGAGATAAATAAAAGGAAGGGGTGGCCTATTCTATACTCGGATAGCCGTGTAGTCCGAGTATAGAATGGGCCACCCCTTCCTTTCCCGTGGCTCTTGTAAGAGGTGACTAATAGAACATAATGATCAAGGGATAAGCAACAACATCCCTCTTAAAACATCACTAAAGCCTAATTACAAGAAAATGGCAAAAACCCCCAATAGAAAGAGGCTTATGTTCAGCAGCGGACAGTTAAAGGCTGATATAAAAATATATAGAAAATATACTAACGGCTTAACCAATTACTATAAAATTTTGTATATGGAATAGAGAAGTATATAGGCTGCTATTTATCCCGGTCAGTAAACATACCCCGGTTACGCGGACGAAGTCGCGGGAAAAAGCTAGTATCAAATCATTTCCAGTGACGCTGGTGAATTTCATATAGAGTGTGTAAGCATGGAACGCGATAGCATATTGTCTTGTACCCAGTTAATCTAGAAATGCAGCTTTCACAGGAAAAGGAGTATGTTTAGGTTTAATAGTACCGCTGTAGACACTTCCACTATTGCGCAATTCTGGGCCCTACTAGGAAGTTATTTATTTACTACACGAGTACATAACTGGATAACTGGTACTCTTACAACTTTTGTTGAATCAACGGAATGTTTTAAACTATGGTGGCGATCAAGCATACGGCCCGTCTGATGGTAAACGGGGTTGCTGCAGCCTATGGACGCCTGTAAAACCAGGGTAAACCATGTATTTTTGGATTTAATAATAATAATATTTATTAAATCCAAAAATACATGTTTCAATTTTACATTTCTTCCCAAAACTTCACACTAGGATTCCCTGAAACAAGAAATAAAGAATACCTTAATACGTCTTTTTTGAAAAACTTGAGTATCTTCAGAAAGGACGTATTAATAATATTGCGTCTTCAGGGAAAGTCTCGAAAAAAAAACATTTATAAGATCACCAACATAATATAAAGTAAATCATTTAAACAGATTACACTGGTGGATTAGGTCTAACTGTTCTTATATTTATAGATAACCACAGCATGAATTAATAAAGGAATTAAATTTGTACTATATTATTATTTTATTGCTAAATATTAACATTATTTACCTTATAACTAAATAAATTATATAGTCATAAAATAATCATATAATAAAATATTATATAGGCAAATAATTTTGATCCTCAAGTTCATTACAGTTTTAAATATACTTCTTCAATAATTAAGACTGTGTTTTACATAAAAAACGACTCATTTATGGATAAACCAATTACTTTTAATTTAAAAGATAAACAGACAATACGATTTTGATAAAATTTCTATTGTAATTTAAAAATACTAATCTGAAAGTATATCCTTTTTAAGATAAAAAAATATTTTTTCAACAACTAACGGAGTTATGAGGTAACAAATATAAAAAATATAACAACCGAATTAAGGGCCTAAGAATTAAGAAAAGAAGGATCTTTTTGAAGTCGGTTGAAAAATTTTAAAATATTAAGTTAAAAATTTTATCTAATATACTTAAAATTCTTTTTTTTTATACAACTTGGAATGGCAAACAAGCTGACGGCCCACCTGATGGAAAGTGGTAACCGTCGCCTATACACATGTGCAGTACCATAGACATAACATATTCGATTTGTTCTCGAGATTTTAAATCGAAAATTCTTTTACGAAAAAAAAAATTAAACCATACGAAAGAATGTTACTCTTAAAACCACGAGCAATGTATCATAGGAAACCTATCGACAGGCGTGCAATTACGACAGCCATAAAAGTTTGTTTCTTTTTTTTACTTTCAATCTTTCGATACACAGTAATATCTAATTTCATCTCACGAACTCGTAATCAAAGGTCATGTCGATGGATGTTTCACAATTTATTGAAATAAAAAATTAATCCTTGAAAAAAATTTTGAAAAAACCATAATTCCTATGTATACTTTTACTGCATTCATATAAGTTTACAAAAAATCCAAAATTCACACTCTTTTTCAAAAATTGTACTTAAAATTATTTCATTTAAAATAAAAAAAAGTATTATTAAGCAATTTCTAAAAGAAAGAAGGTCTCAAACGTGCATTTTGTGCACGTGCATCTATAGACAAAAATAAATGCGATATCGCCAATTGTGTACCTTTTTGAAAATTCTTTTTTTAAACTTTACTCCCATGTTGACTTTAATTTAATTTTGTCATAATTGCTGTACGTCGTTATAATTGCTGTACAATGATACGTGTACCTAACTGCTTTTATATTTTGAAAACATGATTCTGCGTTCTAAATTTAAATATTTAAATATATAATGTATCTACGAATAATCTCGTCGTCCATCGGTGCTTTTTATTCCTTTTAAAATTAGAACAGTAAGATTACTAACCAGTGTTAATTTTGCCACGATTAATTGTTCGGAACAAAATCTACTTGTAAACAATCATCAATCATATGAAGACCGCGCCTTCGCAGTTTGTTATAATTGACTATAATTAACATATTTATATATATATATATATATATATATATATATATATATATATATATATATATATATATATATATATATATATATATATATATAACATCACATTATGCCATAATTGTCTACCTATTTGGTTTGTTTTTTTTTTTTTATACAACTTAGAATGGCAAACAAGCTGACGGCCCACCTGATTCATTACATTTTCTCTCCCTGGACACTTACAAACAAGTTAACTTGGAGATTTTTTAATTGACATATCCACCAACAATTTTTTTTAGAAATTCCCAAGCGAACGGGCTGCGAATCCAAACGAGTAAGTTATATAAGAAAGTAACTAAAAAGCCTAGTTCAGAAAAATAACGTTACGTGTAACATAATAATGTGTAGTAATAAATAGTAATTAATGAGTATTACGTCCGCGTATGCGACGCACGGAGAGCGGTCATTGCTTACCCAGATAAGTGTCGAGATGAGCCACATTGCTCCGGAACATGTTTATCGATGTTTTTCATACTGTACAGGCTGTTTATATACTATTATATTAGTAATAATTTTAAATAAATATTTTCTTGTTCAAACTAAATCCAATTTAAATCGAATGATTTCAATTTTAACAAAATATCGTTGGGCTATATCCTGAATAAAGATATAAAGATACAAAGAAATCCTATAAATCGCCCCAGAAATCTGAGAAAACTCAATGTAAAAAAATAATAAAATATAAACGTAGACAGTAAAAAAATATAAACCATAATAGGCTCTTAAAAATTTTAATTAATTAAAAATTTCATTTTTAATTGGGGTATATAAAATATTATCTTAAAAGTAGCTTAAAATAAACAAAAACTCATTTATATATAATATTTTTTAAGTTAGTCAATTATAATAAATAAATTTATTCTATATATCATTATATTATTCTAAGTAGTTGTACCAGAAAACCTTACATCTCTCCTTACAAAATCTATATTAAACTAACAAAATTTAACGGAAATATACACAAAAAAAAATTTTTCGACCTTTATGAGTCACTTAAAAATATAATTGGTAACATCCTGTAGAAGAACAGGTGTGTCGGATTGCGCATCACAGAAATGATACAAATAATATCAAAGTATATTGAGCACGCTCCCTTTCACCGCATACTGATCAGTCCAGCACGTGAAGGAAGCACGACCACACTAAACATTTATTTATTTACTTTCTTTTAAAACCTTCACCCACAACTTTGTCCGTGTGACCGAGATATGAGAATTGACCATGATAAATAATAGCCCAATGTATATCCTTAAATCACCATTATCCTATCAGCCTTTAACTACCCACTGCTGAACATAATATGCTAACCTTTCTCTTGGGTAGATGTTGCCAGTAATAGCTACGCTTGGCAAGCGGATTAGAAACCGCAATTAGGCTTTGGAGATGTTTTAAGAGGGACGCTGCTACCCATCCCTCGCTCTCCTTAGTCGCCCTTGACGACACTCACGTGAAAGGAAGCGATGGCCTATGCCAGGACCATACCGCCATCCCTATATATAATAGAGGCAGACTTTGTACAAAAGTTTGCTTGGGTACCTCTGTCTCATTCGTGTTTCTACCGTGAAGCAGTTGTTGTGTATATTCTATTAAGAAACATAGTAATTTTTCTCAAAATAAAAATATTATTTTGTCTATTAAAATCATTATTGTGGCAGCTCGTTCTTGACTATATCCTATAACCAACTACGCAGCAAGTACAGAACGTAAATAGATAGATAACCGCATTGCGACATTTCGCGATTCTCACGTTCATTAAACTGCTAATTTGTACGAAATGTTGCTTTTTTAACGACTTGTCGTTGTTGCATGTTCTCTAAACAGTGTTGTAACTGATAAACAGTATATGGTTTAGATATTTACAACAGTTAGAATTAATTTACACATATTAACAGTCAATGCGACATAGTCATGTTTTATATTAGTGTTTTCAATAATCGTTTATTGTGACATTCGATTTTGTATGCTTTTTAATTATCACTAAAGTAACTCGATTAAAATACATTAGTGGACTGCCTCGTATTCACACGGGTGCAATGTAGAAGCAAGAACCAGAGGGAGACTACAAAATCGATTGCTTGGGTACCTCTGTTCCATTCGTGTTTCTACCGTGAAGCAGTTGTGTTTGCATGGCTGTGTTTCGGTTTGAAGGCTGAGATATGGCGTGAATTTACAGGGTACAGAGGAATAACATCTAAGTCCTCAGGAATGGCAACGCATGGGGTGTATTACGGGCGAAACAGTACACTCTGTTATGTCCATGGTACTGCTCATGTCTATAGGCGACAGTTACCACTTTCCATCAGGTGGACCGTCAGCTTTTTTGCCATTCTAAGTTGTATAAAAAAAATGACACTGTGGAATGATTAATAACACCACTGTTGTATATTTAAATGGCTTCACATAATTTGTTTTTTTTTTTTTATATAGTAAGCTATATGTATAGTATAGAATGCCATCGCTACCTTTTTTTGTAGTCCTAATAAAGTGGAACAATTCCATCATAGATTATTCTGTTATATTTCAGAATTTTCAATGAAAACTTGCAATCGACTTGATTTCTTTCGACGTCTTGAACAATTATTGTTATATTTCAACAAATGAACACAAAACAGTATTAAACTGTATGTATATAAATATTTATTTATTTATTGGAAAACCAACAGCTTACAATTTATAGCTTAAAATAACAACAACTTATCCATATAAAAAGCCAATAACAGCGGGTCTTTCATGAAATTAAATTCGTATTTTTGTTTATACCAAAATCGGACCAATAAATGGGGTTTAACATTTCGTTCGTCATACATCCTGTCATAAAGATCCAAAGAAACAATATTTTAACATTTTTAATATTTCTAAGCGGAATGTATTATGTAATTTTAACATCAAATTTGTGATTCGGTTGGCTCCGAAATTTCGGAGAACATTTCATGATGGGCCCTCAGATTTTCACTGACTTAGCGATATAAATTTGTCGTGGCTAGAGTAATTATAAAATTTATAAGGAAATAAAAATAAAAACTACACTATAGTACGTCATAACAATAGTTACTAAATTGTGTGTGTGTGTGTGTGTATGTGTGTGCCTTTAAATGGGTATATGTATATATACGTATACGTGAATATGTATATATATATATATATATATATATATATATATATATATATATATATATGGACAATCCCCCGAACATCGAAAAAAACAATCAACATTGTCTTGACATTCGGGATTTTCTTGATTTTTTTGTTCGTGGTTCCCCGGATCTTATCATTAATAAAAACTACATTAAAATCTATTACATAGTTTAAAAATCTATGGGTACAGACAGCGACTTTCTTTTACACCATATAGAGATTTATGTAATAAATAATGTATTTTTTGCTTGTAAAATAATGTTGTTTTTTTACTCTGTGTTTGCAATTAAATTGTGTCAGATATTTCCACTACTTCTTTTTTAATAATCGACTATCGATAGATATCTTCTCGATTTGTTTTAATGGCTACCAAAATAGATACATAATCGCATAATTATATAATTAATGCTCTAGTTTTTGCATAATTTGATTTGTTAATTTTTTCTCCACATTCGCAATCGAGTCCAATATTTCCACAACCGTTTTTTACTAATCGATTGTTGATACTCGATTTTAGATATTTTTTAAATTATATATATATATATATATATATATATATATATATATATGTATATACTAATAATATTAATTTTTATCAATTACAAATATAGATAGATAGATAGATACTCTTTATTGTTTCCTTCAAAAGATATACGTCAATTTCCTAGATCTTAATTTTTTAATATAACATTTTATTTGTTTATTTATTTATTCTTTAGTTCAGGACATGTACATATTCTCTTCAAGTCAACGTTAGGGAAGTGTCAGAATACTCGAATACAGTACTAGTAATAATTGATGTGCATACATACTAAAATTTACACATTCATTCATTCATTAATTTTAGCCATTATTCGTCCACTGCTGGAAATAAGTATTGTACAAAAAAAACTGACATTTCGGATAAAGTATAAAAGTGAGCATAACCTTTTCTTTAATAATATTATGTAATCTATTATATTATTTTGTAATTGTAATTGTAAAAATCTTTATTGTACATAACTTTCTTTCTTTTTTTTTTGTATATTTACGGTTGCATTAAATATTTTATCACATTTCATAAAGTTTCAGTAAGTATTCTCTGAGCACATTTTTATTTTTTTTTTTCATTAATAATTATATGTAGTGATTCTGTCAAGATTGCATTTTTTTTTTTGTAAATATAATATTATGTATTTTAAAGATCTAAATTGGTATAATGAGTAATATTCCAAGTCGTAGATCGTACTCAATCCGATACTTTGATGTGGATGATATTTGACGCTTTGATTTTAATAAAGAACTTTCCACATTTTAGGTGTTACTGGGAATGATAAACGAACTAACGGATAATAGTACATTAATATAAATGTAATGTATCGTGTAGGCATCGAACCCACGACCGTCAAGTGAGGCATAACTCACATAGCGATAATTGAAAATAAACCGTCACACCAACAAAGTACTTTTTGAACACCCAAATATTTATAATACTTAGGTACTTAAAGTACGTAAAGTGAGATTAAATCAAATGCCTCTATCTCATTCGTATTTCTGCCGTAAAAAATACAACATAACACCTTAGTCCTCAGGAATGGTAGCCATTCCTGAATGATGAAGTGTATAGGCGACACAGTATATTCTGTTATGTCCATGATACTATTCATGTTTATAGGCAACAATTATCACTTTCCATCAGTTGGGCCGTTAGTCTGTTTGCCATTCTAAATTGTATAAAAATTTACGATCAAATGTCATTTCATCAAATTAGGCACTAACAATCTACTGCAGAATAAATACCTCCCCTTGAGAGATTTTGCCAATAGTTGCCATGCTTGGCATGTGGGTTGGCAAACAAGGTTTCATGTTCAGGTTTCGCAGGGACACTGCTAGTGATCCCACCATTAAGTTCCCTTAGTCGCCTCTTACGATACCCACGGGAAAGGAAGGAGTGGTCCATTCTATGCCGGGACCACACGGCTAATATCACTTAGTAAACCGTAAACAATAGATATTCATTAAAATTCTTATCAATCTCATCGTTACATAAATCACATTTGGTGTACCATTGTTTCTGCCTACCCCAATGGGAGACAGGCGTGACGTATATATATATATATATATGTGTATATAAATCAAAAGACTGCTCACTGCGTTACCAAAGGGCCCACACCATTGAACAATAGAGTCTATAGAGAACAATCCGCTAATTTCATTGTAACGCTTGCGTTCAATTTCTACGTACAAAATAAATCACGAAACTCGAATTATCATTGTTTAACTCGAAACTGTTCTAATGCAGGGAAAGTTGGATACTTAAAGCTTTAGTATATAATAAACAAGCCGGTTTATATTGAAACAGTTATTTATTACTCAGTTCATTATCTATAGTTACATATACCTAGAGAATAATCCCTATGATCTTATAGTCTTGTTACAGAAATATGTTTATTTGATTTAATAATGTTATTAAATTGTCATAAGAGTTGATTAAGGAAATACAATACACTTTTTTTTATTATTATTTTTACAACACAGGGGCCAAACGAGTATGCGGCTCACCTGATGGTAAGTGACTACCGCCACCCATTGTCACCCACAACACCTACGGCATTTCAGGTGTGCTGCCGGCCTTTTAAAAAGGAATATGCTCTTTTCTTAAAGGTTATGTTGTCGTATCGGTTCGGAAATACTGCTGCTGGAAGTTAATAACTATAAATACTGCCAATAAATATAAAAAGAAATTCAATGCCAAGCCGATTAGCCAGCATTTTTTTTTATACAACTTAGAATGGCAAACAATCTGACGGCCCACCTAATAGAAAGTGGTAACCGTCGCCTATAGACATGAGCAGTACCACGGACATAACAGAGTATACTGTTTCGCCCATGATACCCCCATGCATTGCTATTCCTGAGGACTCAGGTGTTATTCCTCTGTACCCAGTAAATTCACGCCATATCCCACCCTTCAAACCGAAACACAGCCATGCACACACAACTGCTTCACGGTTGAAACACGAATCGGACAGAGGTACCCAAGCAATCGACTTTTGTACAAAGTCACCCTCTGGTGACTGGTGACATGATAATAATACGTTAATATTTCCCCCTTATTAGAAGAGATCCATGCCCAAAAGTTGAATGTTAATGAGTCGTTATGATAATACCGATAAATCTGATACATTAATAAATGGCAATAGACAGATACTCTTCATTGTTTCCTCTAGAAGAATAATAAATGAATTGAATTGAAAATTGCAGTAGTAAATTCATTATTTAATATAACATATTACAAATATATAGAAATTCTTGTAATATATCACAAGACAGGTTTTGCCAAGTGTGAGTTCATAGATAGATAATTTATTTGCATTACTTACAGCACACAAATTACAATACAAACATACACATAATACAGGCATACACAGTAAAAGAGATAAAAGAATGAAAAACAACAAAAAAAACTATATTGTACCATAGGCTAATTTTGTTTTAGGAAATAAACTTTATTATTATTATTTAGAAAGTTCTTAATCATTAGGACGTATGAATATCACAAATATCATCATTATTTCATGTTTATAAGCAAGAACTATCATTATCCATCAAGTGGCCACTCTTACCATTCCAAATGGAAAAAATCTAGTAACAAAACAAAAAACAAATATGGAGGTCGTCCAAGGACATGTTTTATTTAATAAAAAAAAAATTGTTGGACACTATGACGTTCAGATCATCCATCATAGTGATGAAAGGGCACTTGATAGAGTCATAAGAGCTACTAAGATAAAGCTGCTAAGATTATAATGATTAATTTAATACGAAAAATATTGTTTTTAAAATATTCGCATTTTACTTTTATTTCTTCACTAATTTATATGGTAATCGTATATAAGTAGCTAAATGAGATAAATGAAAACAAACCTAATTGCTTTCGGATCTACCCATCCGATACCGATCCGATTTTTTTTATACAACTTAGAATGGCAAACGAGCTGACGGCCCACCTGATGGAAAGTGGTAACCGTTGCCTATAGACATGAGCAGTAACATGGACATAACATAGTATGCTGCGTGCCATTCCTAAGGACTCAGGTGTTATTCCTCTGTGCCCTGTAAATTCACGCCATATCCCACCCTTCAAACCGAAACACAGCCATGCAAACACAACTGCTTCACGGTTGAAACACGAATGGGACAGAGGTACAGATAGATATTATATATAATTTATGTTTTGATTACTATTATTATTATTACATCAACTGTTAAATGTCCGTTCAACAGTTATGTTTAACAACATAGGCCACCTCCATAAGAGGAGTTATGCCAGTAGTTGCCACGCTTGGTAAGAGGTTTGGCAACCGCAGTTAGGCTTCTTTTTTTTTTAAATGGCTGACAATGGAATAGTAACCTCGCCTGCGCTATCGGTATACGCTGACGGGGCACCAGTGAGTGATGATAGGTGAGGATGAAGAGACAGGTCAGTTAGCCTATTGTGATAAAATACACTTGGAATTCAGCACGATGGTTTCCAAGGGGGACCACGTGGAGGTTAGTGTCCATTATTAATAACCCCCCCCCCCTACTGTTAGGCTTTAGTTATGTTTTAAGGCGGCACTGCTGCCTGTCCCTTGCCCTCTAAGCTCTCTTAGTCCTCTCTTACGACACCCACGGGAAAGGAAAAGGTTTGATTACTATGTTACATATTTAATATAAAAATAGAATAGTTACTATTAGTACGCATATCAATATCACTGTAAATCAAAACACTTCTATTCAGAATTCTTCTAATATATTTTGTAATAGAAAAAAATAATTAAATATTAACAACAAAGTACGCATATACGCGTACGATTAACAAGATAATTTCAATGTAATACAATGAAAGTTAACATACTCGAATTAGTCGTGTATCAATAATAATATTATACATGCTTCACTTAACAATAAAATAACAACAATTATCTATTAACACAACAAAATTAAAACCAGTCTTCGAATAATAAATAAAATTAAAAAGAAAAAAAAACAGATGGCAACGTGCACACGTATAAAGTGTTGAACATAACTAGCTAATCGATCAAAATGATTACAACCTATTGATAAAATCATTTTAATTTAGCATATGGCCCACGACTCGTTGCGTACGCGCTTTTATAGTTATTCACATCACTAGATATATATTCGGTGCTATGCACATCACTATCGTCCTTTGGAAGATTCTGACTTGTCAGAGGGCCTTGCAATTTATCATATTCCGGCGACTGAGACGTACCACCATATGCAACATTATATTTCGCTTGAGAATTCGACGGGTAATAATTGTAGAAACTTGGCACTGGATTCGGGTATAGAAGATTGTTGTACAGAGAGGGATTAGGCTGGGAAAGCAATAGCATAGCGGACTGTTGCCCTAGGTACGGACTATTTAGCGATAAGGGCTGGAAACCTGCAGCTACGTTGAGACCGTGAGGAGATATTGATCCAAATGGATTTTGTTGGCCATGAATTTGATTCGGATTAGGTGATAACAATGATTGTGGATACTGAAGATATGCAGGTGACGGAAAACTGGTGGGTTGTTGTATAATAGCTAATTGTATGTTACCGTTAGATGCCTTTGAAGGCACGAGCTGGTATTTCGCTTGGTAGCCAGGATTTGGTATAAAGTTCAAAGGAACGAATTGGGACGAAGTAGTTGGAGGCAGATTTATCTGCGGTGGTTGCTGATACGAAGTATCAGAGGATAAACTATTTGAATTGTAGTATTGTGCATTTTGTGATGGATAAAAAGAGTTTGGAACACTTGACTGATATGAAGGATTAGGAGACTGATATGTGGAACTCGGCGAGTTGTTTGAAGTACCAGAACTCTGCGAGTAAATGCTGTAGGTGTATTCAGGTTTCTGCGCGCCCGTCGGGATGGAATTCAAGCTGGTGCCTTTCCCGGCTCCTCGCTTCTTTTGTTCCACATCTTCGACTTCGCTACTACACACGAGAACAGCGAAAGTGATGACCACCTGAAACAAACGAGTGTTTAAACGATCCATCACAGTTAATACCGAACAGGCGTGGAAGCTAATCAATCAAGTCTCTCGTTAATGCAATGTTTGCATATCTAGTTTCAAATTCCCAATTGACTAGACGTATAACAAATCACTTTGATGTTTAAAACAGTATAAGAAGGCCATCCATCTTCTGTCGACTTCTCAAGTTTGGATTATGTAAATATAACGGTGGCTCACCAAAAGTTCAATTTGCACCATGCTGCATATATTACTGTCTTCGTTGCCAATTAAAAACAATTACATTATATAGGAAAATGCGTTGCGAAAGGAAAAGTGCTCCACTCAACGGTGCACGGAAAAGTGCGAGAGTGTATCAAGTTCATGCATTTATATGAGCGACCGTGGGCAACTTTCCTTAAGTCCAGATAGGCGAGGGAACGACCGACGATAGGTCTTTGTCCTGAATCCAGTTTTGTAACAGATTGCCCGTTTCCTCGGCTCGAACTTGCGGAAATACGAGTAAATATACGGCAGCGCGCCTACTGTTTCCTTCTAAAGTTACTACTTGAGATACGATCTAATGAAACGAGCCGCATGACGCATGACTTAATTTCTACATAGATAATGTTGCTTGATAGCTAAGTAATTGAGAGGTATTTGTTTATATCATTTTTAACACTTAACGCAAAACGAGCAGTGCTACAATTTTGAAGCATTTCTCTAAATATGTATGTAATTTACATATTTGTCTGACTATAGTACTATTGTAGCTGTAAAACAAACGATGGGTAACAGATAGTAATCCGATTGCAATGAGATTTGTTTTATTTGCAGTAATTTTTGATGTTAGTTTATTACATGCAATAAAAAATCTTTTTATTATTAGTACTTCTAGTGAAGTATTTTCTCCATCCAAAGGTTGCCTGGAAGAGACCGCTTTTAGCGATAAGTTCCTATTGTTCCTATTGTTTTCTCAGTGTCAACATTTTTTGTAATTGTTTTTATCTAATTATAATAAGTTTACTACTGTAATGTTTTGGAAGAAACAATAAAGAGTATCTATTCTATTTATCTATTTTTATTTTTTAACGACATCAAATATTCACCTGTATTTTTTTACATATTAAATACATATAATTCCTTTTATTATTCCAAATTGTTCCACGTTTGTTTTGTCACATTGATGTTGCGAAGTAAAATCTTAAACCAGGGCGAGGGAATAATCTATTTTAATATGTGATTGAATTACTTTACGTCAGCCTTGTACGAATACCTACATGTGTATATAAAAGTACAAATAATGCGTTCATTTCGCTCTTTCTAATAGTTTAAGGTCAAATAGAATTAGTAGGCCATAAAATAGAGCAAAAGATCCATACTCATGTATCCATTACGAACAATTTCGTAAGCCCATAATTCAAGGATCTGACACTGACCGACATCAGTACAGACGCGCCGTCAACATCATCTCAACAGTTCAATAGTTTAAAACACTAATACTTCGATTAATTGATATGAATCTCACAATGCATTCTCATGATTCCGTTCTATAATAACTTCACTTATCTATAATTAGGGATAATAAAATCGTAACAACACTATACTATTCTTATGTCTGTACTACAGAATAAGAAAATATACGAGTATGTTACTCCGCAAAAAAACAGCGACTTCGATTTGTGACATAGAAAGAGAATGTCGGTACTATCCTTTATCCTAATTTTAAAATAATATTGGCTGGTATTTGCATTATTCCTTTTTTAAAATGAATAAATATTTTATTGACACATTAAATTTATATATTTAAATTTAGAACTCGTAATCGCACATCTAGTAGACTTTACATAGCAACTGTACCTACGACTGTACATATGAATATAAACATTTGTGTAAGGATCCCGCTACACTTGACTACATCAATGTCGCCATTATAAATATTGTAAAAAGAGTGATCATCCACTAAATTCCCGGTAATAATACGACAGATTCAAAATCTTTTGCTTTTCAATCCATTTTCCTTAGTGTAAAATATTCCGCTTCATTAATAGAACACAGAAACTCTTTAATATAATAATATAGTTGAGGAAGTAAGAATTCAGGAAGAGTAAAGAATGGATCAAACAGTGTCTAGTAAAAGGGCTACTAGTTTACAATCAGTCAATATCTCAGTACTTTCTACGGCAGCGTTAATAAAGCCTAATAACGGGTAATAGTACTTATCTACGTCCAATCATGGCAACACTGAACTACAATATAGCACTATTTAGATCACACGATTAAAAAGCCAAATTAACATAGCGAAACTTGCTGCATAAAATTAGTTTCAAGACAATAATTTCATCAAGATATAGGAACACCTATAATTTTGTATAACGTTTTTAGAAAAAATCACAATAGTTTTATACACCGTTCCATTTACAAAAATGACTATAAAATGATCACTATTAACTGTTCTCGTAAATTAATGTAACTTAATTTACAGTACGAAACTTATTTGAGGATATTGTAGACTCCTCTCGTGTTGCAAGTGTTCCGCTTCCAATCAGGTAGAACGTGTGCTCGTTTACCTTCCTAATAATAAAAAAAAAAAAAAAAAAAAGAACGTCGATCATATGTGTTTCTAATGTACCTACTAGTACATTATGGTTAAGACGTTACATTATTGTGTAGTACATTACACCATAAAATATACTGAGCCATAACCAGAATAATTATAAAGCTATTAATGCTATTTTAATATCATTTTATTAGTTTTGCAATATCTTGTACTACTTGTATGTAACCCATGGTTTTATACACTTGAATAACATTGTACTCGTATATGTTAATCCGAAAAGAGTGTCGGAGGCAGGGTCTTTTTTTATGGATGAAAATGGAATGGTATCCCCGCCTGCGCTAACGAGATACGCTGGCGGAGCACCAGTGAAGGGTGATTGATGAGAATGAAAACAGGCCAGTTAGCCCATCATGATGAATTCATCAGGAATTAACCATGATAGTTTCCAGGGGGAACTACGAGGATGTCGACCTGGTTGGGTATATTGCTAGCAACGGGATTCTCAGTCCCCATTACTAACAATCCCTTTCCTCCCTCGGAGACAGGGTCGGCAACGCGCGCGTAATACCCCTAGTATTGTAGACGTTCATAGGTTATGGTAACCACTTACCATCAACTGGGCCGTATGCTTGTTTGCCACCTCAGTGGTATAAAAAAAGTTCGTCTGTTTGTAGCATTTTATTATACAATAAAGTCTTAAATATATATAGAATACGGAGTTCTTACGAAAAGAATGAGTACAATGGCGGACTTATCCCATAAAAGGGATTTCTTACAGTCAAAGAATATTCTATATCTATGTTAAACCAAAAAAATTATTATATTGTATTTAATAAAATAGCATCTCAGATCGGATTTTATTTTTATGAAGTTATAAATATTAATACATACAAGTCTTTTTTTTATACAACTTAGAATGGCAAACAAGCTGACAGCCCACCTGATGGAATGTGGTAACCGTCACCTATAGACATGAGCAGTACCATTGACATAATAGAATATACTGTTTCGCTCATGATACTCTCATGCATTGCCATTCCTGAGGACTTAGGTGTTATTCCTCTGTACCCTTTAATTCACTGCCATATTCCACCCTTCACACCGAAACAGCCATGCAAACACAACTTCTTGGGGGAAGCCATTATTAGCAATGGGGAGGTTAGTCTCCATTGCTATCAATATTCCCTATCAGGTCGACCTCCACGCGGTTCCCTCTGGAAACTATCGTGACTAATTTGTCTTTGAACTCGTCACGATGGACTAACTGACCTGCCTCTTCATCCTCACTGGTATCCCGCCAATGTACACCGATAGCGCAGGCGGGGTTACCATACCATTATCACTCATTAAAAAAAACACAAATGCTTGACTGTAAATATACGAAAGAGACAGAATTGGCCACGAACAAACGACTTTTATACAAAGTCTCCCTCTAAAATAACAATAATATAATATATAACTTAAAGATAATTTTCGATACAGATAACTGTATCGATAATTTAATGATCTTATTAAATATTGATTAATGTTCGTAACGCACCATAATGATCGATAACATTTATATGACCATGCAGTCTATTTTTAGAAGAATACAATTAAGAGAAAGATTAATGGATTGATATTAGTATTATATCCGCCAAATGGGCGAATGAAGAACTAATATCTCATTACGACACTTTCTATTTAGAACACGATTAGCTATATTATAGAATATTATGGCATAGAATATTCCCTTTCCTTTGCCTTGGGTGTCGTAAGAGGTGACTAAGGGAGGGCGAGGGATAAGGAGCAACGTCACTCTTAAAACATCTTTAAAACCTAACTGCGGTTGTCAATCCGCCTACCAAGCGTGGCAACTACTGGCAACTAACTTACAAATAAAATACTATATAAAGTGTATATATATATATATATATATATATATATATATATATATATATATATATATAAGATATATAATCATATACATATATATATAATTTCATTAAACCAGAAATTAGATTAAAAAAGACAGCGGGAAAGCAAGCTATGTAGCGAGAAAAATAAGTCAGGCTTGCGCTCGCGTCACAGTCTCATGACTACGGATCACGAATTGATTCTGAAACTAGTCGAGCTTTTTCGATGTAATTACAAGTAATTTGAATCGATAGTTATTAAAATAAAAAATAAACGAGACAGAAGTTAGGACTTCTGTCTCGTTTATTTTTTATATAGGAAGGCTGTATAAAATGATGTCTTAATTAGGATTAAGACATCATTTTATACAGCCCTCCTTCGGTAACATGACCGTATATGTAATAGGTAAATTTATTATGAGTAAATTGTGTTTTTGCGTGTGATAAACCTATATATCAAATATACGAATATAACTGCAGTTGTATGTGTACTTTTTGCGTAATTATAAATTAGAAATTGCCCAGCTGTTTATAATTAAATTATTAGATACGCTAATCCTACTTACATGAAATAACGTGCACTTTCTATGTATGATTCCTTTCATGACGTTTTCGTACAGCAACTGGCCGCGTACAATTACGTTTTAAATAAGCTTACATAAGTTCTGAGCAGAGTTCTGAAATCTAAATTGATTAGTGATGCGTCAGTTTAAAGTGTGCCACTTAACAGATTTTAATTGGCATCCAAATTAGCAACTGTTTGTATGTGGCGGGCTACGCAATAAATATTCTAATGACTCTTCAAGGTGTAATTTTGTGTAAAATAGTTTTTTTTTTTTTTTACCAATAACGAAATATCTAATTGGTAACATCTATCTGTATTTCTATTGGTATAATTAGCAAATATTTTTATAGATACGTCTTATTATTTGAAGAACAAAATAAATAAAAGATTGTGTTTCATATAAAAACCGACTTCATTTTTTTACCACTGAGGTGACAAACTAACATAGGGCCCACCTGATGGTAAGCAGTTACCGTAGCCTATGAACGCCTACAATACCAGGGACATTTCACTCGCGTTGTCAGCTTGCCCTGACGAAACCTCTTTCAATTCTTATTATTATTCTATTTCATTTGGGACAAAACCAGTTATTATATCAGAAACTAAACAACTGAACTGATTTTGGTAACTTTTACGGCCCATTTGATGAATTATGGTAGCCGTCGCGACGACTCGCCCTTAGATATGAATAGGAATTAATAATACAGAATAACAGTATGTTGTACCATTCATGCTTTGATTACAATTGTTAATTCATTATCATCATTCGTGTTTCAACCGTGAAGCAGTTATGTTTGCATGGCTGTGTTTCGGTTTGAAGGGTGGGATATGGCGTGAATTTACTGGGTACAGAGGAATAACACCTGAGTCCTCAGGAATAGCAACGCATGGGGGGTATCATTGGCGAAACAGTATACTCTGTTATGTCCATGTTACTGCTCATGTCTATAGGCGACGGTTACCACTTTCCATCAAGTGGGACGTCAGCTTGTTTACCATTCTAAGTTGTATAAAAAAAATTTGAACTTCTTTTGATATTTGATACTGTTTTTAATACGCATCATCGTCTGCGTGACCGACAAGAAAGTAGCCTATAACCTTCTGCAACCCATATAGAACGTATATACAAAATTTCATAGTAATTGATTAAGCCGTTAAGGCGCTATATTACGATGGTGCTACTCTATCTATATATGTAATGTAAGTGTCCATGGTACTGCTCATGTCTGTAGGCGACAGTTACCACTTTCCATCAGGTGGGCCGCCATCTTGTTTACCATTGTAAGTATCATAAAATAATAATAAAAAATTACGAAACAAGATGTCACCACAATTTCACGCTATTTGAACTAGCTGTCCGAATGAAACTTCGATATTAGTATGTTATGTATTATATGTTATTGTATACATATAATATTACAGAATTAAAAAATTGACCACAGTTATTGAATGTAATGTGAAAATAATAATGCAAATAAACAACTGTTCACACCTACAAATTGTCAAGAATGCGGATTATTATTTTGAAATGAAAGTGTCCCTCGTTTATTTAGAAAATTATAATATGTAACAACTCGTTCATGCTATCTAGCGACACGACAGCTGGGACTGGGATATTTATTTCTTACTCTATCTACATGGGTAGGTGCTATGTTTAAGTAAGTTACTTATTCTCAATAGGTATTACAAGCAATTAGATTAATACCCAATAGTTGACTGGTAAAAAACACCGTTCGCGGTTAAATCCACCAAAGGTACATAGAATTACACTGTGCATTAAAGTTTAAATAAATAAATAAAACTTAATCATACAAAGGCTACAATGTTAACGCATTTTATTTTTAAGTTGTCTAAAAAACCATAAACGTTATGTAAATGGTGTAATTAAAAAGTTGTTAATTTATAGTTTTTATAAATAAATTACTTCTTGACAAACCTATACCTATACCCCCTTAAAAATTATTTAATTATTAATAAAAGTCATATATAAATATGTACCACAACAATAGAGATAGAAAATAAAAAAAATATATACACATGAGCGTTTAACCCTTCTTTGCATAATGGTGGAAATTTCCGTCATTACATTGAATGCCTAAAAATTATATAAATGAACAAATTCACTTTAAATTAACCGTGTCCATTGCAGAAAAAAAATATACCTGTCAAATTTATTTTTTTAACCATTTTTTTCTTTAATTTTGAACATGAATTATATCTCCTTGATTTATTTCACCAATAAAAAAGTCATGCAAAAAAGGGTTAATGTTTTACTATTTCATTTACTTGAACGTAAACAAAATTTAATATTTATAGTTTTAGTAACGCTATCTGTGTTTTAGCTGTAATTTTACTAATGAAAGAGATTTCTTTGCTTCTGCTGCGTTTGAATTCACATCGAATGCGTTCCTTTCACAACCATTTATATCCAATAGATCTCAATAGATGGCGTTAATTTAATAAAATATTCTACTAGTATTTTGTAATCACAGATTACTTTTAGATTTTTGTGTCTATTAATTGAAAATTCACAACTACAATATTCAATATAATATCTCACCATAATCGATAATTCAAATTTTAAACAGAGTTTGTAGTAAATTTTATAAAATAGACAATAATATAAACCATATCACGGCGCTATATAAGTGTTAATAAAATTATTGAGCACAGACATATATGCGTAGATGCCACAGTATATTCTGTGAATCAATTTTCCATAAGACAGTTGTCATTTCAAATTTTATAAAAAATTTACTTTATATATAATAATTATCTCTAAATGTGGCGCTATAAAAAATTTGTTATATAATCCTAATAATTGTACTAATATTAAAAATAAAAAAAAATTGTAAATTTTTTTAAATGTTTAGCTATAAATAAATTACTGTAATGTTTAATTTTAAAATAAATTATTTTCAAGTAAAAATCGTTTTTTTACTCCTACGCCAGCGGCCTACGTAATTTGTTTAACAAATGTATATAGATTCATAATAATAGAATTTAGATGTAATAGATTTTTGATATTTGGTACATAAGTAGATTATATTCTATCTTAACACATAGGATATTTTATATATTTAGTGATTCACGCGGGCAAAGCCACGTGAAACAGCTAACCATATCGAGCATTCGCTCCTGATATATCAGCATACCAATTACTTTTCTATGCTTCTCTTAAAGATTACATGAGAAGGGACATCGATCCCTAAAATTTATATAAATTATATAAGTCAAAAGTTATATATATTATATGTCTTATAATATACATATATACATTTTTTTATATATATATACAATGCATACATATCGTTGTTCACGTCTATGGTCGATGGTTACCACTTTCCATCAGATGAGCCGTCAGCGTGTTATATAAAGGAATATTATAGAATCATCAGAGGGAGAATTAGTACAAAAGTCGATTGCTTGGGTACCTTTGTCCCATTCGTGTTTCTACCGTGAAGCAGTTGTGTTTGCATGGCTGTGTTTCGGTTTGAAGGGTGGGATATGGCATGAATTTACAGGGTACAGAGGAATAACATCTGAGTCCTCAGGAATGGCAACGCATGGAAGGTATAATGGGCGAAACAATATACTCTGTTATGTCCATGGTACTGCTCATGTCTATAGGCGACGGTTACCACTTTCCATCAGGTGGGCCGTCAGCTTGTTTGCCATTCTAAGTTGTATAAAAAAACCCGTCTGGTAACCGTTGAACTTAATTCCTGATGAACATGCAATATGCCAGTTGATCTGACTTCCTCGCCTATCAACACATGCTCATTGGTACCACCCAGCGAGTGTAGGTATACCAAGAGCAAACAGAGTTACCATTCTGTCATTACTCATTTATTAAAAAGCAAGGTAAAGAAATTATGAATGTAATTTATACCTACCTATTATTATTATTATAGTTTCCATCAGGTGAGCCGTCAGCTTGTTTGTCATTCTAAGTTGTATAAAAAAAAATTAGTTTGGTGTTGAATTTCATTTAAAACTCTATTTTTTTTTTATTGTTTGACGTATAGTAGCCAAAACGAAATGACTCCGGATTCACTAAGTATATCTATAATTTATGTACATAAAAATAAAAAGGTGTTTACGCAACACTAAACAGCAACACAATATCAGAGTTACGTAAATAATAAAACACCGTCATTTTTGTCATGACTAACCTAATTATTAACATAATTTATACATTATTTGTGTTTACAAAACCAAATATAATAATAACCCACTTCCGTTCTTTGAAAACTTTTCACTTTCCATAGACAAAACTACAATGTAGATGTTACAATAAATTTAAAAGAATTATAATTAAAAATAGGATTTTTTATTTATATCTATATGCTACTTATATAGTCCGTTCTAATATAATTTAATATAAAGCAATCAAGTTTGGTAGAAATTATCACAGAAATAATTCTATAAATCAAATTAGTATCTCAAGTTCGGGTGAATTATTCATCCCGGTAGCCTTGTAGTTCCAGGCATAGGATAGGCGACCCCTTTCCTTTCCCGTGGGTGTCGTAAGAGGTGATTAAGAGAGGGCAAGAGATGGACGGCAGCGGCTCTCTAAAAACATCACCAAAGCCTAACTGCGGTTGCCAACCCGCCTGCTAAGCGTGGCAACTACTGATAAAACTCTCCTTATAAATGAGGCTATGTTCAACAGTAAACAGTTAACGGCTGATACAACATAATCGTACATATATCGAAGAGAAAGGGATTGTTAGTAATGAGGTCTAACTGACCCATTACCAGCAAAACACCCTGATAGGTCGACCTCCACGCGGTATCCCCTAGAAACCATCGTGGTTCATTCTAGTGGAATTCGTCACGATGGCCTAACTGACCTGCTTTCTTCGTCACCTATCATCGCTGACTGGTGCCCCGCCAGCGTATACCTATAGATAGATAGATAGATAATTTATTTGCATTACTTACAGCACACAAATTACAACATATATTGATATATATTAAAAGCGAGATAACATAAATGATTAAAAAAAATACATAAAGCTAAATACAATTTTTCGTTTGTGCGTATATATGTGTCATAACAATACAAAATGGTCACAACTCAGTTATAGCGCAGGCGGGGGTTACCATCCATAATGACCCATTAAAAAAAAAAAACATACATATTAAAACCACAAACATACCAAACCAACCAATTTTTTTTTGTACCAATTTTTTATTCCTATAAACGCATTTTCTATACGTGGTAGCTTTTGATTGGCTTACTGTTGATATACTGGTATATACTCAATCATCAAATTATTAAAGCTTCCTTCAATACAAATAAATATTACAAAAGTAGTGCCTAATTGCGAATGAATTTTAACTCATAGTTCCTACATAAGTGTCAAAAAAAGTAATGCGAGATGGCTTTGTTAACATCTGAGCTTTGTTATTCACAATGTCGTTATAGTTTTCAATGGTATTGTTTAATATTATGCGTTTCCTTCACTTGCATTGTGCATTTATGCAAACTTTAGTGGCTGTTAAATTGTTATTTAAGGGGCACACCTAGTGTGAAATTTTCAAAAATCGATTTTTTTTTTTCATCTTCTTCTTGAGCTTCTTCAGCTCAACAAGCACTTTTTGTGGAAGAAGAAGGTGAATTATATGAGCCTGGAATAGCAGATTAGCTGTAAATATGATTTTAATCCATTTATAACAATGAAAACGATCATTTTATCTTTAAACGCGTTTTTCTCGAAACAGCATTTTTCGAATTTGCTGGAGTGATTACTCGGAGACAATTTTTTTGCATCTCCTCTATATAGTTCTCCATACGATGACCCTCCAGTTTTTTGATCTGATCAAAAATCGAATTTTGGCAGGCCAAAAACGTTTTTTTTAATTCCCAAAAATGGCCTTTTTTTAGGTTGTCACACTAGGTGTGCCCTGTATTGTTATAGCTGTCCGTTTGTCTTAAATAAATAATATAGTATATGTCATATATGTGTAAGTATATTTATTATTTATATATATTTATTCGTTTATATATGTAATTTTAGTATGTATGTATATCAATAATTACTAGTACCGCATTCGAGTATTCTGCCACTTCTCTATGGTTGACTAGGAGAGAATGCTTTTAGCATTAAGTCCGCCATGTACACATATTTGTACTAATGAATAAATAAATAAACAAATAGAACACGCAGAGCGAGGCCAAATATCTCCTAAGACTTAATGTTTCGATGCCACTTGTAAGCCTGGGGTCATCGACAATTCTCATAGCTCGTCGTTGCACTGAATCGAAGAGTTCAAGCTGTATCTAGGTGCTCCCGCCCATAAGTGATAGAATACTCAATATGGAGCCGGATTTGCTATTTGTAGAGCATTAATCGTTGATCCGGCGTGAAGTATTGCATCGCTCTATTAAGCACACCGAGATTTTTGGATGCCACCTTCACCTTCTTTAAAAAATAAATGGAATAGCAAATTTACCTGCTCTATTGGTATACACTAAAGAGGTATTAATAATAGAAGATAAGTGGAAACAAAGTTAAATCATTAGATTAGTCAATCATAGCAAACTCGCCGTGAATTAACCAGGATGGTTTCCAAGGGTATCGCTTGGTAGTTAACTTGATAGGATATATTACTAATTATGAAATCCTTAGATCCTATTACTATGACTCCCTCCCTCCCGTGACTTAAATACATTTAGAGTAACGAATTATTATTATAATATAAGCCTTTAACTATCCACTGCTGAACATAGGCCTCCCATATAGATTGTCTTTTCTATTTAGGTGTTTTTCCAGCAGTTATCACGATTGTTGCCAGGTTTGACAAACAGCTAGGCTTTAGTAATGTTTTAAGAGGGCAGCTACTGCCCTTCCCTCGTTCATTAAATTCCATTAGTCATCACTTACTTCATCCGTAGGAAAATATAAATAAAATAATCAGTACCGTAACTCAATATACATACAGGGGGGAAAGGGATTGTTAGTAATGGAGACTGAGAATCCCATTGCTAGCAATATACCCAACCAGGTCAACCTCCCTGGAACTATCATGGTTAATTCCTGATGAATTTATCATGTTGGGCTAACTGGTCTGTTTTCATTCTCATCTATCACCCTTCACTGGTGCTCCGCCATCGTATCCCGTTAGCGCAGGCGGGGTTACCATACCGTTTTCACCCATAAAGAAAAAATATACATACACACATACATATCTGTCACGCCTGTCTCCCATTAGGGTAGGCAGAGACAATGGAACGCCAAATGCTTCGATTCAAACAGTACTAACGTAACCCAATATTGTATATTTCTTATATTAATAGCAAAAATAAAATCCACGATCTCCGTAAGACAATAAAGTTTGCTTGAGAATATTAATTAAACCATAGCGGTTACATAATGAGGTCCATTCGTTGGAATTCGGAAGTAAATGGAAGTGACTCCCATCTGGGCTACATACTCTACCGACCATGAAGGTATTAAGTAACCTCTTATTTGCACAACCTGTAATGAATGTATCATTATTATTTAAATGCATCTATTTTTACCTGTATGTGAAATTACGTCATGCAGCGTACTTGTAAAATTATAGTAACGGTTCATGGTTATGTCTTATGAATGAATTCTTCTATATCACATGTCGGGGGGAAAGGGATTGTTAGTAATGGGATCTAACAGCTCCAATTCTAGCGATATACCCTCTACTAACTGGTCGACCTCCACACGGACCCCCTGGAAACCATCGTGGCTAATTATTGATGAATTCGTTACGATGGGCTAACGGATCTGTTTTCAAACTCACCTATCTCTCACTAGTGCCCCGCCAGCGTATACCAATAGCGCAAGGGGGTGGTCATTTTATCTTCACCTATATCACATATCTATTATTTCTAAAACACGTGAATTTACAAGGTACAGAGGAATAACACCTGAGTCCTCAGGAATGGCAACACATGGGGGGTATCATGGGCGAAACAGTACTGCTCATGTCTATAGGCGACGGTTACCACTTTCCATAATGTATAATATATATATATATATATATATATATATATATATATATATATATATATATATATATATATATATATATATATATACCATCTCTATAAGCAACTTTTCCCAATAGGAAATTTCAAATGAGTTGCTTATATAGATCGTTCATTGTATAACAGTTTAAAATTTTGTCTGCAACGTAACTAAATAAAAAAAGAATCACTTAAACTGATTTAGAAATGGCGTAAATATCACGTATAAAGTTACGTGATATATAATATATAAAACAGTTGAATAGTGTGCTTTCATTTCGCTAAGGTACGAGTATATAGTAGTAGCTGCTTGCCTGATCTAATTACTTTATTGTACCTCAATCCTTTTAAAACTAATCATTCAAACTCTGACTACATTTTTTTTTTGCTGACTTTTTATTGCTATCATCAAAAAATTTTACATCAACTATTTTTTCAATTGAGTGTAATGACGTAATCCAGCCTACACTTTTGTTGATGAATTCTATCATCTATACGAAATATTGCCAGCGAATACGGAATTTTGTTAGTTATAGGGAAACGTCCCCATTGGGGGTCTAACTTGGGGAGACTGGGAGGAAAGTGATGGTTATTAATGGTGTTTAACAGCCACTTTGCTATCAATATACCCTATCAGGTGGACCTCCACGTGTTTTCCGCTGTAAACCATCGTGACTAATTCTTTTTTTTTATACAACTTAGAATGGCAAACAAGCCGACGGCTCACCTGGTGGAAAGTGGTAATCGTCGCCTATAGACATGAGCAATATCATGGACATATCCAAGTATACTGTTTCGCCCATGAATTTGTCATGATGGGCTAACTGACCTGCTTCATCCTCACCTATCATCTCTCACTGGTGCCCCTTGGTGCCAGTGTATACCGATAACGCAGACGGGGTTATCATTCCATTATCATCCTTAAAAAAAAACTTGAGGGATCTTTTCTTTTCATTACTATTATTAGATAGATATTAAATGCATGTTAGGTATATTTGTTATCCACTAATGAGTGTTTCTTGCAGTTATATAACGTAATTATAGATTAATTTACGTCTAAATATGTTGGTGGCTGCACACGGTGAGTGAAAGTCGACATTAATATAATTTTTAACTGTTACTTATTGTAAAAAAATACAGTTAAATTAATATAGCAATGTTCTATACTTTTATTTTTTTAATTTTCATAGCTCATATATTGAATTGTTTAAAGAAGATTAAAATTTTGCTTTAAAATAGATAATTGGATAAGATTTGATACCGATGAGACATTTTTTTTAGAAAAATGTCACACTTCTCCAACTGTGAAATTATACGGTAAGGAAGCACAACATCATAATTCTTAAGAATAGCAACATATGAGAGGTACTTTTTTTAATGGGTGATAATGGAATGGTAACCCCGTCAGCGCTATCAGTATATACTGGTCAGGCACCAGTGATGATAGGTGACGATGAAAACAGGTCAGTTAATTCAGCATGATTAACCACGATGGTTTCCAGGGGAAAGCACGTGGTAGTCGACCTGATAGGCTATATTGCAAGCATATGACAGGTACTATGGGCATCACAATGTATTCTGTAATGTACCAGGTAGCATTTACCATGGACATAACAAAATATATTGTTTCGCCCATGATACCCCACATGTGTTGCCATACCTGAGGATTTATGCACAATTCCTCCGTACCCTGTAAATACACGCCATATCCCACCCTTAAAACCGAAACACAGCCATGCAAACACAACTGATTCACGATTGAAACACGAATGGGACAGAGGTACCCAAGCAAATAATGACTTTTGTACAAAGTCTCCCTCTGGAAAATATAATATTTTTGAGTACATGATTTTTTTATAGAGGTATTATTAAATTGGTGATTAAACTGTTTTTAGATTTTTTTGAACGTAGTGCGAAGTCCTTTTATAATCTACATAAAAAATTAAATCAATCATTCATGAACATGTACGTTTTTATAAATAAATATATGTAGATATCATATTTTGTATTTAAAGTTACTCATCTCGAAGTGTCCATTATTTTTTTACGATTTAATCACCTAGTGATTAAATAGTACTTACTATTAAAACACATTGCGTGACAACTTTTAACATCATATTACATGATATGTTTTAACTGTACTAACTTTTTACAACATGCTTATGCATATATAATATGATTTAACTGTACTAAATGTAAACAAAACATCAATTATATCATTATTGTGATTGTTAACAGATTACGATTTCTAATAATTTATAATATTAAAATGAGACCTCCGCGCAAATCTTTAACATCTGTTTGAGTGTTTACAATCTCCACTTTCCTCCGAGTGAAATTGCCGACACGCACCTGTGTGGATTACTCAAGATCATGTTTCCTGTGGATAAACATATATATGTGTTTGTATCATATGGCTTTTATAACAAATCAGCATGCAAATGGTGTATGGGCGTAACATCACATTTCACTTCCTTGAATAATTACACCGTATTACAATTCTCGACACAATGTTAACAGGATTATATAAATAAATTGTACATTACAATAACAGGTTTATTTTGAAAAATAACAATCCATATAAAATAATTCTAATAATAAATAATAATAATCTTAACAATATATTTACAGAAACTCACGATTCATGCATTCGTGTGGATACAAAACGCATGGTTCCAAACGGTGGTTACAAATCTAATTCGTCGTGTTACAAAAACGATTTTTACTTATAATAAAACCAGTTTCAAGTGTGTGGTAAATAATAACAAGTTAGATTTAAGGCGCCAAAATGAAAGCACTCCTACGAGAGCAAGAAATGATCTTAATAGAACGGCGGCCGGCTTCTATGTAGCCGCGCAGACAATTAGCGGAACATACGCAAATAAATAACAACAAAAGCAATACTTTCCCAGCGACGCGCCTACGCTATCTCTCCGTCTAGACCACAACTTATAACCACAACATCATTCTTTCCTGTATTTACAATAACATACCTCCCACATTTGCAATTTTGAATATTCATTCATTCATATCACGACATTCAATGGACACGCGGTTTAAGCTCTTCGCTGTACTTAATGGTGTTATATGTGTTCTCGCTATAAGAACCTTGTGCGTCCGCAGGTGAACCATAACGAAGCTTAGAATGTCCATGTCTACCGAAATTATATTTAGGTCCCGATGAATAGGAGCTCAAAGAGCTGTGGCTAGATATTGGCGCTTTGTACGATGAACTCCCCTCACCGAAGCTATGATATTTCGAAGATGGTACATAGTATTGAGGCTTTGAAGAGGAAGCTGCGTGAGCATTATTAGAGTGTGCAAAAGAATTTGATGGCGCTCCATAAGTGGTGCCAGATGGAGAAGCAGAGTGTCCGCCAGAAGAGTAACTTGCAATGGATTCTAGAGAACCGAAACCTGCAGATTTTGTAGGTGCATAAGAGGGTGCAATGAATTTTGATGACCCACTTCCGAAACCACCGAAGGAACCACCAAAACTGGCGCCATGACCTCCAGAACTAAGAGACAAGCCATGTCCGCTTCCACTTAAACTAGCAAATGACGGAGTACCGTGTGATCCAGCAAGGCTAGATAAACCATGGCTAGAATCTCCTTGAATAGAAGAACCGACGAAAGCTGATGGTTTAAAAGAGGTTTTGCTTGGTACAGTATATCCAGCGCTTAAACTTTTATAAGGTCCACTATAAGAATTTCCAGAGCCTCCAAAGGAAAAACCAGCCAAGGAGTGTCCAGAACCACCGTGAGGAACAGAACCTTCACCGTAGGACTGACCAGAAGCGCCACCAAAAGTGTATCCAGAACTGGGCACTCCGCCAAACGACAGTCCTGCACTAGATATGTCACCGAACGAATGACCAGAGCTAACAGCAGGGTAGCTTAAAGCAGCAGAACTGGCATGGGCCTCTGAAGGAGTGAATAATACAGGTCCAGTAGACCCATAAGAACCGAGACCCTTTGTGCCGGCAGCATATGAAGGAACACTTGAAACCTGTTGTTCAGAGACGCTGTATTGTTGAATGCTTGGAGATGCATAAGCGTACTGAGGAAGTGAAGCCTCATGGCCGCCATTGTCAATCTGTTGAAAACCAGCATATGCCTCTGCACCAGCCGCGGGTTGCAAATTATAAGTACCAGAGTTAAGACTGTGGGAGAGCTGGCTCATTAATTGTGAGAGATCGCTAGCAGCAAGTCCGTGGCTAGGCTGTAAAGTAATCGGTGGCAATTTTAAGGTTGCATGACCACTGGACTGTAGGCCTTCTGAAGGGAGCTGGAAGGCGGCGCTGGCTCCATGTCCTCCGAAACTGAAGCTTGGCTTTGCTCCACCTACACTGTAGCCTGCTCCGACGCTGATAGCGCTGGCACCCTCGTGGCCGTATGACGGTGCCTGGTAATTATGCGCGGATAGTCCACCTCCCGCATACCCGAGTGGAGCTTCTCTCTTGTCTTTTGGTTCTTCGACCTTTTTGGCGTTAATTGCCCATGACATTGATGTACATAAAAATGCGATGAATGCGATCTGCAATAAAAAAAGATTTAGATTAATATATTACGTCTAACACTATAAATTATATAATTTCTTTCGATTCAAATTATAATAATTAAGTAAGAGACAACGTTTACATAATGAAATATATATTTATGGAGTTTGTTTCGCTTTCATTAATGCAAATAAGTTAAGGGAATCCCAAACAGGTTTTAATATCAGAATTACAACGGCTCCATTGCCAAGTTGATGGGCCCGCATGGCACTGTTCAAGATTAAGCCCACATTACAATTTGATTTCACTTTTACTACTTTTACTCACTCCGGTATGTGTAACTCCTGATCGCTATATATCATATACGTAATTATAAGTTATTCAAAGCAATTATTGAGATTGCTAAAGAGTTGCCACTGCATTTATTTATCTGTAATTGACCATGCCGCTTAACAGTGCTATAACATTCCAAGATTCAAATCTACTTTCCACTCATAACTGTTTACAAATGTACAATATTTCATTCTGTATATTATATTAATGGGATGTTTTAACGTATTTGTAGAATAGATATTTACAATAGAAAGATTAAATAGCATTTTTGTAAACAATCCTATACTAATATTTTATATATTTAGATATTTGTTACTCCATCACGTTTAAATTGCTGAACAGATTAGAATGAAATTTGGTATACAAATGGACCATATCCAAAATTAACACGCAATATAATTTCATTCTATTTTACGTGGGCATAATTAATAAAACACTAAAAATAATTAATAGTCGAAAAATCATCGCGATCAACCGATAAACACTGTCATATGCAAATTTCCGAAATCTGCAACACTCGAGCACTAAACACTGTTTAACACTTCTCATCACAAAATGCACACTCACCGTGAATTTCATTTTGGACGCTTATTAATAATGGCGGGCACGTTGTTGAAACTAAACCACTACACACGGGTGTTATGCACAAGATAAACAAATGTAAAACGTATCGGTCGGCTGCTACGAACAACCGCCGAATTTATAATGACGTCTCTCGTGTTTTCACCGAATTTATAAGTGAGCGAATAGTGGTGTGCTCCCGCTGACGCCGAGCGAGCTCACTCGCTGGGAGGGTAAAAGTATATCGGAGGACCCTTTCACTGCACTGGCTGAAAGAATGGGACCATCGGGCTTCTGAACCCAACAATGAGGTAATAGAGGCCGGAAGCGTTGCGTCACCAACTGATCACGGTTTGGTGCACCCATTGGCACCGATGTCGCGCGATCGTCTTTTCGATGGCATCGTTTCGACGACTCTGGTTCACTGCAATTAGCTTGACACTAATTGTATTTACAACATGGGTATAAATCTAAATAAGTAAACTCAAACAAATACAATTTACACCGCAAACAAAGTTTATATGTTTTTATTTTTTATAACACATAAGGCAAACAGCATACGGCTTATACCTATATGCGATATATACCTGACGGTAAGTTACTATCACTGCTCATGAGTACTTTTTCTATTTATTTAAATAATTTTATTAACTAAAAGAAAATATGGTACAAAAGATGGACTTAATACTAACAGCATTCTCTATCAGTCAAACTTTTGGGATGAACAGTGAATTACAAACGCGGTGCTTAATTTTAAGATAGGTAATAATAACGCTACTTTTTTGTAATAAAATACACGCTACAATTGTAATAAAATACACCAATAAAAGGGATGTTTGGTAGACACAAAACAGAGAAATTAAACACAAAATATTAGAATTTAAAATGTGAAATTGTGCGTGAAACAAATTTTTTCACGACAAGCAACTTTCAACCGATTTAAGAAAAGAAAGGAGATTCTCAATTGGCTTGTATTTTTTGTTTGTTACCTCAGAACTCAGTTATTTATGAATCGATTTTCATAATCTCTTTTTCTACAGCATGGAGTTCTTCAAAAGAGGGATAAAGAGGTTTCTTCAGGGTCGGCAACGCGCGCGTAATACCTCTGGTAATTCAGGCGTTGATAGGCTACATAACCGCTTACCATCAGGTGGGCCGTGTGCTTGTTTGCCACATCAGTGGTATAAAAGTCTCTTTTATCTAAAAGGATACTTTTTTAGATTTCCATAAAAATTTAACAATTTTTTTTAATATAACTGATTTTGACACGGTTAAAGTCGGTGTTTTGTTTTTACAACAACATCATAAATGATTTCCTACCATTGGATAAATACTGTTCTTTCGATCATTACGAAATTAATATGGGACCAACACAGAAATAAATCCTATCGATTATAAAAATAATATTCAAAATCGGTTTAGAATTTGCGCCACTCAGTTCGTTCAGATTTGCATGTCATAGCCACAAGAAACAGTCGAATTTAAAACCGTAAAAAAGTTTAAAAATATAAACTTTTGTAAGCAGCTTCAATTATAATTTATAAGAAAACTTAATTATAAAGATTTTTTATTAAACGGGCAATTTAATGTAGTCGTTTACTTGGGTACCTCTGTCCCATTCGTGTTTTAACCGTAAAGCAGTTGTGTTTGCATGGTTGTGTTTCAGTTTGAAGAGTGGGATATAGCGTGAACTTACAGGGTACAGAGGAACAACATCTAAGTCCTCAGGAATGGCAACGAATGGGGGGTATCATGGGCGAAACAGTATACTCTGTTATGTCCATGGTACTGCTCATGTTTATAGGCGACGGTTATCACTTTCCATCAGGTGGGCCGTCAGCTTGTTTGCCCTTTTAAGTTGTATAAAAAAAATGAAAATTGATTCTAAATGCAATATAAGGCAATGCCTTAAATTTTATCTCTCGACGTTCAAATACTTTTGAAGTAGATTCTATTATAGAACTTATTAAATAATTATATCATTCCCTCTTACTTTTATCTCGTACATTTCGTGAAATATCTATAGACAATCTAATCAATCGAGTTCTTTTATAATCAACCAACTTCAAAAAGAAATAACTTCACAATTCGAATGTATTTTTTTTCTTACATGTTTACCTATTATGCAATAAAAATAATAAAATAAAAATTCGGTAACCTTAAAACCAATTTGATTATCCTTTATTTGCAATAAATATTTTGTTCCTATATTCTTCCCATACTAATTTTTCCAGGAAGAAATTCTGTTTTATTATGAGAGAACTGAACTACTGAACAAAGGGGGCACAAAAGCGGAGGGGGGGGAGGGGCTTAGGATTCCCAGAAGTTGTCACGCTTGGCAGTTGGGTTGGCAATCACAGTTAGGCTTTGGTGATGTTATAAGTGGGACACTGCTGCCCATCCCTCGGCCATTAAGTTCCCTTAGTCACCGCTTACGACATCTACGGTAAGGAAAGCGGTGGCCCATTCTATGCCTCGATATTCATTCATTCATATATTTTGATATAATTATGTACCTTACATACCAGTATACACTTCTCAAATATTAAAACTATTATATAATATTTCTTAAAAAAAAATAGAAAAATTTCTCTAAGCACGTTTCACTTTTTCGAAAATTTCACAAATAGAACATTTTATACCTAAAATTTGTTGCGAAAATATAGTCATTTTAGCAACGTCACAAAATTCATTCATATACACCGATTCCGGAAACTTGATTTCTACATCAGAATTAAAACATATACACATATATATAATATTAAAACATATCATATAACAAGAAATGTTGTATTAGAAATAAATCATTTTATAAGCTAAAATCTAGAAATGATTAAGAATTCATAAAATTATAATATTTTCTAAGCCGTTTTCGATGGGACTTTCACTGAAAAAAAAACTATCATAATGTAGGTACACATAATATTATTAGAAAGTTTTTTTTTCATACATTTACCGTGAAAATCGAACTAAGGACTTAACAGTGTACTCTTAAGTACCCTAGTATATATACTAATTACTTCAATTTCAATAAAATTATGTTACTAGCTTTTACCTGCGACTTCGTCCGCGTAACTGGGATATATTTATTAACCTGGTTAAACAATAATCTACATCCTTTTCTAATATATATAACAAATTTCATAGTGATTGATTAAACTGTTAAGGCGCTGTAAAGTAACAAACAAACAAATTGACTCTTATATTTATAATATTAGTAAGGATGAAAAACTTAGGATAACTAAAAACTTAATGTCCATCTAATAACCTGTAGTGACACAGTATATCATCCAGCGTATATCAATAGGACAGGTAGGATCTACAAAAAAACCGGAATCAGTTTCTGAATTAAAACTCCTTCGTTTTGAACTTGGTTGTAAATTAGAACAAATAGTTAACATTAAATAATTATATATATATATATATATATATATATATATATATATATATATATAATTTATTATATGTAACTAAATAAATGAACGGCTCACCCGATGAAATATGGTAGCCATCGTCTATAGATATGAATAATACCATTTTAACACAGAATAAATAGTTGACACGCACAGTAGCCTTCATGCTTTGATTAAATTGTTAATTTATTTATTTAACTTTTTATTGCACCAGAAACATAAAAATATACAATAATAAATAATTCAAGTGAAATACAATAATATAAAATAATTAATTCATTATTATTATTATAGAACATTATTACTTTTTGTCTATTTTAATTTTAAATTACTAAATTCAATTAAAAATATGCTATGAATGAATAATCATGCCAAATATAGTTTAGTTATATAATATACAATTTATGATTGCGTCCCACAAAAAAAAAACAATTTTTTTTTTACAACACAGGGGGCAAACGAGCATGCGGCTCACCTGATGGTAAGTGACTACCGCCGCCCATGGTCACCCACAACACCTACGGCATTGCAGGTGTGCTGCCGGCCTTTTAAAAAGGAATATGCTCTTTTCTTGAAGGTTATGTTGTCGTATCGGTTCGGAAATACTGCTGCTGGAAGTTGATTCCAAAGAGTGGTTGTGCGTGGAAGAAAGTGCCTTGAAAAACGCACAGTGGAGGACCGCCACTCGTCCAGATGGTTGGGATGAAATTTTAGTTTATGGCGGGTTGTACGATGGTGAAAATCTCAGCAGGTATCAATCCGAACAATTCTTCAAGCACTCCCCATGATAAATTCGGTAGAAGATGCACAGAGATGCAACATCTCTATAGTTTAGTTATATAACAATTCGATACTTTGAATGCAACGGAAGGAGTTGGTACTTACAGGTGAGAACAGTATTCCATGTGTGGCCTCACTTGAGCTTTATACAGTTTCAGGCGGTTTTCTGACGTGAAATACCGTCTCACCCTATTGAGCACCCCCAACTTTTTGGAAGCTATCTTAGCTTTTTCCTCCAGATGACCGCAAAACTGGACGTCGCTAGATATATCGACGCCAAGAATCCCCAGACTCGACTTATTATCAAGGGAAGTGCCCTGAAAGTGAGGTGATACGACAAACGGTGTTTTTTTTTTGCGGTGAACGCGCAGACTTGTGTCTTCTTAGGGTTAAAGTGAACAAGATTGCGTTCACCCCAGATCGAAACTTTATCGAGTGAAGTTTCGATTTCAAACACAAGTCTGTTCCGGAGCTCATCGGTATGTGCCCGCGAGATCTTTGCATGACCGGTGTATAATGCATCTCCTGTACTGTCGTCCGCATAACAATGAATATCACTGATCTGTAACATATCATTGATATGCAAAAGAAATAGTGTCGGAGATAGTACACAGCCTTGCGGGACACCAGCATTCACAGGTTTTAAGTCAATGCTCCGTCGACTACGACCTTAATGCTACGTTCCTTAAGAAAGCTGGCGACCCAACTGCACAATCTCGCAGGCAACCCAAACGAAGGTAGTTTTGAGATTAGTGCCCTATGCCACACCCGATCAAAGGCTTTCGCAATATCCAGACTAACAGCTAAGGCCTCTCCCTTATTTTCGATTGCCACTGCCCATCGGTGTGTTAAATAAACTAAAAGATCACCAGCCGATAAAGCCGTATTCTGAGATCAGCTGGTATGGTTATAACTATTCCATGACTTTCGAGAATAAGTATATATTTTAAATAGTGTCAAAACCTGTTGTTTTGATTTTAAAACTAAACTACTAAACCGAATTTGATTAAATTTTGTATGGATCTAATCTGTAAGTATATATTATAATTTTCCAACTCGATTCGACGGATTTATGACACAACGAACATAAAGAAAAAAATTACAAAAATTATAAAAAAAAAATTAAAAAGTCTAAACTAATTTTTTATTTTGCTTTTCTTTGCAATTTTTAAAACATTTTCTTTCACACAAACCTTGTCCTGGCAATTACAAAGACAACAAAAAAAGAATCAGTCAAATAGGTGCAGCCGTTCAGAAGCGATGCGCTCACATACATTGGACAGTTGATTTTTATTTTTATACATACTATAAGATCCAGTAAGTAGCGATTTATTTACATTGTGTTTAAGTATATTGTTGTGTTCCTCGATGCATTCAACTTTCCATCTCTTTATGTAATTTGTATGCAGCGCGCGAAATGTGGCAGTGTAATTAATTACCTACACATTTTTAAACTCTGTCACTTTTATGTTTATACAGTATATAATACTAGTAATCTGCCACGGCTTCGCGCGCATAGATAGAAAGATTAATTAGTACAAAATTTATATTGCCTTTAACAGGCAAATTTTTATTATTTTGGCTTACCATATTATTATTTTCTTAGGGATCTCTTTCTTTTATTTCTAGATGTATTATTTATTTTGTTTTATTATATATTACTCGCTAATAAGATAGCTTTCTATAGTTAAAAGAATTTAGAAAATCGGTTAAGTCGTTATTGAGTTTATCCATTATAAACAAATATACAAAAAATAAATCTTTCCTCTTTATAATAATAGTATAGACTAAAATATTACAAAATTTACCCATATATATACGCGTATTATTTACAACTACTGGACATATTACCTAGCACCGGGTATTCCCAATCAGCGTAAACTAACAGCGCAGTCGATATTACCATTCCATTTTCAGTCCATTAAAAAAAACTCAAATTAAACATAGTAAAAAACAACAAATAAAAAAAAATCAAATGCATTATTTTAATACACTTCAGCTGTCCGCTAACGAAATGCTTTCTTACTATACTGGGTTGACTGAAAGAGATCTCTGTCAGAGATAAGTCCACCCTTGCTCACAACATTTATAAATAGATTATTTTATATGTAACTTACAAGTGCAATAAAGAATATATATAATATTGTACATAGACCAATACAAATATATTCCTATCTTTTATCGGGAGGTGAAGAATTGTTAATAATAGCGACAGTAATCCCCATTGCTAGCAATATACCCTGCCAGGTAAACCTCCACGCGGTTCCCCCTGGAAACCATCGTGATTAATTATTGTCAAATTCGTCACGATGGGCCAACTGACCTGGCTTCATTCTCACCTGTCATCCCTCACTGGTGCCCCGCCAGTATTTTTTTTACAACACAGGGGGCAAACGAGCATGTGGCTCACCTGATGGTAAGTGACTTATATGTCGATAGCACGGGCGAGGTTGCCATTTCATTATCATCTTTAAAAAAAAAACTATCTTTATTTCGCAACTTAATCCACGTGACCGGAATATGTACACTTATTGGAATAAAAAGTAGTTCTTCTCCTACCCATATACTGCATATATATGTTTACTGTTCCCGGCATACTGACATATATATTTTATAAACATTAATTTAATTTCTAATTTTGTCACATTTCTAATAAACATTTTAAAAGAAACAATATACCACATTTTATCTTGATTAGTTAAGCGATTAAGGCGCTATAAGATAAGAAACAAACAAATTCACTTTCACATTAATAATATAAATCGAATCCACAACCATCAGAAAGCAAGGCAGTGTGTTAACCTGCAAAGCATATCATCAAGGTCGTCGTACATATGTAATTATGATCTATCTACAGTAGAATCTGGATTATCCGTACATCAATTATCCGAATATTCGATTATCCGGACTTATTTTTCACAGCTCTAATTACCTATTTAGAAATAGTATTGTTTATGAATTGGGTAAAGAGGTATTATCTTCATAGCTCTTAATTTTTTGTATATTGTATTATCTAAATGACATATGTAAAACATAATAAAAGAAAATTTAATTCTTGATTGATTTGATTTTAAAATCAATTGTCCGAATTTACGTATAATCTAATATCCGGCTTTATTTGATGTGGATAATCGAGTCTCGATTCCAGACTCTACTGTAATTTCTTGTGAATTATCTGTTCTCGGGGGAATTTCGACAAATCCCTTCTTATATATTATTTTTAAAAGTTATAATCATTTATCGGAAACGACAAGCATTATAAGATCAATCTAATAATTTGCCTGAACATACCTCGTTTAGACATAAAAAAAACGTGCGTGAACAAAATGGCAGTCGGAGATTGATGGCTAATATGGAAGATTGTGGAACTTCTGTTAGTAATAGTGGCAGTCAATCTTCGAGTGTTGGCAGACAAACACATACTAATGGTAGCGGAATTAAACAAGATAATTCTAATCAAAAACCATTGTAAGGTCATAAAACTCCCGTTATACATATGCATATCCTTTTTACATGTTGTATATTTGACCTTAACCTTTCATGACACTGTACTATTTAAGCAAAGAAAATACAAATTCAGTCTTTCATACTACTATGTTCAGCAGTGAACAGTTTATAGCTGATATGATGATCACAATGATGATACTACTTAGAGCGCATGACCGCAAAATCTGTATAGAAAGTTCGTAAAATCTTTTTTAAATCCTGCTTTGTACTATAAACTTTACCACACTTTCTAAGACTGGCAAATTACATTATAGCTGTTGAAATAAGGTTGTGATTTCGGTTTTTTCGTTTCATTCAAATAAAAGCAATCGACACGTGTTCCTGATGCAGTTAAGACAGCCCGTTAGCACACTGAACCTCATTTGTACCACTAAACGTGTTGCTGGCTTGCACGCGATGTCACTGAACTAGTGTTAGTAAGTAATTAGTTCATGAACTATAAACATAGATTGAGAATAATATTATGTAATTAATAGAATATATTAAAAATAACCTACAATCCTAATAAATATTGGGGGGAAAGGGATTGTTAGTAATGGAGACTGAGAATCCCATTGCTAGCAATATACCCAACGAAGTCGACCTTCTCGCGATTCCCCCTGGAAACTATCATGGTTAATTCCTGATGAATTCACCATGATGGGCGTACTGACCTGTTTTCATTCTCGTCTATCACCCTTCACTGGTGCTCCGCTAGCGTATTCCGTTAGCGCAGGCAGGTTACCATACCATTCTCACCCATCAAAAAAAAAATATTTATTTGTATTATTTATTTATGAAGTAGTGGAAAGCGAATTAAATACACCACTATTAAAATAAAACATACCCCAAAATTTAAGTTAATACTTCAGATACACGACTATGAAAACAGTAGAATTTGGTGCAGTAGAGTTTACGTTCTTTTTTTTTATACCACTGAAGTGGCAAACAAGCATACGATCAACCAGATGGTAAGCACTTACCACAGCCTATGAACGCCTGCTATACCAGGGGCATTTCACTCGCGTTGCTACCATTTACGTAACCTCTTAACACAGGGGAAAAGGGATTGTTAGTAATGAGATCTAACAGCCCTATTGCTAGCAATATACCCTATCAGGTCGACCTCCACGCAATCCCTCCTGGAAACCATCGTGATTATCGTTGAATTCGTCACGATGGGCTAACTAACCTGCCTTTTCGATCTCACTGATCATCTCTCACTGGTGCCCCGCCAGTGTATACCGATAGCATTTCATTATCACCCATTAAAAAAAAACCCTTAACACAACTTTTAAAGAACCCCATGCTATAGTCTCTTGGAAAAACCACGACGGGGAGCTCATTCCATAACCTGAGCATTCGTGGAAGAAAACATCTTTGAAACCGCGTTGTACATGATGTCAGAACAAACATGCAAGCAAATGTTCTATAATATATTGTTCTGGCATCTATTGATCTTATTAAAGCTATTCATATAATTTTTTTTTAATATCTCCCATGTACAGATATTGTCTGCTTACAATTTTATTATATTCGTGAAATTTATTATAAAATCTACGCCTATATTTTTTTTTATTGGATGAAAATGGACTGGTAACCCTGCCTGCGCTAACGGGATACGCTGGCGGGGCACCAGTGAAGGGTGATAGATGAGAATGAAAACAGGCCAGTTAGCCCATCATGATGAATTCATCAGGAATTAATCATGATAGTTTCCAGGGAGAACCGCGAGGAGGTCGACCTGGTTGGGTATATTGCTAGCAATGGGATTCTCAGTCTCCATTACTAACAATCCCTTTCCCCCCTACGCCTATATTTAATTAAAAGAGAAATCCTAAATACAAATTGTATTATTGTTTTACTTATGGAAATAATACTGGAAACATACTGACTTATGTATTAATAAAAGAAACAAAAATAAAGGAAAGTGTTATGTATACGTTGTACGTGTTTTTTTATAATTAACTAATTAAGTTGTTTATGGTAAAACATAATTAATGTTAAACAAAGATTACCCATGAAGGTTATAGTATGTGTGAAATGAATAATGAATGTAGACGTATTAAAAAAAAATAGAGAATTGTATAATTTCTTGTAGTAATTTTATGGACTATCATGGACTATTTTTGTGTTGTGAAAATGTTTAGATATAATAATGACGGACAGTGATGAATTCACTTGGAATAAAACACGATAGGAACCGCGGGGAAGTCGACCTGACAGGGTGTATTGCTAGCAATGGGGCTATTAATTCTCATTATTAACAATCCCTTCCCCCGTGACCAGTGAGCTCGAAGAACCGATAACCGATGGGACCAACGCCTGGATTTTTTTTTATACAACTTAGAATGGCAAACAAGCTAACGGCCCACCTGATGGAAAGTAGTAACCGTCGGCTATAAACATGAGCAGTACCATGGACATAACAGAGTATACTGTTTCGCCCATGATACTCCCCATGCGTTGCCATTCCTCTGTACCCTGTAAATTCACGCCATATCCCACCATTCAAACCGAAACACAGCTATGCAAACACAACTGCTTCACGGTTGAAACACGAATGGGACAGAGGTACCCAAGCAATCGACTTTTGTACAAAGTCTAGCTTACTTTTTACTAATATATAAATATTTTAAACGTGAAAGTTTTGTACCTGAATATATTTGGGGGCATTCGTTACTTAATTATGCTCACATGGACAAACCCATCGGTTACAGCTAGTGATTATTAACATTTCCATGTCATAAACATGAGGTGAGGCAAATATTGTGCTAAAACTTGTCGTCTTATATAAAAAAAAAAGATGTTTATGCAAATTAATGACTATGGACAAGAGTTGTATAACACTTGTGACTAACACATGATCTACTGACATAGTATCACTGCCATTGATTTATTTTTATGAGTTGCAATAGGAAACAAACTGACGGCCCACCTAATGGAAAGCGGTAACTTCCACCAATAAACGCAAATGACACTGTGGATATTACAAAATACACTGTGACGCCTATGGTAACTGTAACATGTATTTTTTTTTATACTACTTATTGTGAACTGATTATAATAAAGAAAACGCCGGTTCGTGTTGAAAAGTTATACTGACAGTTTATAAAACAATGAATAATTAAAAGAATACAATATTAGAAATTACAAATTACAAAGGAGTTTGTAACACTACTATTGTGTCAAACAAGCAAACGGCCCGTCTGATGCTAAATTGAATTGTCGTAGCCTATGGACAGTAGTAACACCAGAGACGTCACATGTTGCCAACCTTAATACGTCCTTTTCGAAGAACCCCATGCTGTAGTCGCTAGGGAAAACTTTGGCAGGAAGATCATTCCATAACCTGAGTGTTAGCGATAGGAAGCTCCTCTAAGACTGCACTGTGCGTGACTATTCTAGTTCTAAAGGGTGAGGATGCATTCCCTGCCGATGACGAGTGATGTAAGAATGAAAGTAGGCTGTAGGCATCATATCGAAAATTCCCCATAATACAATCCATTATACAGGACTCAGATATATACAGGATTATAACTTTATCCATCTATCGTAGGCGAGATCAACATTTCAGCCATTATTCGTCCACTGCTGGACGTTAAACCTCCCCCATAGAGTAAAGAACGGTCCTGAGTCACTTGCATCCACTGACTCCCTGCAATGCATTTCAAGTCGTCACTCCATCTAGTTAGAAAGTCGTGCTATACTGCATTATTGTAGGCGAAATCACCATTTCCTTATGATCCCTTATAAGTGCAAATGTTTGTGAGGATAGATGAATGTTTATTACCCGTCCACGCAAAAACTACTCAACAAATTTAAATGAAATTTATTCAAATTTATTAGTAACTTTGAAAAATACTATATTCATGTAATTACTTCTTCTATCCATTTAAGAGTTTCCTCTTGTCGGTGCAACAAATTCATGTATCTTCTTCCAGCCAACTCTGTCCCAGGCCATAACCTGGACTTCACTATACGACATGACACCTAGTGTTTCTTTTATCTATCCCATATAGTTATTCATATAATTTACATGCTTAATATTAGCTGAATATAGATCTGTCTACTTATTAAATGAGAACTATTTATTAATCATTGATAACATAGTTCATTCGTAACATTCAAAATATAAAAGCAACCGCTAATTTAGTTTCGCAGTTTTTAATTTAGGTTCGCATTGCACGCGCGCGGCAAAGAAGCGAATTTCTACTGTACTATTGTTACGTCCTTACAATGTAATCACATTATTCACCAGCCCATGGAATAATAAGCGAAAAATTTCTCTCTTTATCCAAAAAAAAATTTAATCGCACTATTACGAATATTTAAAAAAGTTAGCAAAATCCATAGAGCTGTTGTCAAGTCTTTTATTGTATATACTAACATTTACCAGCGACTTTGTTCGCGTGACTGCAATATGATCAATAACAGGGATAAAATAATATGATAATACAATATAGTATGTGTATATCAAATATCACAGTGATTAGTTCAGCCATTAAGACGCTAAGTGGTAACAAAGAAACAAACTTATTTTCACATTTCGCCATAGTCGTAGAATACTGACGGATCTGACAAAGATTACATATAAAGATCCGTCAGTATTCTACGACTATGACGATTTATAAAATGAGTAAGGAAGGATTTTAAAGATTCTTACAACGTATCCGCTTTCCTATATTGTAAAACAATGTCTGCTTCAAGGGGGAAAGAGATTGTCAGTAATGGAGATCTAACAGCCCCATTGTTGGTAATATACCCTATCAAGTGGACCTCCACGTTATTCCTCCTGAAATCGTGGTTAATTCTTAAAGATTTCGTCTCGATGAACTAAGTAATCTGACTTCATTTTCACCTATCATCCTTCACTGGTACCCCGCCAACATATACCGATAACATAGGCGAAGTTACTATTCTATTTTCACCCATAAAAAAACTTGCTTTTATTAACAGCTTAAAGTACCCAAATAGATATTTTGTTTACAAAACGTCTATTTTTTTTAATGAATGATAATGCAATGGTAACCCCGCCTGCGCTAACGGTATACGCTGGCGGGGCACCAGTGAGGGATGATAGGTGAGGATGAAGAGGCAGGTCAGTTAGCCCATCGTGATAAATACACTTGGAATACAGCACGATGGTTTCCAGGGGGGACCACGGGGAGGTCGACCTGTTAGGGTATATTGTTAGCAATGGGACTGATAATCCGCATTATTAACAATCCCTTCCCCCCCCCCCCCAAAACTACTATTACATTTTATATAATATTAATTGCACACAAATAGCCAATTCAAAAAAAAGGCAACGAATTACACTATCATAACACACATAACCTATCTATACTTATAGTATAATAACATTTTTAGACAATTTTCCGCGTAATTTGCGTAAAATTACGATTTCAAACGTGTAAACAATTGTGCGTAATTATAACTTAAATATTAGACCGTGTTATTAGAAGTAAATTTACGAGTAAACATGGGCCTTTAATTTTATTTTGTATGCAAATGTATTCAGTTTTTACAGTCAGACGATTTATGCACGCGTTATGTATACTTATATGGACGCGTCGATTTGTAGCTATTATTAAACCATATGGTTCCACACGGATGCGACTACGTCCGCTCGGATTTCCTGCTCTTGAAATTACCAGAGGAAGATTTTATAAAAAATTTCCGAATGAGTACCTCTGTCCCACTCATATATCTACAGCTAATAAACTTTGCTGGGGAAAAGGAATTGTTAGTAGTGCGGAGTACCAGTCCCATTGTTACCAACATACCTTGTCGGGTGGAAAGGGATTGTTAGTGATGAGGATTAGCAATCCTATTACTGGTAATATATCCTATCAGGTCGACCTCCTCGTGGTTCCCCCTGAAAAACATCGTAGTTAATTCATTGGTGAATTTGTCACGATGGGCTAACTGACCTGCTTCATTTTGAACTATCATCCCTCACTGGTGCCCCGCCAGCGTATACCGATAATGCAAGCGGGGTTACCCATTCCATTTTGATCCATTTAAAAAAAAACCTTGTCAGCTCGACCACGTAGTCGAGCTTTTTCGATCTATTTACACGTAAGTTACACCGATAGTCATTGAGGACAGGGAGGATAGTTAGTAATGCGGACTACCAGTCCCATTGCTAGCAATATACCCCGTCAGGTCGACCTCCACGTAGTCCCCCCTGGAAACCATCGTACTAAATTCCTGGTGTATTTATCACGATGGGTTAACTGATCTGCTCTCTCATTTTTACTTATCATCCCTCACTGGTGCCCCGCCGGTAAATACCAATAACACAATACCATTCCGTTATCATCCATTAAAAAAAAGTTATTACATTAAAATATATAAAAAAAGACATAAATTTCTAATGTGTAATCGACTATTAGCCAAAATAGTAGCTATTCCATTCAACATAATGATCCAACCTACTGAGAGTCATAATAGTGATTACAGTGTCTATTATATGTCTAGGCTTTCACACAAGCCTATTGTTAGTGTTCGGTCTACAGTATAAACAATTGTAAAAAAAGAATATATTAAAAAATAATATTTCGGATATGTCATTACAATGCAATAACAACAGTTCACAATATCAATGTCAGTTCCCAATGTATTCATCGATTACATAATACTAATCACCGATGTATGTCATAATTAACTTGTGTCGGTACGTAGGAAAGTGGCAACAATAAAACACTGTTACCGCACTGTCAAAACTGCATTATATTAAAAAATGTCGATGCTTTCACATTGTTGTCTGAAAAGAAAAAAAAATCGTGAACTATTTTGTTACATTCGAATTTCGAATGCACGGTACCGCTCACTCACTCATACCGCTTTACATCTATCAGCTAATTGTTATAGAATAAACTTGAATTTTGGTACAGAGTACTGTGAAAATAGAGTAATGACCTCAAATGTATGCAGAAAGTCAGTAAAAAAAGATGGAGTCTGGACCATTCGTTATGACTGTCTGAGGGGCAATCTATGTTCATTATAGGATCACTAATATTACTAAAAACTAACTGCAATTGCCAACGCGCCTGCCAAGCATGGCAAATACTGACAAAACTCCTGTTATTGTACAATAATATGGGGGGAAGGGATAGTAATGCGCACTACCAATCCTATTGCTAGCAATATACCATATCAGATCGACCTCCACGTGATCCCCTCTGGAAACCATCGTGCTGAATTCCAGCCGTATTCATTACAGTGGGCTAACTGACATTCCTTTTCATTCTCACCTATCATCCCTCACTGGTGCCTCGCCAACATATTCCGTTAGCGCAGGCAGGGTTGCCATTCCATTATCATCCATTAAAAAAAAAGAAACAATAGTATTGGAGATTAAAACTATTTTCATCATATGCATATATATATGTAGTGATTACTTGCTCTGTGATCATATATTAATAAATACTCAATTTAGTAACAGGTCCCAATACTAAGAGCGTTCACGTAACGCACAAGTAATTACGACATTATACCTATATATATGTATACATATATATACTTATTTGAGTTCCGTAACTATCGCAAACTGATATACCGTCGCTAATATACTTTCACTGGGAAGGGATCGATTTAACAGATGTCAATAGAAAGGTACGACGTATCTTATATTTAAACATATGTTCATTTTTTTTAACGGATGAAAATGGAATGGTAACCCCGCCCGCGCTATCGGTATACACCAACGAGGCATCAGTGGCAGATGATAAGTGAAAATGAATGCAGGTCAATTGGCCTACCATGATGAATTCGACAAGAATTAACCACGATGGTTGGGGGGGAAAGGGATTGTTAGTAATGGAGACGAAGAATCCCATAGCTAGCAATATACCCAACCAGGTCGACCTCCTCGCGGTTCCCCCTGGAAACTATCATGATTAATTCGTGATGAATTCATCATGATGGGCTAACTGACCTGTTTCCATCCTCATCAATCACCTTTCACTGGTGCTCCGCCAGCGTATCCCATTAGCGCAGGCGGAGTTACCACTCCATTTTCATCCAATAAAAAAAATTATGGTTTCCAGAAGGAACCGCGTGGAGATCGACCTGAGCAATATATGGTATACCCTATATTGCTAAAAATGGGGGTATTAGACCTCATTACAAACAATCCCTTTCTCCCATATGTTCATCGTTATCACCATTATACTCTATGTCTGTGTACACAGTATTATAAATCAATGTTAACCCAAATAGCTTTGGGGAGAGAAGGGATTGTTAGTAACGAGAAAATTGGACTCTCTTTTCCGCCTCTCTTAGCCTCTCATTTGAGCCGTTATGCGTATTAGTCATGGCTAGTACAACCAACCCAGCTCCACCCAGAAACTTAAAAGGCAAACGAGCTCACGGCCCACCTGATGGAAAGTGTTAACAATCGCCTATAGTCATGAGCAGTACCATGGACATAACAGAGTATACTGTTTCGCCCTTGATACCCCCCATGCGTTGCCATTCCTGAGGACTCAGATGTTGGGCCATCAGCTTGTTTGCCATTGCAAATTTGTATAAAACAAAATTTTGAGAACTTCGCTAAAATTACCGCCACAATTATTTAACCAAATTTCTAAATTCATATTTTAAATGACATTCATCTTTCTCGACCGGTTTTTTTAAAGTTTACCGACCCCAAATCACGGCACTCTAGACTTTGCCTGAACAAAAATGCTCCTTTGTTCTTATGTCAGAATGATCTCTACCACATATCTATAATAATCGAAACGATTTTATGATTGAGCCTTGACTACGTGGCAGACAAAGTCACTTTCACATTTAAATATTAATAAAGTTATAGAATTATGAAAGGATTAGCATCAATTCGCTGTTTCTGATATACATAATTCTTATACTCTAAATAGATTCTGAAGATATTGATTGCGTACATTTCACAAATATAATTTGCACCTTGAATATCATTGAATATACTAGTACATTAACGTCCATACTACTCATAGGTTATCTTTCCTCAGAACTGTCTCATGTCAAACTAATGTAAAATAGTACTGGCCATATGACTTTTCAGATTGAAACAATAATTTACGCTTAGCTGTTTCAATCAAAATTAATGAAAACGTAAACAAATGACTGTAAACAAATGTAAAAATCCCACCATAAGACAATCTTCTAATATCCAGTGGTAGTACAAAACAAAAAACGATAAATTTATTGAATATTTCGTTTTGTTGCTAATTTCGTTTAAAATTTGTTCCCGTAATAAATTAAATTTGGTAATCTTTTCATTAAATAATAAACACTATAAAATTTTCAATTCCAATAAAGCTAAGCATGAATTATTGTTTCAGTCTGAAGGACCACATGGCCAGCACAATCTGACATTATTTTTACATGAGACTGTCCCCAAAGACCATCTAAACACATCCATGCAAGGACAACTGTTAACAGTGACACAATAGTGACAAATAAACCCATATAGATGACTTTAGTACTGCTATCTTTCTCTGATAGAATATTCCATAGAAAGAGGATCGCAGGTACTATCCATAATCTATACAATGTTCAGATAATGTTATTTCAAATATCGAACTTTACTGTCAGATTTGGTCTCGCCCCGTGAATGACTTTCAATTTGGCACTATAAAGTTCGAAATTAGAACGTCCTACAAAACGTGCCAGTTTTTGCAGCGTTACATAATTACGCTCAAATCGAACACTCATTGAGAGATCAATACTTATTCACTTTTCCACTATCACTCGGAATCTTCCGACTATTTCCACACCTAAAAAGCGGATATTGGCATCATTCTCATACATATATTAGTCAGCTAGTGTTACTCAGCAGTGATGCGTAACTATCATAAAATTCGATCATTTCACTCGAACGATCGATTATGTCAAGATGCGAATACGAGATTACTCATTTTTAGATCACTTACAAGTGTTATGTGTGAAACTGTTTTCTATTTTATAGCACCATCACTGAAATGGATATAGTAATTTCAATTAGGTTATTTTATGTTAAGGCTCCTAACAGTAGTAAATTATCTATTTATTTTTTAATAGGTGATAGAAAAACCTTATAACCCATAAATGTTTATATATAAATGTATGCAATGTTTGATGTATCACTCGTGTTCATTTTCACTTCGTTATTACAATATTAGATAATTAATTAATTAAAATATATAAATATTCAAATAAAACCCAATCAGGTCAGTTGCCTAGTTCTCAAGTTAATATATGGCATGATAAATCGGATATCAAACATCGAAGGGTCACACACCGAAACACCCAGAAAACAGGAAAGTGATTATTAATAATGGAGTCTTAAATCTCATTGCTGGCAATATATTACTAAAAATGAGGCTGTTAGATCAAAACTCTGGAAAACATTCTCGTAGAATTCGTCACGATGGGCTAACTGTAATTGCTGTCAACCTCGCCTATTGTCTCTCACTGGTGCCCTGCTAGCGTATACTAAAAGCGCACGCGAGATTATGATTCCAATTTAGTTCATTAAAAAAAAAACAGAATACGCAGTCGCCAAAGAGCCGTTTATCATTTTAAGTCTGCAGTAATAAAGTTGCCGCGCATAAACAAGCACATTGTAGAAATGTCGTAATGATGCGATCGCGTTCCGTTCTACATAATAATTATAATGGACAACCAGTTTGAATAACTGCAGGAAGCAAAAATTCGTTTCGTTCCAAGACAGAACTTTTTTTTTATATTATTTAGATGTTTACTACTTTTTATATAGGTATCTGTCTATCTTCACGCCATGTTCTATACGGAGTATGCAGACAACATATAATGTTTTTTTTTTTTTTATTTGGTATATTTATTTTAAATACACTATTGGGACTTAACACAACACGATTGCAGGTAAATAGTATCTACGTACCTGAGTTTTATTAGTATATTTAGCAATCAATCTTGGTAAACATATCTTTTTTCTATATTAATTATATAAAAATAAAACCTCTTTGATTGATGTAATATTACAATACAGGAAGACTTTCAGCAAACAACTTTTTCGTTTCTGACGGTTTTATTTTAATAGAGAATAAACATATGGAACATTTAACAATGCGAGGCAAACAGAGAGAGGAAAAAATATTACACTTTTTAATACAATATATATAGAGACATAGACCATAATCGTATACAGCCATGGGTGTGAGAGTGTGCTCTATCTTAGGTTACAACATTGCTAAATTGCTATTATCTAATATTTTATTTATAAAAGTAAAATTAATAATCATTATATACAAGAAAGATCTGAATTATTTAAGATTTTTACCTTTGGCAAGGCTACGGCAAAACCTGTTTCCACGACAACAGACATGCTAGTATAATACTAGGTATTTATATTAATTTAATTACTAAACAACATCTATAAACTTGACGATTGAGACACTAAGAAATATGAAAATTACCAAGGCTCCGCTCAATAATTTTGACTGGAGTCGACATGGATATCTCCCTACTCCACTGATTTCTATCAGTCAACATACCTGACCTCACGTCTTTTATTTTTTTTTTTTATGAACGGAATGATGAATTGGAAGGAGTGTGCAGCTCATCTTATTGGAAACGACCATTGCAGTCCATGGTCAATGACTGCGGTGCAAACAAAAGAGAAGACGCCGTTATATTGTCAGCATTTATATTTTGTAAATAAAGTTAACCTTCTTGGTTTAAACTCGTACGGAAAGTGCTAGTTAAAAAACTATATTATTAGATAGTGGTAACACTTCGTTTGAATGACGCTTAATTGGAATTCAAGGATCAGGGATATACAGATCAAATCTCAGCCTACACCTTCGAATTTTAAATTCAACTTTCGAACATTATAATTTGTTTTCCCTCGCCTCGTGCTTTGGAAGGCATATAAAGCTACCGTCCAGTAAGCCATGTCAAAGGCCTTCGTGTATAACAATTACGGCCTAGAAATACATAACACCAGAGGGCAACACCAAGCAGTATTAATATATTATTAAATACTTACATACATACTGGTGTCGTACATCATTATGCAATAAAGAAAGAAACGTGAGCATCATGGCCCAGTAGTATACTACTCCGACTGCAAAGCCACAAATGTCGTGAGTTCGAATTTAGACTGCATCAATGACTAGTATCTCAATTCAAACCGTCTGCCACATGGAGTTGTAATACGCCTGGCAAAACGTGAGAATGTGGAGTATTATATTCACCACAACGACAAAAACTGACTTACGTTTGTGACTATTCCGTAAAGGACTTTTTTTAATGGGTGATAATGGAATGGTAACCCCACCCGCGCTATCGGTATACACCGGCGGGGCAGTGAAGGATGATAGATAAAGATGAAGCAGGTCAGTTAGTCCATCGTGACGAATTCAACAAGAATTGTTCGCGATGGTTTCCAGGGGGAACCACGTGGAGGTCGACCTAATAGGGTATATTGCTAGCAATGGGGCTGTCAAACTCCATTGCTAACAATCCCTTTCCCCCTGGTTCTGTAAGGGATTGTGGTCGTAAGAATATTTATATATGTTATTAAGTTTATCCGCAGCTTCGTCCGCGTGGCCAGGATATATTCACTGACCGGGTTAAAAAGTAGCCTATGTCCTTCTCCATTCCTATATACCCTTCTTTTAATGGATGACAATGGAGTTGTAACCCCGCCTGCACTATTAGTATGCGCTGGCAAGGCATCAGTGAGGGATAATAGGTGAAAATAAAAAGGCAGGCCAGTTAGCCCATTATCATGAATATACTTGGAATTCAGCACAATGGTTTCCAGGGGGCACCACATGGAGGTCGACCTGACAGGATATATTGCCTTGAGAGGAAAGGGATTGTTAGTAATGAAGTCTAATAGCCCCATTACTAGCAATATATCCTCTCAGGTTGACCTCCACATGGTTCCCCCTGGAAACCATCATGTTTAATTCTTGTCGAATTCATCATGGTGGGCCAACTAACCTGCATTCATTCTCACCTATCATCTGCCACTGGTGCCTCGTCGGTGTATACCGATAGCGCGGGCGGGGTTACCAATCCATTTTCACCCATTAAAAATAAAAAGTTATACATGCCAGCATCGAAAATAATGATTATAAAAAAGTACTTATAATAAATAATATTTACACCAGAAACAGGTGTACTGCCTTCCAATTACATTTGCTTCAATACAGTTACGTAATACAATACACTCCACTTCCGAGTGCCACATGCCGTTGCAACGCCTTTCTGATTCACCCAGTTCCCTTCCAATTGCGTAACTGGATTTGAATTTGCTACTCGAACCTGTATAGACTTTCGTCTCTTAGTCTATTCGATTATTCGATTTAATACCTTAACTGTTTACACAAAAGGTAAATTTTATTGAGCTATCCACTGACAATCTAAATATAGGGCTGCCAAATAAATTGGAGGGTCGTCTGTATTTATCCTTTTTGGTCAGGATTCAGAATCAGTCATATATATTGGAATTATCTGAACGAGACACCGATACTATTTATGGATCATTCTTTTAAGAACATAGTCGAAATATTTTTGAATTCTGTATATATTTCAAACTGTCGCGTAACTCAAAAGATAGTCTCATATTTGAGCTATATTTTTAGGTGAAATTTAATAAATTTCATGTGTGACACTAATGAGTGTAGTATTGATAATAGATACTCTTTAAATTATGTTTAATGTGATGTAAAACAAAAATGCAACTAACTTTATAAACCAAAGTACCTCAATCAAAATAAGTACCTCAATCGAACAATCGAATTTGATAAATTCATGTTAATTTCCTTCTTTTTGTTGTTGTTGTTGTATTGTCAAATTTTTCATTTATTTTTATTGTTGCATTTGTTATCAACATTCTATTGATCATTTTAATTTCAAAAACAATTATGTAAAATAAATTTACTCAACTGGCAGCCCTAGCTAAATGAGAACGCGATTATTTTCGTGTGCTTGTTTTAGCCTTTTTTCCAATCCACTTTTACTAGCAAAATTCATATTGAATGTTCTATAAGAAAAACTCACGTAACCATGTAATAGACTTATTGAATAACGTTTTTAAATCAATATTTAATGCAATAAATTAATAAATATAACGTTTACTGTATTTACACTCTTATTTTGTACTTATAAAACATTCACTTAAAAAAAATAAGTCAAAACTTACGTGATGCAAGTACGTAGCATAAACGAGTAGATATACTTTCATCCTAATACCTATTCTAAATAGCAATACAAACAATATGTGGACATTATGAGCAAGATGTTTTTTTACTACACGAATACCAAATATTAGAGACGAATGGAACATATAAAATGACCAATCTTTTATCCACATTGAATAGGTAATCGCAGAATTATACAGATTCGAATGAATTCTTGTCATAATAGAAACGGAAGAGAATTCAACGGATCCTGACTTTTTTTTCGATAAATCTTTTTCGGTAAAGCAAAGAAAATTGATGATCTTTTACGTAAATTGTAGTTAAATAACCAGCCATGACAGCTACGGTCGTAATAGGGTGACGAATATGCATGAATAATATCCCATAACAAATTACTTCAATCACACTTCACTTGATGGTATGCTATATATTTTATCTGAGCATGAGATAAGCACAGTGTAAAGAACAACCAGTAGCGGGGGAGAAAGGGATTGTTAGCAATGGAGTTTGATAGCCCCATTGCTAACAATATGCCCCTATCAGGTCGAACTCCACGTGGTTCCCCCTGGAAACCATCGTGAACAATTCTTATTGAATTCGTCACGATGGGCTAACTGACTTGCTTTATCCTCATCTATCATCTTTCATTGGTCCCCACCGATGTATACCAATACCACGGGTGGGGTAACTAATTAAAAAATAAAACAACCAGTAGCACTGTTGACGTGTCTCCACAGTTTATATGACAATTCGGGACGCATCACTTTGTCTAGACTAGAAAAATTAAATGAAATTTTTAGTAACGGTATTGATACTAAACAGCCCCATTGCTAACAAGAGACCTCATCAGTGAGGTTCTCTTGTTAGCTAAATTACTCTTGAAATAATTTTTAATAGATCGATATTGGAAATGGAATTATGATTATGGAATGAGCTCCCTGCCGAGGTTTTCCCAAGATATTACAGCATGGGGTTCTTCAAAAGGGGTGTAAAGAGGTTTCTTTAAGGTCGGCAACGCGCGCGTAACACCTTTGGTATTGCAGGCGTTTATAGACTACGGTAACCGCTTACCATCAGGTGAGCCGTATGCTTGTTTGCCACCTCAGTGGTATAAAAAAAAGAATTAAGATTCTTCGCACTCACGAAATGTAGTATTAGCGTCATTATGGTTCTATATTGTTCTGATAGACGCATATTAATTATTAGTGTAACGTATCAATGCAAACTATTGTAAATCGATCCAAATTATAACCTAATACCTTATCGTTGTTTCACGTGTGCAGTACAAAATTGTCATTGACAATAGATTGGATTGAATTTGATTCAAGAATAAACCTGCAAATCGACTTCTTGTAATTTTTTTAATGGATGAGAATGGAATGATAACTCCGCCAACACTATTGTTATGCGCTGGCCACCACAGAGATATAGGTAAGGATAAAAGCAGGTCAGTTAGTCCATCGTGACTAATTCCATAAAAATTAATCACGATAGTTTCCAGGGGAAACCGCGTGGACATCGACCTGATAAGATATATAGCTAGTTATGAGACCTCATTACTAACAATCCCTTTCTTCCCGACCTCGAGCAGTTCTAAAATCTATAGCCACAGTATAAGTAATAACACTAAAGTAAAGTATAGTAGTTAATTCCCACGATAAGTCAACTGATAGCATAACTAACATTTTTTTTAAATTAAGCTGGATTTATTTTTTTCTATCACCCCTGACTGGTATCTCGCCAGCATCATTTTCACCCATTAAAAAAACTACCTATTTAACCTTAATAGAATGCATAATTATATAAAATAGCAGGTACATATTATAAACGTGAACTGTGATTACGAATTTCATTCGCAGCCTATACTTTTATTAAATTTATATTATACTTTGAGCAACATTAAAATAAAACAATGGTACCTAATCTGACAGCCACGAATTTTTATTTTATTAAACAACTAATAAAACAATAGAGCGAGCCGTGATCGTAATACAATTACTGTTTTTTGTATTCAATAAAATAAGGAACAATGTGGTTAGCTATGGCGTCGGTTGTCATCATTCTTGCAGCGCGGGCGTTTACCGTGACAAGCTTAGATAATATTTTAAATTCACGATCGAGATGCGAGTACAGGTAAATAGTATAATAATAATAATTTATTCAACAAAAATATACAGATGAATTACAAAATACATATATATTACATATTAATTCTCAATGTCTCTGGCCTTCATGCTAGGACAATCCTGTGTTTTTTTTTAATAGGTGATGATAGAATGGTAACCTTGCCTGCGCTCTCAGTATACACTGGCGGGACACTAGTGAGGGATGATAGGTGACAATGAAAGCAGATCAGTTAGACCATCGTGACGAACTCCACTAGAAGAGGACAATCCTGTGTTATGAAGATCAGGCTACCGCACTTTACATAATTTAATTTCTCATATAAATTTAAGGACCTACAGAAAATATACAAATTAAGGTTAAAGTACAAATGATGATACGAGTAGTATATAGTTACAGGTAAGTATATAGTATGTAGGTACACATCTTATATTTTTATTGTCGATGTTGCGATGTGATTTGCACTACGTTGTGGTCACGGTAAGACTAAAGCACAGATAATATAAAACATATTATATGTTATAGTATATATATTATTATAGTATTATATAACTAGGCCATGTGGTCCCGACATAGAATAGGCCACCCATACCTTTCCCGTGGGTGTCGTTTTTGATTTTTGTACAAAGTCTCCCTCTGGTAAATAAAAATTAAATCAATATATTCAGTCACACGTTTTCATAATATTAGGTAATATATCGATTTAAAATTCTAAAGAATAGCTTATGCAAATTGTAAGTTAAAAACAACGTAAACACAATATTACAACGACAAAACATTTTCTACTGTAATGTTATACGTATGCCTACACTCTTACGTGATTTTACATACATTTGAGTGTTACGTAACTGAGTATTCCCAACAGTCGTTATAATGAGACATCTAACCATACTTTGTAATTAGGAATTAATTGCGCGGCGTTTATGATTGCAGAGTAATAATTTCTCACCAACCTTACAACCGTTTATATTTCGTTGTATTTTTTCCATTTATGTAAGTTTTAATTTTGTTATCAATTAGACGTTATACGTGTTTCTAGAGTTTAATCGTAGCTCAAGTTCATAACACCCGCCATTTGTTTTTTTTTTTTTGTTTTTGAAGTGAAAACTTGTTAGGCTCAGGAGGATTAGAGGTTAGGCTCGTTGAGATACAGAAAAAGCACTGAACTCACGTGACCATCATGCTCCGACACATGCACACACACACACACAGAGAGAGAGAGAGAGAATGAAATACACACACGCAAACACGCATGCGCTACACACACACACACTTACATACATATTTAAAAATTTGTGAAGCAAAAATGTTTTCACTTCTGACGTGCAGTCCTACAACTGACTGGTTTTTATTATTAAATAAACTAAAACATATTTATGGAAAAATAAACATTCAGATTTCTGAAACTTCACAATCAATTAACTATTCTGCTTGGGTACTTTTGTTATCACTATATAAGTTTTATAAGCTATTCCTTACACAAATTTTGAAGACCACTCTGATGGAACCCTAAAGAGTTAAGCTATTCGCAACAAGTTTCGGATATTATATTTTCGTGGTGAGGTCATTCCATTAGTTACATTTATGAGATGCGTTGAAATGAGGACTCGACACTACAAGAAGTGGGTTTGTACCGATTAAAACTTGCGACGAAATGTATGCTAACGAAAATTATGTTTATGTTCATTAGACGAATTTTTAGGTGTTCCATAGCAATGCGATTATGTAAGAATAATATTATATCAGGTTGAGTAAATATTTATTTAATTTACGTATCGTTTGAGTACTTATTGATTTTTACTTTATTTTTTTTATACAACTTAGAATGGCAAACAAGCTGACGCGACGGTCCACCTGATGGAAAGTGGTAACCGTCGCCTAAAGACATGAGCAGTACCGTGGACATAACCGACTACTTTTTTTTAATACAATTTAGAATCTAAATTTGTTTAATAAACTTAGACTCTTTACCTTTTTTAAGGAAAAGAAGATTATCACTTATTAATATGCCTATAGTACTTTTTATACGTTGTTATTCTTAAAGAATACGGTTTTACGCCTCTGTATTCTATAATTTCACTGTCATATCTCTTTAAACTGAAACAGTCATGCTAGAACAACTATTATTTTAATTTCCTGTGTAATAATAGTATTTTTTTTTATCTATATATCAAAAAGGAGTACGGATAGGGTTATAGGAAATTCTTAGAGAGAAAGAAGTTGAAATGCCCACGGCGCAATCCGTTTCAATGCACTTCTATATCAAATCAAGAATATAGATATCTAATCTACATCGTGAACAGGTGCAGTGGCGCTATGCCTATTATCTTATTTCCTGTATTATTGTCTTCCTATATCTAATTTATACATTAGCTAACTTTCCTGTTTTTACACGAATTAGTTTTAATATATATATGTAGGAAATATTTTTAATATGATCAATATTTGCTGTAACGGAACGTATGATGACGAGAATAAACGAATGAGAATGAGCGAGTAAGATTGACAGATTGAACAGATTAGATTCATTCATTCTTGCTACAGTGTTCTATATGGATGGTTAACGGTGTTATAAATTTTGAATAATTTCAAGAAAAGTTTTAAATACACAGTAACAGTATTTCCGAACCGATTAATTCTTGTTAATTCCTGATGAATTAATCATGATGGGCTAACTGGCCTGTTTTCATTCCCATCTATCACCCTTCACTGGTGTGTTGTAGGCTTTAGTTTATCTCAAATGTCACCCAAACCTGTCCAGCCGAGTACACCAGACAATACACATCTTAGAATAGCAAAGTAGATAAGTCTCTATCTACCCTGTATAAGAACTGGCGTGAAAATATACATGAATATATTTGCTGATTGTTTTCCCCTTTTTGCAATATGCAATAAAAATCATATATCGGAAGAGAAAGTACTTTTAATTTGGCAATAAGAACATTATGTACAGTTTAATTGTATGTACCGATTGGTCTAGTTGGGATTGGGAGGCAGTACTTGTGGGAGGGAGCTAGGGATTAGGGGTTTTGAAGGATTAGATTACAGTGGTGCCGATGACGCCTGGGGCGATGATCTGGCCACCGGGTACGCCATTGATGACTGTGGGGCCAGCGACCAAGGTCTAAAATGGAAAAACAAATATAAGTATATAGTTATACTATAGTTTGAAGAAACTTTTTTCTAAATTAAAATGAGTAGTTATGAGTATAACACGGAAATAATATTTTAATTTGGAAAAAGAGTAATAAAAATTATAATAAATACCACTGGACATATTACAAAATGCCATATAATACCAAACTATACCAGAGGGAGACTTTGTACAAAAGTTGTTTGCTTGGGTACCTCTGTCCCATTCGTGTTTACATGGCTGTGTTTACGTTTTAAGGGTAGAATATAACAGTAACTTTACAGGGTACAGAGGAATAACATCTAAGTCCTCAGGAATGTCAACGCATGGGAGTATCATGGGCGAAACAGTATACACTGTTATATCCATGGTACTACTCATACCTATAGGCGAGGGTTATCACTTATCATCAGGTAGGCCATCAGCTTGTTTGCCATTCTAAGTTGTATAAAAAAAAACTAAGTAAAACTTGTAGCAAGTTAAATAAATTAAAATAATTAAAACAATATAGTTTTACTTCTTACAAAAGGCAAGAACTATTGACATTTTCTCACGAATATGCAACTACTTACAAAAATAATCTGAAAATTAACAAAAATATTGGGAAATGAGTTACTATTTTTTTTTAAATATTTTTTTAAAATTTACTATTTTTTTAAATATCTGTAAAAAAAACAAATGAGCTGTATTTAAAAACAGTTTACGAATAATTCAAATGAAACGTACCCTGGGGCCAACCAATCCAGCCACGTCTACCACACCAGGGGCGACTACGCCTGGGGCGACTACACCTGGGGCATATACACCAGGGGCAATAAAACCAGGAGCGATGCCCGGTACGATCACCTGAGGAGCAGCTGAGGACAGCGCCACGTAGCACAGAACGAAAAATACCTAAAAGTAATTAAGGATTAATTTAGGATTAAAAAATCCAAAAATAGGAATCCCAAATTGTCAAATAACTGGAAGTAATATAATATTAAATTTTGCGCGAACAATATATTATTATTTATTTTTTTATTATTTATTTTTATAATATGCGTATTCTTAATTTCAAGCTAAATCTTATTTTTTGCTATTTACTAGCTGTAACCCGCAAATTCTCTGCTTGAATTATATTAAATGTGCCTTATATTATACATTATAACTTAATACAAAATATAACACATCTGCGTACGAAGTATGTTTCAAAGTTGTTCATCCATGTAAGCGTGATTGTATAACAAATAAATTAATTTAATTTAATAACAAATATTCCATTTTATAGGTTTTTTGGTGAACACACAGATTAAATTAATAAAAATTTTGACCAAATTTCACAAAAATATCTATAAAAGCTCTCTGTGTGATGACTAAAGAATAATTCAATACGTCATCACTGTTTCTCGTTCCTGGAATGTTGTAAGAGGCAAGTAAAGAAACTCAGCACAATACACCAATGAAAAGTAAACTAGGAACAAAACCAGATAGTATATCCTATACTTATAAGGAGAAATCGTCTGGATCTAGAAATCAATCCGAAGGATCAGGAAATTGTAGTGACAATGGGCCTATCACGTTGATCAAAGATTCTTAAAATGGAATAACGATCTTAAATATATTGAAAAAGTCAATAGATGTGGATAACTCAAGGCCTTTCCTTGGGACAGTCTGTGGGGGAGGGCTTATGTCTGAATATGTGACATAATAACAATAAATTATTAAAATAATTATTTTGAAGTTAGATATAAGTACAGTTTTCACGTAATAAGAGTCTAAGATGGATGGAACCGATCGCCATTTATTTAAGAAACCCTAATAATCTTCGCGCCATTTTCTATTGTTTCCATGCAGCTATTGTACTCCCATTATACTCACGGCGTATTTCATTTTGAATGGGTTTAATTGATTGGTTTTCTACAAGAACTGCTTCTAGGCCTTCCAAGTGCAGACTATGTCGATCTACGGAAGACTGAAGCATATATAGGTCCGACGAAGGTCGTTTCATCTAGGGATACTAAGGCGTGCCTAGTCCCTCCTAAGGTCAAATCTATCTGAATACATAATAGGACAACTTGTCGCCAAGAAAAAATAGAAAGGCTGCTCTATTGGCTGTCAGATATGGCAATGTTATAGAACAGTATGATGGAATGTGCGTTATTATTTACACATAATAAAATACTTATATACTCGAATATTTTTTTTATAAGTAAATAATCAAATCGATTGGTCAGAATCATTTCCTAATTAAGTTCAGCACTTGAACTGTTGTGGGGTAAAGGCGATACAAGAGCATAACTTAATAAAAAAAAATATTTCTTTCGAAAGAGCAACAGTCAATCTTCTAGCCTATTCTTCCCTACCAAAATGATTTCATAATTATGTGGACAGTAGATATAATACCTAAATAAAAAACAAATTAAATAATCAAGGAGTTGAGAAAAAATATGTTTTATCTGTTTTAGTTGATTGAAGTGGAAAGAAATTAAGCTTTTTTATATCCGACAAAAGAGGAATAAAAATGTTTGTTATAGAAATTCTATTATAATATCTACAAAATAAAAAAAAAAAAATTCTGTTCCAAGATGATATGAAGAATACACCCTTATTGCTACAAAGATAATATAGATAATAGGAGAACAAAATATATGTGCATATATGTATAATAATATAAAACATTATATACGTATATAATACAACTTTTTGGTTACTAGAATAAGAATTTTTTGTTTGAATGTAAGGATGACTTATGTCACCGAGCGGGATGACTTCTATTAGGTACGCTTATGGGTATTTCTGTTAGATTCGGGTAGATATTTTGTAATTATATTATTTTTTCGTAAAACAACGCTGGATATTGCATACATCTATTTTTAAATTAAGATCTATAGATACCCGATTCATTGTAGGTTAACAAAGTACCATTAAAAACAGCAAATAAACTTACTTGATTTATATGAATGAATGAATAGATAGATAAAATAATACTAAGTCCACATATTTCGCCACAATTAGGCATGCAAAATTTTAAATACTTAAATATTAAAATAACAATTCTTATAAAAAAACAACAGGTCAATTACAATTTCATGTCAATTAATGTACTTCAAATAAAAAAAATTGTACGTAAAAATATTATTTTGATATTAAATAATTTTTAATATAACATAAAGAAACTAAAAACAAAAACATGAAAACTCCTTTATTTCTAAGTTATCTTCTATACATTCGTCACTCGGTATTGAGAGTTGAACTTGTATGACCCACTTTACATACTAATTAGAGGCAATTAGTAACAATTTACTCCTACTAAGGTGAAAGCTCGATCAATCAAATTGAGCGATGGGCATAGTAAGGAAGACAAAGTATATTTTATTAGATTTTGCATGCTTGTCTCAATTATGTAACAATTTGAATTTTTGTGAAAATATTTTTAACTAGCTCTTTGCGCGCCACTTTGTACACATAAATTTCGAAACGAGAAAAACCAGTGAAATAGGCCTCTTTTAGATGACGTATTAAAAGGAAACATGCAGTAGATTTTACGTTAGATCTTAAGAAACACAACTGTAAAAACTACATCCATTTTGGTGCAATATTTTTTGCGTGATACCCGAACAAACATACATACAGACAGACAGGCAGACAGACAATTTTTTTTAAAAACAATCTTATTTTCGCTTCTACTGCTCTTTTTGAGATCCCTGATATAAATTGTTCTTAACTATCTCCTATGTTCAGACATTATCTAATTACATTTTTATTATATTTTTAAATTTTCTTAGGTAAGTACTTCATTATTATATAATAATGAAGTGCTACCTAAACAGAAAAAAAAGAAACAAAATTATATAACATATTATCAATTTGCTCCAGAATAATCGTGGATGTTCAAATGAGTGTTGAAATAATCATTTTGTGCCAAAACTTTCCTTGATACGGACGTGCTAAGAATTCAATTTGCACTCGATATGTATGTAAGAATCGAATTTGTACCATTCTGATAGCATTCTTTTTGTCATTTTAATATCCAACTCTTATTTTTAACGACTCCGAAATTGCATAAAAAAATAATGGCACCAGTAAGGAATGATAGCTGACAATGAATAGGTCGGTCAGTTAGCCGATCGTGATGATTACACCTAGAATTCACTACGATGATTTCCAGGGGAGACCACGTGGAGGTCGACCCGACTGGGTATATTTCTAGCAATACGACTAGTATTCTGTATTAGTAACAATCCCATTTCCACCCTGGTTAATTACATTAACTGATTAGTTACATTTTTTTTTTGATGGGTGAAAATGGTATGGTAACCCCGCCTGTGCTATCGGTATACATTAGCGAGACACCAGTGATGGATGACAAATGAGGATGAAGCAGGTCAGTTAGCCCATCGTGACGAATTCAACAAGAATTGTTCACGATGGTTTCCAGGGGGAACCACGTGGAGGTCGACCTAAAAGGGCATATTGCTAACAATGGGGCTGTCAAACTCCATTGCTAACAATCCTTTTCCCCCCGATTAGTTACATTGTTATCTATATATAGCGGTATAGCCTGGTATGCCGTAATCCTTAACCGTCATCCATTCCTTTGTTTATTTACTTCAAGGCAGGTTTGTACTGAACTTGTATATTTAAGTGGCTTCGTAAACAAGATTGAAATGTGGGCAGCTCTCATTATTTAATCATTGCATTAAACGATTACCATTTTACAATTATTTAAATGGCCTTACCTACTAAATATGGCTCATTTACTTATTTATCACTTTTGATTAAATTAACTACCGCAAATAAAATATTAAAAGTAAACTAAAACTGATCTCTAATCCTGGAAATGACCAAAGAATGGTAAAGAGAACATCCTTAATGGTAATCCGAGTATTAAATATTTTTAGACATTCATGAAATTAAAATTAGTCATCTGATGATTATCTATGACCAATTTATTTTGATTTTCATAAAATTATATATCATTGTCATATCAGCCATTATCTGTCCACTGCTGACGGTCCTAAGTCGCCTGCCAGAGGGAGACTTTGTACAAAAGTCGTTTGTTTGAGCACCTCTGTCCCATTCGTATTTCTACCGTGAAGCAGTTGTATTTGCATGGCTGTGTTTCAGTTTGAAGAGTGGGGTATGGCAGTGAATTTACAGGGTACAGAGGAATAACGCCTCAGAAATGGCAACAAATGGAAGGTATCATAGGTGAAACAGTATACTCTGTTATGTCCATGGTACTGCTCATGTCTATAGGCGACGGTTACCACTTTCCATCATTTATCATCATCATTCTAAGTTATATAAAAAAAATAATCTATCCTTAAATATCTAAATTTTTTTGCTTCATCCATTTTAATAAAAGTGAAATACTGACCCGAGTAGGTACCTAATTAGTCTTATAAATATACACTGATTACGTTTATTTTTCTATAATCATGCTTGATTGACAATTACCACAATGCAGGCACAAGTATACCTAGTTTACTATCTAAAATCACTGATGCAAACTATTCTGAGTATTACATCATTATCATCAAGTTTTATGTAACGTAAATGATATTAATAATTCCATTGAATAATTAAGTAATGAAGAATTGAATTGGTTACATTAATTATAGTATAATAGTCCATACCAAGGCACCTATTTAGTACATAAATTATTATATTTTCTTTATACAACATAGAATTGCAAACAAGTTGGCCCATCTAAAGAAAAGTAGTAACCATCGACTATAGAGAATATTAACACCTAACATATAACATATAATAATGAGTAGGGATAATATTTATATTATTATATGTATTACATCTCCCATATTTAGAACTAACAAAATTTTTCATCGTGCCTCCTACCAAATTGTTTATAATTACTCCTCTCCATCCAAAGGTTGCCTGGAAGATCGCTCTTAGCGATAAGGTCGCCCATTGTTTTCTCATTGTGATTATTTCTTGTAATTATTTATATTTATAATAAGTTTACTACTGTAATCTTTTGGAGGAAACAATAAATAGTATCTATCTATCTAACACCAGAGATATCACAGAATAGTTTGTGTCGTCTGTGAAACAATTTTTTTTTAATGGATGATAATGAAACGGTGACTCCACCCGCGCTATCGATATACATTGGCGGTATACCAGAGAGTGGTGACAGGTATGAGTAGAGTTAGGTCAGTTGGCCCATCGTGACGAACTTGACAGTAATCACGATAGTTCCAAGGGGGAACCGCGTGGAGGTCGACCTGACAGGTATATTGCTAGCAATAGGAGTAACGTCCCCATTACTAACAATCCTTCTCACCCCCCTCCCTGGAACAATGTGTCGCCATTCTTGAGTACTAAGACGTTGCACCAGCGTCCGTAACTTCACTATCATATCCCATCTTAACCGCCGAAACAAAGGATTGTTAGTAATGCGAACTACCAGTCCCATTGCTAGCAATATACTTTGTCAGGTCGACTTTCTCGTGGATGGAAACCATCGTACTGAATTCCAGGTGTATTCATCATGATAGACAAACTGACCTACCCCTTCATTCTCATCTATCATCCCTCACCAGTGCCCCGCCAGCGTATATCGAAAGGACAGGCTGGGACCTAGTTCATTATAGTCCATTAAAAAAACGACCAAAACACAGCCATGAAATAAAAGAAATAAGAGTCAGGCAGAGATACCCAAGCAAAAAAGTTTTATTTCCATCTGGTACATATAAAATATATAATCTTTTTGAGAACCTCTTTTGTAAATATTTTAAACCACTCACCGAACCGAAACAACCGAGACAAATTAAACTGTATAACTATTAGCAAAGGAATGTTTTTTCATCGTCCAAACGTATATGCTCGTCTATAACTCCAGACTCCTTGGGCTCGAGGGCTTCAGCTCTGTACACAGCGTTCTCGATCCAGACTGCGATGCGGTCAGATATAGCGATCATAAAGCGGGCAAGGCGACCAGGGTGTGTACGGGATGGTTTTGGCTCACCTAAGAAAAAAAAACATATAAAAATTAAACCAATTGACTGGTCCTAAAACTTAAACGAAAATATAATTAAGTTTATCCATCACAGCGCTTAAATACGCACATACACTTATAACACCAGATTCCACATATATTCTACTAAAAATTGATAATTGTACGACCTGGGGGGAAAGGATTGTTAGTAATGGGGAGGTTAGTCCCCATCGCTATCAATATACCTTATCAGATCAACCTCCACGCGGTTTCTCCTGGAAACCATCGCGATTAATTTATCGTTGAATTCGTCACGATGGACTAACTGACCTGCCTTTTCATCCTCACCTATCAACCCTCACTGGTGCCTTGTAGTGTATAGCGATAGCGCAGGAGTTACCATTCCATTATGATCCATTAAAAAAAACTGGTTAGGTCTAAACAGAGTATAGCTAGTATTAAAGCCACGCAAGCCCATTACTAACAATCTCCCTCCCCAACTTGATTATTGTTAGATAGTATAATGCAATATGTCCTTGGGGGGAAAGGGATTGTTAGTAATGGAGACTAAAAATCCCATTGCTAGCAATACGCCTTGTCAGGTCGACCTCCTCGTGGTTCCCCCTGGAAACTATCATGGTTAATTCCTGATGAATTCATCATGATGGGCTAACTGGCCTATTTTCATTCTCATTGATCACCCTTCACTGGTGCTCCGCCAACGTATCCCATTAGTGCGGGCGGGTTTACCATTCCATTTTCATCCACCAAAAAAAAAAATGCAATATGTTCAAGCCTATATTATTATATTATTCAATATCATCAATCTATTGCAGAACATTGTTTTCTCCCAAAGTATACCTCTGAGATCGATCAGTCTCTTCGCCTCCAATCATTACTAGGCACTTTAATTTTTTTTTTTTAATAACACAGGCACGAGCTCGCGGCTCACCTGATGGTAAGTGACTACCGCCGCCAATGATCACCCACAACACCAGAGGCATTGCAGGTGTGCAATATTAATGTTATTATTGAATAACATAATACTATATTACAAATAAATTTATAATCCTGACCTAATATTTCAGCGACACGCTCCAACACGACATCGGCGATGCTACGTAGCCTGTTTGAAACGAGCATCTCCTTCTGACCTTTCGCTATGTAGTCGCATAAGCGATACGCCACCTATGAAACAAAGACATTCCGTTGAACTACTGTGGTTGAACACTGTATATGGAGGGAAAGGGATTGTTAGCAATGGAGTTTGGCAGCCCCATTACTAGCAATATGCCCTATTAAGTCGACCTCCACGTGATTCCCCCTGGAAACCATCGTGAACAATTCTTGTTGAATTTGTCACGATGGACTAACTGACCTGCTTCATCCTCACCTACCATCCTTCACTGGTGCCCCGCCGGTGTATACCGATAGCGCGGGTGGAGTTACCATTCCATTATCACTTATTAAAAAATACACTATGTTAAATGTACACATAACTTGCCATAGATTCTTAAGATTTGACAAAAGTTTTATGAAATTACTTTTATCTCTTCTATACTTACTTATTGAATATCCCCTTTTCTTCCATATTGTTCAAAAATAATGATGACAAATGTAATAAAATTTACACGGAGGACCAAGGAATAGTGCATGGTCAGGCGGCACACGAAGACGCTAAAATCCAAAAAGGCGTCGCAGACCAAAAGGAAAGCTGGGTAATGTTATCTGATTAATAAAAGAGGCAAGAATCCAGTGTGTATGACATCATAATGGGTGATGGTCTTTTTTTAGAAACCCAACATGAAGAAACCAGCGTGGGCGGTATCAAAATGACTGATGAGCTTTTTGGAACTCAACATATAAATATCAGACCCGGTGGATCAGGTGTAAGAGATTTCGAAAGCGGTGTAGGCAACATCGTAATAGATGACATGGGAAGCGTTATAAAAACTTGCCTAAATGGCGCCAGAAATACTAAAGCCCTAATGTCGATGGCATATCTCGTTAGTACCCAGAAAAGAGAGCACATTAAAAGTACCCTGAGCGTTCGCACAGCGTATTCTGTGACGTCGGTAACGCCATCTATGTTTTTAGACGACCATTGGTATATTTTAATGTAATAACTACTGGTTTAATTTACGTGTAATAAGATCAAAAAAGCTCAACTAGTTTCGAGGTCAATACGTGATCCTTAATCATGAGCAGTTGTGATGCGAGCGCGAGCCCAACTTTAACTGTTCGCTGCTGAACATAAAACATGGGGGGGTTCTGTCAATAGTTGCCACGTTTAGCAGGCGGATTGGAAACAGCAGTTAGGATTTGAAGATGTTTTAAAAGGAACACTGCTACCCGTCCCTCCCAAAGGGGTGGCCTATTCTATGCCTGAACCACAATGTGGCCAGGATCACATCATTAATATATTTAATAGTATATGCCCTAAATGTGTAACCTGAGCACTGAAGTCGACAAGCCACTTCTGCCGCTGGCGGAGCTCCCGCGCCCTTTCCACTTGTTCCTTGCGACCGACCATGCCGCTAGGACCTGACCACTTTTTAGACGACTCTGCTAGAGCTTGAAAGTATTGTTCTGTTTGTCTGTACATGATAAATATTAGTGAGTGTTTGTGTTGAATCCAAAGTAAAGTAAAATTCAAAGAGATTATCTACAAAAAACACTGACCTCAAGGTATGACCGCAACCAAAATTCCGGGTTTTAACTCCGCTCACTTGAAACACCGTAACTTTTTTTTTCAATTGATCACATAACCATACTAATACTAGCTTTTACCCGCCACTTCGTCCACGTGACCGGACACCGGAATACGTTTACGGATCAAGATAAAGTGTCCTATATCTTTTTCCATCCTATATGGTACATATATACCAAATTTTAGTGATTGATTAAGCCATTAAAGCGCTATAAAGTAACAAACTTACACATTTAGATATTTTAATCATCATCATTTTAGCCATTATCCGTCCACTGCTGGACATAAGCCTCCCCCACAGACTGCCGCAGACTGCCGCGTACTGCTCGCCTAAAGACATGAGCAGTACCATGAACATAATAGAGTATACTGTATCGCTCATGATACCCCCATGCGTTGCCATTCCTGAAGACTCAGGTGTTATTCCTCTGTACCCTGTAAATTCACTGCCATATCCTACCCTTCAAACCGAAACACAGCCATGCACACACAACTGCTTCACGGTAGAAACACGAATGGGACGGAGGTGCGCAAACAAACGACTTTTGTACAAAGTCTCCCTCTGGTAAATTCCCATGGACAACACTTAAATCGAAGCTTTCATGTAACAATTCGTGCATGTCTGTGTTATACTTGGGCCGTATACTTGATAGACATCTTTATATAATAAAGATTGTGTTTCCCCAAAAAAACGACTTCAATTGTAGCAAAACCAGTTATTTTGATTTCGAAACTAAACTAATGAACCGATTTTGATAAAATTTCAATGGAAAAAATAATAAATCCTTTCAGAAAAAAAAGATCGGTTTTTTCGAACCGAATTGAAAACCTCATCTTTTTGGAATCACAAAACGTGAAAATCTCACTCAGGACTCAGGAAATAGTCCTCCTCTAAAGCGCTTTTGATTTTATCCCTCCGCTCAGGCGGTAGTATTCCACATTTCTCGTCCCACAGCGAGCGCAGGCGGCGTGCGGTTGGACGCGCTAACCTCTCCACACGCTCCATGTTGCGGCGCAAACGTGGAGACATCCTGCCCGGGCCATCGCCTGATATCAGTAGTTTAAAATAGATTTATTCAATGAAGATTTTTTTAATTGATAAAAAAGGAATACTAACCCCATTTGCGATATTGACTTTTTTTTATACCACTGAGGCGGCAAACAAGCATACGGCCCACCTGATGGTAAGTGGTTACCGTAGCCTATGAACACCTGCTATACCAGAGGTATTACGCGTGCGTTGCCGACCCTGAAGAAACCTCTTTACCCCCCTTTTAAAGAACCCCATGCTGTAGTCTCTTGGGAAAACCTCGGCAGGGAGCTCATTCCACAATCTGGTTTACATTGTTGGTATACAAACAATATTTTTATTCAAGCAAACTTCTTAAGCACTTTTGAATAGTCATATTTTTTTAATTATATATAATATATCACCTATTCCACTTTGCCACTTTTACTGTATACATCTTTATTTATTGTAGGTAGTTATACCTACCTGAATTCACAATTTTAACATTCTGATCGGATTGTGAAGTCAGTTTACTCTTGGATCCTCTACGTTTGTCTGTTCGTGATAGACTCTCGTTAATTTTCCCAGCTTTCGGCATTTTGATGGTAAATAAATACAAAAGATTTTCAAAAATAAAGCCAACGAATGTGCAATCGATTGACAGAAATTAAAAGTGACATCTTGATTTTATTATATTTTTTTTTGATAATTTCGCTAAAAAGGTTTATTTATCAAAATAATTTTAGGTTTGTTTTTCGATATAATACAGTAGTAGAAACAAAGTTCCATAACGGAAACCGAAAATTAATATCGGTTTATGATTTCCGTTTCAATTCCGACCCAATTGACACTTTCTTATGAATTATTTCTTATGTATATTTTTTTTTTATTTCTGTTAATTTGAGTCATACTATTTGTATAATATTATCTGTTATAATATTATTGTATCTGTGGCTATACATATTTAAGAGAAACTATTAAATATGGTTTAGACTGTAAGATTACTTTAATATTAAAGTTCTCATATTTTAATATATAAAAACTCGTGTAACAACGTTTGTACAGGCTAAAGTTCAAAACCACTCATTTTAAATATTTTTTAATGTATACTATTTACTCCAACTTGATAGTATTATTGCATTATATTAATAAAAAATACACTAGAGGGCCTACCATGACAAAATCTCCGAAATTTCGCGGCCGAACAAAACACAGTAACCTGGTATTGCAGGCGTTCATAGGCTATGGTAACCGCTTACCATCAGGTGGGCCATATGCTTGTTTACACCTCAGTGGTATAAAAAAAAAGTTAATAAATATTAAAGATCTTAAAATATCATTCCTTTGGGCTCTTGTTATAGGATTTATGACGAACAAAACGTTAAGCTCCATTTACTAGGCCGATTTCGGTGCGACTGAAAACACGAAATTGACTGTGAAATTTGGAATTTCATTTCATGGTAGACCCTCTGGTTTAATGTTCTGACCTAATTCCAAACAATGATTTCGAATCGCCTTGTTTTTGTGTAAATGTTGTGCCAATTCTGAACCGGTTTTTATAATTCTTTTTAAAAGTCGATAACTCTGTTGTCTGTGTTATTAGGTACAGATTTTGTTACGATTAAGTTGCCTTTTTACAAAGTTTCATTATACTTAACACAAAGTTAGTATTTTTTTTTTAATTATTACTATAATACTTTATTTCTAATATTAATACATGCTTAAATTTTAACAATTTATTTATAAATATTATTTAAAATATTAAAAACACAACAAACTATTCACTTAAGAATACACAGTTTATGTATTGTGGAGACTGACGGCTGAACTAGGAAAACCTAAAGTAATAAAACATAAGTAATAAAATATTATTTGTATATTTATCATCTAACTGGTTTATATCTTAAACAAAGCCACTTTGACAAATCCGGCACGCCGTCGTTGATTTGAGGCGCGTCCGTGACATCTTCAGTCTCGTACGGTAAATGCCAGCTGCCGTTATTTTTCTGTGCGTACGGATTGAACCTCAGTGGTTCCTGGAGGCAAAAATATAATGTTATAAAATTAATGGGCGTTTTAAGCGATATATTTTAAAGATTTTTACCAGAGAGAGATTTTGTACAAAAGTCGTTACCTCTGTTCCATTTGTGTTTCTACCGTGAAGTAGTTATATTTGCATAGCTGGGTTTCGGTTTGAAGAGTGGGATATAGCAGTAAATTTATAGGGTACAGAGGAATAACACCCAAGACTTCAGAAATGGTAACGATTGAGGGGTATCATGGGCGATACAGTATACTCTATTATGTCCATGGTACTGCTCACGTCTATAGGCGACGGTTACAACAAAATGTATCTTGACGTATTATTTAATAAATAATATGAATGTTTACGCATTAAAAAGATGCAGAATTTATAATACAAAATAAATATAGGAATTATAAAGGAATAACTATTTATCATGCAAAATTGTATGAAAGAGTTGAACCGTTTTTCTCAAAGCATTTCTATAGAGACACTCTATCTATATAATCGAAGTCATTCATATCGGACATTTTAATTAGCCTGCCAAGCATGGCAACTACTGGCAAAGCCTCCTTTTATGAGGGAGGCCTATGCCCAGCAGTGAACAGTTAATGGCTGATATGACGATGATACATACCTGTAATATGATCCTGCCCTGTTTGTTTATGAACACCATCCACTGATGTTGCCACTGCCACTTCCTGAATATCAGCTTCAGTTTCTCGTCTTGCATCAAGAACATGTGCCCTCGCAGAAGGTCTTTAGACACAATATCGGTATGTGGTCCACTCCATATCGCTGCTGTTATGAAGAAAGGATCGTCCTGTGATCTAAAATAGTAATATATTTTATACTATACCATATCAAATACTGTAAATTAGAAAAACAGAACTGCTAACTCTTTAATATGCAATAGTACTGATAATTTGTATAAAAAAACTATTAATTAGACATTTACAAAATTAGATATTCCACAGTAGCATAAATACTGTCAAATATTTAAATTGACTATACCAATTGCCCACTTACTACATGACAATTTCATATTTAGAAAGAGATTTTTATCATCATCATTATCATATCAGTCTTTAACTGTCCACTGCTGGACATATACCTCCCCTTTGTTTTGCCAATAGTTGCCACACTTGGTAGGAAAATTGGCAGCCACCAAGGCTAACTTGGCTTGACTTTAGAGATGTTTTAAGAGGGACAATGCTGCACATTGCTCAACAAGATCTTTATAACTCTCTCAAATTCAATATAGCCTGTATTCAACACATTGATGTTTAATAAAAAATTCCCTAAATAAAACTGTATTTAAATTTCATACAATTTTGTACAAAAATAAAGTGGTTAGACCACAGTGGAATCAAACAGCATATGATAGGGAAAAATGGAATTTGTTGGAAGAAACTTCTGTCACAAGACAAACTGATAGAAGATATAACAAAAGCATGAATAGTTGAAATCTTATTACATATAATAAATTATTGTTAATGCATAAAATAAATAATAATGTAATTCAATTTATCTAACTGTTTTAAAGCATAAAATGTGCAATTGTACTACTATAAGATAAAGCTTATTAAGTAAATAAAATAAATAATTAAAATATATAAAGTACAAAATTAGCTTAAGCATCAGGTCTATACAGCAGCCTCAACTTACAAGTCTTCAGTGAAGAAGCTGCAGGTTTTATTCATTAACTTCTGTATCTGGTGATTCTTCCAACGGAGCATATGTTTTCTTCCCAACAACAATATCCTCTTATTCATCTTGCTATAATAATCAACAACATAATTCAAAACCCTGTATCTATCCATTGGCCCTCTTTTACCAGCATATGCTATGTTCAGAGCGTCTAAAACAACATCATATGGTGCAGTCTTCTCTAGAAATTCTAAAAACCTATTCAATTCATCGGGTGATGTCTTTAGAAACAAATTAGAACCAACAATCAACTTTTCTTTCACATTCTCTTGTAACATTTTAAATTGTTCTCCAGTTAACTGCAATGGATCTAGTGTTTCAGAACACTTCATGCATTGGCCACTGGAAATATAAAAAAAAAATAATTAAAAATTTATTGCAAACATATATGAATTAAAATAGTTCATATTTCATAAAATCAATGTCTAGGTATACCTATACCACACACACTACCTCTGTCAGTGAGTTGATTGTAAATTCAATATATACATAAAGTTGTAACTACCTCATAAAATATAAGCACTTATGCATTCAAAAATGTGTACAATTTAAATATGCTTGGAATAAATATAACAAAAAAAAAAAAGAATCTAAGTTCCTTAACATATACTTTTCTTTTGGCTTAAATTTTATTAAATTAATAAAATTTATGAGGTATATACTTAATGGGTAGCCTGATCTGTTACAAAATTACTTACTCTGACTTTCTAATTTTAGTAAATTGTACATCCCAACTATGAGAACTGTAATAATGTCGTATTTTCTGAGCAGTCTCTGCATTAACTTTTGTTAGATTATCAGATATAAATATCAAGATGTCCTCCATGTATTTCAATATTGTTTTCTTATCCTTATATTTCCTGAGGATATAGTTAATCCATGCTTCATATGCACCATCCATCAATGGCCTATTATTACTGACACTTTGTTCAATTAACTTCATTGCTTCATTCTTTTTATTACATCGAAATAGTGTCGCTATTAATGTACTATACGCCGAATGTGACGGTTTACAGCTCAAAAATATGTTATCGAGAACTTTAAATGCCTTCTTCCATTCATCTATTACACATAAAGCATGAAGTAGTCTTTCACAAGTTGTAAAATCTAATACTGTATATTTATCATAGAGACTCTTATATGTATCCAATATAAACTTCTTTTGGTCATCTGTTAACTTCTCCGTCCTTCCTATCTGGTAGTATAGTAACAACAGACTATTAATAGATCCCAAACTCAATTCACTGTTGGTGTCTCTGAGATAATCAGCAAACGACAGTGCCGCATCAAAGTTTCTAACATTAACCATAACTTTTAGAAGTACCGCATCAATATTCTTAGAATTTAAAGACCCTTGTATTGATAAGGCATTTTTCTTTACTTCTGACCAATCGACAATATTTTCTTCAGCGGCCGATTTTATATATTCCAGTTGATCAGCTGCATGTTTCTTTCCAATAACAGTATTAACTCTCACAACATTCCGTGAAACCAATTTATCTAAAAATACAAAATGTAAATATAACCTAAAATTAAAACTACATTTACGAGGTTTTAATGTTCTTAGCAAACTAATACAATGAATAAAGAAACACTTACGAGGGCGGCTTTGTAAAGAAAATATGCGAAATGCAGTACAAAACATATTTGATTTAAATTAATTTCAATATTAATAGGTATATTTTTAAAGTACATAGGTAAAAAGAATACATATATAATAGACTTAGCACAGATTAAAAATAGAGACTTTAGATAAATTCTATGTAACCAGAGAAGTAACTAGAGTGAGACTGTACAAAAGTCGTTTGCTTGGTCTGTCGCATTCGTGTGAGCGATAATTGGTGACGATCAAAAAGCGGCCCATCATAACGAATTCAACGATAAATAAGTCACGTCGGTTTCCAGGGGAGACCGCGTGGAGGTCGACCTGATAAGGTATATTGATAGCAATGGAGACTAATCTCCCCATTACTAACAATCCCTTCCCCCCGTCCCATTCGTGTTTCGACCGTGAAGCAATTATGTTTTGCGTGGCTGTATTTTGGTTTGAAGGGTTTTTTTTAGTAGGTGAAATGGTAACTGGTGGGTGGAAATGGTAACCACGCCCGCGCTAATGGTACACTGACGGGGCACTAGTGAGGGATGATAGGTGATAATGAAAAGGCAGGTCTGTTAGCCCATCGTGATGAAACAGGCCTGGAATTTAGCACGATGGTTTCCAGGGGGACCACCTGGAGGTCGACCTGGTTAGGTATATTGCTAGGAATGGAGCCCTTAGTCTTCATTACTAACATCCCTTCCCCTTTTAGTTTGAAGGATGGGATATGGCAGTAAATTTACAGGGTACAGAGGAATAATACCTGAGTCCTCAGGAATGGAAACACATGGAGGTTATCATGGACGAAACAGTATACTCTGTTATGTTTATGGTACTGTTCATGTCTATAGGCGACGGTTACCACTTTCCATCAGATGAACTGTCAGCTTGTTTGCCATTCTAAGTTGAACAACTCATCATGACTTGTTATTAGTTATTTTAGTTTGCTTTGTATCCGGTCAAAACATTTAAGTTTAGAATAATCACGGCTTGTAGGATTAAGAAAACAAAGTGGCTCTGTCCGTTTCTGTCCATAAAGAGGCAATAAGTAAATCTCGACTCAAAAGAATTGAACAGGCCACTTGACTAATATAGGATTAGTACCCGCGTCCCTTTACAAACATGTTAACAATTTCTAATACCTATCGGCCAACTCACGTTATTAGAAAAAGGCATAACTATTCTTAATCTATAGACAATATGTTCGCCGCTATATATGTAGATTGTTGTCAAATATAGCTGTCTAATGTGACAGAAATCTATCAGAAACGATAACTAACGGAAATTTATTAAATAAACCGTCTATACGAGTCATGATAACACCGGTGAACTGTAAAAATTGCTTACGATTTCTGAAACTTTCCAATTATCATATTTTGTCTAGATTTGATAACCTTACAATCGTACAAAGTCACTATTTTTCGTTACCAAAAATGACAGCACAACAAAAATGGACTATCGAGAAGATGAATATTCTTTCTCTACCCTTGGAGGATAAACGTAAACTTTACAAAGGGCCAGATTACATTGTTCTAGACAACATCGATCCATGGTCGAAATACGTCACACAGAACAAACAAGCTTTAGAATCAAAAAAGCACACTTCAGATGATATTAATGAATTTAAAAAAATTCAAATCGATTCTAATAAAAATAAAAAAATATCTGAGAAAGTATCGATTTTTAAAGGAGATATAACAAAACTGGAGGTAATTTTAATTATTCTACCAGGTGAAACCAGGTGTCTTTTAAATATATCTAGACTTTGGTACAATATTAATTACTTACTACAAAGTTGTAACATTACTTAAACATTACTCTTGCAGGATTCCATTTCTTGGCCATATGTATATATGTTTATAAAATATTGTTAAAAATTCTTATTGATTAGTCCTTTAGTAAGTCTATTCTAAAATAATAAAGTGGAAAGACTTCATCATTTGTTTGTAATAGATAAACACAAAGACTATCCAACCTATTTTTTAAATTCTTTCACCAAATAGAAAACTACATTATCAATGATAGGCTTTATATTATTTTTGAAAATTCCATCTATGTAGGCAAAGTGAAGATGTCCACTATTTTTTTTTTTTATGGGTGAAAATTGTATGGTAACCCCGCTTGCGCTAACGGGATACGCTGGCGGGGCACCAGTGAAGGGTGATAGATGAGAATGAAAACAGGCCAGTTAGCCCATCATGATGAATTCAACAGGAATTAACCATGATAGTTTCCAGGGGGAACCACAAGGAGGTCGACCTGGTTGGGTATATTGCTAGCAATGGGATTCTCAGTCTCTATTACTAACAATCCCTTTCCCCCCGATGTCCACTAGTTATATATATAATTTTTAGCTTGGCCATTAATTTATAAAGTATGAAAAGTGTGTAACTCTATAATCATTGGGCACCCTTTTGTCACAGGTGGATGCAATAGTGAATGCAGCTAATGCACGGTTGAAAGCTGGTGGAGGTGTCGATGGAGCTATACACCGATCAGCTGGGCCATTGTTACAGGTATTTTATGTGGTTTATTTATTTAATAATTTATTTTAAAGTATAATCCCATGTTACAATATTCAGTCATGCTAATCTCTGAAATGGTATTGTTTATTTTAACTTGAGAGATAGGTTAGTTATGATTCTGATAAGAAAAAATGGACCTGACATTATATATATACCTTATGTTTATATGATTTTATTTTCTAAAAAATCTAACTTCAATGTTACCCTGAGGATTATGTATGTAAACATATGTACTTGAAAGATTATAATTTTTTATTTAAAATTTATTTGCAGCAAGAATGTGACAGTCTGGGAGGTTGTCCTACAGGAGAAGCGAAAATAACTGGGGGATACAACTTACCTGCCAAATGTAAGAATTTACTTATATATAATAATAATCATAATATCATCACATTTTTAACCTGTGCATATAGATCCACTATACTTAATCAAGTTACTATTACCCACTACTAGTACCCATTTAAAGTGGTGCTTATCAAACACAAGTATTACTGATCTGATACAGCGATAGTTCTAGTAGCAGAAATGTTCCATCAATAAAATAATTTTATTTTACATTACTGAACCACTTTGACTTCATCCAGTATTCTTTTTTATATAAAGTTCATGTTACATGCCGATAATATAGTTTTGTATATATGAAAGAATTTTGAAATTGGTAGTGTTTGCTTAGGTTATAAATATAATGAAATAGTAATACAATTATTATTAAATTATAATGAAAAGTTATTGCTGGTATTTAAGTACTAATATACTATTTAATTATTACTCATAATAGGTTTTTCTATAACAAAGTTTTATTTATAATTTCAGACATCATCCATACAGTTGGACCGCAGGATGGATCAGCCCAAAAACTACAGTCATGCTATGAAACATGTCTCTCCCACCTAAAAAAATATCAATTACAGAGCATAGCTTTTCCTTGTATTTCAACTGGAATTTATGGTTTTCCAAATCGTTTGGCAGCTCATATTGCTCTTCAAACTGCAAGAAAATATCTAGAAGCCAATGAAGGGGTTGATAGAATTATATTTTGCACCTTTATGCCAATTGATGTAGATATATATGAAACTCTAATGCAAATGTATTTTCCTGTACAAGAATTTAATTAAAATGATGGTACATCTCTTTCTGAGTACAGTTTCATATCTGTTGTAATGATTTTCAACTGCATAGTCTGTAATTTTTTATTGGAATATATATAATTTGTTCTGGTATTATATTGCATAAATATATAATAAGTACATATTTTTTCTGTTTGAATCTGAGCATTTACCAGAGGAAAGCTGCAAAGGTCATTTGCTTAAACACCTCTGTCCCATTCATATTTCTACCGTGAAGCAGTTGTGTTTGCTAGGAATGGGGCCCCTAGACTCTATTACTAACAGCCCTTCCCCTCTTGGTTTGAAGGGTGGGATATGGCAGTAAATTTAGAGGGTACAGGGGAATAACACCTGCATCCTCAGGAATGGCAATGCATGGGGGCTATCTTGGGCGAAAGTATACTCTGTTATGTCCATGGTACTGCTCACGTCTAAAGGCGACGATTACCACTTTCCATCAGGTGGGCTGTCACTTTGTTCCCTATTCTAAGTTGCATAAAAAAATTAAATTTGCGTTTCATTTTCATTAGTAATAGAAAGGTAGTGCCTATATTTAATTATAATGATTTATCACAGCAGGACATGAACGATTTTATGCAATAGGGTACCAAAGTTAGTAATGTAAATAATAACTGCGGAATGATTTACGTTAGAGGTGGGCATATAATGTTTCTGAACCATAGATATATGTATAGAGAAAATGGATAATGTTAAGTGTTTTGTATGAGAATCGTATATTTATGTGAAAAGGTCAGTCAATTCGCTCCTATATAAGCTTCTTTGCCTATCTACATACATCTATAATAAGATACGTTTTTTTTAAATGGGTGATAATGGAATGGTAACCCCTCCTACGCTGTCGGTATACGTTAGCGGACCACCAATGATGGATGGTAGGTGACGTTGAAAGAAGGTCAGTTAGTCCATCGTGATGAATTTCATTAGAATTAACTACGATGGTTTCTAGGAGGAACCACGTGGAGGTCGACCTGATAGGGTGTATTCCTAGCAATAGATCGGTTAGACTTCATTACTAACAATCCCTTTCCCTCCAATAAGATACATTATACTATCATTAAAACAGTTAAAAATAGATTAAAAATAAAACGATTCTATTGAACTTAACAACAAGTAAATTTTGACCCATCAAAACAGTACTACTTCCGAAACCATCCGTATCGACCTAAGTAATCACAGCACATTCTTTTATCTAATCTACCATAATGAGTTACGTTAGACAAAGATAGCAGCAGCCGATGTCTATCTGTTGTGTTATACACAGAATATTTTTGTATTGGACTAAATCACTCTGATAATGGAAAGATATTTAAATTACAGAAACTCATACTGATTGATTTAAAGAATTTATCACCTAATCAAGTGACTGTATCGTATAGATTCCTTTACCAAATTCAGATACAACCTGCTTGCATACTTTCTACATAAATTATGTCGAATGTATAATCTACTAATGTAAAATTTGTCATTTGCAAATAATTGGTATATCAAACATTTTCTATACACTAGCCTGCTATGAATTGAGAAAAATAACAACTGATAGTGTATCTTTCGTCCTCTTTTTACTAATTATATTTGCATAAAAAGAAAGGATCCATTAGATTTACAATTTTTATTTTATCTTCCCTTCTATGTAATTCCTTGTTCTCAGCTCATCTCAGATCTGTGCCATAGATCAGAGAGATTCATAGTCTCTCAGTCTTCCTAGTCTGTGGATTGTCTATTTTCTATTTATGCTGTGGCTTTGTGTCAGTGTTTCTTTCCTTGTTGATTTCTAAATTTCGTATTATTTATTTAGAAACTTGATGCAAAAGTTTACTAATGTAATAATATTCCTAACTATTCAAACGACCCATTTTATTCTTCATATAAACCTAAGTTAAACATATCCTCAAAATGGACGGAAAAACAACAAAAATGCCGAAGGTGGCAAAGGTAATCCATTTTTACAAATATTTACAATTATTTCTAATATTTAAGCGAAAATATCGCGTAATAAAATACTACATAGAAATAAAAAAATTCATTTCTAAAATCGTTTAAAAATAAATCTAACTTATCAACCATACTCAATTGTACTTCTAACAGATTGTTTATCTCATATTGTAGGTTAAAAACAAAGCTCCCGCCGAAATACAAATTACTGCTGAGCAATTACTCAGAGAAGCAAAAGAAAGGGATCTCGAAATATTGCCTCCACCACCGAAACAGAAAATTTCTGATCCAGAAGAGCTCAGAGATTATCAACACCGGAAGAGAAAAGCATTTGAAGATAATATCCGTAAAAATAGACTTGTAAGTGCCTTGTTATATAAAATAAAATTGTGTAATTCATGCTAATGAGCTATTAAAATTCAATTCAAAGTTTTATCCAATTTTGTTGGTATTTTTAATTAATTTCACTTTAGCCACACTTTTTTTTTTAATCTCAAATTATATCTATATCTTATATATTGAGCCAATGTTATTTACTTTTTTATCACCATAACAGTGCATAATATAAACAAACAGTTAAATTGAAAATATTTTTGTATTAATCATTATGTTGTTGCCTATTATTAGTTTAAATGAATTTTATTTTAAAATTACTAAATTTGATAACATATTAATTCTTTAATAATTGCTCCAAATACAGATCATAAAAGTTTATTTACATTAATTACTAAAGAAATATGTTTAATTTTGAACAATATATTCCAGGTAATCGGGAATTGGCTCAAATATGCTCAGTGGGAAGAGTCACAGAAGCAAGTACAAAGAGCTCGCTCAATATATGAACGAGCATTGGATGTGGACCACAGAAATGTTACCCTATGGTAAGTAGAATACTACTATTATTTCTATATGATGATAAAATCAACAAGCTGGAAAACAGCTGATTATAAAAGGATAGAAGTTTAGATAACAGTGGATTAAAAACATTATCCACACTGTAGTATTAATGCAGCACAGTATCATTTAAGGTGGAAGGTTATGGAATGGACAAGGTGATGTGCATTCCAAGAGGGTACTAATTAGTGAAGTACCAAATTCTTAAATATAAAAAATGTATTATCTTCCTTTGATCCAAGTAAGGCTGATTCCAAAGTACCATTTTTATATATGTAAGAGAATAATGACTATTACAAAAAAATTGAGTTTTCACACTTAAATTTCAGGCTGAAATATACTGAAATGGAAATGCGAAATAGACAAGTCAATCATGCTCGCAATCTATGGGACCGAGCAGTGACTATTTTGCCAAGAGTATCACAGTTCTGGTACAAATATACATACATGGAAGAGATGTTAGAAAATGTTGCCGGAGCCAGACAAGTATGTGCTTTAATTTTGTCATAATCTTATTTAACAATTTTTAACATATCTTTTAATTATATATTATCATTTAAAATTAAAACAAATATTAATTTAAACAAACTAATATTAGTTTGTTTGCTTTTAGGTATTTGAAAGATGGATGGAATGGCAACCAGATGAGCAAGCATGGCAAACATACATCAATTTTGAATTAAGGTACAAGGAGCTGGAACGAGCAAGAGACATATATAAAAGATTTGTCATGGTGCATCCAGATGTCAAGAACTGGATTAAGTATGCAAAATTTGAGGAAAACCATGGATTTGTGAATGGCGCAAGAAAAGTATTTGAACAAGCTGTCGAGTTCTTTGGTGACGAGGAACTTGATGAAAGACTGTTTATTGCATTTGCTAAATTTGAAGAAAATCAAAAAGAACATGATAGAGCTAGAGTAATTTACAAATATGCTTTAGATCATATTCCAAAAGACAGAAATAAAGAATTGTACAAAGCCTACACAATACATGAGAAGAAATATGGTGACAGATCTGGCATAGAAGATGTTATTGTTAACAAGAGGAAGTATATGTATGAACAGGAAGTTATAGAGAATCCTACAAATTATGATGCATGGTTTGATTACATAAGATTAGTTGAAAACGAAGGAAATATAGACAATATTAGAGATACATATGAGAGAGCCATTGCAAATGTACCACCATCAAAAGACAAGCAATTCTGGAGGCGCTATATTTACTTATGGATTAACTATGCATTATATGAGGAGTTGGAGGCAGAAGATATAGAAAGAACTAGACAAGTATATAGAACTTGTTTAGAATTAATTCCACATAAAATTTTTACATTTTCCAAAATATGGCTAATGTATGCTCAATTTGAAGTCAGATGTAAAGAATTAAAGCAAGCAAGAAAGACATTAGGAATGGCTTTAGGTATGTGTCCAAGAAACAAACTGTATAGAGGGTATATTGATTTAGAAATCCAGTTAAGAGAATTTGATAGATGTAGGATATTGTATCAAAAATTTTTAGAATATGGACCTGAAAATTGCATGACATGGATTAAGTTTGCTGAGCTGGAAACACTGCTAGGAGACATAGATAGAGCTAGAGCTATATATGAAATAGCTGTTGGCCAGCCAAGATTGGATATGCCTGAAATATTGTGGAAAAGTTTCATTGATTTTGAGGTTGCACAAGGAGAAACTGAGAGAGCTAGACAATTATATGAGAGATTGTTAGAAAGGACTGTTCATGTAAAGGTATGGCTATCATATGCAAAGTTCGAGTTGAATGCTGAAAATGCTGATAACATGAATGTAGACCTAGCTAGACGGGTTTATGAACGCGCCAACGACAGTCTAAGGAGTGCTGGGGAAAAAGAATCGAGAGTGCTTCTTTTAGAGGCATGGAAAGACTTTGAAACTGAAATAGGAGATGAAATAAAACTTGAGAAAGTTTTGACTAAGATGCCTAGAAGAGTTAAAAAGAGACAAAAGATTGTGAGTGAAGGAGGTATTGAAGAAGGTTGGGAGGAAGTATTTGATTACATATTCCCTGAAGATGAAATGGTGAGACCAAATCTGAAGTTGTTGGCAGCAGCAAAACAATGGCGAAAACACAAAGAAATCTCAGACACAGAAAGTGGCGTAAACAGTACAAGTGAACAACAAGAGCAACAACAAACAAAAACTGTATCTGAAGAAAATGATGACAACTAGCAAAACAAACTTCATTTTTTTTGCTATAATTACTGTATTTTGTAATTTGAATAAAATTAAACAAATCATTAGTTGGTAAATTTTATTAAAATATTTTAATCCACATCTTCAGGCCGGACAGGATGTGCTAATGGTACCACTGACTTCTTATTTACATCTCGGGAACAGGCTTTTCTCATATCTATAAAAAAAAGAAATAAATCCTTAATTGCCTCATTGTACTAGAAGATGGACATGGACAACCATCTTGGCATCCATCAGTGGTATGAGTAAAAAGTGAATATCTGCAGTCATTCAATGGTTAATTTTCCACTGCTGAACATAAGTGTTCCCTGTCCAGGGAGTTAGCCAGTAGTTTAGCAGGTGGGTTGACAACCACAGTTAGGATTGAATTGCTAATTATTACCAGGAGAAACAAACAATGTTGTTTACATTTTTATCCAATAAATTAAGGAAGAAATTTAGGTATAGGTATATTAATAGGCCATCTGTGATACAGCTTGACTGGCATGATATCTAATATTTATAATATAGTTTATCTGCTTATGAAATTTTATTCAAATCTGTGCAGCGATTTAAAAGTTATATAACAGTATAAATATCCAACAACAATTATTTTATAAACTTCCATTCATAATATATTTAAAAGTCAAATATTAAAAGTAGATTTGTCTTTTTTTTTTTTATAAAGACATGGTTATCGGTGCAACCAAATGCTAACATAATTAAAACTTAATCCAGTATAGTCAAAATTTACTATCTTTGAAATTGATGTTATCTTTGAAAATGTATTTGGTTTAAAAAAAAAAAACATGAAACATTTAACTACCAAATGTAAAATTATTGAATGAAAATTGTATAACCCTCTTATTGATAAAAATAAAAACCTGCAAATCCATTTTACTTATCAAAATGTTTTGTCATTGTCTTGCAAATTGAAAATTCAGTGTAAAAGAAAAGTCAAAACACTTTAACAGCTAAAATAGGTTTATAAGACATTTGACGTTTTTATAAATAAGGGGGTTAAGTTTTTTTTTTATACAACTTAGAATGGCAAACAAGCTGACGGCCCACCTGATGGAAAGTGATAACCGTCGCCTATAGACATGAGCAGTACCATGGACATAACAGAGTATATGGTTTCACCCTTGATACCCCTCATGCGTTGCCATTCCTGAGGACTCAGGTGTTATTCCTCTGTATCCAGTAAATTCATGCCATATCCCACCCTTCAAACCTGAACACAGCCATGCAAACACAACTGCTTCACAGTTGAAACACGAATGGGACAGAGGTACCCAAGCAATCGACTTTTGTACAAAGTCTCCCTCTGGTAAAAGTTAGTGTTAAGTGTATATTATTTATTGTGTAATATATAAAATCAAAATTTATTTTACCGTAGGCATCTTCATCAGGATCTCCTGAATAATATTCCAATACTGTTCTGTAGACTATGTATCCCAAGTTTTTATACATGTTTATTGCTACTTTATTGCTAACTCTCACAAACAAATCCACAAAATAAGCCTTCTTTCTGTAAAATAAAAAATAAATATGTTAAATAGAGACTAATAATAAAGTTCTAAATCTGTTTATACACTCTGCAAAGAATCAATCATAAAACAATAGCTAAACATGAAAAAACGGTTAAAAGTAACCTCTAACCCATATAGTATGGATTGTGGTCACCCATCCTAGTTGGAACCACGGCTGGGGTTGCTTATCTTACATTAGTGCTACAACCTCTAGGCAATCACTAATATCTTAATCTATTATATACTTAAATGATAGTTACGTATTTAATACCTTCATAAAGTTTCAGTCAATTCGACTGCTCAGTTATTTTATATGTGATTTTTTAAATTAATATAACTTTTTTATTTATGAATTGATTGAAATAAAATAAACACATGTTAAGTGGACAAACCGTTACGCATTAGTAAAAACCACATTCAAATCTGTTAAGCCGTTTCTAAGATTAACATGCACAAACATACAAGTAAATTCTAAAAATCATTGTTTTGGGTTCTATTGTGTACATAAAGCCCTCCTATAATAGTTTTTCTTATATATTTTGCATGTTCAGACACTGACCAGTTACAATACATATAATAGTATTGATTAGTAGATTTTCAGTTAATTTGAAACCTTTACCATTTTTTACACTTATAATACTAAGATATTAGGTCCATTTTCATGTTAAGTTACAAAAATTAGTTAAAATATTTGCAAAATTGATCAATGAGTCAAATAAACCCTATCAAGAACTAACTTTTCAGAGACATCCTCGAGTATCTTCATGAGGGTTGCTGCAAGGCCCAGCCGTCTGTAGTCAGGGCTTACTGTCAGTGCTGTGACATGGCCATGCCAGTTTTCACCATGGCCTTCAGCTTTTCCCATTACTGAAAAGTTTTTCATTTTTAATAAGTGACTAAAGTAAAAATTTTATAGGTGAAAAAGTAACCTTTAATTTTTTCCATTCAATAAAGTATGTGTCTATACTTAATTTCATAGTGATTCATTATGCTGTTAAGGCACTAGAAGGTAACAAACAAAACAAGCTCACTTTTACATTAGTAAGGAATGAAGATTGAGAGAAAAAAATATAAAATTTCAATACTTCACTATATCTAAGTTTTCAGGAATGATAATGCATGAGGGGCCTCAGGAATGGTAATGCACCATGGTCATAGCAGTATACTCTTTACCACAGGGAGACTGTACAAAAGTCATTTGCATGGGCATCTCTGTCCCTCTGTCTGTATTTTGGTTTAAAGGGTGGGATATAGCAGTGAATTTAAAATAGCTAAGTTAAAACTGAAATTACTGTACCCAAAAAATTTTTTTATTTTAGATGCAATAACTGGCAAGTAAAATTTTTTAAATGTTTTATAAAAAGAAATAAGGAATTTTCAAAATTTTATACCATCGTGACAGCAAGAGGCAATGAAGTATTGTTAGTGTATGAATAAAAACATACTGTAACCCATAATTTCTCCATTTGGAGATTCTGCGACTTGAAAGTACTCAGGCCAATGCGCCAGATATTGTGTATAAAATGACAAGCCATATGTCTCAGTAAGAGGATCCAAGTTTCTGTAAAATAATTTAATTCAAAATAAATAATATATAATAAAAAAAGTAAACACTATCTCAACAAGTAACTTACACATTATTAAATTTTAACATATCTTCACAATTAAATGGCCTAATTGTTGTCATTCTAATTCCTTTTTAAATTTTAGTTTCACAAACGATATATTATTTATGTATTTCAACTACAAAAGATATTTAATTTATTATAAATATACAAAAATTTTAACCTAAAATTACTATCTATGCAAACCATAGACGTAATATATATTTGTTTGATATATATCTTATTACGTACTGACTAACTGGCAATGATGCAATCACAAAAACGAGAAAAAAAATTATTATATTAGTCTACGTGATTTGTAAATATTTATATGTGACAGATCTGAATTTTTATGGAATTGAAGTTGCAATAATAGCAAAAGTTCATATATTTGTTATAATTTTAATTTCAATTTGGAGACGTTCAGAACTTTATTGGAATTAAATTAGATATTTTTTTTCTACCAATTCTGGCACAACATATCTCTAATTGTTCTAGAATATTGCATTTTAAAAGTATAAATATTATGTATTGCATAGCGTAATTACATGAAAAATGTATAAATTTCTGGTTTACTTTCTTAATTTATATGCAGATAAAGCACACTCAATTTAAACAAACTACATTCACGTAAAAGTAATTCCACTTCAAAACGTAGAATTAGAAGTTGTTTTGTTCATACTCCCGCTAAAACATACCGACAACATAGATTAATAAACTAATATAATAATAATATATACATATAAAAATTAAAGAGAATAGATATATAAGTAGTTATAATTATATATAATTTTATATCTTTATATCATTGCTTACTGTAAAATCCGACAGGATTCGGTAAACTTATCCAATATCTTTGGAATTACGAGAACGACAAAATCTTTTGCTTTTTCCATAGAGTCGACGAGTTGTCATTAATAAAAATTACAATATTTTATGTAGATACTGTAAATATTTATTAAAAATGTATATCTAATGCACAGAGATTTTTATTAATCTAATTAATAAAATATACTTTAAATTTTATTTTCTAGTTTAAATTTTTAAGATACACTTAGCAGTCCTAGTGAAATTTTGCAAGCACTCGAAAAATCTTGCCATATTGAATAATTGTTTTCTGTGTTTAGGAAATATTATCTTACTCGTTTTAGCACATGTCGAAAAGCATATTTATTACTCTTTTACAAGCTAAAAGCTCAAGTGGAGCGATCTATGGGCTTCTTGCAGTTTACCAACACGACAATGGCCGAATTGTCTGTATAGGATATTTTTTATTGGCTCATACATCCCAACCTGCCATGTCTTTGGTTTTAAAAATGGCGTATACAAGCTTTTTGTTTGCCGGTTTACGCTGTTGAATACTTTTCAAGAGCTCGCGCGTACTCGTACGAGACGTAAACGTCGTGAATATGAAATTAAAGTACATCTGTAGGTATATAATCAACATTGTGGACCCCGTGAACAAATTTTTGTAGCGTTATGGTGAATTAGAATGGTGCCCGTGGCTTGTCAATCTCGCACGTCGTCAGGTTACCTATTCGTAACGTAAATATCACCTAGCGAGCGTTTTATATTTCAGATATGACAGCGTCGCAAAATAGTAGATAATGGAGAGTTCAGAAGATGATGCGGGCACCGCGACGAGCGCTTCCCGCCGTGCATCGGCGCGGGAAAAGAACGTTGGAAAGGCAGAGGAGGGCAATGCAACTAGTAGTTTGCTGCAGGAAACATCTGAAGTTCGAACATCGTGTCAAACGCCCGCGATGTCGGAAGAAAACTTCGACGGCGACAGCGTACCATCGCCGTCGTCACACGACGTCAACACTAGTACAGAGGCCATTCTTGACATGATCGATGAGTTTGTCGACGGTCCCGGTGCTCCAAAACGATTACCGCACTCGTTAGACGCCAATGTCGACTCTGAAAGTGGTGGTGGCAGTTCAGATGTACCTAAATTGCCTGAGACCGCCCCTCAGGACGACACACCACAGGTCCCGGCAGAACATCCTGCCACAAGTGCCAAAAGTGAACAGGAGCCCCAAAAAAGTGTTATAGGTGCACCAGTAGTACCAGAGTGTACATCTCAAAGTGACAGTTGTGTTTCTGCAAGTGATTTAAAAACTGTTAGTGTTGATCCCCCCCAATCATGTTCATCTGTAGGTGAGGGTGTAGTGTTGGCTGAATCAACATTGTCAGAGACTCTTGTGAAACCTAGTGACAACTCTGAGGTGTCAAGTGAGTGCCCGCCCTTAAATATTCCTTCCAGCAGTGTAGTAGAGACTGTACAAAGCGTTTTTGACGTTAATGAGTGTCAAACACAAGAGCGGATAATGAAATGTGTGTCATCCAGTGATAATCGGGACAATGTAACTGTAGAAAGTGCTGAATCAACATCAAGTGACAGTAAGTTGGTAGGTGTTGAGTCTGCAACAAGGTCACCATTGAGACGTCGTCTTGTACGACCAGCACCTAGTGACCGTCGACCAGACTCAACAGTTTCATCTACAGTGGACATTCACACTTCGGAACAAATACATAGTGATCATGTAACTAAAGATGTCTCGAGTTCATCGGATGCTGTGCCTCCTGTACATGGTAATGTTAAGCTTGAAGAGATTAGAAATGTAAGTGAAATTAGTGTCTGCAAAGCAGAAACGTCTATGAGTCCTCCTAAAAAAATTAAATTAATTAGACAGAAACATACACCTGGTACAAGTTATAAGGATAATATACAGGATAAACAAGATTTATTACATGATCAACAGCAGTGTCAGTCAACATCTCAAGATAATATAGTGACTGCACATTCTGAACCCCAAGTTGAATCTTTAAGTTGTACTAGTGAAACAAACTCACAGTTAGATGTTAATATTGAATGTAAAGATATTGGTAATAATGAAATTTCTGTCCAAATGTCATCATCATCTGATGAGTGTAGTTCGAAACAAGAACCTGTAAAAAGTCAAATTGTCACTAAATGTACTTCTGAAATACCTTTAAAAGAAAATATTGAAAGTACACATCAAAATGAAAGTCAACTAGATTCTACATGCATATCCAATTTACCTGAATGTTCAGTTTCAAAAGTAGATACCACTCATATGGATGTATTTAGTAATAGTAGCAAATGTGATGAAAGTTTATCTGAACAGTCGGATCTGTCTACAAAACAGGTTCCTAAAATAACTATCAAATTGGGTAACAAACCTTCAGATGAAACAAAATCATCAATACCCAAAGTTACAATAAAACCAATAAAACCACCTGCAGATGATGCAAGTGAATCAAATGAACAAATACCAAGCATTACTAAACTAAATATTAAGCCTATTCCAAAACCATCAGATAATATGGAGGATCATTCCATAAGAACCACGGACAGTGATAACAAGGTGGATAATGAGGAACAAATACCACTTGTGACCAAAATAAATATAAAACCTATACCAAAACCACCTGAAAAAATAAATGATGTGCACAGAAAATCAAGTAGTAGTGAAATATCAGAGTCTGAAAATTCAGAGAATGATGAAAGTGCTAGTACATCTGACCAAGCATCAGCATCAGATCAGGGATCATCAAATGTTATTCCAAAAGTAACTATTAAGCTTGGAAAACCTGGCACCCAAAGTGAAGGAAAGTTTTATACTGAAAAAAATACTCCAAAACGTACTGTAAAAACTATACAACACAGTGAAAAAGAGGATACAGAATCTAGTTCATCTGTTTCTAAACTAAAATTGGTTGTTACCCAATCTGAAGAGAAACAAATAGAAAAAATCCCAAAGTTGACAATCAAGACAGTAACAAAATGTGAAAGTCAACCATTAAGTCCTAAACTGACAATAAAACCATTGAAGCCTCCAGATAATATCAATAAAGATAGTCCAGTTGATTTTTCTGACACACATCAGATACCTAAACTTAAGATATCAACAGAATCTTTTTCTTCAAGTACAGAAATAAAAGAAAATACACATGTGCCTAAAATTACTATAAAACCTGTCACAAGAACTGATATAGATAATAAAATACTCAAAAAATCAACAGTTGTTAGCAACAGTCCTGAACATATCCCTGTTGTTACAAAATTAAATATTAAACCTATTTTGAAACCATCAGAGAACACAGAAACGTTAGAAATTTCAGAAGAAAGAGTTCCTGTAGTTTCAAAATTGAATATAAAACCTATTGTTAAGCCTAAAGATGAAGAAATAAATTGTAGTTTAGAAGATATTCCTAAAATAAAAAAATTAAATATAAAACCCTTAAAAATTCCTGAAGGGAGTTCTTCAGATGAAAAAATCTGTGATGATTTGAATGCTGTCATTGATGAAAGTAATATACCTATGGTTACTAAACTTAATATTAAACCAATAGTTAAACCTCTTGATGAAGATACAATAAAAGATTCTGAAAATCAGTCATCTGAGACTGGGAATTCAAGTGATGAAAATACTGATCATATACCGGTTATAACAAAATTAAATATAAAGCCAATTGTAAAACCAAATGACTTAGAAGAGATTGCTAGATCTAAATCATCAAATGATGAAATTATTCCTGTAGTGACTAAGTTAAATATAAAGCCTTTAGTTAAACCAGAAGAGAGCACATCTCCATTGTCACCTAAAAAAGACAGTTTAAAAGCAAGTACATCCCCATTGTCACCTAAAAAAGATGCTTTTAAAACAGATGTTAGAAGTTCTACTATTCCTGTGATTACAAAATTAAACATAAAACCTGTGATGAAACCGGAAGACCTAGAACTACAAAAATTAAGGGATGAGAATCTTGATAAATTAGTCAAAAATCCACCACTGCTTATGAAAATCAATATGAAAGTGGTGGCTGATCCATCAAGCAGTGACACCACAAACATTGATAAAAAAATTAATAATATTGATGATAGCAGTGAACATACATATAATAATATTGCTGAAAGTGTACCTATAGTGAAAAAATTAAATATAAAACCTGTAGTGAAAATTGAAACAAATGAAATAGAAGAAACTCCTATGGACAATTTAGAAGTGGATAAGCTAGATAATAAAGTTGATGATGACGAGATAAGAATAGTTAAAAAGGATGTTAAAGAAAATACTTCTTTAGAAAACTCTCTTGAACACAATTGTGTTCCAGAAAAAGAAGGGAAAAATGTTATAGATCAGTGTAAGGTACTTCACAATGAGCAACCAACCTCTAGAATAACGACAGAAGTAACTCAAGCTGGTATTTCAGAGGGATCTATATCTACTGAAGTAGCTCCTTTGTCACTAGAGTTAACAAATGTTGTCAACAGTATTTCAAAACATAGTTCTGTAGAAAATTTGAAATCAAATATACCAGTAACAATTCAGAAGTCTGAAACAGATGATCTAAGTAAAGTAGTAAATAAAACTGTGAAGGACAATGCCACAGAAATGCCCAATACAGAAATAACAAGTTTTAAAAATAAACAACAGTTTCCATCTGTACAAAATTGTACTTTATTAAAAAAGCTGCTGGAAAGTACTGATGATAGTCTAGATAAAAGACTTGAAGAACCTCTACAGAGTAATTATTCTTCTGCACCTTCAGTAGTTTGTAAGGATACAGTAAATTGTGAACAGGTTGATTGTGATGTTAACACAGAACTTAACTCTAATATTAGCCATAACATGACAGAAAATAGAACAAGCCCAAGTTCTGAATTAATAAGTGACAATAGTGATAATGTGGGAGCTATAAAAATTCGGTCAATCCAGGATTTATGCAAAGAAGCAAATGATGATTTAAAAAATCCTTTGGAAATTAATGTATCTGAAAAGATTATTAGTCAAAGTTCAGGACAAGATTCACCACGGATAATTTTGAAAATAAATAAGACTGATCATGGACCTTCAGCTAAAATAGTCACTGAAGATATAGTAAGTAGATCTGAGACAATTCAACAACAGAACTATTCCTCAGACAATACTCAAGAAAATATTAATGATAAACAAAGTCCAAAAAAGAATATTGTCAATAGTAGAAGAAAACAAACGTTAGAAGTATCACAGAGCGCACCTATGGGTAAAAGGCTCCGGAGTTCGAGGGTTGTAGAAAATATGGATAAAACTACCATAGTAAGACGAAATGTTGGGAAAAGGCCATCTACAACAGATTCCAGTCCACCACTCAACAAAGAGCCAGAACTGTCTGTACTTGAGACAAAAAGGTTAAAACTTGGCCAACTTTTGTCCAATAAATCTTTAACAATTACACCTGTAAAAACTACTCAAACATCACCAACCAACAAAACTTTAGATAATAAACAAACAGTCAGGACTGCCAACCATTCACTTTTGAACAATGAAAATTGTTCTAAAAATGGCAATTCAAAATTACATAACATATTATCAAATTTACAAGCCAAACAGATGCAAGCTGTACCCCTCAATGATATTAATTGCTCAGAAAAAAGTCAAACTTCTGAAGTGGATTCTAATATTTCGACTGGAAGTTCAGATGTGGTAGAAATTGGAAGAATTGATAACTGTCATCCAGATGTTCAGGAGATGATGATCAATGAAAGTTTTGATTTGAATATTCCTGGCGACGATATGTCACAGGATCCACTAGAAATGGACATCTCTAAAAGTCTAGATAATGCAAACGAGAATGTAAGCATTCCTCAGCCGTTACAGATGACGCCGCAGCCGAAAAAGCGCGGTCGACCGCGTAAACTGCCAGTATCGGAAGGCGCCAAACCTGTTACGTTGCCTACTCCTGCGTTAGAGGAGCGACCCCAGCGGTCCTTGCGCTTGTCGAGGTAAGCATCATACACCACATTTAAAATATTATTTCTATTTTGTGTTTTTTCTATTTATATTTATTTGTATATTTTTCAAAATTATTATAGGATGCATATATTTTCTGCATAATCTATATTGTTTCTGTAACTGAATAGTCTCATAAAGCCTACTTTAGTTTTTACAAACATAGGTCTGTCTCTGGACTCACAACTTTAATTGATTTGTTCCATAATCATAAATACTTGCTGTATGTCATTCAAGATGTATTGCAGTGTAGAAAAAAAAGTAGTATACATTTCTTTATTTATATGAATTTTTGTGTTTATACTCCTATTGTTTGTGGGATCATCACTCTGGACATGGTTTGCAATAATTTATCAATGGAAACTATGCATTTCTGAATGTACAACACACACACATTTCCACTCCAACACAAGTTAACCTACTGAATTGTTGTAATCTACTAAACTGTTGGCATACACACCGTTGTACTAATATATATATATATATATATATATATATATATATAATATTAGTATTATGTATATATATATACACATATATATACGTATATGTATACAACACAAGCTAACCATCAATCTACTGAACTGTTGGCATACACACCGTTGTACTAATATATATATGAGGAATCTTAATAAGAGTAATAGGAAGCGAAAATATTTGATTTTGTTTTAAATACTTCTAATAAAATAATCTATATTCAAGCAAATAACATTATCATATATTCAATTATTTTTAGAATTTTTCTGTCTGTCCATATTTTTGTTCTGGCACTACACAAAAACTACTGTACCATATTGGATTCAGTTTTTACAGCTGTGTTCCTGAAGGTCTAACCTAAAAAATATGTTTTATCTTGTTATATTTCAGTGGTTTTCCTACTATTAAAATTCACATGTGTGAAGTAGGGCAAAAAGTTAGTTGCAGTATAAACATAGACAACAGTTGCCACTGCGATCATAACCAACAATACCCTAATAGCAGTGATACTTTTCAATTGATACTATTTCTTTACTACAGGCTCGTATACTGGGGAGACCTTTGTCACGGTGACTGGAAACCAGTGACTGAAAGAGAATAATTATTAACTTGCACTTACTAATCGACAACTTTCACTAAGTCACAATCATCGACTGATTGCTTTTTCTGATCCATAATTCGTTACTTTTTTTTTTTGTACTATCCACTGTGCCATAGCATCCTTATACTGGGTTGTAATTTAATCTATGGTATTCATGGGCAATGAATGGTTATGCTTATCGTATATTCATATAGGTAATCTATTTTGCTTTTTTTTGGGACACTTCGAACTTACTTAAAAATAAATAATTTTTATATTTCATTTTGAATGTCGGAAGATATATGTTTAGATGTAAATTATATTCTGTTCCCTTCGTTTAACATAAAGGTATATGTGAGTTTATATGTTAATGTTACCACGATAATAGTATATGTTCTAAAATGTCTGTGTGAAATTATCTATAGATCCTGAACTTTGACATAAGTAACATACCGTTCCTCAAACTAGGATGCACCCAGCTAAACCTAGATTACCCAGACCTGCTTATTTTCTAAATTAGCCCGTACTTAGAGTTTATACTTTTCAATAAGACTGAAATCAGCGTTGTCTATGTAACTTACTCCAATACTTTTCAATTGAAATCGTGTTTAGGTGAACTACTTCATTATGATAACACCTCAATGATAACTTCTCTATCTTGTAGAGATCGGCCTGCGATACTAACGAAGCCACGGGGCGGCCGGGGCAGAGGCCGAGGACGAGGCCGGCTCGTGCGGCCCGACGCAGTCCCGGGCGCAGAGGCCGAGCCGGAGCCCGAGCCGGTGGCGGGCACCGTCACCGTCACCGTGCCCTTGCCCGCGCCCGACCCTGAAGACTCCGAGCCGATAGACCCCACCAGCTCGCGGATTAAGCTGCCGCGCATGACGGAGGCACTCGACAAGATGCCCTCGTCGTGCTCCACGCCTCTGTCGAGCCGCCGCCGTAGCTCCGCCACGGATATGAAGTTGTTCGGGGAGACGCACGAGCTGAAGGTCGTACTGGACACGTTGCCCAAGCTGGAGGAGCCGTACAAGTCCCCGGAGGCGAGTAGCGGTGGCCGCGGTAGCCGAGGCCGCGGTCGTGGCTCGCGAGGACTGCGGGGGCCGCGGGGTCGGGGCCGCGGCCGCGGCGGCGGCAGGGGCGCCATGTATATGAAGGTATGTATAGGAGTTTGTTTCTGCACCTTGATAATAATCTCCTTGTGGATGATTTGAAATATTAAAATTTATTAACATTTAATATAATTTATTAATGATATTGTTGTGGACACGCGCAGGCGACTTGCTTGATAAGCGCGGACAATGATTAATTAAAATTATTATAATAAAATTAACTACGTGTGTCGCGAAATATCGCTGATGCGTCGAAATGTGCGATCATTGACCGTAGAGTATTTTTTTTAATATTACTTAGGTAATAAATAAACATACGCCAAGCCCGATGATAAGCAGATACAGCAACAAATGCAGTGAAACTTCTTCTTCTGGGTTTCCCCCTTTTTTTTTTTTTTTTAATAAAGGCGTCCTATATTATTCAAAGACTTCAAAAAATAAGATTCTCTATTATCTTTCTTGATACTAAATTCAGTTTATGCTTTTTTTTTAAACTGAACACATCTTTCAAACTGAAACAAAGATACATTATATAGCATATTATATATATAGCATTCAATGGCTAGAACACGAGAGGTACCCATGATCATGACACGCATAAATCTAAATGGTCACGTACAGTGCGGTTTCAAAGGGATTTTCTCCCGCGAACGCTCAGGCTGTGTAATGAGCTCCCTGCCTAGTTTTTCCCTAGAGACTACAATATGAGGTTCTTCAAAAAGGATGTATTAAGGTTTCTTTAGGATCGCCAATGAGCACGTGACACCCCTAGTGTTACAGGCATCCATAGGCTACAGTGACCGTTTACCATTAAACGGGCTGTATGCTTGTTTGCCACCTTTGTGGTATAAAAATGAAAAAGAAAAACATGAGTACCTATCATAGGTACAACTAAAATCCTCCTTTGGTATTCTTGAAGAAAATAAATCTATTTTCTGTTTTCTAGGAAACACTGGGTATATATGGGCGGGTATGTGGCCCGGCCACGACCACTGTCCAGCTATTTGAAGAGGAGACGTGTATGATGGACGACAACGCCACGCCCGCCAAGTGAGTTGCAGTACAGTCATCTGAATAACTCTTGAATTATCAATTCTTAATTTAAATATACATATTGTAAATTATATAAATACTTGTTTCAATATTATTTGCAGGCCTTCACATTTGCTCGATGAGGATTCACAGAGTTCAGTCAAGAGTTCAACAAACGAGAGCAGCAAAATGAAGAAGTCCAAGTTTGCTGATTTGTTTGATAGGTAAGTTTTTTTTTTTTTTTACATTAAAGTGGTACCATCTTCCTGCCCTTATCTCAATTAATTATGGTTGACCTAATATGCTTTTATATATTGTCGACCTCCTTGCGGTTCTCCCTGAAAACTATCATGGTTAATTCCTGATGAATTCATCATGATGGGCTAACTGGCCTGTTTTCATTCTCATCTATCACCCTTCACTGGTGCTCCGCCAGCTAGTTTTACGATCAGCCGCCTGCCTTTTTTTATGCTACTTAAAATGGCAAATAAGCTGACGGCCCACCCGATGGAAAGTGGTAACCGTCGCCTATAGACATGAGCAGTACCATGGACGTAACAGAGTATACTGTTTCGCCCATAATACCTCCCATGCGTTGCCATTCCTAAGGACTCGGATGTTATTCCTCTGTACCCTGTAAATTCACGCCATATCCTACCCTTTAAACCGAAACACAGCCATGCAAACACAACTGCTTCACGGTAGAAACACGAATGGGACAGAGGTGCCCAAGCAATCGACTTTTGTACTAAGTCTCCCTCTGGTAAATGCTGCCTGACGTCAACTCTTCATTATAATAAGTAATATTTAATAAACAATAATATAATGAGCTGTATATTTTAAAATGTAATGTATCTTTATAAAAGGCGCCAAAGTTAGCAATTTACGTTAGAGACGTTAGATTATTAGAAGTTACTGTAGTTATGGCCATCTGCCTCACTTTTTTTTTTATTTTTTTATTTTATTTTATACAAAAATCCACAGCTCTTAAAAAATAACTTACATGCTAAGTCTCTTATGAATACAGCCAATAACGGATTTTATTTATACAAACAAAAATTTTGATTCCAAAGCGAGGTAGGCAAGTTAGAGTGAGTGTATGCAAGTAATATAAGCACATGTATGAAAGAAACCATATATATTAGTGAGTGTCCATAAAGTTAACTTAATTGATATATAAAATCTGACATATAAAAACAATATCACGCGGATGTCAATAATCTAAATACCTACATTATTCTGTTACCTTTCTCTTCCGACATTATCATCCAAATGTTGCCTGGAAACATTGTTTTCAGCAGTAAAGCCATATTGCATTAACACCAATTTTTTATATGTGCAATACTGTTTTAATCAAAATGTACCATGATCGTGAAATCCATGACCACTTTCCATCAGGTGGATCGGCAGCGTGTTTTCCTATTCCAATTGAAATTAAAAAAAATTTTTTTTGTTATAATTATTGTTGAGTAACAGATAACAACATTCCCAGCTGTAGAATTAAAAAAAAGAAGATTTAAAAGAGCTTGTAAACAAGTTAATTTCCATAAAAAAGATTTCAATTTGAATGTGGGTGTGTGTGCAAATAAAACACTTTTTCACACTCTTCAAGGTCTCTTTCCATGTTGAAGTTATAATCGTCAATAGAAACATCATTTAGTTGCCTATTTCTGCATAGTAGATGTTCTACAGTCGGCCACTGTTCAGTAACATAAATTTAGCCGTGTGGTCCCGGCATAGAATGGGCCATGCCTTCCTTTCCCGTAGGTATCGTAAGAGGCGATTAAAAGTATTTAATTGTTAGGAATGGGCAGCAGTGGCCTTTTTACAGTACCATCAAAGCCTAACTGCGGTTGCCAACCTGCCTGCCAAGTGTGGCAACTACTGGTAAAATCTCCCAATAAGAGCTCTACGTTCAACAGTGGACAGTAAACGGCTCATATGGTATAAAAAAAAAACTTGGTAACAGTTTCTGATCATAACTGTAATACAATGCTCATTGGTAAACATAAACCATTGTTAATACACCAACTCTAGATTCCCTTATTACATTCTATAAGGAAGGGAGTCAACTAATGTAGGTGGGGGTTTTTTTTTTATGGGTGAAAATGGAATGGTAACCCCACCTGCGCTAACGGGATACGCTAGCGGAGCACCAGTGAAGGGTGATTGATGAGAATGAAAACAGGCCAGTCAGCCCATCATGATGAATTCATCAGGAATTAACCATGATAGTTTCCAGGGGGAACCGCGAGGAGGTCAACCTGGTTGGATATATTGTTAGCAATGGGATTCTCAGTCTCCATTACTAACAATCCCTTTCCCCCCTAAATGTAGGTGGGTTATCTCAAGTCATCTCAAGTCACCTGTAACTATAATATATGTAGGGTCGTCGCTCTATCTATTGATAATTGACTTACAGTGTATTGGTTAAAGTAAAACATGAATGTGTTGTGTTTGTTACAGTAATAAAGTGTGGACGGCCGCCGATGTGAAAGAGTATATGTGGCCTGATCCCGAAAAAGCCAATGAGGAACCACAGGTGAGTTTAATTTGTTTTATTAAACGTCGCATATATATTATTTGGAAATATAATTTCTAATTATGTTACACTTTTTGCTTCCGCTTGTGCTTTTTCAAATGACTTCAAAAAAGTAGAATGTCCTCAATTTGGTTGTATTTTTTTTTTTATTTTGCCTCAGAATTTTGGCAATCGGTTTAGTAGTTGTGTTGTTAAATCAAAAATAACTGGTTTTGCTATGATTGAAAATGGTATTTTTTTTTTTTATTACGTAATATTAAATTATTTCACCATAACTATTTTATCTCTCAACTGCTGGAAATAGGTAATTCGTTTCCAATTTAGACATCAAATTACTTCTATTTATAATCTGGAAATTAATGTTCCATCTAGAGAATTAATCTTAATATTAAAATAATCTAAGATTCACATTCTCATACAAAAGTTATACAATTTCATACATACCATATATCTACATAGAAAACACCCAAACTAATACAAGCTGATGTACTTTTGAATACAAATGTTTGTATTTTGCGCTGATGGAACCCGCAACCGTCTGAAGGTTAATGACGATACACATGTGTTAATGGGGAGGGAGGGGGGGATTGTTAGCAATGGAGACTAATTAAGTACTAACTAATCCATCCAATACTTATATTTATTTATTTATTTATTTAACTCTTTATTGCACCATAAATAAAAATACAAAATGACAAGTGAATAATTCAAGTGAAATACAGTAACATAAATACAGATTGAAACTTATCCATATAATAAATCCGAAGCGATGAAACTATTTGAAACTCTGGATGGATGTTTAATATTTTTTACTTATTTTTTTCATTAGTACATGTATGTGTACATGGCGGTCACACGTAAAGAATATGTACTGATTTCCGCGGGCGAAGCTATGAAATAGAACTAGTGTAAAATAAAAAAATTCAATAGGCACTTCAATGATTGATGTATAAGTTTATATACAAAAATTTATATGTAGATTAAAACACAAAATTTTATTCTATTATCATTATGAAAACTATAAATTTTTATTTTTGTATTATACCTGACTGGTTTCATTGTGTTACATTTTCAAAGGTCTATAACATTATTTAAAATTTATTCTTTTGTAGCTATTAAATGATCTTTTTTTTTACAACTTAGAATGGCAAACAAGCTGACGGCCCATCTGATGGAAAGTGGTAACCGTCGCCTATAGACATACGCAGTACCATGGACATAACAGAGTATACTGTTTCGCCCATGATACCCCCCATGCGTTGCCGTTCCTGAGGACTCTGGTGTTATTCCTCTGTACCCAGTAAATTCGCTCCATATCCCACCCTTCAAACCGAAACACAGCCATGCAAACACAGCTGCTTCACGGTTGAAACACGAATGGCACAGAGGTACCCAAGTAATCGACTTTTGTACAAAGTCTCCCTCTGGTCTGTTCTTATGATAAATGAATTAATTTGATAAAATTACAATAATTTATTTGCCAGAAATATAGTCTGTATAATAAAATGTTACACTTTTTTTTATAATTCAGTATGTTTCCCCACATTAGCCATATTCGATATCATGCAAATTTTTGTAGGTAGTATTTATCAGACATCAAAATATATAGTTTATATAAATACTAATGAAACTGTTACGTTAAATTCTTAAGGAATAATTTTTTTACAAATCATATGGGCCAGACGATTTTAATTGACATTTAATGACATAGTATTATAACACAGGGTATAAGTATTGTCATCTTTATGTATTATATAGTATATCTTATATATGTGTAAATATATTTGTCGTTTATTATATTTATTTGTTTATATATGTAGATTTTGGTAGGTATATATATCAATTATAACTTGTATCGCTTTCGAGTATTCTGACACTTCCCTATGATTGATTGGGAGAGAATGCTTTTAGCATTAAGTCCGCCATGTACACATGTATGTACTAATAAATAAATAAGAGTAAACACAGTTACAAAATGTTAACCTTATATGAGTTTAAGATAATTGTTTAATAGGACTGATAATTAATTGTTTAATATTCTAACAAGATTTTAATTGAGTGATATTGACTGCGAATAAAAAGGTGAGTAGTTGAGCAAATATACAGTTACTGCTTACTTTATTATATGATTATTATTTTCAATATTATGATATTTGTCTATGAGGGTAGACATTGGGGTCGATTCTGAGGCGCCGTTTCTTTAAACCTATCTCGAAAAGCAAAATTTCAATTTGATAAGCTCGACGAAGTTTTATTGTAAGGGACCAATATGAACTAATTTTATAATGTTGTTTATAATAATTATTATAAAATAATAATAATAATATAATTATTATAATATTATAAACAACTATTCATCATGATATTCATTCATAACAGTAATTTCTCGAAATTATCCAATAAAAATTTATTTATTTATTTAAACTTTCATGCACAGTGAAACTATGTACGGTGGACTTTACACCGGACGGTGTTCTCTACCAGTCAACCATTAGTCAAACCTAGAAATAAGTAGACAGTGCATGATTGAATTTAGGGAATATAAAAACTAATACTCAATATATTCATATATTATAAACATATAAATAGACTAATATAAACATACATATTAATATACCTATACATAATAAATATATAAATTTAGAGAAATGGTATTTTAGAATCGGTCACATTGTGTGTAAATTTTAATATCTTTGTAGTTTATGGTTTATAAGAAACTGAAATTGATGCGGTCATTTAGTTAAACTATAATAATTTACCTGAATTATCTCGACGTTTTGACCAGATTACACCGGCCGTGGTCACGACTATATTGATGTAGCGCTGACGTATCTCCGCATCCGAGGCTGAAGTTTTTTCTTCTACCCACTTATTGTCCCACATCACACAAATTGTGTCACTTTATTTAGAGAGTCAGTACATAACAGTGATAGATAGATATGTAATTTATTTGCATTACTTACAGCACATAAATAACAACAGATATTGGTACATAATAAAAAAAAAACAAAACATATACAAAAAAATTTACATGTATTTATTCGATTTATTTTTTATAGTCTTCTCTAAATTTTATTGGAAAAATCCTTTCCAAAAAAAAAAACACATCTGTTTACAATTGACGGAGTTATGAAGTATTATTTACTACCCTCTTGTTTTTGAAGTAGGTTGAAAAGTTTCCTATGTACCACTCGTATTTCTGTTGCCAAGTGCCAGTCTCTTGTTGCTTTGTTTCGGTTTGAAAGGTGGGATATGGCAGACGTATTCTGGGGTACGAAGGAATAACATTTGAATCTAGAGGTGCTCAAATTTGTACTACTGGCGATCTACCTCAACATTGTTAGACTACAATCGGTCGACTCTGAGAGGCTGCAAGTGTGATGCAGGATTGTCGTCTCGGTAGGGTCAAACAGTCGATCACGAGCACCTCTCCTTTAAACCTTAGGAATTATGCTGTACAATAGTAAGGCAGATGCTGTATTTTTTATTTTATTTATTCATTAGTGCATATATGTGTAGATGGCTCCCAGTCAACTATAGGGAAGTGTCAGAATACTCGAATGCGGTACTACTAATTATTGATATACATACATACTAAAATTACATATTTTAATTCTATATATATATACACACCTATCCCCCGATTTACACGGTAGATACGTTCCTGAGAAAAACGTGTAAATCGAAAATTAAAAATTTTCAAGTCAAAACCGTGTAAATCGAAAAGCTTGCAGAAAATGCATAATTTTACTATTTAACAGTTGTGATTTTTTTCAATATTTTTAGGTGTACACAGAAATAAGAATAAAATGCATTGACAAGTTAAAATATGTAATATATTACGGAAACACTGTTTTTTTATTTAATTACAATACATTAAACGATCCAAAGCGATCCAAAATTTCGATTTTAGTTTCTAAAGAAATAACTTTTATTTTAACTTCTTTCGACATTATAAGCCTATATTTTTTTTTTTTTTTTTTATGTTAATTTATAAAAATCTTAATTATGCACTCACTTGTAATTTACGAATATGAAAAATTAAATCTTTCTGACACTGTGAAACTTTCACTCAAATACAATTTTCCGTAGATAAAACTTTAATTTTATGCGAAGAAATACAGACACAGTGTGCATGTGCAGCAAGTCAGCATATAAGCTCGGGATTCCCCGTGATATGTGTACACAGCGCACGTGTTCAAACACAGTAGCATTTAGTAGAGTGCGATAAAAACAAAAAAAACTTATTTGGAAAACCGTGTAAAAGCGAAAACGTGTAAAACAAGTACCGTGTAAATCGGGGGATAGGTGTATATATATAATTTAATTCTATTTTAATGTTTATCAAACACAAGGCATGCTGTGGTTGCCTATAAATGTAAGAACAGTTAGATTTAATCTACCAGTGTATTGTAATGTTTAGCTGTATCTTATGTTGGTAATCCTATAAATAAATAAATAACAAATATACTTACACATATATAACATATACTATACTATACATGAAGTTGAGAATAATATAAAGTACTTACTGCTCGGATAAAGTAAAAAATTGAGCATGAACGTTTATCATCATGTCGATAAGCGATAGTTACCAATTTACGTCAAATGGGTCATCAGCTTATTTGCCCTTTCGTATTGCATACAAAATATCTTTAATTCACAGTTTGTAACGGTACTTGAGGAATCATCATTATCATTAATGTTGCAGGTGATGATGATCCAAGAGCAGGTGGCAATGTTCCTGGGCGTGAAGAGCTTCAAGCGGCGCTACCCGGAACTGAAGCGGCGGACCATCGTCGGCGACGAGCGGGAGTACGTGCTCGCCAGGGGACTCGTCACCGACGCGCTCTGCGATCTCGGTGAGTTCTCAGTGTCAGTCCGCCTGCGCTGACACCGGTGAACGATGATAGGTGAGGATGAAGTCAAATTAATTAGCCCATCATGACGAATACATCGGGAATCAATCACGAAGGTTTCCAGGGGGGAATATGTACTAGCAATGGAATGGGGCTTTCAGGCTCCCGTTAGTAAGAATCACTTTTTTTTTTATTCGATTTTCCTGATCTTAGTGAGTTTGGCATCTATGTAGTTACTAGGCTCACCGTTTAGGAAGTGAATTAGAGTCTCAATATATATATATATATATATGTAATTATTTATAATAGATAATTTGTAATTAAACATCCGAGAACACGGGATTATATAATAACACAAATTTTAAATATTAATAATTTATAAGAAAAAAAATAACAATATGTAAGAGTATGCATGTACCTAAATGTATAAAGAGCGCAGAACTGCAGGCAAACTGCAAACCAGTTTTGCAGCACTATGAATATATATAATATTGCTTATGTATCTACTTAGTTATAATAAATAATTAATTTTATTGTTTACTTCGTAAATTTATAATTTATTACAGAATCAAATTAGAGGGAGACTTTGTACGAAAGTCGTTTGCTTGGGCACCTCTGTCTCATTCGTGTTTCTACCGTAAAGCAGTTGTGTTTGCATGGCTGTATTTCGGTTTGAAGGGTGGGATATGGCAGTGAATATACAGGGTACAGAGGAATCACACCTGAGTCCTCAGGAATGGAAACACATGGGGGGTATCATGGGTGAAGCAGTATACTCTGTTTTGTCCATTACTGCTTATGTCTATAGACGACGGTCACCACTTTAAATCAGGTGGGCCGTCAGTTTGTTTGCCATTCTAAGTTGCATAAAAAGACATTCTCAATTCGATAGTTAATCAACTTACAAATATCCATTAATTAAATTTGTATAAATATTACATTCTATATAAAAATAATATTAATAGGTATAACGGCCGTGGATGCCAGTGAGGTGCTAGACATAATGCTGTCCGATTACCCTCACAAGTATGAGGAGTATCGGTCCCACCAGCGGGAGAAGCAGTTGACCAATACTGAGTTGCTAGTTGAAGATGTCAAGAAAGAAAGTACAGAAGAGAAGTCTGAGAAGGTGGATGTAAAAATAGAATCGAAACCGGCCGAGAAACCTGAACCACCTAAAGTCGATCCTGAGAAGACGAGACAGGTTTGTAGTTTTACTAATCTATTTTTATTCCTAAGTTTGGTCACAGTTCTGTTCCAATCACAATTTTGAAGAGGTATTATCTGATTATGCCTTAACAGATCCAGTTTGGACTGAGAACAAACTGCGATAAACATTATAATGTTGAACTAACCTAAAGACGATTGAATGATAAAACTCTTTATTGTTTTTAATTTAATAATTACCGGTTTAATTTACGTGTAATTAAGTCGGAAAAATTTGACTAGTTTCGGAATCAATTCGTGATCCTTAGTGTGTGAGTGTAAGAAGGAATGGAATATTTTCGGGACATGGAAGGCTACGAGGCAACAAGTCATAAAGGGGAAGCGTCAACTTGGGGTATTTAAAAAATAGATGCTTTAAAGTTCCTTTAGCTAAAAATTATACAAGTAAATAAATCTAATATATAACATTCTCGTGTCGCGGTGTTTGTTACCAAACTCCTCCGAAACGCCTTTACCGATTTTTATGAAATTTTGTGTGCATATTGGGTAGGTCTGAGAATCGGCCAACATCTATTTTTCATACCCCGTAATGATAAGAGTGACCCACCCCTAAATATTTTTTTTTATTTTTTTGTAATTTTTTTTATTTTTATTTTATTATGACTTAGCATTAAAAAATACATACAGTTACAAATTTCCACGCTTTTACGATCAACTCCTGTTTTTTAATCGCAATTTTTATATTGCGCAATAGGATTGCAAGATGACAATCGAATATAATAATTGTAGTACGATGAATTTTATGTATAGTTCTTGAAATAATGTATATGGTAACACAACGTTTGCCAAGTCAGCTAGTATATATATACATATACAAAATTTGTTTAAATAATTTAGAGTTTGAAGCGTACAAGTGGTGTAGGAGTAAAAAGTTGCACGGTCGTATAAGTTGGAGTGGTGGTTGCGGCAGGACATGGCGGCGGCGGCGATAGCGTCGGCGAGCGAGTGGAACGCGCGGCTGAACGCGCTGCGGCGGCCCGCGTGCGCCGACCTGCAGTCGCTGGCCGTGCAGCGCCGCCGCCCGCCGCCGGCAGCGCCACCTGTCGTGCGCGTGCGTCCGCCCGCCGGCTTCTACCCGCACGCACTGCTGCCCGGCCAGTACCAGCACTCGTACAGGGTCTACACGCCGGACCAGTTGCGGTGAGTAGCGCTCGTTTTACCCCTCCTTTAAATTTTGAAATTAAACTAATAGTACATTACTGCAGCGGCCAGCAACTGAGGCATTGATGGACGAACGTGCGAACGTGAGTCCATTAATACCTAGTTGTGGCCAAGGCTTGTATAGTACTTTTCTCAAACAATGCGCAGAAATCAAAAACACAATTTTACTTTTTAGTTAAATGACGAATAACGAACAATAATAATTTTTCACGCGCCATAATGTTCCTTTGTTTTTTTTTCAATAAACAGCTTTCTTTTTGCAAGCCAGTTCGAAATTTAAATAAAACCTTTTATTAGTTACCTCCTTGGTAGCCATGTTTCGAAGTAAAAGGTCATTCCATTGCTACCCTCCCCATTGCTATCTACTAACAATCATTTCTTACGAACAATTTTAGGTTGACACTACAGTGTCTACGTTACTACGTAACTGTATGCTGTCACTTTACGAAATTATTATGTTGCGTTGCTGTGTGCAGGTACTTCCCGCTGAACACGGCGCTGTCCGCGCCGCCGCCGCCGGCGCCGGCCGCCGGCAGCCGCGCGGCGGCCGCCAGCTCCGACGACGACGGCGACTGGCCCGAGCGCAGCTCCAGCGACGACTCGGACTCGCGTCCGCAGCCGCATCACGCGCATCACGCCGCCAAGGTACGCCGGCCCACGACTAGCCAATTACATCATCAATCGTCACCTTATCAGCTCACAACTACCCTCTCCCGAATTTAGGCGTCTTCCCACTATTACTCCTTCCCCTCTGGAAACCATCGTGGCTAATTCTAGTTTAATTCATCAGGATGGGCTATCTGACCTGCTTTTATCCTCGTCCGTCATCTATCACTGGTGCCCCACCAGTGTTTTTTTTTATACCACTGATGTGGCAAACAAGCATACGGCCTTCCTGATGGTGAGTGGTTACCAAGTGCAGACGGGGTTACCATATCATTATAACCTATACAAAAAAAAATATTACTACCTTATATATTACTGTTATATCGAATCCAAAACCTAAGAAATGCTGACTGAATGGATGGTCCATTCTCAGAAATCACATTATCACAAAAGATTTTTAATAGATATATCTTCAGTTCATGAATTCTTAATCCACCAATTTCATAAGTCACATGAGCCGACGTAACAAATAATACAATCAATAGTAAATTAATTTTTAGACATTAAATTGGTGCAATGTGGTTGCAAGTCTTTTATAAGTTTTTTTTTTTAATCAAACGAGATCTACCACCTAACTTATCTTGTGCCAATGTCATCCATCTCTCGTCAACTACTTTGTTAATATCGTCCGATCACGCTGATGACCAGCTGATAGTCCACCTCGTATCCTATAACTCTTCCCTGGGCCATTCTTATATCATTAATTAATTCCCACTAATATTATGTATAGAGCCTGAACAAATAAACATCTATTAACCAAATATCAAAATGTGGATCGTTGAGACTTTGTAAGAGAACCTGCAGCAATCTGTATTTTATTCTATTAATATTATAAATGCATAAGTTTGTAACTATGAATGTTTATTACATTTTATACAAAAACTGCTGAACAAATTTAAATGAGATTTGGTACATAAATAGGTTACATCTTAACAAATGGATAGAATACTTTATGTAGTAATTCACAAAGGCGAAACAGCTAGTACATAATAAGTTCCTATTACACTTCAGCGGAAAAAACTAACGAAGGTGAAGCGAAGCAGTCAAATAGACAGCAAAGACAAGGAAAAAGAGGTATCGGTGAAGGAGGAGGCGCGCGAGGACGAGGAGACGTGCCGCGTGTGCAAGCTGCGGCTCGAGGCCAACCGCAAGTACACGCACGAGAGGTTCCTCGTCTGCGCCACATGTAATTCTAAACGTGAGTCACTCTCTCTCTCTCTTTTTCTTTATTAGATGATTTTTATTGGACATTCCTTCTAAATGTAAAAATTACTCCAGCCACGACAAATTGATATCGTTAAGTCAGTGAAAATCTGTTATTGGCATTTTTATATGGATCAGTTATTTTAAACTATAAATTGTAAGATGTTGGTTTTCCAATAAATAAATGGACATTGAATTTTTTGTTTTTATCTTTGTTACCAAACTTTGATTAAAATATTCATGTTTAAAATACACCATTTTTTTTTAAAGTAGCCTGTAATAAAAAATTATTATAACAATTTTTCGTATTTTTTGTATTAAATAACATTTCTTTTTGTAGCCTGTAAAGGGCCATTTTGCTAGGTATGGCAGGCCCATATGTTACGCCAAGTTAGAAATATGTTAATAATATTTAAATTATTATTCACATTTTATATTATATATTAGATATGCCTTGTTCGTAAAAAATATGACTCTGTAATTTGATTCCTTTATCTTGCAGAATGGAACAAATAATCTTAATTTAAAAATTTCACTGTTTTGTTCCATTTTTAAATTAAAAATTTGTATATGCACAGAACACGCGGCATGCGTGCAACTGGCCGCCGCTAGCGCGCGCCGCGCCCGCGAGTATGCGTGGCAGTGCCAGAGCTGCAAGGTGTGCGGCGTGTGTGGTCGACCCGCTGTTCCCTCAGCCGCCGCGGACACCCCTCTCGTGTGCTGCGAGCTGTGCGATCGTTCTTACCACGCGACCTGCATCGGCCGCGACGCGCCGCCCTCAGGTTAGCGCGGAATAACTTTGTCGTGACGTATTTGTATTATATGGATGAATTTTACCTTACAAGTACAGAGACAAACTATGAGAAATTGGGCTTTGAATCAATAAAACAAGTTCTCCAATATTATTTTATATTGGTCTTTTCTACTGTGCTACTAGGAAGTCAATGCAAGTCTGCTCTCTAGCGCATAGAAGTGTCGCTCGAAGTGGAGTGGGGCGGTGACGTAGCAGAGTGAAATTTAAATACACGAGTCATTCAATATCAGTCTTTAGTCAAATAAGAGATTAATTTTTGCACATTAATTTAAATAATATCAACACAAACCAACGGCGGTGACATTTCTATATTAATATGTTGTAACCAACAAAAAAGAAGTCACAGCAAGGAAATTAAATGAAATAACGAGGAAACATGTGCGACGTGTATCTGGCTGACTGGTGATTGAAAATGTTTTAATAAATATGCCATTCGCAATTTGCAGGACGGTGGCACTGTTCCGAGTGCGCCATCTGTAAGTCGTGCGGCGCGCGGGACCCGGCGGGCGCGGGGGCGGCGGCGGCGGCGGGCGCGGGCGCGGGCGCGGGCGCGGAAGCGGAGTGGCACCACCAGACGCGGCGCGGGCCGGGCGGACACAAGCTGTACTCGCACTCGCTGTGCACGCCCTGCGCCAGGTCGGTACCGGCGCCGGCCGCGCCCTGCACACGTTGCGCCGGGGAACACGCCTTCTTCATATAACGATATACTCTGTACTCCTACGTACTACTCTGCATACCTTAGTAGTTTTTGCTTACCGAAGAATAATTCCAATATTTATCTGACATGCAGTATTTATTTAATGGGTTAGGCAGAAATAACAGACAGACAGTAAGATGTGGTAGAATTTATTTCAATACTGTTAAATATCAAAATTAAACGTGGACGTTGTATTTTGATTATGAATAAGTTTCTAATTAAAATAGATGCTGCAGTAGAAACTAAATTAGATTCCCTTGCGCAACTTTTTAGAAATTTACTGACATTATAATAAAAGTAGATCAATGTTTATAAGATCATCATCGTTCATACGATTTTGAAAAAATATGTATTTTTATATGTACAGTGAAACACTCTATATGAGCGACTTATTTGAACCACTTTCAATAAAAAAGTTTCTTATTGGGAAAAGTTGCTTATAGAGGAAAAAGGAGTATAAAAATACAGGTTTGGATAAAAGCTGAGTAAAATAAATAAAACATAAAGAATGTAGCTTATAGTGAGGTTGTTTATATATATATATATATATATATATATATATATATATATATATATATATATATATATATATATATATATATATATATCTTGTACTTATCATATTATAGTTACATGTCTAACTAAACATTGATATACTTTTATCATCCAAAAATAACAAGCAGCGTGAAAGATGTTTCCACATTATACATTTGTTATAAAGAATTTAAATTACAACCATACAAATTGTGTATAAATTTAATATTTGTACAGATACGCCCAGTTCTAGATATGTAAAATTACAAAGTTACCATTCGTTTGTGAATGTTGAAGACAGTAATAATTGGCACTTTAGAAGGGCCAAAGAAGTAACAAATCAAAGGTTATGATTGGATTTTAATAATTGTAGGGTATTTTTTTTATGCAACTTAGAATGGCAAACAAGCTGACGGCCCACCTGATGGAAAGTGGTAACCGTCGCCTACAGACATGAGCAGTACCATGGATATAACAGAGTATACTGTTTCGCCCATGATACCACTCATGCGTTGCCATTCCTGAGGAGTCAGGTGTTATTCCTCTGTACCCAGTAAATTTAAGGTTTATGTCAATTTATTTATTATCATCATAAATGTTGTGATAGAAATACAGACAGCCTTCAGCATTTCGATCATTAAATTCAAATGGAAAATAAACCGTATTAGTGTTGATCTAAATATCTAGGTACGGCAGTTGAAAAATGTCCTTAATTATGAAGGACATAAAGTTTAGCAGTATGTTTGAAGTAGGTTTTATTTTGCCAACCATAATAAAATCAATTTACAGTACAAATTTAAATTTCTAGAATGTGGGTAAATTTAATTGCGTAATTTTTAAGCATACAGAGAAATCTCTCACGCTGCTAGTTTTTTTTTTTTTCAATTTTTAAATATATATTTAGAAGGAAATTTGTCTGTATACCACCTTTCTAAAATACTTGCATTTTTTTTATAACATCTATAATGTTACAGTAAATGACAATAGGTATTTCTTTAAAAGTGGTATAATGACTATCATGTATTTAGCAAATTCAAAATCCCCTAGAAGATTTTATGTTCAGGCTGAGGACAGAGTACATAATATAATTTGTTATACAAATAAAAAAATGAAATATTTTTATTATCATGTCTATTCCACATTGGATTCTTCACTATAGTGTTGAAATAAATATGATAACATTTTTCACATAAATGTATTATTTAATTGATGCAACATAGAGTTCAAAGTGAAGAATCAATTGTAATATACTATTTAGCTGCCATCTATGAGAGAAAGCGACAAAACATTAATATTGAAGTGAAGGTACTCTAATCATGGCTTAGCAGCGACGTACGGAATCAACGAACAAACATATTAAACGTGATATTCCGTATTGTTTTCAAGTAAATCCAAGAGGGGCCACGTCAAAACGTGAACACGTTTAGATCCATAAAGAAGAATATATAGCGATGGACGCAGATGAAAAGTACAAACTTTTTACAAAGTCTTTTCGATGATTTATGTGTCATTTGTTTAAGTAATTGGTCTTGGTAGTAATTGTACACTCACGTCATCTCATATGCGTGTTCTATGTGGACTAACACGAGCTGATCATTGTGTCTCGACGTCTGCCTTCACTCTGTCGACATCCGCTTTGTCTCTGGTATCTCGTAGCATTTTGGCCCCCGCAGAATGTTTACTCTATGCCCCAAAGCGTTCTTACTCAGCACACCCCCTTAACGATAAGTTGCATGCTACCATATCCCATGATAATGTAAGTCTTTTTTATCCTACACCTATGTGATGGCTGTTTGCTCAAATGTCTTCGACTAATACTAAATATATTAATTTGTAACCGAACTGTGAATGTTGTGAGCAAACAATCTTCATTAGAACAGAACAGCAAAGTGGACAGTGAGCCTTCACTGCTCGGGTTGAGGGCTTTCTTCTCAGTAACTCTGTCGAAGTAATTCTACAGCACCAATATGTATTATAAACAGCACCGGCTATTGCCCTGTATTTCCGTATAACCAAACTTTACTGTTCCTCTTTTGATAATTTTATTCATATACTTGATTAATTTAAACTAATTCAATACATTTAGATAGTTGGTATTACTCAATTAATATCGAAAGGGGCTGGAATACTCGCGCTATTGCATTTTTTGTTACCGAGTCTATTTTGTTTTCTTTTTTTTATGCAACTTTTAATGGCAAACAAGCTGACGGCCCACCTGATGGAAAGCGATAACCGTCACCTATAGACATGAACAGTACCATGGACATAACAGAGTATACTGTTCGCCCATGATACCCCCCATGTGTTGCCATTCCTGAGGACTCAGGTGTTATTTCTCTATATGTGTATTATTTTTAATGATATAACGATAGTAAATAGTGACATTAGATATTTTATTTTAAACTTTTTTTTTTTACATCAAATAAATTGTTTAACAAGAATATTATCAATTTGGTAACAGACTAGAGGTTGTAGAAATCGTATGAAAATTTCATTAATTCGAGATATATTTTTTTTCTTTAATGACCTTTACTATATTTACAGTTTTTTTTTAGTTTTTATTGTTCCAATGTTATTCAAGCTAGCTATACTACTAAGGATTGGTCAGTAAAGTGCATTTAACGAATTGTACTATATAAGGAAATAAAGAAATTTACTGCTACATTTTTTTTTCGAAAAGTCGTGTTAAAGTGTTTCAAAAATGGACATAACTAGGCCACTCCGCCAATAAGTATATTAAATCTTTTAACGTGCCCAATATAAACTATGTACAATAAAGATTTTACAAAACAATACAATAAAAATGAATGTATAACAATAGAGACATTCCAGCCCCTGAGAGATCGTGTAATAAGTTTTAATACCTTGGGTACTTTGCTTTTTGTTCCGATCACGGATTTGTCGCCTCAATGTACCATCAATGACGATCGATGTCGACATCATTCATCATTGGAGTTTATATCCGAGACTAACCATAACCCATCGCCACATCTTATGACTAACACGGACGTAATACAACGATATTGTTTCCAAATGCGTTCACTAACATTATATGTCTTATTACTTGTCTTCTGGCTCAAATATACACATGTTATTGTATAAAACATACAATTACTTTTTTTTAATAAAACGAGATAGCAATATTAAATACTTTGTTGTTATGCGTGCTGTAGCGTAAACATTTATACAAATTGATGACACACACATAGAAAACTTATTTTTTTATACTTTTGTCTAGAGAAGTTACACACATGTAACTCAAATAAGATATATTTCACTGGAATAGGTATTATTTTGCGGAAGTTCATCACCGGTTATTTGTTTAAGTCATTAAAGCAATGTAATTCTAATAAAATAACAAGTCAAATGGATATTTTATATAAAAATGAGATTTTTCCGGATATATAGCTACTTAAATTATGATAATATGGGACTAACACGGGAGTGAAACCTTATCGAAATTAATAAAGTCGCTTCAGAACTAGTGAATATTTGCAAAAAGAATCGTTATAGATTGTAGGTGTTTTCTTTTTTGAAGTCCCTTAACTATATACATATATAAACAAATTAATATACAGGGTATGAAAAGGTAAATTAATTTAAAATAAAATAACTGACTTAGCTTTCCTTCCAAAGGTCATTAGTCGCAATTCTACTAGTACCTCCTACTAGTTTAATAGTGGTAATTATGAAAACTTCTGAGTGTTTGTTTTACATTAACACTTGAATAGTGGAAGAGAATCGAATGAAATATACATAGATAAATACAGGATTATTATTATTTGATACGTCAATTTTAAAAAATCTGGCCTAAAATGACAATTTGATTTAATCACATTATATTATTAAAAACTCTAATTCTAGTGCATAGTTATCATCAAAAAGCATAAAAAAACAAACAATTAATAAATTTTTATAATTGTATATTTGGTTTTTTTTTTTAATAAATTTTCTATTCATGCCAATTTTCAAAAAATTCAAGCCAGTATTGATTTTTTTTTTTTGTTATTTTCCCAGCAGCCATCAATCGATATTAGCACTGATATATTCCGAGTTTAAACGTAGCTACAAATAAATGGCGAGTAAACACAGGACGAGATAACTCGTAGTTGGTGTCCTAGAAAAGAACGCACTCTGCCGAGTTATCTCGTAGTTGGCAGTCAACATGTTAAAATTATGTTTGTGTCACTTCATAGGAAATATTTTTATATTTTTCAATTGCATGCAAGATGAAAGAATTAATATATTTTGTTTATTCTTTCATAAGTCATCATCTTTCACACTTTCAAAAGTTATCAAAAATATTTTCATATATAAGGAAAGTTCACTATTATATATAATGCAGTTAGATTTCGGATTGTTGTACCTTTTTTGTTACACATTGAGTAAACCCTTAGATCATATAACATTATTATAATATTATATGACGAAATACACAATATACTTAAAATAAATAAAAATAACTTAAATTTGTTTTTCTTCATATCCATGTATATCAATAATTTATTCAAATGTTATATAAACTATAGGTAATATCGAAAATATTAATATCTTTTTAAAGGAGTTTCTACAAGTAAATTTAAACTTTTTTTTTAACACGTAGAATTAGACATACATATTCGTGTAACATTTTACATATATTGCATTATTTTCTCCACACATTTATACACATACACACACACACACACACAGGAGCCTAGAAGAGAAGTAATAACGTATAAGGTGTGAGACCGGGACGGGACGGGACGTGAGTAGAGCGAGACCGTCCGCCGTGCAGTGTCTCGTTTTGATTACTAATAGCGTGTTTCTGTGTTCCGGTGCTTGTGCGCGTACGGTCCGTATGTGTGTGTGCGTACGTACGTGTGTAGGGCGTATCGCATCGGTCGCTACTGCCCGCTGTGCGAGCGCTCCTTCATCGGCCCCAAGGGGACAATGCAGCTCGTCATTTGTAAGCTCTGCGATAGGCAACTGCATCAAGGTACGTCATGCCATCGAACAAACAAAAACAAGAGCAACCGCTTGCCACCGAGTTGTTTACGAATACTGGCATGTTTCGTGTCTAGCCAAACTGGGATTGTGACGTCACACATATTTTAAGCCAATAAACGTGACCTTGATATACAGAATATTTCTCTATTTCGACTTCACAGCTGTGTGGAAGAGAGATTACTAGTGGTTGTTTAACATCTTACTCTACAAGCTACTTTGATTTAGATATGAGGGAGACAGAAGATAGTAGAAACGGTTGTACAGGATAATGAATATTGGCCTAAACATATTAGTGTTACAATCTCAATTTGGTTTTATGCTTCTTTTGTACATGACAAATTTGTTAATAATAAATGCATTATTTAAAAATAGAATACTCTACGCTCGATATGCCAGTATTTTTTTTCAACTCTTCATGGCTGTCGCTACCGGAGTTTGAGCTAAACATGCATTGATCATTTGATCAATTAAACGCAAATTATAAATATTTTGTATATTGTGATTAGCTTCAACTCTGGGAGTGAAGCGTCCCTTGTATTATGGCATGTGGATATAGAATGGCATATAGATAAATTTTTGTATCAATCGATAACAATAGTATGATTTGATTTTTACTGCTTTTCACTATTTGAATTGTTAACATGGGGTTAATGTTTTAAAAATTATATTTACAAATTTAGAAAAAAAATAATATTTAGCCTTTTGAGTTAATATTTTCAATAGATTAAGACTCTCAAACATACTTTTTACATACAAAATAAGGCCCCATTGTAAATAATTTCCCTGTCCGTTCTATATTCAAAATTCCCTGCTTGGATTTCCCTGAGGCTGTATTTTTTATTAATTTTAAATGTTGGCAATACTACCAATATTGAAATAAAGATCTGCACAGGGCCTGTTAATAAAAAGTGCAATCCTCACATTTTACGCGCTTTGCTCGGTTTTCCATTACCTTGCATGTTACATATACTTCATTATCATAGACTTTTTTTTTTTATATAAGTAGTATTTATCACTCGAAATATCAATCTAGCCTTACCTCGCTTATATTCTGTCCGCATTTGTTTATCACGCATCACTGTTTGCCACGTTTACGAACTGATTACCCGATCGAAGCCTGCACATTGGACATATTGATATGAACCAGTACAATATAGCCAGGAACATGTATAGGAAGCTTGTCTCTGTTAGATTGTGTTTAGAGACCGTGTACGTGGCGCATGATGTAAATACACAGTATACACGAGTGCATCGTTAGACGGTAGATGATGCTGGAAACTTAGTGAATAACAACAGGGGACCCGCGAGGAGAGCGATTGTGTGTGTGCCCATGTATTGTATCTATCGGCTATAGGTGGAATGTCAGTCGAGCCCAGCTGCGGATAAGCCTACCGAAAGTGTACTTCGCCCCGGATGTTCAAGGTCGTATTAAAGATAAAACGAATTTGAACGTCCCCTAATAGCCAGGTGTACCGCGTTTTTGCAATAAAAAAAAAATACAGTTGACCTATATATTTGTAAGTGTTAAAGTATAACATAAAGTGAATCGAGACGACCGATATGCATGCGCCTCGTAGTGCTACCGCAGCTAGGCTCGCGCCGCGCCGCGTCGGCCGCGCGGCTCGCGTGTAACGCGTCCAATGTTGTCGTTGTCGCAGACTGCGTTAGGCAAACGGTGTCGAGCCTCAACGTGCTGGACTACACGTGCGGCGAGTGCCGGCGCGGCGGCATCACGTCGCGCGCGGCCGCCGTGCGCCTGGCGCCGCGCACCATCGCCACGCTGTTCATGGCCAAGCGGCGCTTCAACAAGTACGCGCACCGCCAGTACATGCAGAGCCGCCAGCGGCAGCGCGGCGCCGACCTCGCCGACCTCGCCGCCCACGGCCGCTCGCGCCACGCGCCCCACCACATGGACGACGCCGCCGACCTGGACGACGCCGGCGACGCGACAGACGCGACCGACGCGGCCGACGCGGACGAGGCGGCGGCCGCGGTCGCGGCGCTGCGCATGGACTTCGGCGACTGAGTGCCGCGGGTGCGCGCGGACGACCCCCCCCCCCCCCCCCCCCCCCCCCCCCCCCCCGTATAGTTGGACCGTGTAATATATCTAGCTGTTACTAGTTTGTATTCTCTTATTCGCTTCGGTAATACGGTTATAAGGTATAAACTGTTGCATAAATCTGATTAATATAACGATTAACCGGTAGGCTATGTACATGTAAGTTATCGGATAGTGAGGAGATACTAGTTGTATTGTCTCTTTATGTTCTCGCTGCATACTGTTCGTTTTGTACGCATTGAAACGTTGGTCGCGATCGTTCCGACGCAGTGGGAATGTTATGCATACTGTGTATATCTCTAGCGGACGTAGACGGTTCGATTTATATGATAATAAACATCGTAAAGTGGTTAGATAGATAGCTGTAGATCGCAGGTCACTAACATGTATAATGTACAGTAACTTATACTAACTTCACTATATGGGTAGCTGGGCAATTTTTCTATTTTCAATATTAATAGTTTTGTTTTCTAAGTACCAAGTACGGGACGGACGACGCGAGGCGGCCGCGAGTGAACTTTGAAACATTATTATAGTGAACTATTGATGTTTATACTGATACTATACTGGGAATCAACGATCTAACAAAGTGAACATGTTTATTATTATTATTATTATAGTGTATATTTAAACATCTGCCTAATCATGCATTTGATTTTAACTCGAAAATTTCTGTTATGTCATTGTTCTATCATAAAATGTGAAAGTGTGATTCGAATACAGTGCGCATTTTATTTTGATATAGTTTAATATTAAAGTATTGTTAATGTTGCTTATTAAGGTATTTATTTATTAGTTATACTTTTTACATGGATACATCAGTATACAACCTTTTGTTCCCCTTTTTACACGTATTCGAGGAAGATTGTTGTTAGATAAAAGACGAAATATTGAATGTGTCCACATCAAGAGAACACTAGTGACATTGGCGACGGGCGATCATGAATTTACTTATGAATTGGGTGCGACTGACGATATGTTTCCGTTTATGTGACGAGCGTTTTATATAATGTTAATTAATTGCACGATATACATAGAATATGTTAAGGTTTTTTTGTTTTTTTTTGTTTAGTTTAATTGTATGAATGAAATTCAGCAGCTCCATTTCATGTGATTTTTTCATACTTAATTTCAAAGTACAAAACTGATAGGCTACCTTTATAAAATAGCTAATTTTATCACTGTCGTTCTGGAAAGCGTATGGACCCCGATGGTTATAGATTTATTATAAAAAGAACATATAAATGTAATTTAACACAGAGTATAGTTACTTTTATTTCATGGTGAGAAAATTATTTATTTATTGTACGGTGTTACGAATATAGTATTAAAGTATGGGCGAGCTGAATGGTGGCTTCCAGGGCGCGGCGAGATCCGAGCCCGTCCGCCGCCGTACAGGGTCGATGGGGTGGTGATATGGTGGGCCGGCAGGCAGGCCAGCGGGCTGTAGAGGGCGCGGCGGTCGGACGGGCTGCCCGCTGTACTTGCATGTGATTATCTCTGCGCGCTATCGTCTCTCAACCACTGCTGTGTGCAATCATCCCGAAACATATTGTATTATACATATTGTATTGGAAGCGTATGAATAAGTGCAGGCGATGATCATTACGTCATCGAATACTGATTACTTGTAATGTATCATTTTTAGTTTATAGTTGTGCTTTGGTTTATTATCGTAATTTACTTAGTGACAATTTAAGATAAAAATTTTATGTCCACATGTATTACATCAAATCATGTTATAACTTTTATACGATGTACACTACTGGTTCGGTGTGTCCCACGCCGCGATTCGCATTGCTTTATTGACACAGGTGATTAAGACTTACTTGTAAGTGAATAATGATAACTATATGTCTACTTAATGCAAGTGTAAACGTTCTAGAAATCTCGCACTGTTCGGTCAATTTTGTAAAAAAAAATAAAATAAATTTAATTTAAACTTTGTTTTCTTTTTTTAATTGTTATCCTTTTTTTTTTTAAATGAAACACAAATGTGCAATAAAAAATAATTTATATAATTTGACTTACAATACGGTAAACTCGGTAGCGTAATATTTAACAAAATTTTATAAACACTGAAAATATTCAGCAAATATATTATATAAACTGGCAATAAAGCATCTGTATTCTTATTTCTCGCGCAGGTTACCTGGAAACAATGAAATGCAACTGTATAGTGTGACAAAAAGTATGCTACGAATTTTCCCGTTAGCTCCGGAGTAAAAGTGTTTTAAGTGACAATTATAGTAATATACTACTACTGTAATCTTATGGAGAAAACAATAATGTGTATCTATCTATCTATCTATAGTAATAAAAATATTTGTACAAAATGCCATTTTTATCCTACCAATTTCAGAAGCATTATTTTTTTTTTATTTGTAGACTTTAATGTTATTTACATATAAAAAAAAAAAAAAAACTACAAGCCACTTATAGGTTTGCACTAACAGAAACAATATAAAAAATTTGTCGATTTCTGAAAGAAAAGAATCCCATCGTAAAGAATTTCACCAGAAATGGCCATGACAATTTCCAGGGGGTACCGCGTGGAGGTCGACCTGATAGGGTTGTATTGCTAGAAATGGAGCAGTTTTTATAAATGGTAATGGAATGGTGCTCCGCCTCCGCGGTATACACTGGCGGGGCACCAGTGACGGATGATAGGTGAGAGTGAAAAGACAGGTCAGTCAGCCCATCATGATGGATACAATTAGAATTGAGCACGATGGCTTCCAGGGGGTACCACGTGGTAGTCGACCTGACTGATATACCACATCAGTATTGATATAGCAATGGTGCTGTTAGAGCCCATTATTGTGAATCGTTGTGGGGCCGGTGTCCGGCGGCATTACCTGCGGGTCACTCGTCGAGCCGCAGGCCGCCGATGGAGAGGAAGGTGAAGGCGTTGTGCAGCGCCGCCACGGGCACCAGCGTGGCCGCCGCGCGCACGCGCAGCCGCCGGCGCGCCGCCGCCGCCGCCGCCGCCAGCAGCGCCGCCGGCGGCGCGCTCCACGCCTGCCACGTTGTATTGTTATTGCATTATACCAATACATTTTTAATGGAACGCAACATGGTGCGTCGCAACTATACATACATTATACCTCACATACAATGTAATGAAATTGTAACTAGCCGATGTCTGTGCATGGAAAGTATTTAAGAAAAAATAATTTAAGAGATCTGTTTACAAGTCGAATAAATGCCAAAACAATAGTTTTCAATTATCAAAAAGAAGTTTCTCAATTCAGTTATATTTTTTAACGTTGTATGCGTCATCTCCGTCATTTATAAACCGATTTGGATTTTTTTTTATTTAAAAGATATACTTACAGATTGGTCTCAAAGAAATTTTATCGAAATTGGTTCTATTGTTTTCTTTTTAAATAATTGGTTTTGCCACAACTAAAGTAGATTTTTTGTGGAACACAGTTATTAGAAATTTTGTCTGTCTGTATGTTTTCACAGACAATATTCCTGAAAATATAACTTAAAAGTTGGTGTTTTTTTATTTGTTTTTTTTTTTGATGTATCTTGAGGTCTATTTCACTGATTTTCTTCGTACTTCTGAAATCCACGCATACGAAATAGCGATCAAAAAGCGTCAATCGTCACATAATATGCGATAAACATATGGATAAACTATCGATTACAAAAAGAAAAAAAAAAAAGATCAAATTTGGCAATGTATAGTATGTATGTATGTATAGTACAATATAAAAAAAAAATAACTAAAACTTGCGTGTACTACGAAATCGTGAATACGACGTCGATTCTGATGATTTTTAAGGGTTAGACTCGTCTTACATAATTATACGTGTGGGAAATATTAGGCGTAACTTATTTGACTAATGAACAGTCTAGTTTATATATGATTTTATCACGAAAACTCAGTTATTAATTATGTATGAGAATTTCCAATCAGAACGTACCTGATAGAATATTCTCATCTTAACGGCGGGACTGGACTCCGCTTCCCTTGTGTCGTTGAGCAGCTTCTTGAGCGCGTACTCGAGTACCGCTTCCAAGTCCTCGCGTCGCATCTGCGAGGCGAGCTCCCGGTGCGAGTGGCACGCCTCCTCGCTCGGGAACGACAGCTGGCACGTCGACGGGGACGACCCTGCACCCGGGGAACGGGTCTCCAATTAAATACACATTTATGTTATGACCTTCAGTGTCTCAATACAAATGTTTCGAAAAAAACGGATCAACTTTTTCATACAATTGTCTATTAATTCTGACGTCGGATCCACATTTGAAGTGTACACGAATCCTCAGATATTAATTTTGAAAGCAACAAATACAATAAAAATATCAGCCATTTTTATTAAATCTGACACCAGAACCATATTTAAAATGTATAAGGATCCTCAGATATGGATTTTAAGATAAACGGTCAAATAAAGAAAAAAAAATTAATATAGAAGTTATAAATGACACATTTATAATTATTCATCACGCACAATTGTATGAAAAATTTGACACACTTTTCACAAAGCATTTGTATGGAGACACTTTATCTATGTAATACAAGTATATCCCATATTAGCACTTAGTAGTTAATATAAAAGAGATATTGTAACTAGCTAAGAATAGAATAAATCAAGTCGCGGTTAACAAGTACACGAGTTTAGTTTTCTTCTGGTGTTATTATTTCTACTACCTTTCTCGCACCATTTTTAAGACTCGAGGTTTTATCTATATAATTTAAGATTATGACATTAGTGGCATGAAACTGCAATTTCATGTGTATTTTTTAACTTATATGCATTATAAAATGGTGTTCTGTGTATTTCATTTTGAAGGTCAAAAAGTATGCTGAGGATTGTCCCCATTTTCAAGAGAAGGTGAAAAGATAAATTGATTCATAAAGATCAAAATGTAAACTAAATGTGATCTGTTATGTACTCACCTGTTGCCACGTAACACACGAATGCAGCGACAGTGTTTTCATAATTCCACCGCCTTGTTATTGCCACTTTGTATTCGCCAATATTACATCCAGTCTCTTCGTCTGAAATATATAAAATCAATTCGACAATCTGAGTTCCGTCTCAAACTAATGCATAAAAAAATGAGTAAATATGAATATGAGTTTCTAATAGTTCTCAGTGGAACTTGTTGTTTTCGGTGTACGTGCGTTTTTTTTTTATACAACATAGAATGGCAAACAAGCTGACGGCCCACCTGATGGAAAATGGTAACCGTCGCCTATAGACATGAGCAGTACCATGGACATAACACAATATACTGTTTCGCCCATGATACCCCCCATGCGTTGCCATTCCTGAGGACTCAGGCGTTATTCCACGGTACTCACAGTCGAACCTGTTGTAGTCGGTGTGCGTGCGTGCGAGTGTGTGCGCGGTAGTGTAGTCATAATCGAACCTGTTGTCGGTGTGTGTGCGCGGTACTCACAGTCGAACCTGTTGTTGTCGGTGTGTGTGCGTGGTACTCACAGTCGAACCTGTTGTTGTCGGTGTGTGTGCGCGGTACTCACAGTCGAACCTGTTGTTGTCGGTGTGCGCCCAGGCGTGCCACTCGAGCTGCGCGTGACGCGGCAGGGCCTGCACCACCGCGTACTGCACGATGGCGCCCGCCGTGCGCCGCTCCAGCTGCCGCCGCGCCTCGCCCACGCAACGGGCGCCAGTCGTGTAGCACACGCTCTGACAAAAACAAAACCACATAAACATGGTACGACAAACTTACTGTATTTCTTTTATTTAGTGATATTTTTTTATCTACACGTCAAATTTTATGTAGGATAGACAGAACCAAGTACCGAAGGTCTCTATTCTTACATACATCTCTTTCATACATTCATAAATTATTGAAAGAGATTAAAGGAGGGGGTGTCTAAACTAATCATAATAAGTTAATCTAGATCTTCTCTAGTGCGTAATTAAACTAGAAATACGTCAAATTCGTTGGTAAACTATGAGAAACAGCACTGCTGGCCGCTTCTCTCAGCCTTTACTTGCTTACCCCGCGTGAGGTGGCGCCCCGGCCACTGGTTGTGCGCGTGCTACCTGTACGAGCGGCGGCTGGCTGTGCGCGTGCTACCTGTACGAGCGGCCGCTGGCTGTATGCGTGCTACCTGTACGAGCGGCGGCTAGCTGTGCGCGTGCTACCTGTACGAGCGGCGGCTGGCTGTGCGCGTGCTACCTGTACGAGCGGCGGCTGGCTGTGTGCGTGCTACCTGTACGAGCGGCGGCTGGCTGTGCGCGTGCTACCTGTACGACGGCGCGCATGTGTGCGCGCGGGTGCGCGGCGCGCAGCACGCGCGTGAGGTGGCGCAGCGCGAGCGCGCACTGCCGCCGCGCGCCGCCGCCCGCCAGCTGCATGCTGCCCGGCACCAGCGCGATCTGCCCGCACGTGCCGATCACCTCGCCCACCTGCAACCGACGTCTGCACCTGTTACTCCGTCTCTCCGTGCACTTTGTGCCCTCCCACACATTCCCTGTCTCGTGGACCGTGTGGCCGTAACTTAGGCAAACAAGCTAAAGGCCCACCAGACGGAAAATGGTAACCGACGCCTATAGACATGAACAGCGCCATGGATATAACAGAGTGTACTATGTCATCCATGATACCCTTCATGCGTTGCCATTCCTAAGCACTAAGGTATTATGCGTCTGTAACGTATAATTACACTGCTATATCCTACCCTTCAAATTGATATATGTATATATATACATCACTACATAGTATAAAACAAAGTCGCTGTCTGTCCGTCCCTATGTATGCTTAAATCTTTAAAACTATGCAACGGAGTTCGAAGCAGTTTTTTTTTAATAGATAGAGTAATTCTAGAGAAAGGTTTATATGTATAATACATGCATAATATTGTCGATAAACACTGATAAATTTAAAGGTTTCTAATGTGATGTCGTAAATTAACACTTTTTTGCGCTTATATTGCAAACGCTGGCTAAACCTCACGATATAAATCAAAATAATGTACTACTGTATTGTACACCTTAAAAAGGTCAACAAAAAAGTCCGCGATGGTATATGTCTATCTTTTAAGGAAAACCTACAATAACCAATTTTTATTTTTTACATTTCACGGGGAAAAATGATTTATTTACAAAGTGATTTTAAGCAATACAGCAATAATTTTAATCCAAATAAATTGTCCATTTAATATAGATCAATATGGTCCTTTACAGCATGTTATTAAAATGAATATTTCCGAAGATATTATAGATTTAAAATGCAGGGACATAGCGGTGCGGCGGTACCGGCCCGTCCGGCAGCGAGTGCCTATATAATAGCGCGTCGAAGGCCGCACTTCACGAGCACTTTATGATATTTGTATTGTCTAATGACAAAAAACCTGTAAACGTTGTTTATAAAGACATTCTGTAATAGGTAGTTATATTTAGTACCAGCATTGCACCCGTGCGAAGCCGGGGCAGGTCGCTAGTACATATATATACATACCATGTGTGCAAAATATAGCGGAGAAAGGATCAACTTGCCTATTGCCTATATAAAATAAATTTGTTACAAAATAGCACAAGAAAAATAAATTAAAAGTAGAAAAATTGCTACAAACTTAAAACTAGTAGTTTAGTTAAGTTTTTTGCAAGTTATACAAAATACACTAAACTATTTGAAAAATATTTAAGAAGACAGTATAGCTGAAGTAATTCTGCATATTGTAGTATTTGTTTCAACTTCCTAGATGAAAAATTGACTAAGATATGATTATTTAAAGATAGTGATTTTTTCCAGTCAACATTATTTAAAAAACGTTATTTAACTAATTTAAAAAATCGTATACTACTATGAAGCAATAATATTAAATTTTGTTTTACGTGAGGGGTGCAAACACTGCAGAAGAGCCCTGCCAGTCTTACTGCTGCCCTACAATTCTATAAAAGTAGCGGGTTTGACATTATTTTGGTCTTTTATAAAGCGAAAGTTCTTCAATCTGAGACACTCACTAAAAACTACTATTCACGACCGTTGCGCCCTAACTCTGATTAACTGCGGTATCAAGAGCTTTTAAGAGGTCTTTATTTTTCGATGAGTGTTAATTTTGAGTTGAGAACATTCGGATTTTTAATTTACCATGATTTAATATTAAAATAAACACATTAAAAAAAAAAAAAAACAATATTACACACAACGTATTGTGACGTTTTATTAAAAACTTACCTTAATAGCTTGACTATATGGTCCAATGTTGGCTGGAGCCCAATGTGAAATACCCTGTACGTGCATTGTCACTCGCTCTTTCGAGTTAGTGTCAGTCTCATGGTTGTTGGGGACAGCTCTGTGTGCAACCTGTACGATGTGGAGCCAAATAGAATGAATAAATAAACATTTATTTGCATACAGTCCTATATACATTGTCGACGCCACAGTGATTTCAACTGGCAGCGCTGTAGTTTGCTTTTTAACAATAGGCATTATTTTACATAACACCCATTAATCCATATTTAGAATAGACACAAGACAGTTGTTTATAAAGATGTACAAATCAACAGTATGCGAATAAACGGAAAAAATATTGATTACTAAATTATATAAAATGGGAATTTATAATTGAAACGAAAAAGAAAATTACTATACGTCAAAATTCAAATTGGGCAAAAGTAATAACTTGATCCACCTAATTGAGAACTGTAACTATCGCCTAAAGAGATGAACCTACGACCTAATTAAAGAATAATCTGCGACTGTAACCAGTTACTTCCAACCTAAGTACTTACAGCATCCAAAATAAGTCCAACATCGCTCGGCAGAGGGCATTGGACGCACACACGTGTAGGGGGGTTCGGGAAGCGGAAATTGTCCGCATAGATCTCGTTGAGGGTCGCGTACTCTTCCATATCCCGCATATAAATGTTCACTGAGCAGACATCCTTGACAGTCAAGCCTTCAGAGTCCAGTAGGTCTGAAAATATCTGTACCGTTACATCATCGTATAGTCTAGGATTGAGAATAGATATATATTTCTTTTATGGGTGATATTGGAATGATAATTCCACCTGAGCCATCGGTATACGAGGACGGGATACCAGTAAAAGATGAGGAGGACGAAGACATGAGAGGGCATTATGCTGACACCACCCTCGTCTTTGAAAAAAATATATCAAGTACTAGTATTTTTGAATCTATTTGAAGGAAGGAAGTTTGTTGTGAATAAATTCCTCTTGTAATATTTTTGTAGTACACTTGTTTTTTTACTTAAATTTATTATTAACCCTCTTTCCAATCTATTTATAAATTATTTTACATTGATATATAAAAAACATATTAACGTATGATAGATTCACATAAAAAAAGTATTTGAGCCAAATGTCTGCACAAACATCTAGTGGGCAGAGTTGTCATACACTGGATTTTATACTTTAAATATAACAGCGTAAGGACTATATCATATATGTGTCTTTTTAATATTTTCTTAGTGACTGATATAAATTTGTTTGTCATAAACAAACATTTATAACAAACAGAACACCAACTAATATATAAAAAATAAAGCTCGTGAAAAAGTTTACCTACTGATGAGTTTTTTCATAGCGTCCTCTGTCGCCACCCTAATGTCCACGCCGTCACCGGTAATGCCGCCGATAAAGTACCAGCCATGTTTATTCCCATATATCGATCTATGATCCGACACAGGTTGTCTATGGCACTCGTCATCCACCTGTTCGTAACTATACCCGTCATCTATATTGTCTATGCTATCATTTTGCCTGTCCAACTCGTCTACACTAGATACATCAGCCCTGTCCCCCGAATATGTGAGCAATGGATTCAGTTCATTCTGTTTCTTTTTCTCTTCTTTTTCTAACTTCTCTAACGATTCTAGTTCCGATTCACTTGGCTCTATATCGCTAAGGTCGCTGAACACGCCGTCGCTTAGATCATTTATATAATCTAAGGAGTTTTTGACAGTTGCAGGTAGTTTGATCAATGAGTTCTCTTTTGGTTCGAGGTGCAGCTTTAGGTTTAGGTAACCTACCGGTGCTACGGGGTCGTCTGTGTGTAGTACCATCTCTTTCTCATCTCTGTTGCAACAAACATTTACTTGTTAATACAACTGAACTCGTCAAAACGTTTATAGCATGGGTTTTTTTATTTACATTGTCAGTTATCGCCTTTACTGTATCATTATGTCACTATTGTAAAATCTCCTTCTTTGCTGTTCTCAATTTTGTAATCTTCATCGAGAAATAAACAATTACAAACGGTTTTATTATATGTATTCAGTATTTAAGGTATGATTAAAAATATAAGTGCAAACAATTCAATGTGTGAACAATACTTTACAATTAAACACAATAAGTCAATCATATCATCCAGTCAAAGGTAGATTCTTATATAGATATTTTATTTAGAACATACACTGTATAAAGTTTCGGTCTTCAGTTCCCATAGTGGGTTAACAAACCAAACTTTAAGGTGTCAGCTTGTTTACCATTTCAAGTTAATTTTTTATGCAACTTAGAATGACAAACAAGCTGACGGCCCACCTGATTGAAAGTGGTTACCGTCACCTATAGACATGGACATAACAGAGTATATTGTTTCACCTATGATATCCCCTATGCGTTGCCACTCCGGAGGTCTAAGTTATTAAATTTAAGTTGCATAAAAAAACAGTATAACTTTTTTTTTATTTCATTAACAATTAAGTAAATACAAATAGCGCTAATAAGACACAATCGAATGCTCTTTAGTTAATTTCAGAATAAAACAGAAATCTCATGTTTGCTGTCTGTGTTTTGGAAGACCAGCTTTAATGTAGCTGGGAGATTATTATTCCTATATTTATAAAAACTAAACCCTTCTACAAACCTATTTTAATTATTACACTGTTTTGTAACTTTTGAGCATTAGAGAAAGAGATAAAACAAGGTTGTCTTGAAAAGATTGCTCTCAGCAATAAGACCGCCTTACTGTACTTATACAATTGTATCGTGTTCGTAAATTGCCTTGCTTATTTCCTATATTGTATAATGCAAATATACTCATTCATTCATTCAATAGCTAAAATAGATTTACGAAGCATTCGACGTTTGTATAAATATTATTATTTATTTTTTTAACGGATGATAATGAAATGGTAACCCTGCCTACACTATCGAAATAGATCTATTTTCGAAAAACATAATATCAGTGAGAGACCAACTGAGTAGGCAATTTTTTATTCATAGTCAGTTTGAATAGCTATTGTATGGACAAGAAGGCCATATTTTAATCAAATACTTGTAATTAAATTTTACTTTGTATTTTATTCAACATTTTTTTTTTGTTTTCGTTCTTGTTTGTTCATATTTTTTTGTTAACTACAATTTTTGTTGCTTTATGTACAGCGCCTTGTATTTATATTGTTGCTACTTGTGTAAACCTATTAGTGGCTTATTTTGTGATCGTAAACTCTATTTTTTTGCTCTAGTGTAGCCCTGGTTTTCCTATGAATAATTAAATAAATATATTATTTATTACGAGAATTACACAATGTACTGTGATGATCCTTAATACGTTATTATCCCTGGGGATTAAGGTGTTATGTCTGAAATATTTTTCTGCCTTAAGGTAAAAAAAAATCATAACTCACATAACCAATCGTTTCCTGAAGAGTGGACAGTCGAGGGTGAAAGTCTCATACTCCCCACCTTCGCCGCACACGTTGAGGCTGTACTTCTCCTTCATCATTAGAAGGTGTGGCTGGATTTCTTGGATGGTCAAGCCAAGGTGCACTCGAGGATCTAATCCCAGTGCGGCGACCTGATGGATAATTTATTATTTATAGTTTAAATGAAAGTACTTATTTATTAAGAATTGGCAAGATAAGCTGACGAGCTCCTTGATAATTTAAGATTTAAAATAAACGACATCAAATGTGGCATAACCAATTATTTTGATTTCAAAAATAAACTGATGCACTGATTTTGATAAAATCTGTATCTTTTCCGCGCTTAGCCTCACATTTGGGCCGTTGTGTGTATGAGTCGAGTCGGAACAATAAAAATTTCTATAAATTACTGTTTTGGCATCTATTGCGTATATTAACATTCCTGATATTGATTTTTCTTAAATATCTTTCATGTACAGATTTTTTTTACAACACAGAGGGCAAACGAGTATGCGGCTCACCTGACGGTGACTACCGCCGCCCATGATCACCCACAACACTAAAGGCATTGCAGGTGTGCTGCCGGCCTTTTAAAAAGGAATATGCTCTTTTCTTGAAGGTTATATTGTCGTATCGGTTCGGAAATACTGCTGCTGGAAGTTGATTCCAAAGAGTGGTTGTGCGTGAAAGAAAGTGCCTTGAAAAACGCACGGTGGAGGACCGCCACTCGTCTAGATGGTTGGGATGAAATTTTAGTTTGTGGCGGATTGTACGATGGTGAAAATCAGCAGCAAGTCCAATCCGAACAATTCTTCGATATCGTATATTTATAATTAGGTTATATTAGTAAGATAATTTGTTTAAATCGAATTTAATATAAAAAAAAAACCTAAGACAAATGAAACAGCAATATTCACTTAATAATTATTGTGGAAATCTATTGATTAACTGCTTTACTCAATTCATAATATGGTGCAAAATTCCTTGTATATAATTATAGAAAGGGCACTACATGTATTGTTTGTTAAGTATTGTCATAAAACAGTCCCGGCATAGAATAGGCCAGCCCTTTCTTTCCCGTGGGTGTCGTAAGAGGCAACTAAGGAAACTTAATGGCCAGGGTATGGGCAGCAGTGTCCTTCTTAAAACATCACTAAAAGCCTAACTACAGTTGCCAACCCGCATGCCAAGCGTGGCAACTACTAGTAAAACTCCCCTTCTGGGGAAAGTTTATGTTCAGCAGTAAACCATTAGCGGCTGATATGATATTATTCAAACATTACATACTTTCACATTTATAATATTAATTTTATGCTATCTGCATGTCCTATTACCAGAGGGAGACTTTGTACAAAATTCGATTGCTTGGGTACCTCTGTCCCATTCGTGTTTCTACCGTGAAGCAGTTGTATTTGCATGGCTGTGTTTCGGTTTGAAGGGTGGGAAATGTCGTGAATTTACAGGATACAGAGGAATAACACCTGAATCCTCAGGAATGGCAACGCATGGGGCCTATCATGGGCGAAACAGTATGTTTGTGTACTGTTATGTCCATGGTACTGCTCATGTCTATAGGCGACGGTTACCACTTTCCATCAAGTGAGACGTCACCTTGTTTGCCATTCTAAGTCGTATAAAAAAAATGGTTTTAAATTTTATTTAATAAATAAACTAGAATTGTATGCGCAATAAATAAGAAATTACGTCTGCTGTGGTCAATTGGGACAAAGGAATATAAAATAGTGGTACATATTACGTTTGATCAGTTATCAATCGATGTTATTTACTTACGGTAATCATTTCTACGAGTATGCTTGAGCATTCATACATCGAAGAGACGTAACGAGCTACAAAGGCAATCAACATTATCAGACGTTCGCCTAACGATGTCGATGTAGTGTATGCGTAATACTGTTTACATTACTCTTTGGAATATTAATGACAAGTTGCGCTGATAAAATGAAATTTATTAGTTTGTCCGCGTGACTGTCATTAGGTCTTTTCCAATTGGATGTAATATTATTTATTTTTAACTTATTGATAAAGCCATTAAACTAATTCAGTATTAAAGTTTGTCAACTTTGAGAGCGGTGTTCTGACGTCTAAGTGGATGCGACTGCTGTGGCGGGGAAGGGAAGAGCGCTTCCGTTTACCGATACACAATACCACCGCGCGTGCGTCTATCACCCCATCAGAGTGCCGCGAGCGAAGTTGACATGTTATAGGGACTCATAGATCGCTTTATGTAAATTAATTCGTTAATTTATAATAGTAATAATTTCCGTACAATGTAGCTTTTTAATATAAGTATCAACAAATTATATAGACAAGCCATTTTTATCGACTTCTTCTATCAACAAAAAAAAACTGCCAATTAAGTGAATTTCAAATTTTAATCGATTTGGAATGAAATGACCACTTTGTGTGGTTACCACCACACAAAATGGTCATTCTAAACTTCTTCTTTATCTCATTTCTGAAGTTAAACCTTCGCTGTTGTTTACAATACAGGAATTTGAAAATATGTTGTCAGTTTTTTAATAATATTGTCGAAGAGAGGAAATCTCAGAAGGGAGCTCATACAACAAAACGTGTGAGGGAGAAATAAACTCACCGCACATGCAGTAACTATGAATCACAGACTCATTGTAAATTATTATAATAACATAAGAGGATTTACTCCTGAATCTAATATCAATCCAATCTATTGCCAATGACAGTTTTATACTGCACTCATGAAACAACAGTTAGGAATTAGGTTATAACTGGGATCGGTTTATAATAGTTTGCATTGACAAGCTATACTAATAAGCATGTATCAGAACTATATGGAACTATTATATTGCTAATACTGCAATTCGACAGTGCGAAACATTTCAATTTCAATTTATTGGAATTTATTTCAAGAGTAACTCACAAGGTCATACAACTCCCAAGAACACTTTTCATTAAATATAGTCACTTGTATCTGGTTCTAATCCTTGCAGGAATTTCCCTAAACCTTGTATATTTATAATGTTTAACTGATAAGAAACCTACATAATGAATAGACATATGTGTTTGTAAATTAATAAAAATCAACAAGATTCCAGCTGTCTAGTCTTATCATTAGAATAAATCAATGCAGGTATCATATCTAATGTACTTATCACAGTATTGCAATAAAAACACAAACATTTGACAGATATTGAATTTCAACTTAGGAACATTGAAATAAGGGTTCATATTTAAATACTAAAAAAATTATATTGATAAAAATTGAATCATTATGTTGTAAACAAATACAATCAATGTTGTTTGTCTCAAGTTTCAACAAAAACTTTATCATAGATAATAATTAGCCAATCCCATAAGATACTATACCAAGTATAATTTATTTTGTATTATTCTTTAAGTAGTGCAATAAAGAGTAAATAAATAAATACAGACTTATAGATGGCATAAAGATTAAATAATATTAAAATATTACAATCTATGTGTGGAGAGTAAAAGAGAGATAGTTACAGGAGACACACTAATTTCATTATATTTATTTTGTTAAAACTATGTTATTGAATAATAATGGTGTATTAGTTTTATTTATAACTAGGTCCCAGATATATAAATCAAAGGAATATAGAGAAATAAGGCATGTGGATGACTATAAGGGAAGAGGAAGGCTTAAAAAGACATGGATAGACTAGAAGATATGGTCAGAATGGAATTGAATGTGGAATTGACTGCAAATAGTGAATAATGAAAGAGAAATATTATACCGATCCCAAATAGTAATTGGGATAAGGGTAAGATGATGATTAAATGATTATACAAACCTTAATTATGATGGCCTCTACGCCGTTTAATATCATTTCTTGGAGCAGTTCTTTTTGGTTTCTCCTCCACAGGTATGCAAGAGCAACTAAACCTAATCTTTGACATCTGAAATAAGACATGCAGTTTTAGTATACAGATGAATACCTTGTCATAGTTAGACATGTGTATGTACTGTGGTATTTCTTGATAATTTTCTTACCTTGAATATCAAGTATCATAAAGCATTTTAGTTATTACATTTAAAAAATATAAATGACATTCTAAAATATTATAAACAAAGATTATACTAGTTTATTGGTCATTACTCATTAAATTAAACAATCTAGGTTCTAGAACACTAAATGTTTTGTTTGAATGCATTGTTTTTTTCTTTACTTTCCTAGTATTTTAAAGATTTTAAAACCCAGGGAAAAGCTTATATATTCATAGAGATATATAATAGTGGGGTAATAAGTTAAAAATTAATATTAATATTATGTTATTAAACAGTTAATAAAATGAATAACATAACATTATAAGAACAGTGTTAACAATCTAGATTTGTAATTAAAATACTGTTTTAATTTAAACATCGGAAAAAACGAGTTTATCGTATTTGTCAGTAAGAATTATGTCTTCAGATAATTTATTTATCTTGACTATCAAGTAATTAGCCTAATTATAGTTTAATATTAATACTTACACATTTTCAACCCTTATTCTTTGGTAATCTGACAAAATTGCACCAACAGCCACTGCTTCAATATCTAATTCGTCCTAAAAATATATTGTTAAAATTAATTAAATTAATTTATATGTATTTTTTACAAAAGTACATATATTGCTAATATTTAGGCCACACACTAACATATCATATAATAATCTAGGTACTAATTAACAAATTCAACTTTAATATATACCTACCCAGATAGAGAATAGAAGAAGCAAAATGCGAGGCCATCTTATACGACGATTTTTTAAAGAGCATAGTAGAAGGAAAAATAGAGGGCAAAAGAGAAAGAGGAAGACCGAGGAATAACTACATGGGACAGATATAAAAAAACACTAGGTATCATGTTGTATAGAGAGGTCAAAGATATGGTCTGGGATAGAACTGGCTGGAAAAAGATGCATGAATTTGATGCACTGACAAGAGGAAACTCTTAAATGAAAAGAAGATATACCTACCTACTCTAAAAATGTTTTTATTAAATAATGATGCCTATTGAATTGATATAGAATAATAGAATAGTTTTCAAATAAAGAAGTACATATATTTTAGTATATAGAAACTATTAAATAATAATTCTTTAAATAAGATATATATTTGTAGTACAGCACTTTAACCATCCATTATACATTATCAGGCTAAGTTTTAGTTTGAACTAGCAGCCTGTCCCGGCTTCGCATGGGTGGACATTTTTACATTTTAAAAAGTGGCCATTAAGGCTGCACACGCCATGGAAGTTTAAAAATGGAGTAACTTCTCTGGTTTTCCCAACATTTCCATTCACTGCTCTGCTCCTATTGATCATAGCGTGACGAAAAGTATACTATAACATGCCCAGGAGTATGAAGAATAATTGTACCAAGTTTGCATTAAAATACATCGAGTAGTTTTTGTTTCTATAACAAACATACAGACAGACAACAATTTTACTGATTGTACTTTTGGCATCAGTATCGATCACTAAGTACCCCCTGATAGTTATTTTGGAAATATATTTCATGTATAAAATTGACCTCTCTACAGATTTATTATAAGTTTAGAAAAGCAGAAGCATAACAGTTAATCAATTCAAGAACAGATAAAAATTTACTACAAACCTTTATTCTTGAAATCAACCTGTACAGATCTTCAACCTCATCGTTTTCTGTGGGCTCATAATTTCTACCTTGGTCTACAGCCACCCCTGTAATGACCTCTCTATAGAGAGGGAGTTCCATTGCTTCAGCATACAAATCAATTCCTTGGTGACCTACTGTTTGGTACATATAACTATCCAGTTCATCTGCAAATATGTTTTGTTTTTATTTATAACTTAAGAGGTAGTCATTTTATAAGATAACTAAACATATTAGTAATTAATATTATACAGTAAAGAGTTAATTTAATAAGAAAAGTTTTCATTCATTTAAATAGTAAAGGTCCACAATTAAATTGAACTTTTTCGTTTATGTAAACTTCAAAAGTGATTGATAATTAGAAGATATTGTGTAACAAACACAAAAATATATTTTAATCAAAAGTTCTGCTAAAGTAAATATATAACATAAAGATATATTTTCCATTATAATTGTTGTTGATATAGATTATAGCACAAATATAGACTTTTAAGTCTAAATGGTATATTTATAGGCTTAGCACATTTGTGCAAAGAATAAAATTAAAAGTAAAGCTCAATGTATTTAGGGAAACTATATTTTTGAAAGCTACGTCAATTCACAGTATACAATCTCAAACTATTAATCAGATCTTAATAAACAACTGACATATTGAAACAGATGTTACTCAGTTGTGAACTATCATTTATTTACATCATGAATAATTTATGGCATAAGCATATTAACACGTTAATATGGTGACTCAAAACGTATCTAAATCGGTTAATAAGACGAAAGTAACCTTTCTGTAGCGGTTGGAGGTTGGCCAGAGCGACAATCTCGTGGCCGGCGGCGACACACTGCATCATGTTGTAGCAGCTGTCCTTGCCGCCGCTGATCAGTGCCACCGTCCTCATCTTACCAGCAATAATTTAAAGGCGAAAACACTATAATATACGTTACATAACATTCAAAATATGTGTGCGTCTATAAAAAGCGAAACTAAATTACATTGCGGTCCCGGATACGGCAGTGACATGTCCAACAAAATTTTATCACTTTTATTAGGTGCTAGCGCAACTTTACCACCTTTAATTGTGGGAATTGTAACGCAACATAATTGTTATCTATTTTGATAACTTAGAATAGAAAGAAATGAGAAAAATATGTGTCCACAAAAAATCCGTGTTAACAATTGTCAATGTCAAGTTGGCACTCCGCAAATGTCAGTAGTAATTTGACAGTTCATTGAAATTAATGTAATGGCTTTTGTCGACGCTATATTGTAACTTTTTTTTAAATGGGTGATAATGGAATGGTAACCTCGCCTGTGCTATCGGTATACACTGGCGGGACACCAGTTAGGGATAATGACGATGAAAGCAGGTCATCATGACGAATTCCACTAGAATTAATCATGATTATTTCCAGGGGGAACCACGTAGAGGTTGACCTGGTCAGTAAGATCCTATTACTAACAACCCCTTTCCCTCCTGTATATTGTTAGTTGCCTAAAATAAAGTCTATCCTATTTAAGAACTGGGCTCTTGTCGGTGAAGCTCTTGCCACTCCGATTTTCTTCGAGTTTCTTCACCTCTGGATACGACACGACACCAACCTTTTCCTTAATTTGCCTAGTGTAACTATGCCTTGTTCTCCCTCTGCATCTCCTTCCTTCTATCTTACCTTTTATTATAATGTTTATGAGTTCGTCGTGTCGTATCCAAGTGTCCAAATATTTTTTCCCTTCTGACCTTAATTAACTGCATTTTATATTACATTTGCCAAATTATAAAATATTCAACTAAATATAAAAAGTAATAATAAAGAACCCAGCATATTTGTGTATACCACACCCTCACAGAATATCAATGCTAAGCGGCCGCACTTTCAGTGCGACCACATTCTGTATGGTGAGTGAGGGAGTCCGGATGCCCATCCTATACCCATCCTACACCCATCCTTTTCCTAATCCTAAAATCATTCCTCCAACCCCGTCTCCCATCTTTTAATACAACCATGGCAGTAGAATTTAGAAGAAAATAATATAACTCAGGGAGGTACCAGTAACCACGTTGATGGAGAATCCTCCTTCGAGCAAACACGCTCGGGCTGCCCTGCGTATTTTGAGAGAAGGGAATACCGCTCATTAGAACCAAGAGCAAACAGAGCAAGATTTCTGCGGCATTCCTTTCGCTCAATGTGAGCTTCTGCAACATTAGGAGAATACAGTCTAACCTGAACACTGTTCATTACCACCTAGAAACGGCGTGGCTGGTATTGTTCTTCCTCACGAAGACAGATATCCTCTCCAATCAAAACCTGACCTGACCCACTCGGGTCAGAGTAAGCTAGAACATTGTTTTGTTTCGCGTGCCGGTGTATGTGCGTATGTCAAAGAGGATATCTGCTGTCGCCGCCTTGGAACACTTGAAGGTACGGACCTGTCCATTCTACGGCTGCGCGTAGACTGCAATGACCATCTTAGTATCTATGCATGACTATATTAGGTCCCACAGCGGTAACACTGAAACCGACCAAATCATTAAGGTTAAGCTACAGATTCTTGGCGACTTTAATTCCGATCTTGCCAAATAGATTGGTTCGCGTACAACCGACTATGCGTCAAGATCTGTTCATGACTTTGTTTTGGCTTATGGTCTGACGCAGCTTGTTTCCTCGCGTACGCGAATACCTAATATGTTGGACCATCCACCTTCACTGTTGGACCTTCTGCTGACCACCCACCCAGACAACCATGTGATTTCCGTTGAAGGCCCACTTTGATCGTTGGATCATTGTTTGGTGCGAAGCGAGGTGCCTCATGAGTTTAATAGACGGAAATAGAAGTATTGTTCAGTATTTTTTTTGATGAGTGAAAATGGTATGGTAACCCCGCCTGCGCTAACGGGATACGCTGGCGGAGCACCAGTGAAGGGTGATAGATGAAAATGAAAACAGGCCAGTTAGCCCATCATGATGAATTCATCAGGAATTAACCGTGATAGTTTTCAGGGAGAACCGCGAGGAGGTCGACCTGGTTGGTTATATTACTAGCAATGGGATTCTTAATATCCATTACTAACAATACCTTTCCCCCCATTGTTCAGTATTCAGACTTTCTTTTTATACGACATAGCATGGCAAACAAGCTGAGGGCCCACCTGATGGAAAGTGGTAAGCGTCGCCTACAGACATGAGCAGTACCACGACCTTTCAAGAAGTATATAATTCGGATTAATAATTTTATTTGATTTTAATCAAAAATACGATAATATTTCAATGTTACCGAACCGATACAGTTCAAGGGAGGGTCTACCATGAAATACATATTTTCCGTAATTTTGGGACCAAACGAAACACCAAATTCGATAACAAAATTACATAATACATACCGTTTAAATATTAATCTATTTATTACAAATGTTAAAATATCGTTCTTTGGACTATTATGGTAGAATCTGTAACGAACGAAATGTTAAGCGCTTTTTGCTGGGCCGATTTTAGTACGAACAAATACATGAAATTGAGCTCGAAAATTCGGAATTTCATCTTATGGAAGACTCCCCTTAAAGACGCCCATATATCTATGTAACCTACCCAGAAATCTCGAGTGAATATAACTTGTCTAGACGTTTTTTTTAAAGTTGCTGAGAGCTAAGTTATTAATTTGATTTAAAAAAAAAAAGTTCATACACAGATGTAAAGACGCACTTACACATAATTAAGAAAACATAATTAGATATTGTTTCTTCGCTTAAAATAAAAATATTTTCTAAAAACATAAAAAAGTAAAGAAATTACGAACCTAATAGGTATTAGAAAAGTATTTACTAGAACTTGAAAACTACTTTCTAGAAAATACTTTTTAATAGTTAGGTTTCGGGGGAAATGGATTGTTAGTAATGGGGTCTAATGAACCCATTGCTAACAATACACCTTATCAGGTCGACCTCAATGTGATTCCCGCTGGAAACCATCGTGAACAATTCTTGTTGAATTCGTCACGATGGGCTAACTTACCTACTTCATCCTCACCTATTATCCTTCACTGGTGCTCCGCCGGTGTATACCAATAGCGCGGGCGGGGTTACCATTCCATTATCACCCATTAAAAAAAATAGGTAGGTATAAATTACATTCATAATTTCTTTACCTTGCTTTTTAATAAATGGGTAATGACAGAATGGTAACTCTGTTTGCTCTTGGTATACCTACACTCGCTGGGTGGTACCAATGAGCATGTGTTGATAGGCGAGGAAGTCAGATCAACTGGCACATTGCATGTTCATCAGGAATTAAGTTCGACGGTTACCAGACGGGGTTTTTTTATACAACTTAGAATGGCAAACAAGCTGACGGCCCACCTGATGGAAAGTGGTAACCGTCGCCTATAGACATGAGCAGTACCATGGACATAACAGGGTATACTGTTTCGTCCATGATACACCCCCCCCCCCTTCAAACCGAAATACAGCTATGCAAACACAACTGCTTCACGGTTGAAACACAAATGGGACAGAGGTACCCAAGCAATCGACTTTTGTACAAAGTCTCTCTCTGGTGGTCTTTGTGGAAGTCGACCTAATGTTTAATATTGTGGAGGAAGGGGAGATTGCTGTTAATAAGAATTAACAGATCTATTGCTAGCAATGCACCTTGTACTAATACACCCTGTATGGGGGGAAAGGGATTGTTAGTAATGCTGCCTAAGAATCCCATTGCTAGCAATATACCCAACCAGGTTGATCTCCTCGCGGTTCCCCCTGGAAACGATCATGGTTAATTCCTAATGAATTCATCATGATGGGCTAACTGGCCTGTTTTCATTCTCATCAATCACCCTTCACTGATGCTCCGCCAGTGTATCCCGTTAGCGTAGGCGGAGTTACCATTCCATTTTCACCCATAAAAAAATACAACCTGTATTGCTAGCAATAGCTCTGTTGAGCCCCAATAATAGAAATCTTTACCCACAATATTAGATATTAGAGTAGAGAATTATAAATAGATAAATAATGTATTTATTTATGTGTGTTAAAGATTAGGTACATTATGAATATATTTTCCTGTTATCTGTATCAATAGAATTTAATGAACATGTAAACAAATGAATAATTTACTCAACTATAAGACAGTCTGATGTCCAATACATATGTCTGTACATAGAAAGAAAAAAAAAAAACGCTAAAAACTGAGTCAGGCGGATGTTAGAAGCGGAACACATATAATTTTTTTTTTGTTTTTCTGTTCGTATGGGTTAATCTCCGACTATGTTAGGTTTAACTTTCATTTAAATCGGTTGATTTCAATGAAATTTTGCATGGTGGTATCTTACAACTCTGGTTAACATTCTAGATACTTTTAAAAATTAAAGAGTTCCCGTGGGATAGTTAAAAAACTATAGTAAGTTATACAGCTTAGTACACAACCTATTTAAGTAAAATCTTTTTGACCTAAGGCAAAGAGTGAAAACGACACGTCATTTATTAATTTTGGTCTAATATTCGTAGTTCACTACAATAAGGAGGTTAATAATGTTAATCGAAGGAATAATAAATACCACGCGTAGCAGGGATCAGCTAGTAAACAATAAGTTTAACCGATTCTGTGTTTCAATTGTTTTTAATTTCATTTAGAGATACTTTCTAAATGAAAATCTATAATTTTAATAAAACTTGGTTACCTTTTCATTCAAATGAACTATAAGTTCTAGACAAGTATGTTCTGCGCTTCGGTTCTGCGATATGAATGTTGTGACTAAGAATATGAAGCATTACATCAATATTTTTGTAAATTAGTAATAGTAAAAGTCTAAACTATATATGGGTATGAAATTATAATAATATAAATTCTCGTGTAAATATCTAACGTAAATATATATCAATGTTTCGATATCACAAAAAATTACGGTAAACTAGCGACATCTATTACTAGAAAGACAATATTTTGTTAAACTGAAATACATTGAAATCTTACACGTCATTACATGATTTTGAATATTGTATCAATTGTAATTATGATTTATATTGATTATATTTACTATATTGATTTTTTTACCATTATTATCAGGCAGAATATTTGTCCAAATATTTAATTATCAGCACATGGATTGGTACATTTAATGAAGGCTGTAGCAACGAAATTGCCAGTGGAAAAAATCAGTCCTGTTTATTTTCTAGATATTAATTAAAAATGTTGATGATTATCGTAGCAGTTATTTATAAATTTTATATAAATATACATATTTAAATAAGATCATAGAAAATATAACTGATTTAAAAATCTTCATGCTAGACAAAAAATATTTTTGTGAGTTTGAGCTACACAAGTAAATGCATTAGGTACAGACGCCATTAAATGAACTATTCACTCTTTGGCTGGTTTGTCAAATTATTGATGCGGTGGTTTGAATCACGTTTGAATTTAATGCGAAGCTTCGCATTTCCCTTTATTTTCTTTTTCTTTATTGTTATATTGTCTCAATGAACTAAATAATCGTCTTATTTAAAAGTGGAACTAGTGTTATTAAGTGCAAAATCATGGTTTTGGCCGAAAGAAGTACTGATGTTCGAAATGGGAAGCGGTCGAGGGGGCCAAGCCCCAATGGCCATGGAAGTCCAGATTCAAGTTCTGAAGATGAGAATGGTATGAGATATTAGTGTTTCTAGTATGCTTATCCAGGAAAGGAGACTTTGTGTTTAGTGGTTAAAATATTCTTGCATGTAAATTGGTTTCATATTTTTAAATTATGTCGGCTTTCTAGATTAAACGCAGGTGTTAATCTGTGTTCATGTTTCTAAAAATACGTTCCTTCTTTCTACAATTGTTGGCACATCACGGTGAATCATTCATAATCATCTGACATGCTTTGTTTTTATGCTTTCCATCATCTGCCTTCATGCTGCCCTCATCAATCACCACTTATAACATGAAACCAAGCAGTGGTACCGTTTGCAGCCGAGAAGATTAGAGTGGGTAGGGATTATCAAGCAGTGTGCCCAGAATTGGAACCGGTGGAGCAGAGGAGGCCTGAGATGATATCAGACCGAGCATTACTTGTTTGGTCCCCCACATCTGACATATCTGATATTAAATGTAAGTTACATACAATGTGTGTAGTTTGTTGACAGTGTTTAGCAACTATTCAATGTATTGGTTGTTTTAGTGGATGAATATATAACTACTGCAAAAGAAAAATATGGTTACAATGGCGAACAGGCACTTGGTATGTTGTTTTGGCATAAACATGACCTTACACGAGCCTCAATGGATTTAGCAAACTTCACACCCTTTCCTGATGAGTGGACAGTTGAAGACAAAGTTTTATTTGAACAGGCTTTTCAATTCCATGGGAAAAGCTTTCACAGGATACGGCAAATGGTAAGATTTGTTGTAATTAGATAATTAAAAACTATATTTTATATTCTTACATTTTTATTCCTTATTTGTTTTGCTTTAATGAATGAAAATGGAATGGTCACCCCACCTGCGCTATCAGGATATGCTGGCGAGGCACCAGTGTGGGGTGGTGGGTGAGGATGCAGGTCTTTTTTTAAATGGATGATAATGGAATAGGAACCTCACCCACACCAATGGTATACACTGGCGGGGCACCAGTGAAGGATGATAGGTGAGAATGAAAGCAGGTCAGTTGGCCTATAGTGAATTAATAAAAAAACAATGAAGATGAATTTCAGGGGGAACCGTGTTGACCTGATAAGGTATATTGTTAGGAATGAGGCCTCTAGTCCCATTACTAACAATCTCTTTCTCCCCCGGATAAAGCAGGTCAGTTGGCCCATCATGATGAATTCATCAAAAATTAACTATGATGGTTTCTAGGGGGATTCGTGTTGAGGTCGACCTATTTGGGTATATTGCTAGTAATGGGTCTGTTGGATCTTACTACTAACAATTCCCCCTTCTTATTTGTATTTCGCAGTTATTCTAATGCATATAAAACTAAATCAAGGCTATTTATAAAAGTTTCTTAATCTATAGTGTTTAGATATATCAAATGGTAATGTTATTTTTTTCTATCCTATATCTACTTTGCATCCATTTGTGGTCTTTAGTCCAAATTTACAATGTACACACATTGTAAATGTTACCATTTCATAATAGTAACATACACACATTTTTCATTCATGTTCATAGGATGGTAATTAGGTTCTGTGAGAATATGCATGTATAATAAATTGTAAGCTATTTGAATGTTGTAGATGTAACTGTTGTAAATATTGTTTAACAGCTCCCTGACAAATCAATTGCATCACTAGTCAAATATTATTACTCATGGAAAAAGACCAGAGCTCGCACCTCGCTTATGGATGTCGTAGGTGAAAATCGCAATGCAACTAGTTCGGGAACAGGCAAGCGGGAGTCTGGTGCTGGTTCTGAACCTGGCGGTTCAGATAAGGAGTCGGATAATGATGAAAAGGTATGTCCAAAAAATTTCATGTACCTCTTATGTTTTGTATACGTCTTTACAATGTTATTGCTCACATTATTGTCATGCAACAGTCATGTTTTAGGACAAATTTAATGATCAGTTTACAGTTTCGGATGAAAGTGTATCTGGATTGTCCAATGATTGACTCTCGCCTCAGGTCACACATGACACATTAGTTAGTAAATAGAAATGCAGAGTATCTAGTAGCTTTATTTTTAATTGTTTGAGTTCAAAATTTTGATCTAATTAAACTAATTGGATAAAATGCTAAATGATTTTGTTTTCTTATTTGCTCTGCATGTAGAGAACCCTCCAGATGAAACATACGAATTTCCAGTAATAGCTAAACGAACGAATGGTGTTTTGCGATCGGGATTAAAGTATTTAAATGTATTTGCTTCATCCCCAAGAGCCGGTACCGTGTTATTAGATCGGCAATAGTACTGTCAGTATTACGTGAGTGACGCGTATGTGTTGGGTGTGACAGAAGTGGACTATCCACCGCGGTATAGTGCGCGGCGGCAGGCCGCTGGCGGGCGGCGGCGCGCGCCCGGCGGCGGCGCACACCGCGCAGGTGGGTCATTCGTTCCCCCCACAATGAACTTAACCTCGCTGTAACCATGGAAACTTTCAATGTCTTCTTCCATACTTTCACTTCGCCTACCTACTACGATTGGTGTGTTGTTCATTCATGTTTTGATGTTTATCAGATTTCTTACATGCGATTCGTCAGCTGCCACTCTCAAGGTTTCCCCGTTTCCCGATGTTTTATCATTCCACATAGCGCTGCACCTCATGATTAATAGATTTCATGCTGATTTAATTTGTGGTGATACACGAAGCTTAATCCATTTTTATTTTGAATAGATAATAAGCCTTTTAGATTGCATTACATATTAATGTTTCTAGCAGTTTGAATTTGTATGTTAAATGTATAAAATGGATAAAAGTGTTATGAATTCAATGTTCTATATGGTTCCTTGAAAATCATATGTTCAGTTTATTGTGAATTCTAAACAACAAATTATTTAGCTGCTTCCTGGCATTCGCTTTGTATTTAAGTTTGAGAGCTCTGCATTTTTATCTACAACTAAGACTGCTACAACACTCATGGATGACATTCATTTACAATTAAATACCATATTGAGTATTCTCCTTGGCCCATGATGATATCACAGATCCACTTTGAGAATAAAATTAAACGTTGATTATGAAATAATATGGATACTTATAGAACATTAAAATTGATTTAATGTGGTATCATTACGAAACGGAGATTACCTGCATCCATTCATTACAATAATCAATTTCTGATATACCCGTACTGTTAATATGTTTTAGGAGTATTTTTTAATTGGTACCGGTGAATTTTTCATTTCTTTTTTTTATATTTTTTATTTTAAATAGTTGAATAATTTCACTGTAATTAAGTAAATGTATATTTATTTCTGTCACTAAATAACATAACAAAACTTACAGCTACATAGGTTACAATTTAAAACAATCTTTGTGAGAGACCGGTGTCGGTACTAGGATAACCAGTTTTACAGATCACCAGGCTCCTAAACTCAAGTAATGACTGATTTACATAATCATTGTAAATCAGTCATTACTTAGTAATAATCATTTACTTAATGGAATCGTACTGGTTATTGGATTACAATAATTTTGTTTAATTACGCTACCATTTGTATGTGTGCATGTATGCATATGAGTTCGTTCCGCAATTAGAAACACGTGTGGCAGAACATACGTGGACGAAATAACAATCGGGAATTGATGATTGTAGGACTTTTGATAATAATAGTAGTCAATCTTCGAATGTTGGCAGTCACGTGCATACTAATTGTAGCGGAATTAAACAATCAATTAACTAGTTATGAGGACTTCTGCAAAATAACATCTATTTCAGTGGAATCCGGTACAATTATCAAATGATGTAATTACAAATAATTAAGCTAATTTGACTATTTATGATTTTTCACACCATTCTAACTTTAGGCTTAAACTAAATTACACATTATACTAATTATTATATATTTTGATGGTTAGATTTTGTTATTAATCTAATCTAATCATGTAACAGTGTCTTATGTACTATATAATAAATGTAACCCTGTACCTGTCCCGTCCTCCCTGATTATCCTCGCATGCTTCCTTTAACAGCCCCAGTGAGAAGGGAACTTTCTAGTGATCTAATGTGTGCAGAATATCATTGATTAATATTCTAATGGGTTTTTAAAAGAAGTGTGTGAGATGTAATTAGTTTTGGTTCGTCCCCGCAATGTGAATGTCGTAGGTGTGTGTCGGTATGTCGTTGAGGCAGGAATGTAAAATGTTGATTGGGGTTTAGGGCGAGGGCGGCGGCGAGGGCGCTTGCAAGAGTTGCACAGTTTGCGGCATTCTGTGTTCGCAGACCACGGCGCACAACTCCCACAAGTTGTGTCAGGCATGCCTCGTGCACGCCAGGTCGGTAACATAACAGTACTTTACATTTTTGTTTCATCATTGCAATCATTGCATGTTCAGATGTGTAAACAATTAGAGTGCGATAGTTACTGACTGATTGGATTGTTGTTTGAATGTTGGCGGTACTGTGACAGACGCACCGGAACGATGCGACCCCTGTGCGGGCCCTCCGGCAGGCGCGGGCCGGGCTCCAAACAGCAGCGGTACAAGCATCGTTTGCCTCGCGGCATTTACATCAATCACGATGATCTCGTCGCCATGGCGACCGGCCCTCAGCCCGGCGACCCGCCACAGCCCGGCCTAGTCAATCAGGGCGAAGCGATGCTTAAAGCTATGGACAGAGAGATTATATCGCTAAAGAGACAAGTAAGAGGCAACCGCCACCGATCAAATGTCGCTATGTAGTGCCGATACAACACATTCTCACTCTACGTCGTACTGTGACACTAACGAGAGCTCGGTAAAACTATTTGTTCACATAATATACGTGTAGTCTTTGATCAGCTAACGAGCATGCGTGTGACTGATTGTGTGATGTAATGTGAGAATGTGACATAAACACTATGTTACAAGCAGTCCCGTTAGGGAGACCGTAGTGTAGCCGCTGTCCGTAATGTTTCCAACAATACACGTCTTGTACAGACGTAATGTATTCTGCACACAAAATAGTCACTAGATTTTTATATATTTTTTTAAGTATATATTATTTAGAATTTGGCTTCTATATATTTTGCTTGTCGCTCTGAGATTGTCCCCTAGCAAGTTTAGCTAGCAATTTCACCTAGTTGGATAATCCAGATATGCACAATCAGATACTCTTTTCCTATATTTCTGTTTAATAATGACTATTGTAAAAGTATGTTGAAGGATGCTCCGGCGGCCAGATTTTATATTTAGATTGTTATAAGGTTTACTTAAACGATTTATTTATTTATTTAGTTGTTAATTAAGTAAATTTTCAATGGAACTTAATAGAAAAGTAAATAAACGAGTAATTGATTCGATCATAAGTCTGCTAATTATCGGTAATTGTACAAACAAAGAATTGTACTATAGTTTTGTGGAAGAATACAGTCAAAATATGTTTTATTTTTATAAATCATTATATTCTGTTTTATTAATTGTGATTTAAGCAACTTTATCGGTTAATTATCAGGAACATGATCAAATACATAATGCAATGAATGTTGTTTAGGTACAACAAAACAAACAGCAGCTTAGCGCCATGAAGCGTAAAGTTGGCGACGCGGGCGTAGAGGAGCTAAGGCCAGGCGAGCCGCCCGCGAAGATCAACTCGCGCTGGAGCAATGAAGAACTGCTCATGGCCGTCACAGCTGTCAGGAAATACGGTAATAACAGTTTAATATTTTTTTTTTATCTATTTAACTATTATTGACAAGAGTTTTATCCACTTTGTCCAGTCAATTTGTCCACTTTTCTCCATCCGAGGGCTTTTGTAATGGAGTGAAAATGAAATGATAGTTTCGCTTGCGCTATTGGTATACGCTGGTGAGGCACCAGTGAAGGGTAATCGATGAGGATGAAAACAGGCCAGTTAGCCCATCATGATGAATTCATGAGGAATTAATCATGATAGTTTCCAGAGGGAACCGCGAGGTGGTCGACCTGGTTGGGTATATTGCTAGCAATAGGATTCTCAATCTCCATTACTAACAATCCCTTTCTCCCGGAGAAAACAGGTTAGTTAACGTATTGTGATGAATTCCACAAGGATTTATCACGATGGTTTCCAGGGGAGCCGCGTGGAGGTCGACCTGATAGAGTATATTGATAGCAATGGGGCAGTTAAACACCATTAGTAACAATCCCTCCCCCCTTCAGTCTAAAGGTTGCCTGATAGAGATCGTTTTTAGCGATAAGGCAGCCCATTGTTCTCTCAGTATCATCAATTATCACTTACTGTGTTTGGATAATCTTTTGGAAGGACAAATTAAGAGTATAATAATTGAGTTACATTTAGGTTGGTTTGATGTATTAAGAACTGAAGTTGTGACCTCAATTGCACGAATCTTGTCCTTATAATACATAAATATAGGTAGGTAGAAATATTTTTATGTACTTTATTATAATTTGCGTCAAAGTTGATATTTTCCTGTTATGATTGTCAATTTTCCTCAAGTTTTTATATTCAGGTAATCCATTGTATATTTAACTTAATGATCCAATTATGAATGGATGAGAGAATGACGATACAGATGTGTTAATTGTGTGGAGGGGGGGGGGTGTATATGGTTAGTAATGGGGTCTAACAGCGTTATTGCAATATGCCCTATCAGGTCGACCTCCACGTGGTTCCCCGTGGAAACCATCGTGAAGAATTATTGTTGAATTCGTCACGATGGGCTAACTGACCTGCTTCATCGTCATCTATTATCTCTCACTGGTGCCCCGCCGGTGTATACCGATAGCGCGGGTGGTATCATTCCATAATCACCCATAAAAAAAAATATTCTCGTGGTTTTGTATTTTTACCTGATTGTCGCGTCGTCTATTAGATTCTTACAAATTTGCTTATTTATGATATTACTCATACTAATTTTAACATGTTTATCTTTTAATATCTAAATAAATACATTTGATTTTAATCTCTGGTTAATTACAGTCGTAATATTTTTTTCTCGTCAATTGAATTCAAAAAAAAAGAATAAAATCTCGATTCCTTGTATTTTTTTTTAAAGTTTGTTACCTCAGAACTCTGACATTTACAAACCGATTTGGAAAATTCTTTTTTTATCTGAAATGATATTCTCTGATAGGATCCATAGAAATTTTATCAAGATCGGTTCAGTAGTTTAGTTTTAAACCAAAATAGCTGGTTTGGAGTAGGTTTTGTTTTTTGTGGAACAAAATTTTCAATTATTCTTTAACTTGTTTTTAATAATTAAGTTTTTGATCCTTAATAATTAAATAAAAAAAGAAAAATTTTCCAATTTGGTTGTATTTTACGTTTCTTACATTAGAATTCTTCATTTATAAACCGATTTGGAAAACTATTACCTACTTTTAGATTTTTCCTATCGACATTTTATCAAAGTCGCGATTGAATTTTTTTTGCTACTAGGTTAAAAAATTTAGCTTATTGGTCTTTTAGATTTTTATATAGAACAAAACGTTATTTATTTCCGGGGCATATTTCGGTATTGTGCTAATATTAATTATTAGCACAATATAGAGTTCCAAATTTAAATCTCCAGTTTTTTCGTCGTATAAATACATATTGGAATATATCTAATTTTCATCCTATTTCAAAAAGAAGCAGGTTCTCACTTCGGTTGTAGATTTTTTTTTTGTTTGTTACTTCACAACTCCGTCAGTTGTAAACCGATTTGGATAATACTTTTTTTTACCTGAAAGGTTTTACTTTCAGTTCGGTCTCATATACATAGACTCTCATAGACATCAAAATCGGTCCACTAGTTTAGTTTTTAAATGAAAAGTGGTTTTGCCACAATTGAAGTCTTTTTTTTTTGTGGAAGACTGTTATTTTATTTAAATCATTTTATTATAGATCACATAATAATAATATAGTATACATAATAATATAGTCATTAACAGAAGTAGCAGGGAACAATTTTATTTTTAACTGTACAATGCAGATTAGAGAGACTATGTTTTTAAGTTTCAACGGACTATATATTCTATGGTAAACATCAAAATAAAATAGAATAGAAATAGGTGGCAAATTTATACATTACAAACACCTGAGTCTTCAGGAATGGCAACGCATGGGGGGTATCATGGGCGAAACAGTATACTCTGTTATGTCCATGGTACTGCTCATGTGTATAGGCGACGGTTACCACTTTCCATCAGGTGGACCGTCAGCTTGTTTGCCATTCTAAGTTGTATAAAAAAAAAAAAGTCAATTTTAATTATTGTTACTTTTGATTTAGTCAACTAGTTGTTCGTGAGTAGTAGTAGTAAGTAGGAGCCTGTAAACGTATGGGTGATGATATGGAACGTTCGATATGTTTGTACGCAGGGCGCGACTTCCAAGCGATCGCGGAGACGCTCGGCACCAAGACGGAGGCGCACGTGCGCACGTTCTTCGTGTCGTACCGCCGCCGCTACAACCTCGACGCAGTGCTGCGCGAGCACGAGCAGGACCGCGCACATATACTGCAAGGTACCTGCACCAATTCACACTAATATATCTTTTTTTTTTTTTAATCTTTATAGAGTATAGGGACATAACACCTTAGTTCTCAGAAATGGTAATGTATGAAGGGTATCATGGGCGATACAGTATTACTGTTATGTCCATGGTACTGCTCATGTCTATAAGGCACACCGCGCTTTGTTATAAAAAAATCAACCCTAAAATCTTCCATCTCTTTAATGGTGTCGAAGTTGTCACGGCAGTGTTGTATTAATTCAATTCAAACGTATCATTAATAAAGTTTAATTTTACAGGCACAACAAGTACAGAAAGTGCGGACAACACTACTGACAGCTCCAACTCGAACAGTGGTGCTGCCTCACAACAAACAAGCACCAAGGATGAAAAGGTTTTTGTTAATATTTGTATACAGATCATTTAACAATTAAAGATTGGGTCCCATAAAAAAAAAAAATTCAATTCTGACAAATTCTGTTATTTTTACACAATCTTAATTATTATAATACTATTTACGTCATACTATACTATATATATTATATTACGTCAAACATTGTTTTGCCTCCTACTTTACATGTACTGCGTTCTGGTATCGTATCTCTCAAGTTTGTGCATACAATACACATTTACAATCATAGTCATCAGCTGTTAACTGTCCATTGCTGAACATAGGCCTCACCCATAAGGGGGTTTTGCCAGTAGTTGCCAAATTTGGCATGTGGGTTGCTAACTACAGTTAGCTTTTAGTGATGTTTTAAGAGAGACACTGCTACCTATCCCTTGACCATATACTTTTCTTAGTTGTTTCTTACTACACCTACGGAAAAAGAGTGTGGCCCATTCTGTGCCATTGGAGTGAATGAATGACATACGGAAACAATAATACAAGTTTTTATTTTAAAAAGAAAAATATTGCTAGCGACGTGATTGCTTGTACTGTGGGTGACAGAATTTTCTGGTTCACGATATGACTAGTTTAGTTATTATTATGCAGCTATGTCTACTTACATAAATAAAACTAAGAGCTGTTATATGCTAGTCTCTATTATTGATAGTCTGTTAACTTGTGTTCGCCCGTGTGCGCAGACCGAGGTGGACAGTGAGGGCGTAGCCCTGGGGGCTCCGGCTGAGCGCGGCGGGCCGCCCACTACGCCGCCGCCGCCGCCGCTGCACAAGCACAAGCCCGCCAAGTGATCCTCCGTACGTACCGCCACCGCCTCGCACCACGTGCACTCCCGCTAATAACATGCTCTTGCTCTACCGATTTGGATTGGATTAGGGGTATTCACATAATTAAGTTATCAGAGATTAAATAAAGTTTTGTATAATAATCCAAAAGAATATATTTAAAAACAAAACAATATAATAATTTAGATTACTTGACAAAAGTACTAATTCTCGTATTAGACTTCAATAGTACAGTAGTTGTGTTCACATATGTGTAACATTTAATATAATTTGGCATTTTTTTTTTATATAAGTGAATTTCTGAGGTTGCTGCGAAACAAAATATTCTAGGCAGGTACCACCTACATTGTTGATTACACGTGTTTGAATGCAGCTTAATAAGTACATAAAAAAAAAAAATATCGAATTATTTAATTTTATCGAATTGATAAATTTATATCACTTTAAATCATAATCAGATTTACTATAATCATTTGTTTAGTTTTCTAATTTATTAAGTCACACACTTTAAATGTTCTCCATTATTTTGAACTATCTCAACCAATTCTTATCCAAATCGGTTCAGTAATTCAGAAAATGTGATAAACAGACAGATACTATTTGCATTTGTCATCTAAAGGACAAATAATCTGTCGACATCACCTATACGTATTTTTAGTTAAGTTGTTCATGTAATATTGTATCAATTTATACAATGTGTAATGAAATATAAATATTATGTGTGTGATAAGTCGAAAAAAAAAAGCATTTATCCGCCTTACTAACTGTTCATATGGATGGAACACCATTTGATATACAGTTGCTGAAACTAAGTTCCATTTTATTAATGTTTTAGTGTATATATAAAGTTCATAAGATATTTTTTGATTACAAAAGTCACATGATTATAAAAAATCCTAGATTCTCATCACCATACTTTAGTGAAAATGAAAAGAAGTTGTTATCGTGGAAATGTATTTATTTCAAGTTGAATATTTACTGTAAATATGAAATTTTCTGTTTAGATATGATATTTTAACTAAATTTTGTAACATTATTTCGATATTTAATAAAGTAAATACATTATGGCTTGGTTAGAAATGTAGGCAAAATTTAGTTTAAATGAACTCTAATTTATCAGTACTGGTTTTTGTTTTGATTGTGCATCTTGGATTTTTTATATATTAATGATTTTAGTGTTAGAATTTTAAGCTTTTTGGTGTCACAAACCAATTGTACTTTTTTGGTTCATAAACGGACTATACATTGCATTTTTTTATTTACATTGATGATTAAGACATTTGTTTGAATATTTATTATATATTTCTTTGACATTACATTGATATATATTTGAATAATTAATGTTAAAAATATCTTTTTGATTTACATTACATTTTTTTTAAATAGTGAAATGCATTTGATTTTTTGCAACACTGCGTTTCCATCAAAAGTTATACATGTATTATATTTAAATTTTAGTATTTTTGCCAAGCCTATATTTTTGTATATATAAGGTAATATCTATATTTTGAAATCGACTTCGGAGCTATGTTATTTATTTTAAACATATGATTCTACTTTTATATTGAAATATTTTTTAAAGTCAATTTGTCTATGATGATACATCTTTTTATCTGTCGAAGTTTTTTAAATGTGTTACATTTTAAAATAAGAATAGTGATTTTCTAGTCAATTTCGTCGTTTTGTCACATTTCTTCTTGCTGAGCTTGTATTTTGGTGGAAACGGAGGGTAACTTTTAGACGGTTGTACTGTTTGAGGGAGAACTCGAGAGTTTGCGGAATTGTTGAGAACTGAGGGCATTGATACTACTTTCTCTTTGGCTGAAACAATCAGTCGTGTAAATACATAACTTACATTAATCATACTTTTCGTTTTCCTTCATTATTAAACAAATGTCTTAATATAGCTACAATATTAAGCCACTTATCAGATTATTGCACTCTTTTTAAAGTGCATATACTTGGGGTATTTACTACTATTTTTCAGTAATAGTTTTAAGATATTAATCATCAAAGAGAAATTATTACTTATAATTATATTGAAAGTATTGCCAGTATAAAAAAAAATAGTAGTAAACTATCTCAACATTATGGAAAATGTGCTTTGTGCCTGCCTGTTTGTGTTATTGAAGCCAAAATGTCCATAGTTGATCCCGTAATCTAAGGTATACATAATTTGTAATTAAGTTGTAAAATCAAGTTTCAGGCTTAGTTCTCGTAGTCCATGCAATGTTGTCTATGGTTATTATTATGGTTAATTCACAAACTGAAATTATATAGTAGCAATAATGTTTAATTTTAATTTATAGTTACTAGTACGTTACTAATTTGTAGTTAGTACGTAGAACTGTTCAAAATCACCAATCAAATTGTATATATTGGAATTAGTTTTATATAGGTTATGAATATTTTAATTTAATACTTTAAATAATTTGAGCGTGTGAATAATAGATAAAAAGCGTATATTATGGTGCATGTATGATATTATATAGGGTTTTTGTAACTTATTTGGTAAACAGTCTCGGTATATCTCTATCGTAATTAGTAATTGAAGCTAGTTATGCAGGAAACAAACACATTACCCTGGATGACCTTATCACATGGTTGTTTCTTGCATTAACTGGTGCTCATTAAAAAAATATATATATAAAAAGAGAATGCACAATAATAAAGGAATCATTTGACCCCAAAACATTTTTATCTTAGCAATTTGTTCATTTATGGACTGTTATTTAAGTAAATAACGACCAAGAGTGTTTACTATATAAAAAGGATCAAGACTTTGTCAATGAGCAATCAGACTAATTAGGTATGTATTGTGTTTCCACTATGGAGCACAAGGATTTTATAACGAATGAAACGACAGTATACGCTTTAGGGAAGCATAGTGTGGACTTGTATATAGTGATAAAGTATAAACTAATAGTTTTTAAGTATATTTCCATGTGTATGGAAAAGCTATATTAATGTAAGAGATACAATTAACTAGTTTGGTTCGTGGTGAGCGTCCGTGAGTTGCGCTCTTAAATGGAGCGTCGTTTGTATGGTCTATGATCTCTTCGTACTCGGTTTGTGTGATAGTGTATTTAATTATCAATAATATAGACGTTATTCACTTGCCTTAAGTAACAATTTTACTTGTCGTATACTCGCAAAACTATGACTAATTATATACGGAGATACAACGCGCAAACGCAGCGTTCCGATTTGTATGATAGGTAATAAATATTAGTTATGCAGTTGTATAATTAATTTTATCATTAAGTATATATACTATCGATTTGTCCATTTCGCTTGTAGTTTTATAGACACACTAACAATGAATTAGATATTTAGGTGTATTTTTACTAGATATTCGAACATGTTGGTCGCTTTATGTTAGCCTCAAATTTTATCAAAATTCCATTTATTTGTTACTCAGATAGAAATGGCAGTATCCATTTTTATGTATCCGACATGAACTGTGCTTCACATTGTGTTATGTGAGCATAATTTTTTTCTAATTTAATAGACGGACAAAATATTATAAATATATATATAATTATTATTGATATTGACGATATTTTTATACATATAAAAAGACATCTCTTTTCAATAGATTAGTGATAACACGATATACTTTTATTTCTTAGTGTCTACCATTATATTTTATTGATTACATATAGCGATAAGCTTTTGTTTCGTTTTAGTGTAATTTTAATAGTTTTAACGTCCATACATCACAGATATGAGCGAGCGTTGTACTGAAGTGGTTACCGACAGTTTTATTTCTCGTTCAGTACTTGGTGTGCACGTATTATACTCGCATAGTTTGTTAGATACTTACTAATAAGTTTGCAATATATATATGCATTTCTTTGTATGCACTATAACACTTCTGAACTTCCGCCTAAGACTGACATAGGCAATTTTATTTGTTATTGTATATTAGGGTTTTTTTTTTATTTAACTCGCCTTATTGGATTATCAGCGGTGTTTTACAGTCAACTCTTGACATTATACAGCTGCTTATGATCATTGGTGGGGAGATGACATTGACGAGAAAAATGCCTATAAAAATGTGTTTATCGTGCAGATTTCTTATTCGAGATTTTAAATGGCAGGTTAATAAGTAATTGATGTTTTTCAATTTGAAATTCGCTGAATTAAGTTACCTTATTCATAGAAATAGTGGTCACGTGAAATATTTCTTGGTATAACATCATCAGCATAATTTTTGGTGAAAATGGATCTTCTGCAAGTCTTAAACCGTAACTGTGACACGGATTGTACGTAGAGATGTTTTGAAGATGATAGGGGTTATCCCATTGTCTTGTTAATGTACATAAATTATTCATTTATATATGTAAACATTTATGCTTACAATACGTACAAACCTTTCTCGTTACATTAAAACCAGTCTCATAATTCGACGTGGGTAATATCGATACCGCTTCGATATCTATATATTGGGTTTCTTTGAACACTGATGGCGAAAAAGGAGATCACCCATTTCGATATCGCCTATATCGGTCAGATATCTATATTAATTTCGATAGGGCTCTTTATTTTAATATTATATTTTGAACAACCGGTATATGTTCATCATCGATTTACAATATATAGATATCGCTATATTACCCATCACTACTAATAAGAGTTATTGAAGATTTCATTTACAAAGTTAATAAGTTTGCTGACTGTACAGATATATTTTGCTGACTCTAGTTCAATATGTATCCAATACGCTATGGAAGCAGCATCGTGATGCCAGACGATATTAGTAGTAGCTTGGGTTATGGGGTTTACTATTGTTTATTATTTATTAACTTTCAGTGCCCATTTCGAATAACTTTTGTAACTTATAAGCAATATCTGCTTTAGTTGTATAGTATGGTGTAAAATGAAGTTCTGTACCCACTATTCCATATGGTAAGATGACGCTGTCACGCTTGAATAGAAGCGTTCCGAACACTATATATATATATATTACATACATTATTTATTTCATGGTAAAGTAAAATATTTTGTATATTTTTGCAAACGTGTTTATTGTTCATGCTGCATGTCATTTGTTAGTTACCTACAAAATATAAAATATGTATGCTCACGACTGTGTTAGTATTTACCAGCGATGGAACTGCGTTTGTTTCGTAGTAATATAGACAAATCGTATTTTTTCTATAGGTATGATCATGGTACGATATGATGTAGTGGGCACAGACTCTATATTTTTCTAATATAGTTTGCACGAATTATCTGCATCTCGCAAATGCCACTAGATATTTGAATTGTATATAAAACAAAGCGTTATAAAAATGGTATGTGTATGTTTTTTTATAGTCATGTAATTTGGACTAGACACCAATGTATTGTTGATTATATACCAAAAACGTCAAAAAAGCGCATACTGTAATTCGGGTAATATTATATATATGATTTTTTCTTATTAATTATTTACACATTTTAAGTGATATTTTATCGTTATTATTTCTGAGCTCTCGATATTTCGTTGTTACAAGCGTCCTGGTAAAAAAGTGTAAAGTTGTAAACAGCCGCGATCCAAGTGTCTTCTTTTAATTTGTTTCCTTTTTTCGGTGCAACTTATTCATGCGTTTTCTTCCAGCCAGCTCTATCCCAGGCCATATCCTTGACCTCCCTATACGATATGACACCTAGTGTTTCTTTTATCTGTCCCATGTAGTTATTCCTCGGTCTTCCTCTTCCTCTTTTGCCTTCTATTTTTCCGTCTACTATGCCCTTAAAAAATCGTCATGTCATATAAGATGGCCCAGCATTTTGCCTCTTCTATTCTCTATTCTAACCAAGTGTAAAGCAATTAAGATTTTATGTTTAAAATATATTTTAATGCATTCTTACGGGAAGCACTTTGTGTTTTTGTACAAAAATATTAGTGGAAACGGCTACTGGAACACCTGTAAATGCTCCGTATTACTTCAACTATAAATAAATGTGCATATCCGTTTTATAAAGCTAGCTTCTTACATTGATCTCTTGTAATTTACCACTGCACGGTACCATATTGTATGGATTGTATCGTCACGATATAATAGGGATCAAAATATATAGCAATGCATAGTGACTGTTAATTTTCCGCGGCGATATTTTGAACGTGCATTAATAATAATAATAATAATAATAAAAAAAATTAACATTTTTTATAAACAAAGCAATAGCATATATTTTACTCTCCTATTGTATCGTGACGATAAAATCGTACGAAATGATACCGTGATACGGTAACCTATAAAAACAAAAGCATCCGTTAGATCAAATTGTCTAGTGCGACAAGTGGCATAACTATTCGCTCCCAAAGAACATACACACACGAAGTCATGTTATTTATTGACGCTAATTAGAGCTAGTAGGTATATTGTTACACAATTAAATTATTTTTATTAGACTTTTATTGTGTTCTGTATATTAAGAATAATAATCAGTTAATGAATTTTTTTTTGTAATTAAGTGGAAGCTCAAGTGGTACCTATTATTTATCCCAACACGAAAATTATGCGAAATATAGTCCTAAATTCAGGGAGTTTTTATTTTAAGGATAATAAATAAATTAAGTCTGCATAATGTGTTTTTATTTGATTATGATGATAGTGATGACGATGATGAAGATGATGAAGATGATGAATGTTTTTATTTAGAGTATTCCTCTATTGTACCACACTAATGTACAATAAGTAACAGTAGGTACACTTATTACGATTTGATCTCATCCTCGCATACTTCAGTATCCGCTGATGTCAGAGCTCAGAGAAGGATAGAGGATACATTACGAAGTATGAAAAGAATAACGTCCCAGCTTAACCCATATTATACAATACATAGAAGCGTTCGCTTTTCCTGTGCTACGCACACGTCACCTGTACTTATATATTATCATATAAAGGGTTACAATTTTCCATGTTGATTTATATCACAATATATATGTAATTTATAACATGGGTTACTAGCCAATACACACCGATCTCCACAGAATACCTAATGATACTACCTAGCTCTAGATTTAATGTAGTTAAAATTTGGCTTAAGTATTTGCTGTGTTCCGGTTTAGAATGGGCTTCCTCTTCAGTGGGTATCATAAGAGGCGACTAAGGGAATTTAAAGGTCGAGGGATGGGCAGTAGCATCTTTATTTACATCATTAAGGTCTAAAATTGCGGTTGCCAACTCTCTTGCCAAGCGTGGTAACTGCCAAAACTCTCAAGAGGTAAAGGTCTACATTTAGCAGTAGACAGAAAGAAAACTTTTTTAAAGAAGAAACTTAGCTGTCTGTTTGAAGTCATTAAAATGTCAATTTGAAAACCTTAATTACTCGGTGTATAAAAAATTATTTGCGGGATTCTGACCAGAATAATCTTACACATAGAAGGTTTAGAAATAAGCGATGGTTTCCCGCATATTCCGGCCGCCTTCCTTGGGCCGTGTGCGTTTGGCTTGCGTGGAGGATGCGCCCATTATATTTGAGTTGATCAACGAATCAATGGCTAAAAACTTTCGTATCCACGACACGTCGACCATCGTTGATCTTATGTGAGTTTTCTTGTTTTCTCTTATTAGTATTATATAAGAGAAGAACCTATAGGAATTGAAGCTGTTAGCTGGCGTTGAGACATTTATATTGAGATTTTGATATTCTGCTATAGTAATGGTTTGAGCCTCTTGTGTGATTTTAATTAATTGAGTTTTGGACGCAAATGATTATTTAATAGCCCTAAGGTGGCAAACAAGCGTACAGTCAACCTGATCGCTAGCAGTTACTGCAGTCACAGATAATATGACACTATTAGTGGCAGCTTATGAACCAGAGGCATTACGCGCGCGTTACTGGCCCTGAAGTTTAGCTGATATCCGGGAAGGAGATGAAGAAACCTCGTCACCTCCTACCCCGATTTATAATATAGTTTTTCAATTCAGAGAAATTAATATCCTGTTAATTTTATTCGTGAATAAAATATATCGTTTTTGCGCATGTGGTCTCTGGAAATAGTTTGGTCACAATATCTAAATTGCATATTACAACTTAAAATTACAATGCACGCGTATTTACAATACTGGCATAAGTTGTTAAGAGAGTACACAAAGAAATATTTCAGTGAAATGTCCATCGTTTATGCAAATCTATAGCGGTAATGTTTCGATGTTGATTTAAATTTAATAATATATACTTTATACTGGTGACATTATGCAATTTATTATTCCAATTTTAGTGAGAACTGTATACTGTCCATTTGCCAACTCGACATTAACGAGGCCATAGTTGGATGTCTAATTGCTAAGGATTATCCACTTATACCAGCAGTTCATCCTAAAGCTTGGGAAGAGTATATCTGGACTAAGTATAAGTATGTTAAAAAATCTTTAAATCCGCTGTTCGATAAGCCACGTCAGAGTTTAATGGGTAATGATGAAATGGTAATCTCGCCTGCGCAATCGTTATGCGCTGGCGGGGCACTAATGAAAGACGATAGCCGAGGATGGCAGCAGGTAACTTAGCTCATCATGACGAATTCCACAAGAATTAACCACGATGGTTTGTAGGGGAAACCGTGTGTAGGTCGATCTGATAGGACATATTGCTAGCAATGGGGCTGTTCGATTCCTATTACTTTTTTTCTAAAAATTTACTAAAAATTCCCACTAATTACAGAGGTATCTATATTCGCCTTGTATAACAAAGATGTCTTAAAACTTGTTACTAGAGAGTTTTATTATTGAAAGCTATAAGTGAGAAATATAGGCTATATATTATTTGTCTTAAAACTTCAATAAGATTTTTAAACTTTACATTTGCAGTCTCATGTTTGCGTAACATACCTATTTACGTGAGTACATATATTTACAAGTAGATATTAATTAGAAGTTCGAATAATTACATCATATTACAGATCAGTAGAATTGAACGCACGGAACACAATATTCTTGCATCTTCTTTGCTGGAATCCGACGTACAATCGAGACGTAGTGGATAATATGTTGAAATCAATCTTTATGCATGATGCCTACGTTCACCATATTGGCATGATCAAGTCTTTAATAAATTATTTATGTAAGTATAATATATACCCCCCCCCCCCCCCACCTAGCGGCCACATTTCTAGTAATATGCCAATCTTGCCAGGCCAATGGGGCTGGTATTCCCCGTGATTATTAAATTGTGGTTCTTCCTTCCGTGCAGGCGACCAATCTATTAATGCTCGTAAAAAGTACAAACGAATACGACATTATATTATAATTTATACGCAGTTAGATTAAAGAACTCTTTGATCTAACGGACTAGTCAATTGAATAGTTAGTCGATTAGAATTATTTTTAAAATATTCCGCTACCATTATGCGTGCGACTGCCAACACTCGAAGATATTATGTATAGTGTGATATAGCAGTCATTTGTTATTATTACTAGAAGTACTATAACCTTCTATATTAGTAATCATTCTCCGACCGCCATTTAGTCCACGCACGTGTTTCACCTCTTAACGAAGCATATTCAAGCAAATTAATAGAGTACGGAGCCTAGTGTTAACCGTTCGGCGTTTAAACTGCGTGTTGATTTTTATATTCCCAATGTTAGTGCTGGTACCGGGACAATCACGGTCAGAGTCATCGTTCCGACGCGTACAGGTGATGGAGCGTGGGATACCTGGTGACCAGTTGCCCATTCTTTGTATCGCTGACCGGCAAGAGGTCTGTCCTCGGCTTCACATAAGAAGAGCTGTGTTAGTATCTACGATTCTTTAAAAAGTTGTACCTAAGGTTATCTACTTATTAGACAGTGAGTGAAAGTAGTTTCTTTTAATGATGATAATGGAATCCCCATCTGTGCTATCGGTATACGCTGACAGGGCACCAGTGACAAATGATAGATGAGAATGAAAGCAGGCCAGTTAGCCCATCGTGACGAATTCCACAAGAATTAATCATGATGATTTCTAGAGGGAATACAACTGTGTGGAGGTCGATGTGATAAGATATATTGCTAGCAATAGGGCTTTTAGATCCCATTATCAATAATCCTTTTCCCTCGCTAGTGGAAGTAGTAGTCTGTTTTTATTTTTTGTTCTTTTTCCCTTCTGGATTTGCTGGATGAGAATTTTAGATCTGAGCAACAGAGTTAATTTGGCTTATTATACTGTAAATCTTTTTTTCAACTAGATGCATTTAGTTTTTTTTTTTCTTGGGTGAAAATGGAATGGCAACCCCGCCTGCGCTAACGGGATACGCTGGCGGAGCACCAGTGAAGGATGATAGATGAGAATGAAAACAGACCAGTTAGCCCATCACGATGAATTCATCAGGAATTAACCATGATAGTTTCCAGGGGGAACCGCGAGGAGGTCGACCTGGTTGGGTATATTGTTAGCAATGGGATTCTTAGTCTCCATTACTAACAATCCCTTTCCCCCAGATGCATTTAGTTTGTTTGTAATACTTTATTGTACAGTAAAATGTTAAATTATAGGATAATGTTTTATTATGTCCGTGTATACGTAGCCTGAAGGATAAGCAAACTAAAGTGGTAATGAGCTGGTCACGTAGCTCGAAGAACAAAAAATCAAAGGGGAAAAAAGGTTTTTGAAAGTACAGGGTACGCAGTATAGGACGATCTTTAACTAGGTGGAGTGACGACCTCGAACGCATTGTAAGAAGTCAATGGATGCAGGTAGCTTTTGACCGTTCCTTATGGCAATCTATGGGGAAGGTTTATGTTCACCAGTGGACAGATAATGACTAATATGGTGATAATGATGTTCTTATCATCACCATATCGGTCGTTATTCAGTCAATGGTACCGAATCCTAGATGAGTGGATGAAAGGCATTGTTAGTAATGGGAATTCTAGTCCCATTGTTAGCAGTATACCCTATCAGGTCGACAAATATGTGCTTGTGTAAACAGGGAAGAAGATAACGATGATATAGTGCCAATAATAGAGCGGCACTCCGCACGACTACGGCAGTTGTACGGCGAGTTTTACATCAGTGAGCTTATATCCCGGCATCCCGAGTCTGACAGGGTGTTGCTTGTCTGTGAGGTAAGCGATATGCTTAAATCTATTCTTGAATTTTATATGCAGAATTTGTGGGGTAACGCTGGCCGACCGTATTCGTAATACAATAGAGTGCGAGTTGGTCTGAAAAAAAAGTGTTTTTAAGTGTTTTCATCATATCAGCTTTTAACCACTACTGAATATAAGCCTCCTTCTTGGGGGGTTTTGCCAGTAGTTGCCACTCTTGGCAGGCGGGTTGGTAACCACAGTTAGGCTTTAGAGATGTTTTAAGAAGGACGCTGTTGCCCATCCCTCATCTTCCCTTAGTCAATTCTTACGACACCCACGGGAAAGGAAGAGGTAGCCTATTCTATGCCGGGACCACACGGTAAAAAGTTTAAATAAATGATGCTATACTGACTACTGTAATGAACACCTACTGATGTGCTTTTTTGTATCAGATCGTCAGCAATGACAATAACTTTGTGCTTCGATTCAGACGCCAAATTTTCTTAAGTCAGCGAGAAATTTCCAGGTTGCTCTACCGTCTATCTGATTTTTCTAAAATCCTGAAGGTTTAATTATATGAAAATTAATGGTATTGAATGGACAAATTGTAGGATAAAGAACTTGCTGTTGGTGTAATGTGCCTGAACACTCAGATTAACTATGAGGCGCTAGAAGAGAGTTTCGAACTATCGCCATTCGCTGGCCTCAGGCATTTGGATGACGATCCTTCTCACAAACGAAGCAAGGATATGGATTCTAATGTGAGGTAACCTTTTTATTACTAGATTCCACTGGTTGATATTTTTACAACACTGGCATTCTTTGTTGTTGTTGTCAAATTGTTGTAATTTTAATATAATATCTACCGGTTTAACTTACATGTAATTGTATTGAGATAGCTCAACTAGTTTCGGGATTAATTCGTGATCAATCATGATGTGAGCGCGAGCCTGACGTAATGTGTGCTGACGAAACTTTTGACAATAAAATTGTTGTAAGTTAAGGGTTAGATTCCATGTTTCAATGGATTTATAACAGTGAATGGGGTGTTGGTTGGGTGGAAGTGTTAAATGAAGCTATCGGTAGATAGTATTCTTTCGTAGTGTTTCGATGGGAAAGAGCGAATCGAAAAAGTTGTTGCTAGATTTAGTCTTCGCACGCGGTAGCGACAACCAATATTTCGATATATTATATTAATTAAGATATCGATATGTACCAACATCTTACAATATTAATTTATACTGTACCTAAGTTTATGTAAATAGGTAAATACTTTATTGCTTGAACATAGAAATTTTCACATAATAACTTGTACCTAATATAAGTAGGCTTACTGATAGGCGAGAACACCAAAAATTCTATAAAAAGTTTATAAAATAAAAAAAAATACTGATCTAACAATTTTTTTTACATTTGATAATGAAGATGAAATATCCAAACTCTTTTTTTTGTTAGACTGTCGGTCCATAAGTAATTTTATAATTTAGTTTTTCAGCCAGCACGACTTTCAATGTGGAGGATTTAGCGCAGGGTTCTAATGATCGATTCAGTCGGATGAAGGACACGACAGCTGGAGTAAGTAATTCCGATATAGGAATATGTTCTATGTACGATTCAAGGCCATTAATATGGATCTACTGTTATCATATAGGTATTATTTTGTTTTGATAATTTATTCTGTGATAATGAGAGAATTTATAATCAGTAGTGTTCCTCATTAAAATAATAATTCTGAGGAATTTTTCGGATGGATACAACACTGTGTTTTCCACCGTGCGTTTCTCTAGGCACTTTCTTCCATACGTAACCACGTTTTGGAATCAACTTCCAGTATTTCCGAACCAATAGGTACGGCTTTATAACCTTCAAGAAAAGTGCATATTCCTTTTTAAAAGGCCGGTACCATATCTGCAATTCCTTCGGTGTTGCGGATGGTCAAGTCCGGCGGTAGTTACTTATAATCAGGTGAGCTGTATACTCCTTTGCCTTTTGTGTTATAAAAAAAATAGAAAAGCGAAAAGGTATTCTTTTACTTAATCGCGTTCCTTATTTAAAGTTACTATCGCAATTATGTTTGCAAACATGTTTTTTAATAATTTACAATAGATAAGCGAGTAGACTATGGACATAATAAAATACTCGGTGGCACTCATTGTATTCCTCATACGTTGTTCTTTCTAAGGACTAAAATGTAATGTTTACATAGAATACCTTCTAATTTTTCTGTCGTATCTTAATCTATAAAGCGAAAAATGGTATGTAAGCAAATCAAAAAACTACTTTTGTTTCACGGTTGAAACAGAGGTATATGTGGTGTGTGGCTGTGTGGTTCCGGCGCAGAATGGACCACCCCTTCCTTTCTCGTAGATGTCGTAAGAGGCGCCTGCGGAAGTTTAGTGGTTGAGAGATGAGTAGCAGCGTCCCTGTTAAAACGTCACCAAAACCTAACTGTGCCAATCCGCCAGCTAAGCGTGGCAACTACTGGTAAAACCTCCCAAGGGAGAGGCCTATGTTTAGCAGTGGACAATTAACGGCTGATATGATGATGATGATATGATGGCTGTGAATCAAGTTGTTGATGATCGATGCTTCTCAAAAATTTAAATATGTATTCATTATTTCCACTTTAGGTGACATGGATGTGCGATGAGGATGAATTTAGCCAAATACGACCTGATCACACAGCTGCTTCCTCCAATAAGGTCCCTCCAGCTGCACCTAGTGCTCAGCTCGATATATTCAATCTTCTAGAAGACGAGGAGGATGAACTGGACTTTGATATTGTCAATATTGACATTCATTTGTTGCGAGTACCTCAGATGTTGACGTATAAGGATGCAGAGGGCGGGTTGGTTTATGAAGTACTTTAAATAGTATTGTTTGTCTTGAAAATACTTAATGAAGATTTGATCCAATCTCTAAGTATATCGTTTCAGATAAAAAAGATATTTCTAAATTGGTTTGAAACAAACAGATTTATTAGGTAACCTATCTATCCTACTTAAGAGCTGCGCTCGTATCGATGGAGCTCTTGCCACTCACTATGATTTTCTGCGAATCTCTTCACCTCTTGATACGACACAACATAAACTTTTTCCTTGATCTGCCTGGTGTAGCTATGTCTTGGTCCCCTCTTCCCCTCCTTCCTTCTATCTTACCTTCTATTATAATGATCACCAGTTCGTCGTGTCGTATCAAGTGTCCTAACATTTTCTCCCTTCTGACCTCAACTCCTATTAGTTAACAAACAATTATTAGGTAACAAATATGAAAAAATATACAACCAAGTTGAGAACTTCCTTCTTTTTGAAGTCGGTTGAGAAGTAGTTTGCTCAATTATATCAATAATCAATCAATATTATAATAAATAAATCTAATACAATTTTGCAGCAACTAATATACATAGCAATAAAGTACTCTTCTACTTCAATTTGTCTACAGACTGGCAGATAGTAAGATGAAAAAATTGGATGAATCCGTGAAACACAACAAAGAATTACATGCGGAAGAGAAAAGCTGCAAGAGGGAAAAATCTAAAAAGCAAAGTAAATATGCAAGCCCGTTTATATTTCTTACCTTACCAAGGTAACTAAGTAAGGAATGGAATGGAAAAGAGATAACTATAGTCTATATCTTTAGTCTATCTCCTGTTTGGTCGTATTTTGTTCTTATTTTTCTTTTTCGTCACATTGACATGAGCATATCAAAGAATTATAATTAACTGACAAGTAGTCGGTTATGATTATTTTGTTTAACTCCGATATTATTAGTATGCGTGCGATTGTCAACATTGGCCGATTTAAGAGTAATATTAATACCAAAATTTCTACAACTTTCCATATTAGCAATCAATCTCCGACCACTATTCAGTCCACGCATGTTTCGCGTAGAACATAACATACGCTTAAGGAGGAGGTGGGTTCTTTCAGGTAAACCCAAGATTAGGAGCGAAGTTTTTAGTAAGAACTGTCTAAGAGTGCACATGCGCATTTCTTAAACAGCCAAGAGAGTTTCCATGGAGAATAATCTTAAATAATGTTTCTATCTAATAGTTAACCGGTGAAGAGTTCTATACTTGTACTACATGCTCGTTATTTGTATAAGGCTTATTGTGAAAAAACAGAAGAAATACAAACTGCTAATACTGGTTATGTCTATAGGCGGCGGTTACCACTTTCCATCAGTTGGGTCGTCAGCTTGTTTGCCATCCAAAAAATACAGTTTTTGTTCTACTGAAGGTCCACCAGATGGAAAATGGTAACAGTCTCTTACAGACATGAATAGTACCATGGATATAACAGAGTATACGGTGTCCTACATGGTACTCTTCATGCGTTGCGATTTCTGAGGATTAAAGTGTTATGTTTTTGTTCCTTGTAATTTCATTGCCCTCGAACGGAACATGGCCAATCAAATACAACTGCTTCACGGCAGAAACACGATTGGGACAGAAGTACCCAAGCAGACGACTTTTACCAAGTCTCCCGCTGGTATAACCTATATGGTATACCTATATTGTAGCCACATATACATATATAGATAAAAAGAAATAATTTTTTTAAAGCTTAGCTACTATCTTTAGCCGATCGTTTAGGTCTCTAGTGCTCAGCACATTGACAGAGGTAGAATAAATTATTTCCAAGTAAAAAGAAATCAACATTATCTATCGGCATTATCAGTTGTGAAGCAAAATTTTTTTAATTTTCTTGTATCATTTCAGTTGCTTCATTGGTCGCGAACATCCCGGAGCCTGTACGTTATTCGGGGAAGCCTAATGCCTTTCTAATAGAAGTTTTTGCTATGCACCCCGATTATGACGAAAGGTAGGAATTTTATAAGCGTATGCTATGCAATCGCATTTATTATTGGATCACGCTGTGTGCACATGTTGTGGCAAGCTTACCTGATCAATACATTAATGTACTTGCATGTTATAGTTTAAGTTTGTATTTGTAAACGCCAAATAAATAAAATAAAATAAATCTCATTAGATTTGTAGGCTATTGAAATTGTTTAAAAAAAATATAGTCACAGTGCAATCCCAACCCTGTATTTTTTATCTATTGGTTAAGAATTCGAAATACAGAGACTATGGATTACAATATACTCCTGCAACACTAGGGGTGTCACGTGCGCGTTGCTGACTCTGAAGAAGTCTTAATACATTCTTTTTGATGAATCCCATACTGTAGTCTCTAAAGATAACCTCTTTAAATAGTATTTTATCTTTAATTTATTATTTTTAATATTCAATTTATAGTTTTAAATTAGTATTTTTGATTTCAATATTTAGTTAATTTTTCTTTTATTTTACGTAGATTAGGTTTTGACATACTAGAGGCCGCTTTCGAGTTGTTCCCCAACCGTGACTACTGCGTCATGTGCCTCCCCTCCAATCACCCGTCCTTCCCCCTACTCGAACATTTTACGGTAACTGTAATAAATTTGAACTTAACATTGAAGTAGAAAACTCATTTTGAAAAACATTGTTTTTTTTAATGGGTGATACCAGTTGTTAACTATCCACTACCGAACATAAGTCTCCCCGATAAGATGGGGTTTGCCAGTAGTTGCCATGTTTGGCATATGGGTTGGCAACCGTAGTTTGGCTTTTGGTGATATTTCAATAGAGACGCTGCTGCCCATTCCTTTACTTTAAGCCCTCTTAGTTGCCTTTTACGGCACCTATAGGAAAGGAAGTGGTGGCTTATTCTATGTGGGGAGCTACACGGCTTTTAGCTTAATTATTATAAATTTTTAGACTTAACAGACATACATAACAGTACTTACAATACTTACTATACAATACTATAGTACACTTATGATAGACTTTAGCAATACTTATTAATTTTGTTTTATGAATACTTTTCAGTTAGTTACACCATACAGCGCGCGTATGAGGTTTGTTAATGCGACACTATACATTGCCCATGTGAATTCAGTAAGAGGGTAAGTTCCATACATAATTATAAGTCCAAAAAAACAAATAAATTCATGAAAACATTATTCATGCATAGATAATACAGTAGCCTAAAATACGCTGATTGCAGAAGTTTAAACGATAGACGATCTAAGTTATAAGCAAGTCTTACTTGCGGCTATTTTGTTTTATAGAATATCCTTTATCCTTGTACAGAAAAAAGAATAAACTTCCGTTAAAGAACCAATTCCCTATAACTACAGCTCCATCATCTACAAAACTATAGAAGTTCGTTACCCTTACTCACGCCTATTATTTATTTTTGGACAACCATGTGCTACCGTGCACAGAAAAGAATAAACTTCCGTTTAGTGTAAATTTTACCAAAAAGTTTGATGAGTTTATTAAACTTTTTGATAATTACTATTGTTACCTATTTTCACCCTAGTCTGCGGGTAATTGCGAACTGACAACCCGGGTGCATTGTATTGTATTTTGGCTCATCTTTTATTTAATCATTAAACATTTATACCTGCAGAAATCAACGATGGGGTCTTAAGCCATAGGAAATTATTTGCATTATTATATTAGAGTATATATGTATACCATACTAGTACACATAATAGTGGTATGTACTCAAAATTGCCAACAACTGACCAGCATTTATGAGACATGATATGAAAGTGTATGAAGCAAGAGATGTATGTGTCGATCGAGGCCTTTGGTACTCGGTTTGCTCTGCCTACTTCCAAGAGATTTGGCGTAACAACAAATAGGTTATACGTATGTGGTTGTATTTTCCAGGGACGTCCGCGTACGCCCTGGCGAAGCAAGTGACCTCAATAGCCTTAGTGGTATAGTGGAGCACACGCCACGAGCCCAGCCGCTGCTCGAACTTTTCGAAAGTACCCTCACGTCACGCACCCTTAGCTCCTTCGTGCTTCTAAGTCAGAATCAGCCAATTGGCATGGTTATACTGGGGTTAGTATTTTTTAAGCGTTACGCTGTGATTTATATATATATATATATATATATATATATATATATATATACGATGTGATTTAGTGATGAGGACTAGATTTACTATTTCAGTGATGTAAAATTACAATTAACAAATTAATTCGAGAGTTAGTGGTGGAGTTTGCCGCTATTTCAGCCTGTATTTATATACTACTTGACATAGGCCTTTCCCAAAGCCTTTCGCCATGTACGATCCTCTATTTTTCGTATTTATCCACTTTCAAGGTAAAGTTTTTCGAAAAGAGTTTGCCAAGTAGTAATTGTAATACGAGTAAGAATGCTCAGAAAAATATGGGCGTGTCTAGTGTTACTCCTGAAGGCTATGGTGTTATGGTTTTTATAGATTGCATTTTATAGACCACTGTGTGGTCCAAACATAGAATAAATCACCCCATCTTTCTCGTGGATGTCGTAAGAGGCGATTAAGGGAACATAATGGCCCAGGGACGGCCAGTAGCGTCCCTCTTAAAACATTATCAAAGACTATCTGCGGTTGCTAACCCGCTCACTAAGTGTGACAATTACTGACAAAATGACTACTGGCTACTTATGGGGGAAGCTTATGTTTATCAGTGGACGATTAATGGCTGGTATAATAAAAAAAAAAAAAAAAAACTATAGACTGTAATGCAAAAGTATTACTGCATAACAGCACATAGGTGAATGTCATGTTATTGGTCATCATCAACCAGAGATGCCCCATAACGTACAGACCTTTGTATTCAATGTGGTGTCGCTGTCAACGATATAATTTTATAAAACTTACCCGTAATTATATCGACAATATTGTTTTTATAGACCACTAGAAGATGGAACGGTGATCCGGACGCAGTACGATTTAAAACCGGAGCCTCGTAGACCTGAAACTGATGCTACTGTAACTTTTCTTAGATATATCTTTGTATATACTACGTGCCGCTACTTGGTCATCCAAGAGGTTGCAGGAAGCCACCTCTTGGATGACCAAGTAGGGGTCCTAGTATGGGACCAAGCAGTAGATATATAGTATACTGTCAAGAGAATGATAATGACCTATCTCTTTACATGTGATCCTTTGCTGAGTAGGCAAATCTGTAATCAGACTGTAATCTTACGTACATTCATTTTCGTATCGAAGGATGCAGTTTGGTCAAGGTCGTTCCTTTTGGAGGATAGACCTCTTTTACTGAATAATTGGAATTAAGATTTCATTTTAAAATGAAATTTCTGAACCTATCAGATCTGAGACATATTTGCAAGCTATTTCTATAACGTCCATAACTACCATCACGCAAGTTTCTTGCTCGTTCTTCTTGTGATGAGACAGCTTTCCGAACGAGCGGTAAATTAAAAAAAATGTAATGACTTTTCAAAAGTGCTTCAATGTAAGTTTATTTGAATAAATGATTTTCTATTCTATTCTATTCTATTAAAAAAAAACCAGGGTCTACTATTCATCAGGAGTAGGGTGAGAATTTTGGTCATCTTTGTTGTGCTTAATCTCTGACATGGCCATGTTATAATGATAGTAAAATATGTCTTAATTGTAAATTATAGCCATGATATAATGGTAAATTAGTAGTTATCAAAGTGCTTAGTTAGTATTTTTATTATTTTATAGTGTCCAGGATCAAAGATTTTAAAATGTTTTTGTGAAGGTGTTAGCGGGGGTGATATCTCCAGCCCTCGAGCCGCACGGGCGGTGGTATATGCGGGATCTGCTCCGTCAAACACAGTACACTACTCTCTTTTGGAAGTGTCGACTATTTGGAAAGGGCGAAGTGGTAAGTATATAGTATTAGAAAAAACCTATAGGTGAATTATATGATAACTTTTAGGTTCTATGAATATATTTATGGAACACAATCTTTAATTAGATAGTCTTTCATTGATGCCCTATTTATTTTCTTTCCATTTCTTCTAACAGTGTCCGAGTCGTAATCTTATGTCTTTAACCGGGCACATGGTCCCAATACACCCGCGGCGTTCTGTGCCCAACATAAGCAGCAATAAAGACTTAGATAAAATATTCCAGGATGTGTAAGTATGGGATACTCTGGTAGTAAAGGAAGTTGAGAAATCGTGTACCTTTTTATCGATTCAATGATCCTGTATTAAAAAATATAAGCACTTACATAGTATTTGTGTTTTCACTTTACAACCACTACAGTATAAATTATTATTATTATTTCCGCTGTTAACTGTCCACCGCTGGACATAAGGCCATAAGGTGGTAGGTGGTGGTAGGTGGGTTGGTAACCACAGGTTTTTACAGATGTTTATAAAGGGACGCTGTTGCCCATTCCTCTATCAATTAGTTCCTTTAATCGCCTCTTGCGACTCCCACAGGAAAGGAAGGGGTGGCCCATTCTATGGCATACATGGCGAACAATATATACACAATATGAATGTGAAAGTAAATTTGTCTAAACATTCATTGACTGTGACTTTGTTTTATAGCCTCATAATGATAATAATCTATTAATTTAAACTTACCAGGTCGACACCGTTCGCATTATGGATACTGGAGCGCCCGTTGTCTTTTTGCCCAAAGTGTATGTAAACAACAGTATTGTTGTTGTCGGTGCTAGTCGCACCGGACTCGCTTTTTTAGAAACCCTTATCATGGGGTAAGAACCGTTAATTTCAGATTACTGAACATTGAACTCGCCCTTGAGGGCTTTTGCTAATAGGTGCCACGCTTGGCAGGCGGTTCGGCAACCATAGTTAAGCTTCGTTGATGTTTTAAGAGGGACACCGGTGTCGATAATTAGATTTTCTTAAACATGCTTGGAAATGTGAGCATTATTTTGACAATCTTCTTCGAGATAAATCAAAATTGCCGTACTGGCCAGATACATGCGGGCAGCGGCCGGCAAAAGTTGTATGAAAATCCATATCTGTTGTGTTTTGCTGCCAGATAAATTACTACGTAAACTCATATCTGTTCTGTAATTTAAAAATGGAATGACCTTTTACTTAGAAACATGGCTACTAAGAGGAACTAATAAAAGGTTACAAAAAAAACAAGCTAGTTCGAAATTTAAATAAATTCAATTTCGAACTGGCTTGCAAATAGAAAGCTGTTTATTGAAAAAAAAAACAAAGTAATATTAGTGCGCGTGAAAAATTATTATTGTTCGTCATTGAACTTAAAAAGTAAAATTGTGTTTTTGATTTCCGCGCATTGTTAAAAAGTACTATATAAAATACAAGCCTTGGCCATAACTAGGCATTGATGGACTCACGTATGTATGCCTTGGCTACGCCTCGGCCCACATTTGCACGTTCGTCCATCATTGCCTCAGTTGCTGGCCGCTGCAGTAATGTACTATAGTCGTCTCTTACGTCACCTACGGGGAAGGAAAGGGTGGCCTATTCTATGCGGGAATTACACGGCAGGAATGGCTATGCTTGGGGGGTACCATAGGCATTGTTAATGTATTCTATGATGCTCGTGGTATTGTTCATGTCTATAGGCAACTGTTATAATTTTTCATGGTGTGGGCCATCAGCTTGCTATTCTCATTTCTATATCTCTTCTTCTCTTCTCAAATAAATTTGTTTTCTAGCCCCACAGCACAATATTTGACATTCAGCAACATAACATTAGTGTCAGAGCATGGTCTACCGACTGTGGGGGAGTGTTTGAAGGCAGCCGACACTTGCGTGCCAAGGAACGGACGCTACACCGACAAATATCTCAAAAGTATCCCGTTTTACTTCTATGTCGACGTCATGTCAGCGGTTATGGTCCATATTGACAGGTATGAATAAATACAAGGGATAAATTGATAACATATTTGTGGAACCTTTTTAGGCTAGTATTGGCATTCTTGTAATTATTATCCAGAGGGCGCTGGCTCCTTAAAAAAAGTACGTATGTACTTATATGTATGTTTCCTAGGAAAGAGAGTCGAATTTTTTTTTATACAACTTAGAATGGCAAACAAGCTGACGGCCCACCTGATGGAAAGTGGTAACCGTCGCCTACAGACATGAGCAGTACCATGGAAATAATAGAGTAGACTGTTTCGTCCTTTGACACCCCCCATGCGTTGCCATTCCTGAGGACTCGGATGTTATTCCTCTGTACCCTGTAAATTCACGCTATATCCCACCCTTCAAACCGAAACACAGTCATGCAAACACAACTGCTTCACGGTTGGTTTCAGTCGTGAAAGAGCCAGTAAATTATGTTCATAAAAAAAATTACATTAATTTCAGTCGTGAAAGAGCCAGTAATTTTGACTTAGTAACCCGAACCGATTTCGATGAAATTTTCAATCAAAAAAGAAAGTATATCCTTTGAAATAAAAAGAATCCCTAAATTCATTTATATATGATTGAGTTCTGAAGTAATAATTATAAAAAAAAACGAATTAATAACCTTACCTTTTAAATGTCACTTTTTTTTTATGCAACTTAGAATGGCAAACAAGTTGACGGCCCACCTGATGGAAAGTGGTAACCATCGCCTACAGACATGAGCAGTACCATGGACATAATAAAGTATACTGTTTCGTCCTTTGACACCCTCCATGCGTTGCCATTCCTGAGGACTCGGATGTTATTCCTCTGTACCCTGTAAATTCACGCTCTATCCCACCCTTCAAACCGAAACACAGCCATGCAAACACAACTGCTTCACGGTAGAAACACGAATGGGACAGAGGTACCCAAGCAAACGACTTTTGTACAAAGTCTCCCTCTGGTAAATCAACTATCTTTATTTGTGCTGTTCTCCTGGTATGGCAGGCAGGTGAGGGAAATAATTAACAATAATGAATTTATTTTATAGACAAAAAAAGTGTATTCACTTGAGAGGCGGTGGCGTCAAGTACTATGATGAACTGGTACTCACCTGTGGTCAACAATTCCAGCATCCTGACTACTTGAAGGAGTCTCTGGAACTCGTAAAAGAAGTGGAGTTAGTGATGTTCAGTCGTCATCATCATCATCATATCAGTCTTTAACTGTCCACTGCTGAACATAACCCCTTGGGGGTTTTGCCAGCAGTTGCAACGCATAGCAAACTGATTGGCAATCGCAGTTAGGCTTTTTTTTAATGGGTGATAATGGAGTGGTAACCCCACCCGTGCTATCGGTATACACCGGCGGGGCACCAGTGAAGGATGATAGGTGAGGAAGAAGCAGGCCAGTTAGCCCATCGTGACGAATTCGACAAGAATTGTTCACAATGATTTCCAGGGGGAACCACGTGGATGTCGACCTAATAGGGCATATTGCTGGCAATGGGGCTGTCAAACTCCAATGCTAACAATCCCTTTCCCTCTTGCAGTTAGGCTTTGGAGATGTTTTGAGAGGAACGCTGTTGCCCATCCCTCGTCCTCCCTTAGTCTTCTCTTACGACACTTACGGGAACGGAAGGGCCTATTCTAATGCCGGGACCATACTACATAGTGTTGTTCAGTACCTACATGAAACTAACGTCATATTTTACATGCCTTTTTAATACATAAGTATTTTTAATAGCATAATAATTTTTTTTATGCAACTTAGAATGGCACACAAGCTGACGGTCCACCTGATGGAAAGTGGTAGTCGTCGCCTATAGACATGATCAGTACCATAGGCATAACAGGGTATACTGTTTCGCTCATGATATCCCCCATACGTTGCCATTCTTGAGGACTCAGGTGTTATATATTCTTCTGTACCTTGTAAATTCAAGCCATATCTCACCTTTCAAACAGAAACACAGCCATGTAAACACAACTGCTTCATGGTTGAAACACGAATGGGACAGAGGTACCCAAGCAAACGACTTTTGTACAAAGTCTCCCTCTGGTGTGTATTTTAAATTTATAAGGTGTGTAGTTATTTTTAAATATTTACCAAGGAAATACGAACTTAAATAGGTACCTACATTTTTTCAGCACTCAAATTAATTTTGTTATTCAGGAAAGGCAATCTTTGTGGCCGAATTCCAATGGACAACCCAAAATATCAGCCTGTTAAACTGCCCCAGCCTCCGGAGATGCCAGAAAATGTGATGCTTATCAATTCCCTATTCGAAGCCAATCTCTCAATGCGAAAGCTGATGTGTTTGATATCAGAATCCAGTAAGTACTTGTCTGGTATTGAACCAAAATAACACCACAGTTTTGGGGAAGGAACTTCGTTTTAGTTATTAGTCAATGCTATAGCGATTTGTGTATGGATTATCCTAACTGTAATATACCGGGGGGAAAGGGATCGTTAGTAATGGAGACTAAAAATTCCATTGCTAGCAATATACCCAATCAGGTCAACCTCTTTGTGGTTCCCCCTGGAAATTATCATGGTTAATTCCTGATGAATTCATCATGATGGGCTAACTGGCCTGTTTTCATTCTCATCGATCACCCTTCACTGGTGCTCCGCCAGCGTATCCCATTAGCGCTAGCGGGGTTACCATTCCATTTTCATCCACTAAAAAAACTATAATATACCTATGTCAATCAATACATATATTAAAATCGTAATTGGTCGCTGTTTGTATATAGAAGATATATAAGGAAAACTATTATGAAGGGAGGAGGAATGTTATATGAACACAATAGAACCCACAACAATGATTTTTAGAATTTCTGTCTACTTGTCTGTATGTCTGTGCACGTTAATCTCAGAAACGGCTTCATCGATTTGAATACGGTTTTCACTAATGCGTTCCGGTTTGCTTCACTTAACATTAAGCGTTTGTTTTATTTCAATCGGTTTATAAGTAAATCACATATAAAATGCTATAAAATAACTGATCAGTTGAATTGGCCGAACCATTTTTTTATTATATGTATTGATTTTCGAAAATTCTGTCTACTCGTGCAAAGCCGGGTCAGATCGCTAGTTTCACAATAAATTCGAAATCAATATAATAAATATCCCAATGGGCCCCAGTGTACTAGTTTGAGCTTCAAGGAATATTCCATCTAGTTGATGAATAGGGAGCCTTCGTAGAATCAGTGGGCATCTATTGATTTTGATAAAACTGATGGTGGACTTCATTTCTTACCATCCAGTTTCGTTCTAGATGAATTTGTTTCACGTAATAACTCTGCCGCCGGTCACTTTGTATGCTGTATTTTTTTTTTTTTGCTATATCAAATACAAAAATAATAAATACAGTAAATATTAATGGGAAGTGATACAAAAAACAGCCTTATCGTTAATCAATGTCTTCCGGACGACTTTTGAGTAGAAGAGTTCATTGGGAAAAAAACCAAAGGGTAGTCAGTATTCTGATCTGGAACATATGGCTGTGAAGTTACTGAGTCTATTGTGACCCAATGTCTTCATATTACAAGGGTTGTCAACGCATTTCTGGCATTATAGGCATTCATAGACAGTAAAGGCTAGGCTAATACATAATTACATACTAATTTTCTGCAAAAAAGTGTTTCCTGCTGTGGGCGAAAGAACTGTATGCTGGTATGGAAAAACGGTGTTTTAGAAAGATAACATAATTATATAAAAATATACAAAGCAAACCAATGAAGCAAAAAGCGAACAAAACGAAACCTAAACTAAGACAGACTTCAAATTACAAACAAAACATCTTTTTAAAAAAATAAAATTAAAAAAGAAACTAAAAAGGTGCGTCGTGCACACCTGCATTCTGGTGGAACTAGGTCTGTGGTCTTGATAATAGCTAGATTCAGTATCTCTTTTTTTTTTTTCAGAGAATACAAAGCACTGTTTAAGCGAAGAGAATCCAGTGGTGGTGTACGGGGTGTGTTTGGAAGTGTACAGTTGTATGGCGGCATTGCTGGAGTTGGGCCTAGCTCCCAGCACGATCGCATTCGTTGAACCCTTCCCTCCTGATGATATCAATGCTTTGCGGGTTAACTGTTTCAATAATGAAACTGTATGTATTTTTATCATTCAAATGTTAATTTGTCTGTCCATATAAGCACTTGAAATTATGGTTAGAGTTATTTGGTAGTTCATTTAGCTTAGACTGATATACTTTTGGTCAAGGGTTTAACGCATAGAGACGAGTCTTTTAAGTATTATTGAAGCCACATTCTTTGCGGGCATTGAGTCGTCACCGGCCAATTTAAAAGTACTAAAGTTACCTATAAATGTATTGTGGTTAAACTGTAAATCTGCTTTTTTACTGTGAATTCTCACATAGTACATTAATTTATGGAAGTAGTTGAAGTTGTGTAAAAAAAATATGGCAATGACAGAGAATCCGGATATAATTGTCAGATCTATTAGACTATTATAAAAACCACTCAATTATTCAAATTCATGTTTCGATCATTTAAAAAAATGCAAGGAAGTGACAAACTTGCTTTGTGTTTCGGACACCACTTAAAATCGTTTTCTGAGAAGCCATGTTAGAGATCGTATAAAACAAAGGTGGCTTAGAAAGTTTTAACACTATCATCACACAAGGGGTGTGGATCTCTAAATATCTGCTATTTTATAGCATGAAAAGAAATAAGTAGTATGAAATGAAAATACCATTTGTAGTTATTGGCAATATATTTCTATTGTAGGTGGATGAGAGAGTGCAAGCTAACTTGGAGCAGCTTGGTATCCATGTATACCGCCGGTGCACACTATTCAGTTGGCGGCAACGAAATTCACGGGTTATCAGGTTGAACCTCATGGCTCCACTCCACGCTATACGGCTACCTTGCTTCGCGCTCTTCTACTACGGTCTCAAAGCTATTGACGTGAATGCTTTTAAAGGTTTTTTTTTTAATATATATACTCATATAATATATATAATTCATTACGAATGCCTTTAAGGTTTCAATTTTAATTTGGGCTTTCGTATGATATTGGAACGGTGACGATTTAAATAGTAGTTATTGAAATGGTATAGAGATACCCTTAGAGGTCCTCGGAGAGTAAAAACATTGGATTTTGGTTTTTTTCGTTCTTCTTTCATAATAAGGAGGTTATTTAAAGAGGTCTAGTTGAAGACATATTTATTTTATAAAAATAATATTTTGAAAAATAAATAGCAACTACTCATTAGAGACTATTAAACCCATCAGGTGTTGTTCATATTTAATAAAGCAATATCTCTAGTGTCCGTTTTGTATTCAGCTATAACCGAGTGTGGTCTGGTGTACGACGGTGGGCTGGTGGTGGGTCCGTTGTTCGAGACCAACGACCCGCACGTTTACGGCGCCGGCTCTTGTACGCGGTACTCGCGCCGTCTGCACGCTGCTCGTCGCGAGCACTCGTACTACTGCTCCGAGGACGTCGGCGAGGCTGTGCGTAGCGCCCACTCACTTTCACTTCTTCCTCACCCTTTCACCTGCATGCCACTATCATTTGCTACTACTACTGTTTTAAGGACGTCGGCGAGGTCGTGCGTATCGCCTTTCTCTCTTCGCCTGCTCTCACTTACACGCTGCCACCATTCGCAGTACCGCTCCTAGGACGTCAGTGAGGCGGTTGCTTAGTGCCTTCTTGTTCTCATTTTTCTCCTGTTCTTTTCACCTGCACACCGCCACCACTCGTCGGATATCGGTGAAACTGTACGTTGCGCCCTCTCAATCTTGCAAGTCTCTCGCGCCTCTCGTTGTCAACCTGACTCGCCACATTATTATTCTCGTCTCTCATCTTTTATATTTCAATTCTCACTTTTCGTTTTTAGTTCTTATCTATTCTTTAACTCTCATTTCTCATCTTTAATACCTCTATTTATATTTTACTTTTTCTTATACTGCTGGTAAAGCCGAACATTTTAGTTCTGTGGTCTTAACTTATGTCAAGGATAGTTAACGGCTGATATAATGATCATGCTCTGTAGCCACCTCTTCCTTTCCCGTGGGTGTCGTAACAGGAGACTCAGGGAGTTTAATAGCCGAGGGATGGGCAGCAGCGTCCTTCTTATTAAAACATCGCCAATGCCAAACTACTGGCAAAACTCCCCAAGGAGGAGGCTTATGTTCAGCAGTAGACAAGTTAACGGTTGATATGGTGATGATAATGAAACGCGAACAAACACACGGACCACGTTTTGAAAGTGGCAACTGTTTTTTAAACAATTGAACGTAAAATTTATGTTCATTCATGATACATGGAATTCGCCCTGATTCCATGAATCATGAATGAATGTGAATATCTATCGATTTTACTAAGTACTAAGGGTGTTATCATATTTAACTTTATTACAAAATGTATGTTTCTTATAAAAAGTATGTAGAGTTGCTCAGCCGAGTATCCACGTCGTTTTGACTAGTGTATGTTTAGATATTAATTTGTTGTTACACTAATATTATGCTTTATTTTATAGCTAGCCAGGTTCTTTTTGCAGAAGCTAGACCCATTCGTTATCGGCAACCCAGAAGCTGACCTTACTGCTTCAGAACTCCTGCCTAGATACAGTTCAAGTTTGCTTGCGTAATAACTACATTCGTAATTTTTTTATCCTATTCTTCTAGAAAAAAGATAATCGAATTGTGTTGAATTATTTAACAGGTACAAAGGATCTCAAGTAAGCGTTGATGACACTAATGTACCGAGCGCTACAAAGATTGCACTTGGTTTACAAAGAAGGTAAGATAATTGCATGTTGATATTTTTTTTTTCTCTATGCCCAAATTTGTAAGGGTTTTTATGTGAACATTTATAGAGATAAAAATTTGTGTGATTTCTGTCTTTACTTGGATGTGTTTTGATGTGTATGGACGTGTTTTGGTCTATTGAGTGAGATATATTAAGTGAAATTATAGAGTATGGAAGAACAACACTTTAGTATTTAGGACTGGTAACGTATAGGAGTTTCTATGATACTGCGTATTCTGTGATTGTATTGTTCATGTCTATAGGCGACAGTTTCTACTATCGGAGGAAAAGAAATTGTAGTAATAGTATGTAAATATCCCATTGCTAGCAATATCAGGGGGATCTCCAAGCAGTCCTTCTGGAAACCATCGTATTTAATTCCCGCTTAATTAGTCACGATGGGGCAACTGACCTGACTCCATTCTCGCCTATCATCATTCAGCATGCAGCGCAGACGGGGTTACCATTACATCTTTACTTATTGGGAATACACTAGTCAGTAAGCATATTTGTTAAAATAAATAAATATATTGATAGAATTAATTTAACTAGATGGCAACCAGTTATGAAGTTCGAGTCACCCATATTGCAATGTGCAACGTTGGTCGGATCTATGTATTATATGAAGCTTAGGAAGCCAGGACCTGAGTTACCGATGGAAGTTCAATTGTCCATGCCACACCAGGTAGAGAAGATTTTTAACAGCTAACGTGGTAAACAAGCCTGTAATCGTTTAATGTAATTATCATATCGTGTGAGGATATATGCAGCATCGCGTAACATATGTGTTGCTAATTATTTTAAACATATTCATCATCTTCTTAAATCATAGTTTTTAGATCAGATAAAAACAGAACCACTTCATGATATCACTTTTAATTTGTTGGAAATCTCGCCTAACCTAACCTAATAAGTTTTTCGTCAAGCCTAGATGTGGACATTGGGTTTCTTATTTCCTTCAGTTTCTTAATATTGCATAAAACTATTGACATGACTTTGATCAAACTTAACAGAATATTAATTCAGTAGTTTTACAGACCTTTATTTCCTCATGTCCAGGGCCACACCCTCATCACTGATAAGTCCGGGAAACTATTTTCGGCTGCAACTCAACGATTTGCATTGCGTGGAATCTGTCACTTGTCTCTCGAAAAAAAACTTTTCCACCGAAGTTCTCTCGCAACTATACGGAAAACACGAGTCTTTCTTCAACAAGCTTCTAGCTAGATTTGAAGTAATTTATGTTTTCTTTTATTTTTTAAAGTTATATCTTGGGTGTTATATCTAAGTTAAATCTTGGGTGTTTCTATTTAAAAGTTATTTAGATTAATGTTTCAATTACTTACTTTTTTCCATTTATTTATATCTGTAATATATAGCAATATATGTATATTTTAGTTATAATATCTATATATTCATTCAATATGAAATATGTTAAAAGTCTGTTATCCAAAAATATAATATTGGATAACAGACTTTAAACATATTCGAAAATAGATATCCGACCGATATGGGCGATATCGGAAAGAGTGATGATCTTTTTCCGCCATAAATGTCCAGAGAAACCCAATATATCAATATCGGATCGGTACCCATGTCTACAGTTATGTAATCAGTGACATCAATGATAGAAATGGCATGTGATAGTATGTATCATCTAGTCAACCAGTGTACGGGCATGTTATGTTTAACATTATAAGAATATTGTCAATATGTCAACATAATTTTATTACAATGACAGTTTTCAAATTGGAATTTCATATTTTTGTAGATGGGTGGAATAGATGATTTATACAGTTTCTTCACACAACCATGGATGGGAGCTCTTTACCAGGAGACATTTGACGAACTATTGAGAGATATTAATGAACAAGATGTGGGGACGGTATGTATTTTTAATATTTATTTTCTGTCTTTAATATCTAAGAAAATTTAATAAAGGTGGTTTCAACCGTGAATCAGTTGTGTTTGTATGGCTGTGTTTCGGTTTGAAGGGTGGGATATGGCGTGAATTTACTGGGTACAGAGGAATAACACCTGAGTCTTCAGGAATGGCAACGCATGGGGGGGGGGGTATCATTGGCGAAACAGTATACTCTGTTATGTCCATGGTACTGCTCATGTGTATAGGCGACGGTTTCCACTTTCCATCAGGTGGGCCGTCAGCTTGTTTGCCATTCTAAGTTGTATAAAAAAAAAGGTCGAGGGATGGTCAGGACCATCCCTCTTAAAACATCACCAATGGGTGATTGCAGTTGTCAACCCGCATGCTAAGCGTGGCAACTACTAGCAAAACTCCTTTTATGAGGGTTATATTCAGCAGTGAAAAGTTAGCCATCGATATGATGATGATGTGACACCTGTAATTTTCGACAGGTCTACGACTTGGTAAAGTCAAGGTTCACTTTAGTAGATGAAACATCTAAGTCTATAGTGACATCACGGCATTCGTCTGTTTGTTCTAATATCCCCAGCTGTGGGTTTGGACCTAAGGTTAGTTTTACATTTACTATATTGACTTTTATCTGTTCTATATATATCAACGTATTGCCCTATTCACAATCGTTTGGCAAAATTATTTTGGTATTAAATTCTTCATATTGGTATATTGTATCAATATGACGCCCTCGGTGACTTTTTCCATCGTACAGCTCGACATAGACAGGAAGTCATATCCTAGAGCCTATATGGTTTCAGAGATTTTTCTTTTCACGAACACTCAGGTTGTAGAATCTACTCCCTCTCAAGTTTTTGTCAAGAGTACAGTATGGGGTTCTTCAAAAAAGTGATAAAGAGGTTTCCTTAAGAGTCAGTAACCCGCGCGTAATGCTCCTGGTATTATTGCAAGCGTTCATGGACTACGGTAACCGCTTACCATTAGGTGGGCTGTTTACTTGTTTGTCACCTTAGTGATATAAAAAACAGTTATATGAACATCTGCAAGATAACACCTAGCTCAATAAAATATTTGCAACCTTTTACCTTTTCCCACAGGAGGCGAAAAATCTTGGTACATTTCGTTCTGTTATTGACAGATTCGTAGCTAGAAAAACGTCCAGCACACAAATAGTAAGCTGCGATATCCTTATTAAAATAAAAAAAAAAAAATACATGAAAATGAAATCCTATATCTTTTAGAAGTCATTTAAAAATAATATTAAAGTTGCATTTGAAATTATTTAATATATAAGTAAAATATAATTACAAAATGAAATCAAATTTATAATTTCAGATTTCAATATTGAGTCCTGTGGAAGTACGGAGGGTTATTATATTTGCATATATATTACACTGTACTATTTTTTCAATGATATAAGCATAATTTCAATGCATAAGTCAAATTATCCTTATTAAAATAAATATAGAAAAAATAACGAATGATGCAAAGATGAAAAATGAAATTTTAGATTTAACGTAAAGGTTTCTATATTTTTCCAAATCTAAAATTTTAAAAATATTTGAATTAAGAACGTGAAATCGTGTGACAAGTTAATTTTGCTCTGCAAAAAACCGGTAATTTCAGTTATCACAAAAGCTATAGGGATTAACAGAGGAGTAATCACATATTTATAAAATTTACAAATTTTAAAAATAATTAACCAAATAGGTTAAGAATTTTCAAGGTAATCGCGTAATAAAGCTATAAATAACAAGCCAAGAACCATTTTCTTTTGAACATTGTTTAAAAAATATAATTAACTGATTGTAAAACATAAGGGCGTTTTCATTTTGATTATAGATATTTGTTCTATGTTTATTAACATAATTTCGTCATTTGTAAACCGACTTTGAAAATTCTATATTTGAAAGGATATACTTTTAGATTGGTTCCACAGATAATAAATAAATAATGCTTCATTAAGGTTACTAGGATCCATTTTTATAAAAATTGAAAATTTTTTAATAGATGTTTAGTTTTTAAATTAAAATAGCTGCTTTTGTAACGATTGAAGTCAGTTTTTTTTGTTGAACACAACCTTAAATTATATTGTAAATACAGGAGTGTGGTCAAGGTACAGCAATCCGAGGCGAAGCACGGGCCTTCTGGAATGCTGTAGGTGGCGATCGCATTGTGATGGCTCATATCACGCGCTACCTAGCGAGGAACACCGTCACCAATCCACACTACGCTATATCTAAACCCGAGTTCATCTGAACATCAATGTACTTTATAAAACAAAACCCAAAAAGAAATCAACCTATGAGTTGATTTATTACATGATTTGTGACAGAGGTTTTATTATTTATTGTTTTATTAAATATGTAAAAGGACATTTAATTATTGTTTTATTTTTTTTTAATCATTTTGATAAAGGTACGAGTGGTGAGTAGAGGTGGTTTTGGTGGAATAATAAATATAAGTGAGCAATACTGCATTGAAATTATTTATATCAGTTTTACTAAAGTACTAACTTCGGTATTGCCCGACTTGTTTCGGACTCGATAGAAGTCCTTATTCATGAGTGCAGTTCATGGTACACTTAAACTAGGGATCGTTAGTAGCGAGGACCAGTGGCTTCATTGCTAGAAATATGCTTTGTTAGGTTGACTGCCACGTGGTTCCCCTTAGAAGCCTTTGTGATTTCTTAATACATTTTGTCATGATGGGCTAAATGACTTGGTTTCATTTTTAGCTCATTTCATCATCTCTCACTGGTGCCCCGCCAGCGTATTAGTGCCGATAGTGGATGCGGGGTTACCGTTACATTATTTACCTTCAACCTCGAAGTTTTTTTTTTAATGGATGATAATGGAATGGTAGCCCCACCCGCGCTATCGGTATACACCGTTTGGGCACCAGTGAAGGATGATAGGTGAAGATGAAGTAGGTCAGTTAGCCCACCGTGACGAATTCAACGAGAATTGTTCACGATGGTTTCCAGGAACCACGTGGAGGTCGACCTGATAAGGCATATTGCTAGCAATGGGGCTGTCAAACTCCATTGCTAACAATTCTTTTCCCCCTCAACCTCGAAGTTAGTACGTGAGTAAAGTCGATAAACATAACAATATGAATTTCCGTATTTTTTAGTAATATATGCCAATAAAATAAAAACAGCTACGTTTTAGACAATTTATTTAATTTTACACATGTTCATTATTTAGACAAGGTTCCTTAAATTATATTTACACGAAATGCACAGGATGGCCATTCAATGGTTATATTTGCCAAAACAGTCTTAATTGATATGGTTTTGTGTCGTGAAAGATCCAAATCAGGTTTTAGCTCTTGTATACAATATTAGACTACGATAATATGAAGTGTTTTTTTTTTATCATAGCAAATCGAGAAAGTTTCGTTTGCAGTGACTAGCGTTTTTGGCAATAAAGATCCTTATGGTAATGGCCTCTTAATATTAATTTTACTAATTGTTGACATTCCTATATCGTTGAGCTGTTAACACCTTAAATTATATCATGCAAAACGTATTATATTTACATAGGCATGTTTTGCGAAAAATAATTGTCAATCGATTTTGATAGCTGCAAAATGTTTTCAAGTAGTTATAAATTAGAAAATATTATTTCTGTCTGAAAATAATAGTTCTAAATATTAAATAGTATTTATAAATTCGAATAGTTATTATCAAAGAACATAATGTGTCAAAGTATGAAAGTTTTGAAATTAAATCGATTTAAATACTAAAATGTGAGGTTTGTATGGGCTTGTATTTTTTTACTCTATAATTCATATATAAGATAAACATGACTTTTTTTATATTTCATTCTTGAGTTTATTTGGAATAGTTTTAATTTTAATTATCGATGTATTTTGTATGTACTTGTAGGTGCTCTTTTGGTGTATTCATACATATTATTTATTTATTTAGGTCAATACCCAGTTGATATCCCTTACACGGAGAGCAGAACAATTCTGGAGATAATATTATTATGTGATTTCATTAAGTATTTTCACGAAAACTCAATATTACATACATACATACATATCTGTCACGCCTGTCTTCCATTAGGTTAGGCAGAAACAATGGAACGCCAAATGCTTCGATTCAAACAAACCTCTTTCGCTTCTTCCACATTCGTCAATCTTTTCATACACGCTCGCCGGTTACGGATACTTTTAATTTGGCCCTTCTTCAGCACGTCGCCTATTTGGTCAACATACGTCCGTCTAGGGCGGCCCCTATCGACATCTCTATTCATTCTTGCTCGATAAATCTCTTTCGTAATTCAATAACTTAATAAACTCAATAACTACATTACTATTGCATAGTTATGTTCTCTTGGTACTTTATATGTTAACAATAATTAAGAGCTTATTTTTCTAATCGTAACGTTCCAAATTACATTAAATCAAATTAATTTAAAAGATTTCAGATTCAGCAGTCCTATTATGGGACTAGTGGGAACAGTCCTTTTTTGTATAAAATGTTTTTTTTTTTGTTGTAAGTAATTGTATGTTTGCAGCTATCAAAATTGTGATTTTATTTATATCAATCAATACAACAATCAAGAAAATACATTACTTATCACTTAGTCAATTTAAAATGCCTGTACAATATGACTAGCATACACAGTATACGTGTATCGTGAAACAAATGTTCCATAATAAATTATAATACTATTTGTACCTATATACCTATAAACGCTACGGCACAGATAAGCTAATAGGCCATTTTTGACATTTATAAGTTAATTTCGGCAGGCGCATATAATCTTTAATATTGCATATTGCACGTCTTTAAAAAAATAACAATTAATTATTACACAGTGCGCGAGTGGCGCCCTCTGATGACAAGGGTTTTTAAATCACTTTCATTATAGAAGAATGTCTCTACCGTAGTAAAGCATTTTGTTTGTAAGCTGTCACCATTCAGTCAGAGAATGGTTGATGCAATCGTTAATTTTAACTAATTAACTAACAATTAAAATATTTAATATTTAGTTAACTCAATAATTAATCGTAAGAAATTAATCTTCAATTAATTTATTCATAAGTGAGTCAATACACAAATTAATTATATATAAATGTATTAAAAATAATTCAATCATTCATAATTTTTTTTAAAGTTTAACTTGGTCTATGCCATGAGTTCTTCTATTTTGATATACGTCAGAAGTGGCTTATTAAATTGTCTGTAACAAGCGCGCTCTTAATTCGACAAATGTTTAGGTCGTACGAATCGATCGGGTTAACAAAGTTATGAATATGTACAATTATTGTAAATTATAATGCCCATTTGTTTTATTAACAGTTTAAGTATATATCTAAGTCCTCCTGTTTGGCATAGCAACCTCAATGGAATGTCATTGTACAATGACAGCGGTCGCCTTCATGACATGAGATATGTTTTAAACGGACAAGTTTTGTGCAACATATCAATTAATTGTATTTTTTTCATTACATTTATATCTAAAACTTAAAATTATAAGAACACAGATTATATACATTTTGTTTTTCTCATTGCTTTGTGCAGTTTTTTTTTATAGTTAATTATGTTGGCACTATTTGTGCTATTGTTAAGTTGGCATTAAGTTCGTTTCATAGATTTGTATAATTATACAAAATTGATTTGTGTTGTGTATAACTGATATAATCGAAATCATATAATTTTATGAGCGTGTTTTATTAATTTGGATTTGTTAATATATATTTATTAATAAATTTGCTATATATTGTACGTAAAGACCAATTTATTTTATAAGGGATTTGCCGTTAAAGGTAATTCCTTTAGAATTTTTTTTGCACAATTGAATTTTAAATTGCTTTTAACAGAATTATTTTCTCTGAAAGATTTATTAAGTCGTATAACCTATATTAGGTTGAAATCGAAATTATTATAAGAGAGTATTTTATCAAGGAAACTGGATTTTTTTAGAAAGAAATATGGATTAGTCTATTATCAAATTAATATGAAAGGTATGAATTTTTTATGTATTTTCGATCGACGTTTCTATGGGAAAAAATTAAGTTTCATTGTCAGATTTGTCTGAACATTTAGAAGGATGCTTGATTTTGACTGAACTCTGTATATAGTACTGTAAGTACAAACAAAAATATGCATATATTGGTACATTTAGTTCATAATTACTACACTCCACATCACAGTTTTACAATTAGATACTTTATTTTCATCAACTGTAGAACTATTTTAAAATGGTAGTTTTGATCGATGACGATTACAAAATCAACTTGGTAAAGCCTCAACAGTTATCGTACGATCATTTTCAATAAGACACGCTTTTATTTAGTATTCGAAAGTAATTAGACAAATACAGAAAACTATACACGGGTAACGTGATTATTTTTCAAGTATAAAAGTGATCAGTAGTTCAACTGTGTACAAAATATTATATTTTTTTAATGGAAGAGTCCCAGTATTCAAAAGAGTAAGGTTATTAAATTATTATATAAAAATAAACACGTACGCTAGTGACAGTGTTATCTTCTTTTTTATAAAACTGATGAAGTTTAATATAAAAGTCTTCCAACGAAAAAAACGAGGTCGATTTTTTTTTCGCGTATATTTTTTTATTTCTGTAAGCTGTGAACTATCTTTAACGATACTTATAGATTGTGTACCTAGTATGAGTTATACAAGACTAGCTGTATTCCGCAGCTTCGCTCCCGTGAATGAAGATTTAAGTATCCTATTTGCTAAGTTAGAATATAATATATCCGTATATCAAATTTCATTCCAATTCGCTCAATAGTTTTTGAATGAAATAGTAACTGATGAAATAGTAACGAGATGGTTGCTCATCCATTCATTATTCCTTACAAACTTTCTTATTTATAATATGTAGTAATAGGATTAATATAACCATTATCGAGTCGATGTTAACCTCGATAATTTGTATTGAAAACTTAACAGCGCCTCTAGCGGATGGTTTCGGAGATTCACGGAATTTCAAAACTTACAAATTTAAATATTAAATTTAAATAATAAATAGTAATGTAAATCTTTGACAACTCACACTAGGCACTGTTCCATTTTGATGGACAAAAATGTGCACCGAAATTTACCTCTCGCCTTTGACGGTTCTTAATCGTAAACAAATTGTTTCATGTTGTAGGCAGTTGAACTACTGGTCGCGTATTTAGCCTGTGCTCAGGCGGCGGCGACTATGGCGGGGCGTAGTCGTGCGCCGGCGCCGGCGAGTAGTCGGCGCCGTGCAGCAGCGATTAGGTCTGGTACTGCAGCATCGGCGCCGCGGCCAGGTTCGCGTGGTGCCCGCTGTTCATCCGGAGAGCTGACAGTGACTTGTTGTACCATTCATCTTCCGCGCTCATTCCTGCAAAGTAAATAATAATGAGTCTAAATTAATTTAACGCGTGACACCCCTAGTATTGCAGATGTCCATAGGCTACAGTAACTGTTTACCATCAGACGGGCTTTTTTATGGATGATTATTGTATGGTAATCCCGCCCATGCTATCGGCATACACTGGCGGGGCACCAGTGAGGGATGAATGGTGAAGATAAAAAAGCAGGTTAGTTAGTCCGTCGTGACGAATTAAAGGATAAGTTAGTCACGATGGTTTCCAGGGGGAACCGCGTGGAGGTCGACCTGATGATTGATAGCACTGGGAACTAACCTCCATTCCCCCAACCATCAGACGGGCTGTAAGCATGTTTGCCACTTTTGTAATATAAAAAAAAAGCTTGATTTCGAAGTGAAAAATATAACACTAGTCGTTATTCACGACGGATACCACTGCGTGACCCTTGCGTACTGTTTATTCATCAGGATAAAATGTAGTCCGTGTTCTTTCCCATTCCAATGTATGCCAAATTTAATAATGATTAGTCGAGTCCCTAGGTTGATGATTGTTTTTAAATATGTATTGGTCCTTTATTAATTTAATCAATTTTGTAAGGGACAAAAACTTTAACTAAGCGTTTAACAAAAACTTTAATTTAACGCAGTCCCCCGTGAAAATTATTGCGGTTAATTCCTGGTGAAATCATCGCGTCGGGTCTGTGGAGCTGATTGCGTCCTTACTCATCATCCCTTACTAGTATCTATTCCCACCAGCGTATATCGATAGCACAAGTGGGGTTACCATTCTATTATAAATGCACTCTTTTTACTTTATATGTCTGTATCATGTGTATGTTTGTATTGTTATTTGTGTGCTGTAAATAATGTAAATAAATTATCTATCTATAACCTATAAAAAATCTATTATATATATATATATACATTATTTGATTGTTAAGTACAATAAACATGATTTTGAGTACAAGTTCAAAATTAGTAATAACTTTAGATCAAAATGTAGATAGAGAAATTATAAATATAAACGTCATAACTTATTCATAAGTCGAGTAATTAAGTTTAAAACCCACTAATCGTTCTACGAAGATTTGTAAGATGTACGCGCCTACAGCCCCGGCCGAGGTTCTATATAATGTGTAGGTATGTAGTTGTTTAGATATATTTATATATATATATATATACAGGGGGTAGGGAAGCGAATAGTGGCGCCGAATCGACCCCCGCGTTTTCTCAAGATGCAATCTCGCCTCAGGAAATAAGATATTTGCCAAGACGCCGCGAGTACGCCCGCCAAAGTAAATGTAGTGGAAATTTTCTTATTAGAATATCTACGGTGCGATGCCTCGCTTCCATCCACTTTTTTCCTACGCAGGAATGTCCCGAGGCTCGGCTGTTTCACGCTCTATCGCTTTGCAGAAATAGGCGTAGTATTAGGTTTTTTTTTTGTTGATAAGATGTCGCGTAATCTTTTTTGTAGGACACTAGCCGTGACTTGTGGTTTTGCTTGCGTAAATTAAAAAAAAAAATATCATGTATGTTAAATATGTTTTAGTTATGTGGCAAAGTTGGTATATAGATAACTAGTTTTTGCGTGACTTCGTATGCATGGATTTTAGAAATTAAATTTTTTATTCCTTTAGGGATTGAATTTTTTTGTTCTTATTGTTCACGTACGTTATATGGATATAAAGAATAGGATTTTTATTTCTGCAAAATTCTTCAGCAGTTTCGGCTGTGCATTGATATATGGGTCAGTCAGTAAATCGGCGTCTTCTTGAAGTCTTCTGTTTAACCAACTTGAAAAAAGAAAATGTTTCTCAATTTGACTATTTTCTTGTATGTTATTATTTTTTAAGTATTGTTAGGCGATATCTGCGTAAATTGTGAACGATTGCATTTTACATTTTAATTCAAAGAGATTGTGATTAAAGTGGTGCTAAACGCATTCTTTTATTTGTTAAAATTTGAAGATGACTTTATTATTATTAGAGTAGCAAATAACCTGACAGTTAATGTAACGGAAAGTGATAACCGTTGCCTAAAGATGTAAACAGTGCAATGGACGTCACAGAATATACTGTGACACCACGCGTCGGTATCTGCATTATGGTGTTATTCCTCTATTCTCTGTAATTTAATTTGTTCCACTTGTACATTATTACAATACCATTGTTAATAAATTGCAAGTTACACACATAACTAAAGTTAAAACTTGTCTTTGCTTAACTAAGTTATACAAGTGCGTATTTACTTGTATTAATTTATCATATTTCGTGTCTTGAGTTGAGGAGCACAAATTAGCAATCTCCGCCTGCATACTCAACCGTCATTGAGTTACTAAACTTAGCTGGCATTCAAATGATTTATTAATTAGTTGCGTACTTATGAACAATTTAATATTTAGGGTATCGATTTGTTAGATATATAATATATAAGTACCAATCTGGACTTAAAATTAGTCCCGGCATAAAGTAGGCCACTTCTTTCTTTCCTATAGGCGTCGTAAGAAATGACTAAGGGAACTTAATGGTCCAGAAATGGGAAACAGCATGCCTCTTAAAACATCTCTAAAGCCTACCTGCGATTGCCAATCCGCTTGCCAAGAGTGGCAACTACTGGCAAAAACCCCCAAGGGGAGGCTTATGTTCAGCAGTGGATAGTTAAGGGCCGGTACGATGATTATATGAAATAAATATAATCTATACTTATAATAAATCTGTAGAGAGGTCAATTCTGTACATGAAATATATTTCCAAAATAACTATCAGGGGGTGATTAGTGATCGATACTGATGCCAAAAATGCTATTAGTAAAATTTTTGTCTCTCTGTCTGTATGTTCGTTATAGAAACAAAAACTACTCGACGGATTTTAACGAAACTTAGTACAATTATTCTTCATACTCCTGGGCAGGTTATAGTGTACTTTTCATCACGCTACGATTAATAGGAGCAGAGCAGTGAAGGGAAATGTTAGGAAAACGGGAGAAGTTACTCCATTATTAAGTTTCCGTCGCGTGTGCAGCCTTAATGGTCACTTTTTAAACTGTAAAAATGTCCATCCGTGCGACGTCGGGACGGGCCGTTAGCTAATTAAATATTTTCATGTTTTTTGATACCATTTAGCTTTATAGATAGTTGAGTTTTCTCATTATTTTATGAAGTATTTGTATAATAACACTGCTGCGATGATCAGCCGGCGCGATACCAACTTTTTAATTGTCTTCGCAGCTCTAATGGAAACTTGATGAAAGCGGCCACACCGGACGCCTGCTGTCTACCCTTTATTATAGTATGAATTGAATTTATAGCTCAGTAAGTTTTTTATATTTTATTTGCGGCTTCAAAAGACGACCCACCTTATGGAAAGTGATAACCGTTGCTTGTAGTGTAATGTATTAAATACATTTAGTAATACGTGGTATAAAAATAGATTAAAAATGATTTTAGAATAAACAAATGTAGCCTTTTTAAATGATAGGACAAGTAGCAGAATCGAAATTTCGAAGATTAAAGAAAATAAAAATATTTTATGTTATTGTATTAAATTCTTTTTTTGCAACATTTGGGCCAACAATATCTAAAACTATTCCAAATTTAAATTTCAAGGCATTGCTAAATGTTAAGAAATAACCATGTGAAAGTCGGACGGACGCATAGTCCCGTCTTTGTACCGTCTTGGCACAGAACTTTAAAAAAGTATAAAATTGCACTGCTATAAAATCAAGCGGTTATTAGATTAATACGCCAAGTTTTTTTTTAATAAATCTTCAAATATGATTAAGTAATGTAATAAATTTATAGAAATACTAGCTTTTACATGCGACTTCGTACGCGTGACCGGGATATTATGTATACTGACCGGGATAAAAAATATATCCTTTTCTATTCCATATAGTTATTTTTAATGGGTAATAATGGCATGGTAACCCCGCCTGCGCTATCGGTATATGCTGGCGGGGCACCAGTGAGAAATGATAGATGAGGATGAAAGCAGGTCAGTTAGCCCATCCTAACGAATTCAACTAGAATTAAACACGATGGTTTCCAGGGGTAATAACGTGGAGGTCGACCTGATAGGGTATATTGCTAATAATGGGGCTGTTTGACCCCATTACTAACAATCTCTTTCCCCTCCTTTATACATAGTATGTGCATAACAAATTTCATTATAATTGGCTAAACCGTTAAGGCGTATAAGGTAACAAATAAAGGCATTTTCACATTAATAATATTAGTAAGGATTATACTAACCCATAGTATCCTGTCGCATGCCGACAGCGCTCATATTGGCGCTGTGTCCCATAGAAAAACCCTGCGGCATGGGGTACGAGCCGCCGCCCATCTGTGACAGCGAGAATATGTCCTTCTGCAGCTCCTCGTAGCTTCCGTGGTGCTGGAAACACGAGATATTGTTAAATTGTGTACAAGTTACTACTAGTAACCCAATACTAGTATATAGTAATATTTTTTGTAATATGATTGAAAATATGTTTTTTTTTATATAGTTTTATCTTTTATATATTTATATAACATTTTAAGTATTTTCTTTATTTTATGTGTTTGTTTTCCATGAATTACTCAAGCTGTGCACATAATGTAAATGGATTATAACCTAGCCGAATCACAAATGTAACTATTATTTAAGTTTTTTTATCTGTTTTATGTGCCAATAAAATATAAAAAAAATAGCATTATATTATTTGTGGTATAAATAACGATATTAATTAAGATTTTTATTGTGTGCTTTTTTATTTTAAATTAGCCTTTACTCGCGACCTTATTTACGTGACCTGGACAAAAAAATAGCCTATGTCCCTCTTTGTTTTATTTAATACGTGTATTTGATATACATTTCATAGTAATCGTTTAAGAGAGATTTTTTATTCTGTTTGACTATATATAATAGTACTCTGCTATCGAACTTAAACGCTAATCATAGAATACGTTATATAGGAAAACCTTCAATTGTTTTTGAAAATTGGCAGTTTTTTACGAAGGTCCCCCTTAAGTAAAAATAATAAATGCTCTTAAGTCTAAGTCCCTCGTATTGGAGACCAGTAGACAGCAGAGGTCGCCAGTTCGGAGGCAGACCACATATTCATTTGTTGCAGTATCCGGCCGTTCATTTACCTTCCTAATGCTCCTCAAATATTGCGTCTAAATTGCGCCCACCATGTACCCTGTTGTATTGGCATTCCGTTCCCCGTATCCAATAGTGAGGACAGGATGCCTTAAATACTGTATAGCAAACCATAAAAAAATTCTCTTAAGTTGTTAAAATACAAACAATTTTAAATGACTTTATAGTAATTGAATGAGAGTATTTTCTTATACCACTATATATTAATATTGTTATAGTAAGTAGTTTAATAAATTATATGTATTTAATATTTTTGTGCATTACAGGTTTTTGTATTTTAAGCACGAAAAATTATTAATTCACTCTTGCGCCACCTGCCCACATCTATCTGTTCTCCTTTAACCAAAGGTTGTCTGTAAGAGATTGCCTTAGCGATAAGACCGCCTTTTGTACCTTTATGTGTATATTTCAATCTGTATTTATGTTACTCTATTTCACTTGAATTATTCACTTGTCATTGTATATTTTTATTTATGGTGCAATAAAGAGTTAAATAAATAAATAAATAACACTGAGGTAGCAAACAAGCATACGATCCACCTAATGGTAAGCGGTTACTGTAGTCTATAAACGCCTGCAATGCCAGAAGCATTGTGCGCGTACGGAGCAATGACCTCAATTATTATTATTAATCAAAGGACATTATAGAAGTATTTAAAAAATACTGAAAAAGCTTTGAAGCCTTTAAAGACATGATCAGCGTCAAAAATGAAACTTACTAAAAGATCCTAGTGTTCTTTATAGAAGGTTTTTTTTATTATTAGTACTTAATGATATGACAGAATCGTTTAAAAGGATATTAATTACATACTTGGCTATTAATTACCACAGGCATGAATTATTATGGAACGTTTAGCTTATTGTGCTAAAGATCACTGTTATATAATAACTAACTTTACCAGAGGGAAGATTATGTACAAAAGTCGTTTGCTGCTCAAGCAAAGTCGTTTGCTATTATAACTAACTGCAATTACTAGGCGATCTATGATAGACGTCACTGGATATGTTGTATAATTAACAGGATTGATAATACAGATGTGAAAGTTAGTAATGATGGATGGTTTATAATAACCAGAGGGAGACTTTGTACAAAAGTCTCCCTCTGGTGGTGCTTTGGCACCTCTGTCCCATTCGTGTTTCAACCGTGAAGCAGTTGTGTTTGCATGGCTTTATTTTGGTTGAAAGGGTGGGATATGGCAGTGAATTTACAAGGTATAGAGGAATAACACTTAAGTCCTCAGGAATAGCAACGCGTGAGGGGTATCATGGGCGAAACAGTATACTCTGTTATGTCTATGGCACTGTTCAAGTTTATAGGCGACGGTTACCACTTTCCATCAGGTGGGCCGTCAGCTAGTTTGCTATTCTATGTTGCAAAAAAAAAAAAAAAACTGTACCCGCGACTTTTTCCGCGTGATTGAGACATGTTCACTGTTTGGGATAAATTATTGTCATTATATTTAATTACTATTCAATGTCAGTATTATAATTTAATATAAATTATCGTCATATATAATATAAAATAAAAATAAATTTGGTTAAATTATTTAAATTATTAAAAAAGCTCAAATAAAATAAGACCTATTAACATTTAAAACAACCTCTCGTCCAGTCCTAATAGGATGTCTATCTTTTACGCTCTAATTACAAAGTCTAAAAGGTACATATGTATTAATTTGTTCTATATTTATCTATGTAGTATGAATCCAAATGACAGTATTTATTTTACACTTTATTGCACCAAGTAAAAAAATAAATAACAAATACAGTAAATATTAATGAGAAGTGATATAAAAGGCGGCCTTATCGCTATGCAATCTCTTCCAGACAACCTTTAGGTAGATGACATCGAGAAAAAGACAAAGGGTAGGTGGCGCACTATTATATAGAAATTATCGTATACAAAAATATATAATTATGTAATAAATAAATAAAAAGTAGTACATGGGTTACTTTTAGGATGGAGAAGGCTCCATCCCATATACAATAGTATCTGTATATCTAACTCCATACTTATTGGTAAAGCCGTTAAAACGCTATAAGGTAACATACGAACTAATTGAATTTCTTATTTCCAATATTAGTAAGAATTTGTAAGAATTTTATGGTAATTAGTGTGTTTTAAGTGTGTTTCATTGTAGATAGAAAGAGACAGAGATATCCGGTTTAGATTAACCCTTAAAAGCCTGATTTTTTAAATCAAATTAAAAAATATATAAGTGTGCCCTTTACTGTGTTTACTAATGGGGAAAATAAAACGATATTTTTATATATTTATTAAAAAAATAAATTGGTAAGATATAAACAGTTAAATATAGCCTAGCTCTTTATAGCCCTAGCGATAAGACCGCCTTTTGTACCTTTATGTGTATATTTCAATCTGTATTTATGTTACTGTATTTCATTTAAATTATTCACTTGTCATTGTATATTTTTATTTATGGTGCAATAAAGAGTTAAATAAATAAATAAATTAAAATAAAATTGATTGTAGGCGCCCAATGCGATTTATAACCCTGGTATCAAATTTGAAACTTCACGTATTTAAGGGCTAATATGGATCAGTTCAAAAAGTTTTCTCACTTTACAATAATTAGATGCATTAAAATGCCGCCGTTTTATAACGATTAACACTTTAGTTAATGGCACGGTGGTGGCTCGCTAAATTATCTGGGATACGTTAGGTTACAGAGCGCGACGGCCGCTTTAATAGCATGTTGATTATGATCAGGTTAAATAATTATGGTTGTGTATGGAAAAATTGGTCAACAATATGTTCTATTATTATTAAAATATTTCATAAGCCGTTAAATGTCCACTGCTAAACATAGGCTTACCCTATAAGAGAGGGTTTTGCCAGTAGTTGCCATACTTGGCAGGTGGGTTAACAACCGCAGTTAGGCTATTGGTGATGTTTTAAGAGGGACGCTGCTGCCTATTTCTCAACTATAAAAGCCCTTAATCGCCTCTTACGACACCTACGGGAAAGGAAGGGCTGGTCTATTCTATGGCGGGACCTATACGCCGAACTAAATAAATATATAAAATATAAATATGCAACTTAGAATGACAAACAAGCTGACAGTCCACCTGATAGTAAGTGGTAACCGTCGCCTATAGATATGAGCAGTACCATGGACATAATAGAGTATACTTTCGCCCAAGATACCCCCATGCGTTGCCATTCCTGAGGACGCAGGTGTTATTCCTCTGTACCCTGTAAATTTACTGCCATATCCCACCCTTCAAACCAAGAGGGGAAGGGATTTAAGTAATAGAGACTAAGGGCCCCATTCCTAGCAAACACAACTGCTTCATGGTAGAAATATGAATGGGACAGAGGTGTTTAAGCAAATGACTTTTGCAGTTTTCCTCTGGTAAATGCTCAGATTCAAACAGAAAAAATACGTACTTATTATATATTTATGCAATATAATACCAGAACATATTATAAATATTCCAATAAAAAATTACAGACTATGCAGTTGAAAAATTAAAATATTGTTAAAGTTAAAATATAAAAGACGATGACTGGCTATCATTATTGTTATTATTATTGCTCGAAAGGTAAACATGAACTTTTTTGAAAATGAATTTATTTGGAGGCTCTCGGATGGATACCTTCAGGCAGTGCATTTCAAAGTCGTGAAGATAAACATAAAGTCAAACTTAATAATTATTAATACAATTTGCATTATTAAACAAACAATTTAGGATTATTTTAGTGAGATGAGAAATCGTGTCAATACGTAATGAGGTCTGTTGATGGATACCGCGCAGAGACAGCCGTGAATTGTGGTCGTTACCGACATGCGTTTATGTTGCAAATGATTCTGATTGTGCATCGTAGGTAGTCAACGAATTTATACTATAACATACTGCAATTACTAGGCGATCTATGATAGACGTCATTGGATATGTTGTATAATTAATAGGATTAATAATACAGATGTGAAAGTTAGTAATGATGGATGGTTTATAATAACCAGAGGGAAACTTTGTACAAAAGTCGATTGCTTGGGTACCTTTGTCCCATTCGTGTTTCAACCGTGGCTGTGGTGTGGCATGGCTGTGTTTCGGTTTGAATGATGGAATATGGCGTGAATTTACAGGGTACAGAGGAATAATACCTAAATCCTCAGGAATGGCAACGCATGGGTATCATGGGCGAAACAGTATACTCTGTTATGTCAATGGTACTGCTCATGTTTATAGGTGACGGTCACCACTTTCCATCAGGTGGGCCGTCAGCTTGTTTGCCATTCTAAGTTGTATAAAAAAAAACCTTAAAGATTTTTCATGTCAAGATGGTAATTAAAATTGGAAATGTAGGAAAAAATATAATTTTATTTGAAATTATATTAAAATTTACATTACTTTTACTGGGTTCTTGCATAAGAAATAATTAAAACGATAGAACTAAAACTTTGAACCTTTGTGAAAACTTTGAGCCTATGAAAATAAAATAAATTTTGTTATAACCCATGTATAATTTTTAATATACTTTTTTGTAATTGTAATTATTATACATAGGAACTTACTGTGAATGTTAATTACAAATACAAAAAAAAAAAGAATTTGCCAAATATGTGCAGTTGTTTTAAAATTATACGTATTGTGGGAAGTATTGATATGACGAGATTGGTAATGATGACTTATTATTACAATTGACAATTAATATGGGATAAATATGAACTTTTATACTAAATAACAAACAAAGAAAATATCTATATAAGAAAGTTGGGGTGACACATTAACCCGTTACTAATTATGTTTACATTTGCATAAATCGATATTACCTGGGGATATCTGTTGATGGTGTTGGGGTGTGGGTAAGGCTGGTAGCCCCTGTAGCCCTGGATGTTGCGCATCATGCCGTTGCAGCCGGGCAGCACCGCTGGCGCTAGCGCTTTTTGCAACTGCTTTTCTTGCTTACGATACTTTGCGCGCCGGTTTTGAAACCAGACCTGGTAGAAAATAAAATTAAGTTTTTATTTTATTTATTTATTATAATACATTCATGTACATAATATAGAGTTGTTACAATGTTCTTATGAAGAGTAAATACAAGAGTCCTGTTTAAGTATAATTGCAGCAAAAACAGAAAAAATAACGACTGGTTTCTTCTCAGTAGACAACAACATTACGAACTTAGCAGTAGAATACAAAAAAATGGCGACTTAATAGGGCTTGTAAACGAGTCTATTCGAAGAAAGATAATTTCAATTTTATTCTAATAATCGTTCCTATAATGTGTCAAGTTGCAAAAACTTTAACCTTTAACCGTGTAAGTTCAAAATGTATATTTGTTTTTCACTTCCTCACTGCTCATTATTATATATGTATTGCTAGATCTTTATTTAGAGATAAAAATTAATTTGTTGGGGTTTAAAAGCGACTTGAAAAAAAAGTAGGTATAATACGATATCTACGACACTTGTAAACTAATATTAACAATTGTTTTAAAATATATTTTTAATCTTCTTGTAGATACAAGATCTCGCTTTCTAAGTTTAAATACATATTCGTGGATGCGTGAAAGATTAACAATACTATATTTTCTTTCACGCAAAAACTATAGAACGGATTTTAATGAAATTTGGTATACGGGTAAGTTATATATTAACTTGGCACATAAGAAATTAAAACTGATTCACAGGGGTAAAACCACGAGATACAGTTAGTTTTAAATATAATAAGTTAATACTCGAATTAACTTTTTATATTTAAATCATTTAGACATTGTTAATTTCTTATATATTATTATCTATGCTTTTATTAATTATAAATATTTTGCATGCCAACCTCTGGCGTAACACGCTTGTACTTCAATGACTATACCAATGTAATTACCATGTTTGTTCACAAATAAATATTATTATTATAATTTGGTCACGGTTAAAAACACAGTTAGTCATGATTTAATTAAATAAAAGTAGATTAAGAAGGTAATTATAATTTGTATAAAAATAGTACGGATCCTGGCAACTTGAATAAAGAATGTATTATTATTAAGAAAATTGTAATAACAAATCTAATTGCAAAATATAATTACAAATGCAAAAGCTTTTATAGAATAGAATAGAAAAGAATAGAAATAACTTTTATTCAAATAGTTTTGTTTACAAGCGCTTTTAAATTGTCAATCTTTGACAATTTTCAATTACTAATTAATTATTGCAATTTAATTATTTGTATTTAAGAGATACCTTACTTGAATCTTGATACCTTTTCTGATATGTTAATTTTTAACCAATGAAGTCACGGGTGAATGTCAGTATCAGATTATAATGGTACCCTAATTATGTTCGCAGTATCTACATCTTTATACGTGAAACAACAAAACAACGACTAAAACACACGAGCTTCTAATCTGTGTGTTGTCAACGCGGATGGGACGGGATGGGATGAGAGCGTGCGTCGTTTGATATGGTGATTAGAGCTGATTAGAGGGAGAGGGTGGGAGGCGCCCAACAGGGAGGGGTGGCGAGCGGCGCGCCCCCGCACGCACTCTCCATATAAATAAACCGATACACCCTATACCTAACAACCCTATGACAATTTATATATGTACTTACGTATCGTTTAGTACATTTATGTTGGAAGGGGAACATAAATGGGATATTAGTTTTTTCGCGTAGCAACCGACATCCGTCCGTGGCGCGTTGTAATAGAAAACAGTCATTTCCTAGTTGGTGAACGATTGGTTTTTTTTTGTAATGTTAATATAATTTATTGTATTATTTTTGCACCGTACACGTTATGCTTTATATACAAAACCTATAGACACTTTGTCCTTTCGGATTCTCAAATATGAATGAAAAAAATCCCTTTAGGGGTAAGTCTGTCTGTGTACATTTTTGCTGTAACCTAATATCCAAGATATATATATATATCTTGGAAAGGGTTTATTGGTAATGCAGACTGTCTGTCCCATTTCTAACAATATACCCTATCAGGTCGACTTCCCCGTGGTTCCCTCTGGAAACCATCGTGCTGAATTCCAGGTGTATTCATCAGGATGGGCTATCACTGACTTGTATTTTCATTCGCACCTATCATCTCTCACTAGTGCCCCGCCAGCGTTTACTATTAGCGCAGGCATTACCATTCCATTATCATCCATTAAAAAAAAAATCTCTACTATAAGTGAATATACAAAAGCATATAAATAAATAAATAATTTTCAATGTAAGATATTGTGAATGGAGCAAATAAAATATTACTAGAATTTTATGAAAATGGGATTATCGATTGACTTCAAATGGAAGTTATTTTGTATTATATGATTTTTTTTTAATTGAATAAATACTTAAGAATGAAGAAGAAAGAATTTTAGAAGAATTGATAGTGTAAAAAATAAGATTTAAAAATAATAATATGAATTATAAACTGTGTATACCTACGTAAAGTTGCTGTTGTGTTTCTGTTTGAAGGGTGGGCATTCATATAACAATGAAATTACAGGGTACAGACACCTTAGTTCTCAGGAATGGCAACGCATGATGGGTATCATGTGTGACACACTATATTCTGTTATGTCCGCGGTACTGCTCATGTCTATAGGCGACGGTTACCACTTTCCATCAGGTGGGCCGTCAGCTTGTTTGCCACACATATTTACTGTTCATGTCTATAGGCGACGGTTACCTCTTTTCATTAGGTGGGTCGTCATCTCCTTTGTCATTACAAAAAAGTAGCTTAATGTGATTATAGGATAAAAAGTAGCCATCCAAATGTCATAGGGATTGGTTAAGCCATCGAGGCTTTAAGAGGCAACAAATATGAATATGAATGTGCACATATAATTATTTTAAAAGTAAATGCTGTGCATAATATTATATAAATAGGCATGTGTATTAATATTGTTTTGTATTTAATGTTTGTTATATATGTTATAATGCAATATGTTGTTGGTGTTCCTTTAAATAAATAAATAAAACTAAAATATAATATTACATTAAATAAGAAGCGAAACAGATAATGAATATGTATTCCGAGACGTTTATTACACTCGTGAGAGCAAGAATTTTAAGAGACCTATAACTTAATTCGGTAAAGATCCGTCTCCTAAATAAAACATTATGTTGGCTCACAACAAAAGCGATAGATAGATACCTATTTTCCTGAGAGCGCGTCGAGTTATCCGAAGAAAACGGTCGCCTTTAAACTGAAAAAGCACGGGGATCCAACAAAACATTTTCTTATTTCCAATTGTAGAATTCATTTGAGGGCAGAGACAATGTCGAGGGGCGCGCGGGGAGGATGAACGGCTAACTTCGTTACGGATCCATTTGATGGGATTGCAATGCCTCAGGGGCCACCCTCCCCCACCGCCCTCCCATGCCCCTCCCACGCCAGCCGACTCTCGTATTTTTATATCGAAATTTCCTCTAGAAGGAGGGAGCTCGACGTTGCTGTCGTCTTTAACGTTTACATTCTTATGTAGCGTCGCCTAAACGTTAATAGCCTCCTACGGCGCGCGTGCACGAACACACCATACTCGCACTTACCTTGTACACTTAGCTATACATATTATTTAGGGTTGCCATCTGTGAAATTAACAAATCAGCCCATCCACCACAAAAATATGCCCGAAATTTCAGAGTCGGATGAAATACGGACTCGATGCTAAAATCACGAAAGAAATGCTGTCAGAATGTTTCAATTTTGGTGATTTGGATATACCAGGTAGTAGTATGGTTTATGATGAACGATATCTTATTATTCGTCCACTGATTGAATTTTGAAATGAACGTGTTTCGGAGGAAATTTTGGTTTAAACACGCGAAATTACATTTCATGGCGCAGTAGATCGCCCAGAATAAGAAGCATAAAATCTCTGAGGTTTGAGCTTAAAACCTAAACGTTTGCTGTTGAAATTAATATACTTCATCGATGCAATAACATTTGTTTAAGATAATATAAAACTAATTTGAAATTTTTGATAAAGCCACTGTATATGAAATCCCGCTTGGACGCTCCGACGCCCTTCAAATGAGGGCAAGTCCGGGAAAATACAGACGAATGGCAACCCTATACATATCCACACATGTTCGATGATTTATATAGCTATATATGTACCTATATGTATAATAATACGGTCGCCTACACGCATTTCACAAGCTTTTAACCGTAGCAGGTATGTTGTGCTCTTTTGTAACCTCGTTTCGCGAAACCTTTCATTTTCTTAACAGAACTTTGTCACTCATTGCTTTCGAAAGAATATGTAATTGTGTACTTTGGTGTACTTGATGGGCCAACGGCAAACAAAACGGTGAATAAAATATCACGCGTAATATGAAGGTAATAATGTCGATTTAAAGAGAGTGTTGATCTTAATAACTGCTTGTGGAATACAAAAGGTTTCTTCTTATTTTTGTGTTTCTGTTAAATTAGAAAAAAAAAACATACTTTATTTATTTATTTATTCTTAAAACACAAAATATATTGTATAGGATTATTATTATTATTATTGGGAGACGAAGAAAAATCTGTGACACTGCGTTTTTTCTATAATCTTTTATGCTCACCCTTTTTATACAAGTTCGCTGCTAATTCCTATTAGTGATAGGGATTTCAAGATGTTCTTTGTAGCGATGTGTTTTGTTTCCTTAGTATATAAAGTGTATTTTCCAAAGGAGATATATCGTAAATGTATGAGTGTGCTACAGCCCCACAAATAAGTGTTGCGGCGTTTCTTCCTCATTGTGCAAAATCTTACATTTTTTGGGCATAAGCCTAGTTGGACCATGTGCTTGTTAAGTTAGCAGTATCCAGAGAGAGCCCTTGTTAATACACACATGTTATTTTTTCTCAAAAGAGTTATATTTTTTAGAGTAATTATATGGTAACTTCTTAATGCTTTCTAGTGATTTAATTCTGTTAATAAGAGCCAGATATTATTTGCTATTTTTAAGCTTATGAGTTTGAGATGTCTGAACTTTAGATTTTGAGGCATGCCACAATAAGGTTCTAGACCTAGATGGGCATTCTTTGTCCCATTCGATTTGACCCACAGAAAATTTGGTATTCTATTGAAGACAAGATACCTTCATCATCATTTATTTATTTTATTTATTTTTTTATACTTTTGCACACATTGAACAATGTCTACATGGCGGACTTAATGCCTGATGGTATTCTCTACCAGTCAACCGCCACGCCAAACAGAGAGAGCAAATGGCGGTGTACAGATTTAAAAAAAAATAGTGAATGAAATAAATATTTTAAGAGATAACAATTTATGATAAATAAATATACAAACATATAGAATAATATACTTACAAAAAAAATTACACACAAATCACATAAAGTACATATATAAATAACTATACATAGTATATACTAAATCATCTAGCGATACAATAAACATGATCTCGCATTCTGAATCGGCTTTAAAATGAGATATTCTTAATTAGATTGTATTTTTTTTACAAATTTCTTTGCATAATCGAAGTCCCGCTTTTGATTCTCGGTAGATATAGTTAATTTAATATACAATTTTATTATATTATTCAAACCTTTGGTATTGTACACGGAAATTCCTTGTGAGATTTTTTTTCTGGATAATGTGTCAGTTTAATTAACGCTAATTATTAATGCTGTACCAATAGTTACAACATGGCTTATTAGAATTTTTGTGTCTTTGAATAATACTGGCTTATACATTAATTTATATACTCAGTTATAAAATAATATTGTAACTGAACACGTACTTACACGAGGTATAAAATTTTCAATGAATAAATTATAACTTGAAATACCGTAACGAGTTGCTAATTGGTAGGAATACGTGTAAAATGTATACCACTCGAGTATTTTATTAACAAGAATACTAAAAGTCAGCTATGGAATAAAATATGTACATATAACGCCAAATTAGGCGCACCGGGGACAAATCAATATCGAGGGTCCCGAGGGATTGAGCAATTTTAAAACTGAGATAAAGATCTGTCGCGAGTAACTGTAAGCATTTCGTATTCATACGGCCGAAGAGGACAGATGGCGCTTTAATTCAATCCGCCTCCGGCCTACGCACCAAATTGTATTATCGAAGTATTCGCGCATCATTGATATTTCGACAATTCCGTACTGGAACGAGTGCGCTATATTGTACATTGTACTGACTAAACAGTTTAGGTTTTTTTTTTTGATCACGATTCGCAAGCGTTCCGGGTGGTCCTTTTCACCCCAAATACCTCTACGTAGAGGCAGTTTTAGTTTTTATTTTTTTGCAATACGATTTTTAATAAAATGTAATGATTACAGAGTGGAGTTCTTCAAATAAGAGGTAAAGAGGTTTCCTTAGGGTTGGCCATACGTGCGTTGCCATTGGTATTGTAGGCGTTTATAGGCTACAGTAATCGCTTACCATCAAGTGGACCGTATGCTTGTTTGCCACCTCAGTGGTATAAAAAAAGTAATTAGGGTATTTTTCTTTTAATTAATAAGTAGTGCCTTTTTAATTTCTTATTATATAAATGAATTACATATTCGACTTTTTTGTCTCTCTCTGGGAGATGAGAAGATGGTTACGAATGAGTAGCTATCTAATTTAATAAACATGTTTATACCAATATATTTTTTCTTTTTATAGAATTAATATAATAAATTAACAAGATTATGGAACGCCTTTTACAAAGCGACAATTATCGTTTATTCGCTTATAAACAAAATAATGATGACGACCTATTGACGACAGATCTGTCTCTATTAATGTGTAAATAGATATCGCGTTATTGACTTTAAACAAATTCCATATTTATGATAACTGCTTGAAGTATTTTTGTGATATTTTCACCGTAGTTTCCCATCGGATTGGTTTAAAAACGTAAGCACCTCGTGTATTTTTATAGTTACTAATTACAAAATCATGTTAAAATTGTTAACTGTAAAAACTAAGAAGATTTGTACTATTCACATTATAATAGATTTAAACTTACTTCAATACTTCAATAAAAATGTTTTATTCTAATATATAACTAAATGTGAAGAACATTTGTTCCATTGTACCATTATTCCTAATTGATAAATGGCGACAAATTATAATTCCCACATTTACATAAAAAAAAAGTATAAAAAAGGGTATTGAAGAATAATATCCGATATCGATGAAAATACAAAAAAGGGGGAAAATCAATAAAGCATGAAAATAAATATTTAATATATTTATTCTGACCTTTGAAAGATATTAATATGTTTTAAAAGGTACAAAAATACTAAAACCTATTATAGCATTTATAATTTAAGATTTGAAAGAAACGACAACTTAAATAAATTTCAAACTAACTGTAACCGATATGGGAGAAAATACCGTCGACTATAAAAAAATAGGTTTATTAAAATTGGTTTAAAATTGCAGTAGATATTGTGTAACAATAGGGAAAAATTTCTTTTAAAAATACATATCTAAACTAATACTTGTATTATAAAAACATGTGAATTTTTGTTTGTAATTGATAAATTAATAAAATACGTAAATGATTTTAAAAATTCTTTTAATTATAGAACCAACCTTATGAACTGTATTTAAAAAAAAAAGTGAAGCAAGGCTATGTTGCTGGAAAGTAATAAACCTACTACATTTGCGAAAATGTATGTAAATTCACATCGGTATTAGACGAAATAAAAGGTACAAATAGCCACTGACCTGTATCCTAGCCTCGTTCAGTTTGGTCGTCCGCGCCAACTCTTCTCTGCAGTAAATGTCAGGGTAATGTGATTTTGCGAATGCTGCTTCTAATTCTGCTAATTGTTCCTGTGGAAACGGATCACTATGAGATGGCACTAAGGTTTTCGGAAATATTACTATGTCCGAAAACATTAATAAATAAAATCAAAATGATCATATTATGTGATCATTTTAGTGACGAATGAAAACTCTTTATACGACTCGTTATCAGTCTAAGCGCTTTGTTTGGTGGGCAAATAAAATTGTTGACAGAAATGTTTGTTTTAATGTGTAGAGACATATTTTATTTATCGTAATATAGTGTCTTTTACAGAGTTACTTTTATTTAATATTGGCAAAGGGCTAGTTTTGCCTATTATGCCACTAACAAACAGGTAACGAGATGGGATATTGAAAAGGTAAAGGTTTTTTGGTATTAATGCTAGTTTAGTAGGTAGTTTGATAAATTCAATAGAGCATTGTATCATGTTTACGCTGCTTTAGTGATATTAAAAATAATTATCAAATATTAATAATAATAGTATATGACATATATATACCGGCAAATGACTTGAATAAAATTTTTGGGTTACACGAACTGTGCACTAAAAATGTCTCATATATCTGTCTCATAAGCCTTATTGTCTATGGTTTTGTTAAAGTTGCTTGCATTAAATATATATATATATATATGTCACATTGCTAGCAATATACTCAGTTAGGTCGACCTCCACGTGGCCCCCCTGGAAACTATTGTGCTGAATTCCATGTGCATTCATCACGATAAGCTAACTGACTTGCCTTTTCATTCTCATCTATCATCCCTCACTGGTGCCCCGCCAGCGTATACCGTTAGCGTATACGGGATACCATTCCATTACCATCCATTAAAAAAGGGGCTTTAGTCTTTTTTACTTCTTTACTTTCTATTCTTCCCTCTCGAATTCAATACTAATGTACATTTTTATTAAGGTTACATTAAGGATTCCGTACCTGTGTGAATGTGGTCCTATGGCGCCGTCGCGCCGGCGTGGGACACGAGGCAGTAGTGGGCGTGTGGCCGGCGTGCTGCGGGCCCAGCGCTGGTGATAATGCTGACGTGCCCCCCGATGACCCCGTGTTGTTCCCGCCGGGCTCAGGTTTTAATTTTTTGAAAGCACCTTCCGCTGCAATCGAAACATTGACTTAACAAATTTTACCGACAATGAAAGACAGTTGATATAGAATAAGATGTAAGGGTAAAGATTAAGAAATAACAAATCGAACAAGGCGCTGAAAACGATTTCACTCATATATGGTTGGCGATCCACCTATTCGTACTAAGCGCTTCGCTTCATTCTTTCTTAAATGAACAGCCAAGGAGTGGAATTCTTTACTGTTGTCTGTGTTCAAACTACTTTAATATAGAGTCTTTCAAGGCTAGAGTGGATTACTTTATCATTTAAGATTAGATTGTAGTTAAACAAGTTCAAAAATTAATATAAAAAGAAAAAATCAATACAAACATCTTATAGGGCTACGATCGAACGACCTTTCACATTCAACGATATTTGAACGGTTTGGTTTTACAAGAATCGAATTCAAGTCGTTCGCCACATCGAATCAAAGAACTGGCTGACTTCATATTTGTATAGTGGGCTTTACGTATAGATCTTTTTAAGTCAAATTCAATGTTCCTAATTATAGTTGCGTTGTTTGAACTAATGTTATTACGGCCTAAGACTCGAGTCTTATTCAAATTTGTATTTCTGTACTTATCAATTATTTTAGATGGGGAAAATGTTTGTTGTTACATTTTTGTCTGTTTTTAAATTAATGCAAACTTCAGGACTTCGATGAAATGACTTCTCAATTTTTGTGAGATTTTTGAGAATCGGGATATAATTTGTTCCAATCGAAATCAAATCAGATCAAATAAACAAAACGGCTGACTTCTTTTTTGCGTATAAAGCGATAGGCGTTGTGTAGGTATAGATCTGTCGCTTTAGTTTAAATTCAGCGTGTTTAATTGTGTTGTTTGTTATTGATTTGGGTCTTCTCAAAATTTATATGCCGTAATTGTTAATTCACTCAACTGAGAAATAAAAAAAAGTTTCCAATTGAATATTTTTTCCCATTTATAATACAATTAATAAATTAATACAAATTTCCGGACTTCAATCGAACCGTTTTGATTAAACGACTTCAATCGAACGCTTTCTCAATTTCCACGGTGTTTGAATGGTTTTTCTGAGGATTGAGCTACAATTCGTTCCAAAGAACCGGCCGACTTCTTATTTGCATAGCGGGCGTTGCGCATCGACCTCTCGCTGTAGGTCAAGTTCAGCGCGCCTAATTGTAATTGCGTTGCTTTAACTAATGCTGTTACGGCTAATGACTCGAGGTGAAGAGCCGCAATGTTTTGAGGATAATTCACTTCGCGTTTCGTACCTTACTTGCCGGGGCCCTTAATTTTATTTTTATAACTATACTGAAAGAAAGAAAAAAATCTTTTATTCAAGTGAACTTAAACATTTTTGAATAGTATATTTTTATGACACCACTGTCTATTCATTGGCAATTTTGGCTGAGAAGAACGGACAAGAAACTTAACTGTTGCTTTTTTCAAAAATATTGAATAAGTGTGAATAAAAATTACTAAGCAGTACCGCATTACAAAAATTAAGATATTAGCATACAATTAGGAAAAAGTAACAACATAAATCATTTACAGTGATCAGAGTACACCAGATTCCACAGGGAGCACCTGTTCACGAGGATCAAAGATAAGCTAGCTGTTACCATTGCCTTGATTCCATTGTTTATTTACTTATTTATTTACATTTTATTGTTGTGCAATAAAGTAAAAAAAAAATAATAATAATAATAAATACAGAAAATATAAATGAGAAGTGATATAAAAGGCGGTCTTAACCCCTACGATCTCTTCCAGACAACCTTTGGGTAGAGGACATTGAAAAAAGACAAAGGATAGGTGGCTTACTTTTTTAACAGGCTGCTGAGGAAAGGCGAGTCATGTTTTTCTGGTATGTGAGTACTCGTAAATACATTTGTATGTCCTGATATTTGGCGCCACGTGTTATTTAAACGATTATGAAGCCATGTATAAAAAAAAATAACAATGCAAAATAAAATATAAACAAAAATTAAATAGGTACATTTATAAATTGAAATGAATGGATTTTTATAAATATTTAATCTTAATTTATAAAGAAGAAAGACTTGATTCTTTTTACTTGTAACGGATAAGCTTATGAACAATACATAATTTATTTTAAAAATTCTTTCACATATAGAAAGTTATAATATGGGCTGTATATTATTAAAAAAAACCATGTTAAGTCAGGCGAGGACGCTGTTAAGATAATAAAATATATATTACTTACTCATATATGTATTTTTTTTATATATTTAACTCGAAGTTCCTATAGAAAGTTGACTCCGGAGGATTCCGGACATTTGACAAAATAATATTGTAAATGGTATCTTTGATAGACTTGTTTTTTTTATAATACAAGGGGCTAAGGAGTATACGACTCAGCTGCTCGAATGGATTTTCTATAGAGAAATAATGTTATTAGAGAGAAATGTCGACTGAAAAACGATGTAGTGACAAAGATCAAAAAGGGGATGTTGCATTGGTTTCATAATTTGGAGCCTATGGATGAAAGAAGAATTATGGAAGAGGTTTACCGAGCACGGATGAATGGAGATGTGGATAGGGGCCGCCATAGACGTGTGGGCGTATGTTGGCCAAATAGGCAACGTACCTACTGAAGAAGGGCCAAATTGAAAGTACCCGTAACCGGCTAACGTGTATGAATAAAATGTGGAGAAAGCGAAAGAGAGAAATTTTGCGTTCCATTATTTCTAGCTACCTCAATGGGAGACTGTGATGAATAAGTATGTATAAATTTGCTATTAAAAATACTTAGCTTTTGTAAAATCAAGACGCGTAATTTATAAGTACAAACTATGTTTCATATATTAAAGTACTCTGAGCGTTTATTTCTGAAAATGAGCTCTCCGAAGGTTGCAGTTGTCATGTAACATTTGTATATATGGTCACATCTTTTTTTAAGTATTAAGAGTATTTTTGAACGAGTATAAAACAATAGATTGAAGTGTATGTTTATTAGTTGTCTGGTACTAGTAAACTAGGTAAGAAAGGTTATTATATTTGTCTTAAACTCGAAAAGATTTTTACTAAATCACCTGCCACTTGACTAAACTATAGTTATTTAGTAGGTTTAGTAGAAAATAGACATAAGTGTGTTATTATTATAATAATACAAAACTGAATGCTGTTTCATTTTAGACAATCAGTGAATATTTGTCTATGATTATTTGCATAGTAAATGTAATTACATTTCCCTAACAATACGTATTTAAATGCGATTGTGTGAAATAAGTACGAAATATATAAATATTCACGATGAAAATAAAATTCGTCTTGAAGTTGTAGGCACAGTTACGATAAAAATAATAAGATGTTACAATAGCTATAATTTTAGTAAAGAATAAATGATGTATTGAAGGTAATAGATTGAACGAGAACAAAGAAAGGACGGTACTTAATGTTTTTTTTATATGTGTGTATGTTTAATCTATGTCTTGATATTTGGCGTAATATACAGTATAGACAGCTTGATGGGTAATAATTTTTATGGAATTTGTAATGGTAAACGTGTTGATGGTCCACCTGTGGGGTTACTCTTGAAATAAATTCCAATAGATCGATATCGGAATTGAGACGTTTCGCACTCTTGAATTGCAACAGTAGCGACATAACAAATCTATATTTTTTCTGATATTAATGTAATTTGTTAATACAAATTATTAGGAACCGATTCCAATTCTAACCTAATTTCTAACTGTTATTTTATGAGTGCAATACAAAATTGACACAGCGGATCTGCTGATGGAAAGTGACAATTGAAGATGATATGATATATTATACCTCTTTGCCTTACAATTGCCATATATTTATATACATATACCAGAGGGAGACTTTGTACAAAAGTCGTTTACTTGGGCACCTCTGTCCCATTCGTGTTTCTACCGTGAAGCAGTTGTGTTTGCATGGCTGTATTTCGGTTGAAAGGGTAGAATATGGCAGTGTATTTACAGGGTACAGAGGAATAACACCTGAGTCCTCAGGAATGGCAACGCATGGGGGGTATCATGGGCAAAACAGTATACTCTGTTATGTCAATGATACTGTTCATGTCTATAGGCGACGGATACTACTTTTCATCAGGTGGCCAGGTCAGCTTGTTTGATATTTTAAGTTGCATAAAAAAATGTTTTCAAACTGAAACACCATTACTTCACGATAGAAACACGTATAATGTATAAAGTTTAGATATTTCATACAATATACTCATTTTGGATGAAGTGTAGTTATTAAAAAATTAGTTGAATTGTGACTTCCTTTTTTAGAAATCCGTTTAAAGTAATATAAATCGTGTAACTACTTTAAAATTTCAAACTATATTTATTTATTATTTATTGTACACAGAAAAAATTACAACATATAATATATATATATATATATAAAATAAAGATGTACAACAGGCGAGCTTAACTCTGTAAGAGTTCTCTTCCAGTAAACCCTGAGTGGAAAGAAGCATTAATTATTACTATACATTGTCATATATTTACTAGAAAGACACGAAACGTTTGCAGCTTGTTAACCCGAAAAAATCGTATATTGGTTACGTAATTAGTTTACCCACGGTTTCTCTGAGCTTCAAATTATGAGGGGCAAATTTTAAAAGCACTGCCAAGGTATTCATGCATTCCCTTTGACGGCGTTCTAGCTACTTACTAATTAACGTGTAGCTAAGTGTTTGCGCCCGCGGTAAACGGCGCCTTTTAACGTTTAAAAGGCTGTATTTTTTTTTCAGCTTCTACGTTTTTAGGGGCTTTGATGGCGAATATATTGGTTTCGCTTTTTATCTGACGTTTTCCCGAGATGCAATTAAGCCATTAGGGATAGATGTTTGGTGAAAACCGCTCAAGGTTTTTGTAGTTTTCATTTGTAATTTAATTTTTTATGTTTTAAGTACATATTTTAAATACACTATTGGGATTTAACGCGACGAAGAATTGCAGGTAAATAGTATCTACATACTTGCTTTTTTATATATTATGGTTAACGTTTAAATACTTTTCAGATATTATTACTTATGTTCATTACAAAAAAGAAAACTATTTAAATGAATATCAAATGTCAAGTACAGCAAAAATACTAATTAAATCAGAAATATGTGTTTTAAAAAAAATGAGAAATAACTCGTAACTGTCTGTGTTATTATTGATGTATTTAAAATAATTTTAATAAAAATTAATAAAAAAAAAATCCCGCAAAATAAAAGTCTCGGCAGAGAATAGGCCATTTCTTCCATTCCCGTGGATATTATAAGAAGCGACTAAGAGAACTTAATGGTCGAGGAATGGGCAGTAGCGTCTCTCTTAAAACATCAGGTTGCCAATTCACTTGCTAAGCTTGGCAACTGCTGGCAAAACTTCCCAAAGGGGAGGCCTATGTTCAGCAGTGGACAGTTAAAGGCTGATATCACCATCATCATCAAATTAAAAATGTTTAGTGATTTGAATTTAACGCAAATGTCTTGTTTGTTTTTGTTTTATACAACTTAGAATGGCAAACAAGCTGACGGTCCACCTGATGGAAAGTGGTAACCGTCGCCTATACACATGAGCAGTACCATGGACATAACAGAGTATACTGTTTCGCCCATGATACCCCCCATGCGTTGCAATTCCTGAGGACTCAGGTGTTATTCCTCTGTACATACAATGGGACAGAGGTACCCAAGCAATCGACTTTTGTACAAAGTCTCCCTCTGGTGAGTTTTTTATTTCATTAGTAGATCGCCTGCTAACATAATAATTACATAATTAATATGTTAATTTGCTTCGAAGTTATGATTTATGCAAGAAATTTATAAAAGTACTTTTATGTTCCTATATAACATTTGTTGTGTGGTCCCAGCATAGAATAGGCCACCCCTTCCTTTCCCGTGGGTGTCGTAAGAGCCGACTTAGTGAGGGCGGGGAATGGACAGCAGCGTCCCTCTTAAAATATCTCAAAAGCCTGACTGCGGTTGTCAATCCGCGTGTCAAGCGTGGCAACTATTGGCAAAACTCCCCGAGGGGGAGGCTTAAGTTTAGCAGTGGACAGTTAAAAGATGATATGACGATATAACATTTGTCTCTGTCTGTCTATATATCTGTTCTGTTCCTGAATTTCACAGTTGTGTTCCTGAAGGTCCAACTTAAAATTTGGTACATATTTCATTTTCATTCGCTAACTAAAATTGGTACGTTTTATTGGATTCCCTATTTCTAAAATTTTTGCGTACTTAAATCCAGTGCGCGCAACAAGCTAGTTATTTTGATATTTAGATATTTTGTATTTGTATGGGTATAATCTGCGAAATACGCAGAAATATATTGCAGATAATTTATTTATTAATAGGAAAACCAGGGCTACACTAGAGCAAAAAGATACAGTTTAGGATCACAAAATAAGCCACTAATTTCACAAGTTGCAAATACACAAGGCGCTATACGGCAACAAAAATAGGAGTTAACAAAAAAAAAAAATATGAACAAACAAGAGGAACGAAAACAAAAAAAAATACGGTAGATATTTTTGTATTTATGAAATTCATGATACTATGCAGGTAAATAGTTTTCCTCCGCAAAAGCACTCGAGATGTTACGTAAACGCATTCGATTAATAATATTTGAATTTAGAAACTCAATATCATGTTTACAGGAGATTGCGTCTTCGTAAGAAGATTTTTGCTACGCAAAGGAATTCTTTTAAAAATCGATCGTAATTTTTTAATAAAGAAATAATTAGTAATTTATTTCTGTGTATATTTATTTACGCTTTATTGCGCCATTTATAAAAATAATGAATATATTTAAGTAAATGACTTAATTATTTAGCCTAGCTGAAATAGTTCTTTCCACAAAATAAAAAAAAAAAAGAAATTGAATAGGGCTGTCAACACAACCCAAACATGCACTACACCACGGAATGACAACGGACAAGTCAAAATTATTTATTTGCAACATAGTAGTGAACATTTGTTCGGGGGCGTAACAGAGATTCAATGTAACATGTCATTAGGGGGCTGTAATCCCCTAATTATGACGATTGACATAAAAGCGCCATCTGTGACCACGGCGAGGTGTCGGGTGACTACGTCGGGAAAGTGTCGCGAGTTATGGCGTTATAGTACGAGATCTAATGACAACAAATGTTTATATAACTGTACAATAGTAAAGGCGAGTGAAGCTTTTTTATGCATGATAATGAAATGGTCACGTCTGTGCTATCTCGTATATTTATGGCGAGATACCAGTGGGTGATGATAGGTAAAAATGAAGTTAGGTCAGTTTGCCCATTGTGATGAATTTATTAAGAATTAACCACGATGGTTTCTATGACCGCATGTGGATCAACCTAAGTATAGCCATATGGGGGAAAGGATTGTTATAAATCAGGTGGACCTCCACAGGGTTCCCCCTGAAAACTATCGTGACTATATTTGAATTCGTCGTGATGGGCTAACTGACCTGTCTTTTCATCCTCACCTATCACCTCTCACTGGTATCCCACCAGTGTACACCGATAGCGCAGGTGAGGTTACCATGCTATTTTCACCCATTAAAAAAGAAAAAAAACTATAGCCATATAGCAATGAGAGCGTTATTTTCCGTTACTAACACGCGTTTACTTTGGTGATAGCTTTTGGTTACCTCTGGTATTGCAGGCGTTCATTGGCTGCGGTAACCGCTTACCATCAGTTGGGCCGTATGCTTGTTTGCCACCTCAGTGGTATAAAAGAAAAGGTTAAGTGTAGTACGAGTAGATATTGGCCAAGTATAAAAACTCGAGTCTTGAATGTTCCGTATATTACATGTAATTTATCAGAATTAAAAATAGTATGGAATAAGGACATTACATGAAAGCTTTCTCTTCTTCAATCTTCTTACTTAAAAGTCTTCAGTCACTTCATCAACTACTTAACATAAAAAAGTGCTGTAACTTTGAGAAACATTTAAAAAACAATTGAGAAACACTAGAAGATATGTTAATGTAGCAATATTTTTATTGGAAATTTTTTAAATAAAAATCTAAACACTATAATTTTAATATCTTTTCTTGAGTCTTTATTCCGTTTTTATCTTTCAACAAAAAAAAAAAAAGCTCTAGTAGTGTAGGGTTGAACAATGCGCTGCGTGATTCATAAAACGTTTTCTAAGGAAAGTTGAAATATGAAAATAATATAGTTCTCTGCTCTATGGCTGTCAAATTGAAGTCTTTAGTTTGCTAGCGAAAAGTAACATAACTGTCAACAGAAATGTTATTAGATTAAATTAAATTTTGTCCTTTGAATTCCAACTGTCTAGGACAATTTACTAACCGCAAAATTAGAGAGTTCATTCACATTCTGTGTAAAACAATGCAGTAAGTACAAAGGAATAAAACATTTTATACACAACTAATCTATTTATAAGTGGGGGGAAGGGATCGTTAGTAATGCGGGCTACCAGTCCCATTGCTAGCAATATACCCTGTCAGGTCGACCTCCACGCGGTTCCCCCTGGAAACCATCGTGCTGAGTTCCATCATGATGGGCTGACTGACCTGCTTTTTTCATTATTCACCTATTATCCCTCACTGGTGCCCCGCCAGCGTATACCGTTAGCGCATGCGGAGTTATCACTCTATTCATCATCCATTAAAAAAAATCTATAAGTATTTATACTATATCATACCTAGGTACCATTGATATACATAAAAATTCAAGATTCACAATTCCATACAGATGCTGCTCTTGTTGAGAGCGTGGACTGTATTTGTAGAATTAAAACACTTATTATAGAAAATTGTTGCATTTGCACATATTTAGAATATATAGCAATCGACTAGTTTACAGTACAGACATCAATACAATGACTATTCTATATTACTACACTAGGTGACGCCATTAGTTCAAAATAAACATATGTTTTATAAAATTACATTTTGTTACTAGCACTTAAAACCATCATGAATTTTAACTGGAAAATAATAACAGTTATAAGAGAACAAGGTGTGAGATGAGTCAAATAATACTCTCAAATAAGCTCGTAGATAAAATATATATTTTTACTAAACTTACAAGAGTATTTTGGTGCGTTCGACGTTTGTAACGTTACTGGACGTTTAGAAACTTATGAAAAATTTAGTTCAATGCACACTATCTTTATTGCCGCATTTTATTCTCTGCATGTTATTATTTGCATGCCTTTAGATAAGGCGAAATGTGTAGCTCAGTTACCATTTAAGACCTTTGTACCACATTTCGAGCAAATAAATTATTATTATTATAATTTTTTATTATCTGATTGTGTATCTAAGGTTTTTAGTATATCAATGATATACACCCAGCTTGGATCACCTCTGGAGCGCTGACGGGGGTCTTGTCTCCCTCTGGCGGCGTGCATATGTCGCGGTGCTAATAGATTTGTGATCGGCGCAAATGCCACAAATCCACAGATTGGAATCTGTGAGCGTTTGATCTGTGGTTAATCGAGATTCATGAGCAGTTGGCAGAATAAAAAGGAAATTGCATATTTTGAACGTAAAGACACTCAGGATAAGCAATTGTCCTATTTTATTTTGTATTTTTTTTTTAGTTTGCGTGTATGAACTGAGTCTTAATAATAATAATAATTTCCAAATCATTCAAGAGAAAATCAGAGATGATTGAGGTAAGGTAAGATGAGTAAGGTGCCATTTTTTAACTCTTTACCTCTAACTTTTCATCTTCATAGCATGTTTTCTTCTATACATAATAAATTGGTCCAATTTGACTTTGTTATTGTTTTGTTATAAAAAATAACAACTTTTGATATCTAGAGTTTGATGATGAAGACTAAAAGCTATAAAAGCTTGTTTTAAAAAAATATTTTTAAACGTATTTGAAAAGTAAATATATTCCTTTTTAAAAGGCTGGCAAAACGCATGAGCGGCGGTAGTCACTTACCATCAGGTGAGCCGCATGTTTGTTATAATAAAAAGGATGTATTTTAAACAAAATCTTAAATTACCGTAACATGCAATGTAACCAAACTTCCAATTGAGATGTAACAATCGTTTTTTATCAACCCATTCAGTGACGGTAACTTTTTTTTGAGTGCCAGCTGATCCGATGCGTAATTACAATGGGCTTAGCGGATTCGAACCCCCGGTCAGGAGGGTGGGTGCGCATGCGACGCGACACTCTATTATGTCGAGTAGGCCCTTAACAACACATTTATTATGCGCATATTGGTTAGCTCTTTGGGGGATTTGATGGATTTTTATTTACATTGCACTGATAGAATTAAAAAAGAAGAAGTGCTGGAAATTGCGGTAGGTATTATATCTACAATTAGTGTAACTATTGCTAATGTGTTACTAACATGTTAAAGTTAATAATTTGTACACATCAACCGCTGGTTCATCCGTCATACTCGTGAACGGATGTTTCTAGTAGACTGGTCTGTTCAAGAATAGAAAGAAAGAAAGAAAAAACATTTATTGACAACAACAAAAAGTTAGATAAAGTATGAATTAAAAAAAAAACTTTACATTTGTTATTGCCAATGTGGCCACCACTCAGCATGTGCTGCAGCAATTTCATTGCTACAGCGCTGATATTCTGTGGTGCCCATGCGTGACATCACGAACGACGATAGCAAATACTATGATTGATTGTAGCTTTGTAGCTTTTTATGTTCTTTCTTTTTATCAATATGAAGAAGAATAGTCGTTTTCATTCATGCATTCATATATTTTTGTTGGAAATTTAACATTTATTTTAAAAAAAGCAAATCTGTTGCTTTTCCTTGCCCGTTCTTCTCAGCTAAAATTGTATTTCGGACTGGGTGGTAGGTTCATAAAAATTTACTACTCAAAAAAATATTTATTATTATTAATTAATAAAAATTTGTAGTTTTAATTTCTTTTATTAGTCCTTATAATAAATATTTCGAAGTAACATCAATTCGAAACTTAAATATTAGCGATAGATTTAAAGAAATACCGCCTCAAAATCTCTATGACTCCATTGTCATTAGTAGATAACTTTTTTTGACAAAAACCACTTTTTAAATTTAATTTAATTGGAAATATTTGACTACTTTTTATTATTCGGCTTTGAAATCTGTGGAGAGATAATGCTCAGCTCATATTTTATTCGTAATGAACCACTTGCATGCCATTACTAAATATAATACTATATTAGTACATGTTTTGTGCAAGTAGGTATTAGGCTTATACAACAATGACATAAGAAAGGTAGATAGGTAGACGTTACAAGTCATCTAAAATAAAACCTGGAGATGAAGATAAATTAGCATCTATATACCTATTATTTGTATATATAAGCGCAAATGACAAACACTAGCATACTTATTTATTATTACTTTCAATTACATAACGTTTTAATCATCCCATCCCTTTTAAATTACTTAATGAGATGGTGAAATGTATAAATGAAATATATAAATGCTTGTGTGCTATCGTTGGGACAAGAATATAAATTTTTAGTTATTTTCTGAACATATAAAATGTTTTAAAAATAAATGTTACGAACAGGGATTTTTTGTAAGCACGCAAAATGTCGATCGTCCGCGCAGGCTTCGGTCATAGAAAAAATATCGTCAATGTGACATAAACGATTATAAATGAAGATTTTTTTCTCTACCTTCAATTCAACATATCATTTCTCCATGTCTGAACAAAGGAGGTGAACGATTATTATGAATTAACTACACTTCCGCTCTATTCACACTTCGGTAAAGGGGTGTGCTAACCAGACAGGTGAGAACACACGCGACCGCCACGCGACACGTATTAATTCTAGCAATAATGTCCTTTAAAAAAAAAACTTTATTTTGTATGCAGCAAAGCTCAAAATATTCATTGTAGTAATATGTGTTGTACAAAAAATCTTTATTTTGTTCGCAATAAGGCTCAAATTATACGAACGTTGAGGGTAAACATGAAATATTGAGCATGATGACAGCTGCCGTCAAACACGGTACTTGACGGTACTTAACTGTTTCGTAAATCGTTTTGTACTTGAATTTATTTACAGTAATTAGTGATGTGAAAAACGAGAATATCTAAGTATTTATACGGTGTCTGAGTAAAATAAAATAAAATAATAATAAATACATCTGGAAATATTACAGAGGGCCATGTGAACCTTAACCGAGCTTGTAATACCCAACTAAACAATTGAGAGACATGTTCACTTTTAAATTTACGCGCTGCATGTTTTATGTTTAATAAGATATAGGAATTAATGCGATCATTTAGGTAAACTATTAAATGATGATCATCGTCATCATATCAGCAATTATCTGCCTCTCTCTTTCTCACAGACTGCCATAAGGAACGGTCCCAAAGCACTTGGATCCGCTGACACCCTGTAATGCATTTGAGGTCAGTGTTGTGTGCAGAGACCTTCAGTATAGTGACACAATGTGATCAGGGACAATAGCGCTACATCAGTGTATCTGTGGCGAGATAATTTAGAATTATCATAGTTTACCTAAATTAACCGTGTGGTTCCGGTATAGAATGGGCCATCCTTTTGTTTCCCGTGGGTGTCGTAAGAGACGATTAGGCGAATTTAATAATCGAAGAATGGACAGCAGCGCCCCTATTAAAAGTAATAGGCGAGAAATATAACTCGCCTATAATTGGGCGTTTCATTCAGATGCTGATCTAGTCGGTTGGCTCACATCTGAGTGAATGGCTTTAGTTAAATGTGACTTTAATTGATTTTCTTTTTTACTAACATAGTTTGTAAGAAAATTGTTACTAACAAAATGGACCAAATTGTAGTCTGAATAATAAAGTATAGTATTATTATTAAAAAGTCACCAAAGTCTAACTGCGGTTGCCAATCCGCCTGCCAAGCCTGGCAACAATTGGCAAAGCCCACAAATTGGAGGAGTCCTATGTTCAGCAGTGGACAATTAACGGCTGACATGATGACGACGATGACCTAAATTATCGCGTTAATTTCCGTCATTTATTAAAACATAAAATTAATATACCTACATGCTTTTTGTAAATACATGCATATTGGGGGGAAGGGATTGTTAGTAATGGGGAGGTTAGTCCCCATTGCTATCAATATACCTTATTAGGTAAATCTCCACGCGGTTCCCCCTGGAAACTATCGTGACTATATCGTCAAATTCATCACGACGGGCTAACTAACCTGCCTTTTCATTCTCACCAATCATGCCTCACTGGTGCTCCGTCAGCGTATACTGATAGCGCAGTCAGGTTTTTTTTTAATAGGTGATGTAATGTAAGTAAGAAAGACTGTTTTCCGCACTTAGTTTAATAGGTGATAATGAAATATTATACATAAAAAAACACTTAGTACAAATATTTATGCCAAGAACATAAATTTTCACCCGCGCTATGGGTTTTTTTTTATACATAATTAATACATAACACATTTCCGGCGGGGTACGAATTACGAGGTAAGCAGAGAGAGCTAGGAGAAATAAAACATCACAAATCTTAAAGCTGAGGCAATCTATGGAGGTTATTATATAATATATAAATTCAATTTCAAATTAACACTCATTGAACTGAAGAATCATTAAAAAACAATCGGCTCTGCTGTGCCTTGTTAAAATCTTCTCATTGATGTATAGTTATTTTTATCAATTAATGATTGTTTAATCTAGACTTCGTTTTCCATTATGACAGTGAATTAATGTGTCGGTCTAATGTATCTTGTAAATTTGTCATGGAAATCTGTCATCACATCACAGATATTATGCTAATAATGCAAGTGAGGCAATTGTTCCACTTCTATTCTATTAAAAAAAATCCCTATTTTTGATTATTACTTTGTAAATATTGATTTTGTGTAACAGGAATCTCAATTACAACTGATGCGGGCTTCTTGAATCAAATGGGAAGCAGTTTTCGTATTCCAAGTGAAATACAGAATATCCAGAATAATTTTGGTAGATACCATGTACCATACTACAACTATCCGACAGGATACCATAACGAAGGAATAAGATTTTTTGATCCGACAAAAGATACTTTTCGTCCAATTGTAACCGAGAATCCAGATGTTGAAAATTTCACTGGCGATAAAGTAATATCAAAAACAGAGAAATATGAACAAATGCGACAAAAAGATAATGTATTTAATAAATTTAACGATGAAGAGTCAGATAATTCGAACTCTAATAATAAGACAAATCGTGATCAACCAGAAGTGCCGAAAAATGAGATTAAAACAATGAGAGTGAGAGAGTTTTATTTTCAAATGCAACCAGTTACACCGAAGAACAGCAATGAGACAACCCAGATAATATATTATAAGAACTGAATAGACTAAAAGTTATTTTGCTGACACAACTATATTAAAAATAGAAATGAATAAATACGGCAATCAAATAATGTATTTAATATATATATATATATATATATATATATATATATATATATATATATATATATATATATATATATATATATATATATATATATATATATATATATATATGTATGTTAGCGATCTCTATAAGATTTGGAAAAGAAAAAGTAAATTTTGCGTGCCTGGCTGAGTTGGAATGCTACGAAGATGGGGATACTTTCAACAGTCAACTACCATGACACGAGACGCAACTACACTCCAGTAACAATATCATGGTTGATTGGCTGAGCTAGTTAAAAAAAAATCAAGAGCTAAGTCATATAATTATAGAAAAGAAACAGAGTTGAAAATTATTTTGATAATAGAATAACTTAAAAACAGAAAGATGCAAGCAGCAATGACAACCAAATAATGTAATCAATCTAATGACAATGAGTAAAATGATTTGTGTCTTGATAATAAGCCATTATTGTCTTATAAATTTAACTATTATACTATTTAGTTACTTTCTGTCAAATTGGGAATTTATTGTAAAAGAAAGAGACAAAACACTTTAATAGCTTATATAGGTATGTTATGAGTGGTTTGACGATTTTATGAATAAGGGGGTTAGAAATGATTTAAAAAATGTTTAATAAACATTTAAAAATACGACGATGTAAAAAAAATGCAATCGACAAATGTCTCTGACTATTATATTTTATATATGGGATATACATATGATGTGATCATATTTCTGGATAATTTTGGCTTTTTTTTTGAATGGGTGATAATGGAATGGTAACCCCGCCCGCGCTAATGGTATACACCGGCGGGGCACCAGTGAGGGATAGATTAGATGATGAAGCAGGTCAGGTGTTAGCTCCATTTCGTGATATCGAATTCAACAAGAATTGTTCACGATGGTTTCCAGGGGGAACCACGTGGAGGTCGACCTTCAAAGGTAGTGTGTTGAAATTTAATTGCAATGTCGAACTCCATTGCTAACAATCCCTTTCCCCTTTCTGTCATATTTTTAATAGCTTAAATAGGTATGAGTGGTTTGACGGTTTTATGAATAAGGGGGTTAGAATTTTGCATTTACGACGATGTAACAATCGACAAATGTTAGGCTTTTTTTTTAATGGGTGATTGGAATTGTTCTGTTTAATTCGGCTATTATTTGTATGCGTGTATCAATAAATGAGGATTAACTAATATTTGTAGAGACTTTATGACCTCTATTAGTTGTCAAACTCTAACCGTTATTTATTCTACATTTTAACAGTCAGAGACTAACTAAGAAATTGTAGAATAAGTCTAACGCTCTTGTTCATAGAAACTTGTGTTTGGTCACTGTCTTTCAAATTGAGGATTTAATACGAAAGAAAAGGACAAAACACTTCAATAATAGGACAAATCATTGAAATAGATTTATGAGTCCTTTGATGTTTTTTTATGAATAAGGGGGTAAGCGACGAATAGGTTACGGTACCATACATAAGTAGCAGAATTAAGCAAAATAATTCTAATCAACTAACCAGTGATATGGATTTTTAAGAAATAGTAATTAATTTAGTAAAATCTTAGATTATATAGATAGAGTGCCTCCGTAGAAATGATTCAAATAAAAACGATTCAATTTCTTCATACAATTTTGCGTGATAAATAGTTATGGGTGATTCCTTTATAACTTTTTTTTTATACAACTTAGAATGGCAATCAAGCTGACGGTCCACCTGATGAAAAGTGGTAACCGTCGCCTATAGACATGAGCAGTACCATGGACATAACAGAGTATACTGTTTCGCCCATGATACCCCCATGCGTTGCCATTCCTGAGGACTCAGGTGTTATTCCTCTGTACCCAGTAAATACACGCTATATCCCACCCTTCAAACCGAAACACAGCCATGCAAACACAGCTGCTTCACGGTAGAAACACGAATGGGACAGAGGTACCCAAGCAATCGACTTTTGTACAAAGTCTCCCTCTGGTAAAACTTTTATGTTTATTTTGTCTTATAATTGCTGAATATCTTTAATTCGTAAGTACATAGAACACTGATAAAAAAATGAGTCGGCTAATTTGACAATTACAAACAAAAGATTGACCCGTTTTTTGAGGTTTGATGCTATATCTATATAATCTAAGAGTACAATATTATATAAACAAATTTTTTTAAGTCTGTGTACGCCGAATGAATGGTTGAAATGTATGTAAATGGGTGATGTATAGTGTCGTAGAGGTTTACATGTAAAGAGAGCACACTCCATACAAGGTGGGGGTGGATAAAGGTTTGTCACACGAACACGTTTCTCGCAGCCATTGTTAGTGCTGCACGTACGTGACGCGCTGTTGTATTCGCGCCTTTATATTCAGTGCAATGTATGTATACATATGTATTTACTAGTAGGTATGTGGGTATATGAATAAAGCGAATAGGTACTCTGCGTTGGAACTCTGTCTATACTATAGTTGAATATTAATGGAGTCTATCTACAAGTGATGGTATTTTTAGATGTGTTTCTTGTTAACTGAAATTGGTTAGAGATTGTAAAGAAGATAATGTTTGAATTGGTTTTAGTGTCATAGATCAAGAATACTTGTAGTATGAATAGGTCTCTGTGTTAATTACAATTTAAAAAATAAAAATAGTGAAAGTAGAAAATAAATAAACAATACTTATACCTACTTATTGCATTCATTAAATAAAAAATGTAATTAATTTTTTAAATTAATTATTATAAAGGATATTTGAAAATTTCAACTCAAAAGGGGAAACATGAAACCACGCGTGCAAAGCCGCAGGCAACACATTGTATAGATTCAAAATTTGGCGAAATAGATGCTTTTGTGTAAAATTGTTACAATACCACTGCGCAAGTCAAGTGGTATTAAAATCATGTATAAATTATTTAATAGCGGATTTTATATCTAAGATAAGAGTATGTTCACCATACTATATTTCAATAGAATTGATTAAAAATATAAACGAACGACTAAGTTTTGTTTGTCTAATGCATCCGAGTAGATCATAGATTAATGACCCGTGGAACAAATACTTCAGTTTAATATCTGTCTATTTTATTGGTTTAAAAATCGAATAGGTAGGTACGAAAATAAAACATGATTTGAATTAAGAAACAAATAAGCCACTAGCAAAATATGGCGGGAAAATGTCACGGACAATGTTACCTTCTGTGCCATTAATTAACTAAGTCTACTTCAGTATCTAGTCGTGTAGGTTCCGGCATAGAATATGCCACCCCTTCCTTTCCCGTGGGTATCATAAGAGGCGACTAAGGGAGCTTATGGTGGAGGGAAGGGCAGCAGCGTTCCTCTTAAAACATTACCAAAACCTAAATGTGATTGCCATTCCGCCTGCCAAGCGTGGCAACTACTGGCAAACCCCCCTATGGGGGAGGCTATGTTCACCAGTGAACAGTTAATGACTGATAAAAAACTTCAGTATCATTAAATAACGTAGTGTTTCTTTGCTATGTATCGTACATACATACATACATAATGTATGTATCATATAATTCAGTGTTAGTATATATTTGAGTACATTATACTACGTTCCTAGTGTCAGATACTATATCTGATAAATGATTCTGTTCCATACATTTTGTATGACGTTATCCGTACTTGTCAAATGACAGTGTCGTCAATTTTGCGCGACGCTCTCCGTGGTAAGACGTGAATTTAGAGCTGTAAATTTTCACTGACGGCATTCGTGGCGAATGGACGAATTGATTCATAACTTTTTTAGACCATCATCCACGTAAAGTATAAGGTAAAAAAAAGTTTCTCTTGTTACCTTTTTTTCATGTATCCCATTGTATCGGAACATATTGTACCATTGGATTATATAGATAGAGCATAGAGCCTCAAAAACGGGTCAACATTTTGTCAACTAATTGTCAGATTAGCTGACTTATTTTTTTATCAGTGTTCCATGTACTTGCGCACAAAATGTATCTTAATTTAATAAATAAAATAAGTGTTTACGTATTAAAAAGGTGCAGAAATTATAATATAAAATAAATATAGAAATTATAAAGGATTTTGCGTGATAAATAGTTTTATCACGTAAAATTGATTATACGCATATTATATATATATGTATATTATATATATACTTAATAAATAAAATAAGTATTTATGCATTAAAAAGATGCAGAATTTATAAGACAAAATAAATATAGAAGTTATAAAGGAATCACTCATAACTGTTTATCATGCAAAATTGTATGAAATAGTTTACTCGTTTTTTTCGAAGCATTTCTGTGGAGATATTCTATCTAGGATATATGTAGTCTAAGATCGTACCATAATACCGCATTTAAGTAGTCTGATACTTCCCTAAGGTTGACTGGGAGAGAATGCTTTTAGCATTAAGTTCGCCATGTACACATAGGTATATGTACTAATGAATAAATAAATAAATATTGGCTACTAGATACTAGATAACACTGAAAGGTTTTGTTGAAATTTCAATAGTTTTTTTAATAAATCTTAATGAAAAAGTGTTTAAGTTTTATTTATTTATATATATTTATTTTTAGTTATATTTATTTATTTTTTAATAAATTGTAACTGTGGGCGACAAAGAAAACCAGGAATGGAAATTGAAAATATATGTATAATAGTCAAAGGAACTTAGAAGACTAGGGCCGTGAAGGCAAGCCAAAAAGAAACAATAGATATGCGTGTCAATTTTGAATTTGGTAAATAATAATATATAGCTATAAATAATATATGTGGCCTGTACTCCACAGTAACATTCAGTTTTGTCAGTTATTTTTGCATTAGACACTAGAAGAGTTTTTTTATGTACGTACGAGTAGATTATATTGTCTATATACATGTGCAACGGGATATTTTACAAACTTATTGTGTTTGTGGTTTCCAACAATTGGTTCGACTTCATCAGGAAGTCTTCTTTAAGGGGAGTACAGCGCTTCGCGTCATAGCGTCTCGCCTCGCACTGCGGGCTACAGCTCGCAGAGCTCGTGATGAAGTCGAAATAATTCTCAGAAAGGACAAATACAGTAAATTCGCAAAATCCCCGTTATCCCTGTATATATACATCGTTAAAAATTAACATAAGTTTTAAAAATAATAATGTAGTTTATATCTTGATTAAATTCTATAAAAACAGTCGATAGATGTATAAATAATAGAAAGATAAATTGATTTGTATTTGTCAATAACCTAGATCAATTGTGCATTTTATGTTAAAAATATACAATCGAACACATAACCTATTCTTTTTTAAATTCGGTTAAAAAGTACGTAACCGTATAGTTTGTTTTGTACTAAAATGTACAGCATATTAATCGTACATATACATATTCGACTTGGCAACCTCCCGCTTGAAAATTCAGGCTTCGCACGTCTGTAGGCCAGCAGGGGGCAGGGGGCGAGGGAGGAGGACGTGGTGGTGGTCGTTAGTGACATTTTGTATTCATGACGTCAGCCCCGGGCCGATTGTTTGCAATATTACTCTAATTGGAATTGTAATTACGTGCACATATCCCGGATAGCGTTCGCGACGTGATACCCGGGAGCTAGTGTTACTGTTGCATTCTTATCTAAGGAAATAGTGGCAATAATAATAATAATCTATCACTTATATTTCTTATATAATAAAATTTTATTATCTCTCAAATCAGTATAGGGTACAATAGGTGGCAAACAAGCATACAGCCCACCTGATGGTAAGTGGTTACCGTAGCCTATGAACACTTGCAATACCAGAGGTATTACGCGTGCGTTGCCGACCCTGAAGAAATCTCTTTACCCCCCTTTTGAAGAACCAACCAAGGAGCTCATTCCATAACCTATGTACCTAAAAAGGTAAAAAATAAATAAAAAAAACTGGACAACGTCTGTAGATGGGAGATATTTATATAATTTCTTAATTAAGACCCCTGTATAGTTTTGGAGTATTAATGTATTCTAATTTTTTTTTTTAATTTTGTCTGTCCATTTGCTCCATTTTTCCAGCTTCACACAAAAATTATTGTACCAAATTGTTTGCGGTTCACAGTTGGGTTCCTGATGATCTAACTTAAGAACTGGTGTATGTTACATCTTGATGCGCCATATAGAAGTGGTCATTTACATTGTTCCTTTTATTTCTTCTAAAATCCTCGCGTACGAAGTGACGGATAACAGCTAATATTCTATTAAAACTTGACCAACAAAGTTTTTTTTTTGATAGATGAAAATGGAATGGTAATCCCGCCCGCGCTAACGGGATACGCCGGCGGAGCACCAGTGAAGAGTGATAGATGAGATTGAAAACAGGCCAGTTAGCCCATCATGATGAACTTATCAGGAATTAACCATGATAGTTTCCAGGGGGAACCGCGAGGAAGTCGACCTGGTTGGGTATATTGCTAGCAATGGGATTCTCAGTCTCCATTACTAACAATCCCTTTCCCCTCGAAAAGTGTAATTATGAATACGTAAAATCTTAGTTAACTTAATAAACGTTGTTTTGCGACTTACCGCCTACTGATAGTAATATACCCTATTAGATGAAACTCCTTGTGGTTTCCATTATAAACCATTGTGATTGATTTATTGTAGAATTTGCCTCGAAGGGTCCAGGCATAGAAGGAAAAGCCTTTCCTGTGGGTGTCGCAAGAGTCGACTAAGGGCGCTTGTGGTGGAGGAATGAGCAGTATATTCCCTCTTAAAACATTTCTAAAAGCCTAACCAACCCGCCTGCCAAGCGTGGCAACTACTGGTAAAACAGTTACCGGCTAAAATAATAATATATAACGAAGCTGTCAGGATAGTTTTGTAAGATATTTAAACAGTCTAATCGAGACCTTTAATATCTGGATGGATTAATGCTGGTTTTTAAAAGAAATACTGCACTTTTCGCAAGGAATATGTTGTTAATTTTATAATTGATTCCAGTCATACAAATTGTCATTAAAAAAAGGGGTTAAATATCAATGATCAAAACTTAAAAGAATAATTGCTATAATCATGGAATATATATTACATTTTTAGAAACATTATTTTAAGGACGGGCTTCACAGTCCTCTGTAACTTCGTATTCTAGGTGTATTATTAGTTTTCATTTTGTAGTAAAGTCAGATTTATACTAAATATGCTTTGTGAGGTTTTTCAGACAAAAATGTAAAAGAGAAGGGTGAAAAGAATAGTACAGCGGCCAGCAACTGAGGCATTGATGGACGAACGTGCAAATGTGGGCCGAGGCGTTGCCGAGGCACACATACGTGAGTCCATCAATGCCTCAGTGGCCAAGTGGGCGGAAATTAAAAACACAATTTTACTTTTTAAATTCAATGACGAATAACGAACCATAATTATTCACGCGCCATAATGTTCCTTTGTTTTTTTTTAATAATTTATTTGCAAGCCAGTTCGAAATTTAAATAAAACCTTGTATTAGTTACCTCCTTGGTAGCCAAGCCAAGTTTTCGAAGTAAAAGGTCATTCCATTTTTAAATTACAGGACAAATATGAGTTTACATAATAATTTGTCTGGCCGCAAAACACGACAGATATGGATTTTCATACAACTTTTGCCGGTCGCTGCCCGCATGTATCTGGTCAGTACGGCAATTTTGGTTTATCTCGAAGAAGATTGTCAAATTAATGCTCACATTTCCAAGCATGTTTGGTAAAAATTTATTTAGTAGAACTGTGCTCAGAGTTTGTAGTAAAGCTAATCCTCACGAATAAAAGTGAAGGTGTTGTTTGTTACTTTATAGTGCCATAACGGCTTAACTAATTACTATGATTTTTATTATCATTTGTACCTACTATATGCATATAAAAAAGGTATAGGTTACTTTTTATCCCGGTTTCGCGGATGAAGTTGGGGACAAAATCTAGTATATTATAATATTATTTCTAAATTAGTAATTTAAATGTGATTTAAAACAGAACCTTGCACATAAAAAATCGTATTTTATAGGTAACCGCGTTGTATTGTGTATTTATTTTTTAGTTAATAGTTTAACAATTTCAATGAGAGAAACTATGTAGACCAAATTATATATAATTATTACTACTTATTGTATGAGAAGGGCGCTCTTTGATATCAAAACTTCCTAGACGGTTTATATTGTATGTATACAAAGACCTCTGACGTTACATAACTATCTGATGACTGACGTAACGTGCCATTTAAATCATAAGTAAATAAAAATTTTGTTTAAACGTACAAGGTTGTAAACAATTTTAATATTGATATTCCTATGAAATTTTGTTCGAAAATCTAAAATCTCGGACTTACAGTATGATGGATAGTAGGCTTAGTTGGAACAGTTTTCTTTTTTATACAACTTAGAAATCTTGGAAAGTTAACTCGCCTATAGTCATTTACTTGTTCATCAGATTTGTTTCGCCCATGATACTTTGCCACTCGTGAGGACTCAGGTGTTATTCCTCTGTACCCAGTAAATTCACGCCATAACCCACCTTCAAACCGAAACACAGTTAAAGAAATCATGCCATGGTCTCTCTCTCTTCGTTCACTTTCTGCTTCATTTACTGAAGGCCGTTTCATCTTTGACATCGTTACGGCTATGAAACTTTGGAATACTTTGCTTTTAGTATCATAACCACCTTCAGTAAATTCGCCTTTCTCTCTCTCTTCGTCCACTTGATTACTGAAGGTCGTGTCCTTGAAAGGTGTCTGTTGCTTCAGCCTCTTGCAGGGCAGCTGCAATTGACAGTGCCGTAATGGCAGTTACTTGGTCCGATCATCGACTAAGTGATTGTCTGCGTGGCCTTTTCCCTCTATCTTGTCTATAATCATTAGCTTGTCCAGATTGTCGGACTGTTGACGAGCAATATGACCGAAGCATCCAAGAATCCTCCGACAGCAGACTGTCGAGAGCCTATCTTTTATACGGAGTTGCGCCAAGATAGATATATTCATACGCTTTGCTGTCCAATGAATTCGCAGCATCTTTCGCCAGCACCACATCTCACTACATCTCCTTTTTTCTTATTGTCCATGACTCGACTCCATACAAAAATATCGAGAAAATTCGCCTTTAAACGTAACTAAATAAATAAATGTAACAATAGTTTAACATAAATTTCTGAGTTTATTCGATATTCAGATTTCCGGATTGAAATTACGCGTTGGCCGATTAAGAAAATTGGAAAATTACAGTACTTCAAACACGACAAACAATAGGGAAATTGTATCTTTTTATTTCATAGCTACATATAAACTAAGATGTTACAAAAATAACCTAAAACTATACTTGAGGATATTACCCTATCTTCTATAATGAATATTCATCGGATCAATTTCTTACAATAATATATTTGTATTCGCCGTGTAGGTCTCGGTATAGAATGGACCACTTTCTTTTTCCATGGGTGTCGTAAGGGACGACTAAGGGACTGCGAGGAATGGCCAGCAGCTGCCCTCTTAAAACATCTCCAAAGCCTAATTGCAGCTACTAACCTAGCAACCAAAACGTACCAACTACTGGAAAAACTGCCCTTCTGGAGAAGGCTTATGTTCACCAGTGGACAGTTAACAGCTGATATGATGATGATGAATATACTTGTAGACTCTAATTTATTCAAAATCAAGTGGTATAATTGTAGCAACCTAACTTCGTGAGACATTTATGATAGAACTAGTCCACTAATTGAAACTCACCGAACTATAGAAAGAGCTATGCTTGGAGTCTCTCTAATTCTATAAAATTCGAAGCGAAATAATTTGCCAGAGAACTAAAATTACCGATATAGCTTACTGGATTCGGAAGATGAAGTGGCAGTGGCTAATAACTAGTGAAGCAGACATATTCTGGACTGGAAACTAGGAATTTGCAAGTGTAGTGGACGATCTGTGGCTAGGTGGAGCGACGACTTACGTAGGATGGCTGTTCCGTGGCGTGTTTTAGGAAATGCCTATATTTTGCAGTGAACAGCAGTAAGCTGATTATGATTATTATCTTATGACTACATTTCTGATTTCTGCAATCAACTCAAATGGCTTCCCATTCGTCTTCGCAGGAAGTGGCACATCCTATCTCTTTTTTTACACTATTCTTTTCCATCCTTCAACTCCCAATTACCTCAAAATGTGCTTTGAGTTTCATGTCGATTCTCAGGGTCATACATTGCGCAGTGCGAGATCCCTTCATTTAGTAATTCCTATTCATTCTTCTAAATTCTATTCCTATTCTTTCACTATCCAAGCTATCTGTCTCTAGAACTCTTTACCTCTTTTTATTAAATCAGCACAATCTCTTGCCTCGTTCAAGAGGCAGATAAGATCTTATTACCTATCTCTCTAATTTGCTTTGTTGTTTACTACGTATGATTTATCTTGATATATTTAGTATATTTATATATTTATGTGTATGTATTATTATTTATATTACATACATATGTATGTTTATGTATTGTAATCTTATTTTTATATAAATGATATTTAGAATATTATGCATTTCATTTGATTACTTTTTGTATTTACTGTGTCTGACTTGCGCCATCTACCTTTCTATCTGTACTTATCTACTATTTATGCTAGATTGTCTTGTTGTCACCTTTTGTATATGCATATTCTCTATAAATACTTCTTGTATACATCTCTATAAAGATGTGTGCAATAAAGAGTTATGATTGACATAGTCCAAAGAATCTACAAGAAGATGTGGCAGTGAGCCGGTCATATAGCTCGAACCACAAATAACTGATGGGGAAGAAAGATTTTCGTATTAATCCAATTTTTATTTTTTATTTTATTTTTTCAATTTAGTATAACTTTTATTTCTTCAGCAATCTTGACAGAAAGATAAGCAGTTCTGTCTAGATTGCTGCTAAATAACAGAATGGTGGTACATCTACATAACGTAATACTTTTTCTTCACACAAAATTTTAAAGCTATAAGCACCTACAGAGTATTATTATATCTCTGTGTTGAATGTGTGAAATAAAGATACCAAGCAATTTAATATTATATCAGGTATATATTTGTACCTAACGAAGACATAATTTAATCATGATTACCACCTATTTTAGAAATATTGACGTTTTTTTTGTTTATGATGCTTTATTATTAATTAAATGCAGGTATTTATTATTTAATTACCTGTCTTTTAATTGTTTACTAAGTACCTATGAAGGTTTAACTTTTAGTAAAACAGTAAGGATGTCTTCTGAACTCACTTATTTGGAGATGTCAATCCTTAAAATAGGTGCATTCAGAAGATATTTTTATATTTAGTCCTTAATTCTACGATTTAAAAATTCTTTTAGTCTTTTAATGTTTTCTTCTAACAAGTTTAATGATCAATATAATATCTATATAAATAAAAGTTAATTGCTGAATGTTTGTAAGCGCATCACTTCAGCATGGCTGCATCTATTTGATTAATTCTTTTTGTGATGTTTTGACAGAACAAGGCGAATGAAAGACAATCTTTGAAAAACCTTATGGAGATGAGAAGAATTTAGGTTAAAAAATCTACATATAAAAAGTGAGTGACTGAGTGAGTCAGAAGACTTTAGGGAGAACTTCAAAAATATTCACAGAATTGACAGGTTGTCGTACCGTAAAGAGTTGGTTTCATTTTTTCATTAATACACCTGTCTGGAGTTGGAGCAGGCAGCTAGTAAAACTTAAGTAGACCTCTTATAGAGATAGAGATTTTGAATTTAGGAATCTTTTCTGAACAAAAGTATTAGATATAAAAAATTACATTCCAGTAGTGTCTCAGCAATGTATGCTGAAGTCCATACGGATGGTTTTTTTATTTTGAGTGGCAGCACTATCCTCAATATACTCGCAAAAAGATGATTCTCTGGTGTGATTATTTGCCCAGAAGATTAGGTTATTATTAGTGGTTAAGTGCTAACATAGTATATATAGGTATTAAAAAAAATTACTTAATGGACGCAAAGTTTTTTAAAATAAATAAATAAAAAATAGTCTTCAATAGTAGAGATACCTAAATTAGCGAAATATTTTTATAGGTATTTGTTTACAGATAAAATACAATATATAGAGCACACCTACAGTACCTGAGTGATCCTGTAAGGAACGGCTGAGGGGAGGCGCGGGCGGCGTCGCTGCATGCTCTCCGCCGTACAGTCCACCGAACTCTTCTGCAGACGACGAGGACGCGTTGCTGCACTTCCGACCCTTGTCAGGAGTGTATTTGCTCTCACCACCAGACGGCAAAAATTTGGCGTCCGACTGATGCTCGTCCAGCAATCCTGGCACACCGAGCAGGCCACCGACTAGGTTCGGCCTCAACTCCTCCATGATCTTGGAGCCCTGTCCGCAGCCACCGCCGCCCGTGAAGTTGAGCTGCCGGCTGAAGAAGGCCGGAAAAATGTTGAACTGCTGCGGGTCCGGCAGGGCGGCCAGAGGCGGCGCGGGTGGCTCGGCGGCCCCCGCGCACGCCGCGCTCTTGAACTCCACCGTGCTGTGGCCGGCGCGCTGGCTGAGCGACCAGCGCGGCTCTCCCGCACTTCTTAGCTCGTGTTCCGTACCCTCGCCGTCGGCTCGGCCCCGACGCTCACTGACTAACCACATTATAGTGACGCGCGCTGCGCATCGGCCACGCCGCCCCGCGCGCTAATTGTTCGCGACTGCGCGAGAGGAGCGCGCGTCACCGCCCTCGGGCGAGAGTGAAACGACCTGCTCCCGCATCCCCGTAATCGATGTAATCTTTATAGGGATGCTGCGTCTCATTCATCCCCGTGCGAGTGACGCGCGAGTCGGGGGCGGAGGCGGGCCGCCGGTGGGCGGTGGCGGTTCGCGCCGTGCTGATTGGCGCCGGGCGCAGTAGGGGCGCTCGGCACCGCTCCGGGCCAGATAGGCTTTCTTTGTTTTATTGTCCCCATGGCTTCTCGTCGATCTTGCGTTTAAAGTTTATGCATTGCACCATGTTTTGTTTCACAAAACACAAATCATGTATGAAGTTCTTGAGGTAGAACGACAAACAGAGATGGGTGGATATTTGTAATGTTGAGTGTGCTTTGTGTTACTGTGGTGTTTCTAAGTTTGAGATTCGAATTATTAATATGTTAAAAGCGTAGTGGATGTACCGCTTATACTTACTATCACTGGATTCTGCCATAACCTTTTAACAACTCATTCTTAAGAGACATTGCCAACATAATTAGAAGTAGTTAAATAAGTGGTTGGGGCAGTAATTAATTTTGTCGTTAGTTTGTTGATTTTTGTTATGATATTCCAATAGTAGATAACCTAAGAATATTTATAGGTACAAATTATACTGATTAGCTTGAACAACTTAGGTACAGACACAAAAAAATATTTCTTTCATTTCAGACAATAACAGACCGTAAAAGCATTTTGTTATTAATTTCATAACAGATTGTTCAGATATCTCCTGTTAAAATTAGTTGACTGGTTTACTGATTGATCTAGAAACGGCCGCTCTAAACTGTAATATTTAGAAACATGAAATGGGTATGGGTTATTATTATGATATGTTTTAAGGTACACTTTTCCAATATCTCTATGGCAATCAGAGATACCTCAGCATAGGTTCCGCGCGGGCAGTGTTGTGGTAGACTGCTAATTTTTACTGCTGTTGGGCACAGCAAGTACGAGAGAGGAGGACAACACTTTTTTTCAGTTTAGAAATAGTTTATGAATTTGTTACAATATTATCATGTCGTGTAGGTACGCATTTTCTGTATTATTATTATTCATTATTTAAATATTGGTGTGTATCTATTCATATTGTAATGGTTATTAGTACTATTATATAGTAAGTGACGGTAAGGTTGTATGGGGTACCTATTAGCATAATTGTTCCTTTTTTACACTGTGATATTGTGAGTTCTTCGCTTAGACGACTTTCATGATGTGATGTGTAACGGCTCCACAGTTAGTAATATACCTATCCAACCAGGTTGACCTCCATGCGGTTCTCCTGGAACCATTGTGGTTTATTCTTTTGAATCCATTATAATGGGTCCATAGAAGTCTGTGCTTTCTTTTCATCCTCACCTATTACCAGAGGGAGACTTTGTACAAAAGTCGATTGCGTGGGTACCTCTGTCCCATTTGTGTTTCAACCGTAAAGCAGTTGTGTTTGCATGGCTGTGTTTCGGTTTGAAGGGTGGGATATGGCGTGAATTTACTGGGTACAGAGGAATAACACCTGAGTCCTCAGGAATGGCAACGCATGGGGGTATCATGGGCGAAACAGTATACTCTGCTATGTTCATGATACTGCTCATGTCTATAGGCGACTGTTACCACTTTCCATCAGGTGGACCGTCAGCTTGATTGCCATTCTATAAAAAAAAAAAACTATTACTATTGGGATACCATCCCGTCATTGTATACCGATAACACACACACATAAATAACACAGATGGAGTTATCATCTTAACTTCATCCATTAAAAAAAACCTTATGATGCTCTAGGTTTGAAAAGGAGAAGCGATACGTGTATCTTAATTCATCACCTTAAGAAGTAAAGCCTACCTAGACCTTACTGAGTGCTGTAATATTATGAATTTATTTGTAATGTTATGTAAACAAATTGTCGGCAAACAAGAAGACAAACAGATAGCTAATGAAAAATAGTAAATGTTGTTTACAAACGTGAACAGCGCCAAGGAGACAGTACACACTATTTGCCATTCCTCCGTCGGTTTCTTTCAGAGATGGACTGCGAATTAGGCTCCTAGAGGCGGGCTCCCCCTCCTTGGAATGGGGTTGAGCAACGACGTTGGCGTTGTTGCGGAGTAGTAATAAACCGGAACCGCAGCAACGCTGCCGTTAGTCGTAGCCGAGGAACACGTAGTGGTTTTAGTCGGTAAGAGTCTGGCAGTATCCACATGCCTCCCCCGGGGTGTGTGGGTCTCCATGGGGATTTCCCCACGGAAAAAAAAAGGTTTAAGGTAAGGTGCTACTCTAAAATTTCATTGCCATATTTCATCCTTTAAATAAAAACATAATCATACAAGCACAGCTGTTTACTGGTATTTCATACAGAAACATGAGAAAAGGAAGATGTGAATGAAGTTGCAAAAAACAGTTAGTATTTTAATAATTTTACCAGAGGGAACTTTCTACAGAAGTCGTTTGTTTGGACACCTTTGCCCTATTCGTGTTTTTATCGTAAAACAGTTGTGATTGCATGGCTGTGTTTCGGTTTGAAGAGTGGGATAAGGCAGTGAATTTACAATGTACAGAAGAATAACAGCTGAGTCCTCAGGAATGGCAACGCATGACAGGTATCATGGGCGAAACAGTATACTTTTTTATGTCCATTGTACTGCTCATGTCTATAGGCGACCGTTACCATTTTCCATCAGGTGGGCCGCCAGTTTGTTTGCCAATCTAAGTTGCATAAAAAAAATCTTAATAATCGAATGTCGGGTAATAAAATGACGACAAGGAGACGTTCATTCTAATAATAAGCTCTTACGTAACTGTTTTAAACAAAAAAAAAAAATCAGTCATCGATAACAAAAAATATTATATTAAACAATAAAAAATGCACTGTAGTATTACAAAATAGTTTTTATTATGCGGTTTATTACAAAGAGAGACAAAACAGATCGCCATTTAGATAGATATAGAGATATTAATCCACTTGATATTTGAATAATAAGTGGGGCAAGTGCGTTATTAATATTTGAAAGATCGCATCTAGCAACCCTTCTGTGGCAACCCTGCGCGGTGGTTATGAATATCATTAAAGGTATCGAGTTCGCTCACCGAATGTTTTAATGCGCTTGTGATTCAATTTGTATTTTTAATTCTTTTATTTTTACTAATGTATTGAATATGAGAGTTTATAAAGATGTTCCGATGTTTAGATGTTTTTTTTTTCGTCATATCAGCTTTTAGTCCACTGCTGAACATACTCGTAAGTTGTTCCCTAGAGGGGTACCTACTGGCAGTAGGTGCTACTTAGCAGGTTTTTTTTTATACGACTTAGAATGGCAAACAAGCTGACGGCCCACCTGATGGAAAGTGGTAACCGTCGCCTATAGACATGAGCAGTATCATGGACATAACAGTACACACACATACTGTTTCGCCCATGATACCCCCCATGCGTTGCCATTCCTGAGGACTCAGGTGTTATTCCTCTGTACCCTGTAAATTCACGCCATATACCACTTTTCAAACCGAAACACAACCATGCAAACACAACTGCTTCACGGTAGAAACACGAATGGGACAGAGGTACCCAAGCAAACGACTTTTGTACAAAGTCTCCCTTTGGTAAGGTGGATTGGCAAACGCAGTTAGGACTTAGAGATGTTTTAAAAGGGACGCTGCTGTCCATCTCTCTACCTCCCTTAATCGCCTCTTACGATACCCACGGGAAAGGCAGGGGTGGCTTATTCTGTGTCGGTACCACACGGTACACACACAATAATACTAGCTTTTATCCGCTGCTTCATATGCGTGGATTTTGTTAAACTTACCACTATCGGGGTTCAATTGTCAAACTTTCTTCTTTATTGTTCACCTACGCTTTATAATAACCTACATATTTACAAAATTTCAAGATTCTAGATTCAGCGGTTTCGGCTGTGTGTTGATAAATGTGTTAGTTAGCCATTTACTCAGAATACTCTTTTACATATACTCTATTATCTTTTTAGTTTAGTTTTATTTTTAACTGACAAAATTTGAGAAAAACCGATTTATTCATTTATTTGTTTTATTTATCCTTTATTGTACATATTAGTAATACTTAAATATGACACAGATAAGCATATGTAAAAAGGCGAGCTTGACTCTGAAAGAGCTTTCTTCCAGCAAACTCAAAGTGGAAAGGTGCATCAATGTTAGCGGGTAGAGCGATTTTCAAACAAGAAGAATTAGACAAACTTAGTTTATACATAACTAATTATATCATATTTAATTGTATATATACACACATACATATATACATAGATATAAATATATACTTATACATACATACACATATATAAATATACATATAACTACACACACAAATAAATAAATATATATTCATAAGGATAGAAGATGCTCTTTAAGTCTATTTTAACTCATTTTCTAGAATGGCATCACATGAGGTATACCATAGGTGTAACCCTGCATTCTGTAATATCTATGGCACTGTTCATACATATTAACCATCAGACAGGCCATCAGCTTTTTATCTTTCCAAGTAGCATAAAAACACTAACTTCCGTTAATTTTTTTTAACAAATATGACAAATATACCAGAGGGAGACTTTGTACAAAAGTCAATTGCTTGGGTACCTTTGTCCCATTCGTGTTTCAACCGTGAAGCAGTTGTGTTTGCATAGCTGTGTTTCGGTTTGAAGGGTGGGATATGGCGTGAATTTACTGGGTACAGAGGAATAACACCTGAGTCCTCAGGATTGGCAACGCATGGGGGGTATCATGGGTGAAACAGTATACTCCGTTATGTCCATGGTACTGCTCATGTGTATAGGCGACGGTTACCACTTTCCATCAGGTGGACCGTCAGCTTGTTTGCCATTCTAAGTTGTATAAAAAAAGTCACTTTTTTATTTAATTATTTGGAGCGGAATTTTAAATATTTATTATTCATACTAAAACCTTTTATTAAAATTAAAGTAGGTATACATTTTGTATTAAGTTTATATAGATAGATACAGCAAGTACCAAATAATATACTGGCAAAGTAAAATAGGATTCGTCTACGAAATGTGCGAGTGACTCGGTAAGTTTTTGGGGTGTCAGAGTAGAGGGGGATGTCTTATAACTTCACTATAGTTTTAATTGATTCCCTGCTCCTTGAAGTAAGACGCGAAGCTTTGTCTTATGTTGGAAAATATATAAGTACTGGATGTGTAGAGGCAGTAAAAGTAAACATACAGTCAGCAAATATGACCGTAATTTTTATAATTGACTTTTCTTTGAATTTCCGACCTTTTTGGCTTATCTTAATAGCCTTTATTTTTAAATATTCCTATATTCTTATTATATGCCTATATTCTTTTTATTTTATGAGCCACTGTTCTTCTTTTGTTTTTTCGTTGAATAATTTTCTATCAAATATACTGAAGCAATTTACTATTAAAAGACAATTATTTATTTAATATTCATCATAAAACTGGGAAATCCATCATACTCCCCAACGTGGTCACAAATGAAGAGCCAGCATCTTCGCATATGTATGGCATGGTCCTAATAGATTTTTTACAAATTTATCTGTGATGGGCTGATCTTAAAACTGAGTCACTGGCTAGTCCCTAAAAAAATGCATATGTACTTACAGATGTTTTGCGAATAATTAAATTTAAAGCTCCTCTCGAAACCTGAAGTAGGCACTAAACAATTATGAGACAGACGCAGCTCACGCGACCCTCCTTTAAGAACGCCTTATGCAGTGACCTTCAACAATAGCAAAAAGAAGAAAGAACTATGTAGGTAGAAATAACAAAAAAATAATAGGTATTTTAACGAGGTATTTATTCTCTAGAAAATATAATATGGGGTTCTTTAAAGGGGTGTATTAGGGTTTTTTTCAGGGTCTGCAAGGTGCACGTGACACTCCTAGTGTTGCAGGAGTCCATAGACTTCAGTGACCGTTTATCATCAGACAGGGGGTATTTTACATTTTTAAATTTAGTATTTGCCACCTTCGTGGTATAAAAAAGTAGCCCAAGTTAAGAAAATGTCATGTTTTATATCTTGGAATAAGTCGAAACTTTTTGCACTGTAAATTAAAAATTAATAACTGTAATATTTTTTTTATTATATTATACTTATTTCTATAATTTATTGGTATTGATACTTCTTCAAAAACGTATTTATTACTAATAGAAGTTGAAATTGTAAAAAACAGCGTGTGAAATTGTAAAAAGTTTGCTGTCAGCGCGCAGTTCGAATCCAAATTGTATTCAGGCTACGGACGCTGTATCCAGTCGTTGTTCATTAAGATAAATAAATAACCATGGCTGATGGGGAGCGAACGTGTTTTTTACAAACTAAATAGTAAATACGTATGTTAATAAAAAGATATAAGGGTTGTTGTGTACATTTATGGCTTTTACACTATGCTTATAATTATTAATTCAATCTAAATGATCAAGGTTTTTATAGACATAACTTCTTGAGTTTTTTTTTTTCATTTAAGAGTCTCCTCTTGCCGGTGCAACTAATTCATGCATCTTCTTCCAGCCAGCTCTATTCCAGACCATCTCCCTATACGATATGACACCTAGTGTTTTTTTTATCTGTCTCATGTAGTTATTCCTCGGTCTTCTTCTTTCTCTTTTGCCCTCTATTTTTCCCTCTACTATGCTCTTAAAAAAATCGTCATGTCGTATAAGGTGGCATTTTGCCTCTTCTATTCTCTATTATTTTAATTAATGTTCTTTTCTCGTTTGAGTGTGTTTTATTAATTTTCAAGCGACTCCAAAAATAAGGAGGTTCTCATTTCCGTTGTTTTTTTTTTATATTCGTTACCTCATAACTCCGTCAGTTCTAAATTGATATAGAATTTTTTTTTATCTGAACTTATAAAAAATTTATTAAAATCGACTAAGTAGTTTAGTTTTTAGATCAAAATAACTGGTTTTGTTACAAATGAAGTCTTTTTTTATAGGACACAATCTTTAATTAGAATTTCTTTGGAAAACAAACAGTATTCATTAAACCTAAAAATATGAGTGAATTATAAATTTAGAAACTTCTTTCCACGTATACCTATATTTCTAATTATAGCTTACTTACTTACTTGTAGTTGTTTTAATACAAATAACAAAAGAAGAATGGAGATTATTACCCAGAAGTCTAGGAACGCTCCATTGCAAATACAGAGAAAAACTGTGACGTAAATGTGCATATGAATTTATGTAATACAAAATATACTCACATAATAATAACAACAACATATTTTAAATAAACAGACAACCATCTCAAACTATTATTCCGATAAAGTAGTTTTAAATTTATTAGATTATTAAATAAATTTAAATTTAAGTGGGAGGTGTCAACAAATATATCAAAATGAATAATAGAGGAAAAGTAAGAAAAAGGAAATTGCCGTGTGGTGCCGGCATAGTATAGACCACTTCTTCCTTTCCCATGGGAGTCGCAAGAGGCAATTAAAAGAGGGCGAGAGATAGGCAACAGCGTCCCTCTTAAACCATCTCTAAAGACTAACTGCCAATCGGCCTGACAAGCGTGGCTTCTATTAGTAATACTCCAAGAGGGAGTATGTTGATATGTATGTTATGAGCAGTGGACAGTTAAAGGCTGATATGATGATGATGATGTAAAGGAAAAACCTGAAACAGGTTAACCACCAATAAACACGAATGGAAGAAAATGGCGGAGGCCTTTTTCCAACAGTGGGATTCTTTATCATACGAAGTTATTAAAGGAAAATGTTTTGTTTGTTCATATATAAATTGAATATACCATTAGGCTATATATAAATAAATAGTTTTTATATATTATGAATGGATAAATATTTAGTTACAGTTTACAGTTTGTTCTTTTATCATCATTATTTTTCAATCTTATTCTTAAATATTTATAGAAAAAAATATTTACGAAATAATATAAAATATTAGTTACGAAAGAATATACTAAATTAATTATACTTGTTTTTAGTCTTATTATTAATATGTTAACTCGATAATCTTTACACAATTTTTTTTTCTTTTATTATTTGGTACAAAAAATAGGTAATACAAAAGAAATATTGTTAATTTGTTCGTTTATACACGTAATACTTTATAGTACAGTTAAATTTCAAATTATAAGATACAGAGTTAAGAAATGAATGGCGGACTTATCTGGTAGTAAATTATAAAAGGGATTTCTTCCAGTCAACCTTTGAAAGTCTTATGGAAATTGTGAATTAATTGTTATATTATTTGTATTAGGTATTTGGTATTTTTTTATATTTAAATTGTGATAACTAATTTGTTGACTATATTTATTTCATTATTGCACTCAGAGCAGGATACTAAATTATTTTATTTTAGAAATTAAAAATAGAAATATTTTGAATTATATATATATACTTTTATTCATCCCCTGATACACAGTATCCTCCATACAATGTCCATAGCAAATAATAATTATTTTGATTTATAAAACAAATTAAAAATTATCCCCTATAATAACGATGAACATAAGATCCTTATGCACATGTGGTATAATTAATATATGGCATGTGGCATAACAATTCACTGTAAACTCACGCAACCGTCTAAAGTTTCCACTGTAAGTATAAACAAAACCGATATTCCAGGTAAGTATCTGTTCATCTCCTTGAAGTAGGTACGAGTATGTATTACATTAACAAGTCAGGTAGGGTCTTAGATAGATAATTAATTCCACTCGTAGATACATGAGCCGGTGTGAAAGATTCGCCGCGCAGGGCGAAGTTTTAATGTGGCTAGAAACTTTGGTGGGGCGCACGGAAAGTCCTGTACACGGTACTAAGTATATTTATAATGTGTTGGCTGTTAGTATTATCTTTGGTCTAAATTAGCAATACTATGATATTACCTACTTATGTTACCGTATTCTGTTTTTTTTTTTTATTTTTTTATGGGTGAAAATGGATTGGTAATCCCGCCCGCGCTATTGGTATACACCGACGAGGCACCAGTGGGAGATGATAGGTGGGAATGAATGCAGGTTAGTTGGCCCACCATGATGAATTTGATAAGAATTTTTTGTTATCAACTTCAAGAGTTGGTGACTTTAAAGAAAATAGCTCTTTTATTTTTACCCAACTTTAAAAAAGAGGCAGGATCTTAATTTGTTCGTATATCGATTTAAAGAATACAAAAACTGTCAAAATTATCGTTTCTAATGTCTATTCTAGGAAAATTCTGTAACAGATCAATACGAGTGAAAATAATATTTTTGTAATTTGAGTTTTTCAACTTATAATTGCATCAAAAGTAACCAACTAAACTAAAGATATCTTGAGAAAAAAACATTTAAAAAAGTATTATTTTAGCGAGCCTGCCAGGAGTCGAACCTGGAATCTCCTGATCCGTAGTCAGGCGCGTTATCCATTGCGCCACAAGGCCATGCCTTGATCCGTCCTAATTCTAAATCCATTCCCGTATATTATAAAAAATAGTAATAGATTTGTGATTTTTTTTTTAATGTGTGATAATGGAATGGTAACCTCACCCGCGTTATCGGTATACACCGACGGGGCACCAGTGAAGGATCGTGGAAGTCGACCTAATAGGGTATATTGCTAACAATAAGGCTGTCAAACTCCATTGCTAACAATCCCTTTCCCCCCGATTTGTGAATATTATTGAAGCATAAATTTTGTAATCTTTTCCAAGAACATATATTTTAGAAAATGAGTAGAGGGCATTTGTTTTAATTTATTGGGTTTTAATTTTAAAACGGAACTTATGCAAATGTGATAACATTATTTTTATTTATATTTATTTTCTTCTGAAAATGTAATGAAATGTTCTGAAAAAATATTTTTAGAACAAATCAATTAAAAAATTATAAAATTGTGAAAATTTATTGCTACACAAAAAAAAAATAAAGTTCTAAACGTCCTTTTAAAAAGCCTTTGGAAACATTAAAAAATTATGGCCAGCGTAAAAGGGGGAAAGGGGATTGTTAGTAATGGTGTAGTAACAAACCCCATTGTCATTAATAGATTCTAACATCTATGGGGTTTTTCTTGGAAACTAACGTGGTTAATTTTTTTTTACGAAGTACATGGGTGAATAAATTTATTTACAGATTAAAACTTTAGAGTTCATACCAACAATTGTCTTCTACATAAATAAAAATATATAATTTGATGTAATCACATTTTATGAAAATATAAAAATCAGATAAGAAGAAATAAAATTTTATGAATGCCAGTAATTACATCAAACTAGTGATTTGCAACATTTATTTGGGCATCTGCGTGCACCGCCCACTCTTTTGAGTCTGTATGATTCAAGCGAATCCAGTTGTTATAACAATATTGACAAATTACATACTACGCAGCCCTGAATCTTTCCATTTATTTTACTGCAACATTTAATAGTGTCATGTTAGTATACATGTACTGTAAGTATGTATATATAAGAATTTGTACGGTCGCTGGTTCGATTCCCACAAAATACATACACTTGTATTGTGTGAGATTAGATTACATTTTTTTTTCTATTTTCATTGGTTCGCGGTGGTATGATGTGCTAACATGTGCGGTGATGATCGCTAATTGCTCAATTATGTGTTTGCGCTGATGTCGCGGGAGGGAGAGCTTCCGCTATTAGATACGTGAGCTTCTCCCACTACATAGAGGTATAGACAGCAGCGTCCCTCTTAAAACATCTCTAAAAACCTAACTGCGATTGCCAACCTGCCTGTCAAGTGTGGCAACTACTGGCAAAACTCCCCTTATAAGAAAGGTTTTTGTTTAACAGTGGACAATTCATGGCTGAAATGAATCAGTTGTCTAGTACCCATAGTATAAGCTCTGCTTAGTTTGGGACTAGGTGGCGCTCTGTTATATGTCCAGTGATATTTTATTATTCGCGTTTTTTTTTTGGACCACTTACGTCGGAACATGCATACTGCTCACTGATGGTAAGCGGTTACCGTAGCGTATGATCGCCTGCAATACCAGGGGCGTTACGCGCGCGTTGCTGACCCAAAAGAAACCTCTTTACCCCTTTTTTGAAAAACTCCATGCTGTAGTCTTTTGGAAAAATCTTGATATACATTGATGACATACATGGACATAACATCGCGGTAATAGGAAATTTTTTTTTTAATGGATGAAAATGGAATGGTAACCCTGCCAGCGCTATGGGTATACGTTGGCGGGGCATTAGTAAAGGGTCCTGATGAAAATAGGTCAGTAAGTTATATGTCATTTGAAATTGACCAGCATGGTTTCCAGAGTGAACCTTGGTAGGATGTATTGCTTGCAAAATAACCGTTAATTCCTATTACTAACGATCGTTTTCCTAATTAAAAAATAAAAAAATATCTGATTTAACTCGATCTTCTGATTTATAATTTTTCCGAAAAGCACTCCTGTTTCCTTGGGCCTTATTAGGTATTCTAATACCTTGCCATGCAAAAATTAGGATTCCTACTTCCTTAGGTTCTAGCTTAAGGAAGTAGGAGTCCTAATTTTTGCATGGCAAGTGCCAGGCCAAAGTTATGAGCTATTATTTTTTTAAGCATGCGGTATACAAATGTTTTCAAATCAAATGTCCATAGGTTACAGTGACCACTTACCATTAGATAGGCTATATGTTTGTTTGCCATTTTAGTGGTATAAAAAAAAAAAACATACTAAATAGTTTACCTTATTGATGAATGTACGTAAAATGTGTTAGTATTAAATAAATTCCCAAATATTTATTGGCAAACTCACGGCGGCGACGCGGACGTCGCGACGTGCTGGCTTCCGTTTATGTTTACCGTGGTCCGTGCACCGTATCCGACGCGTCCGGTCCGATAAATGATGCCTCACCGCATCGCCGCGTCTGTCGCCAAGGTAATCCTGGAGTCAGTGTTGCCAGATTTGGATATCTTATTCGCAATTTTAGGTAATAATAATAACAGTTTATCCAACAAACATTGTTATTCTTATAAAGAAGGTTCATACAGAATGATAGTAAATAATATAAAATAATAGTAAAGGTTTTTTTTTCAGTGGATAATAATGATATGGTAATTCCGTCCGTGCTAATGCTATGTACTGGCGGGCACCAATGAGGGATGATAGGTGAAGATGAAGATGAAGATGTCAGTTAGGCTATCGTGAAGAGGATTAACACTTGCGTAGTAAGTATTTCGTAAAAAGCGGAAATTGGTTAAATTAGAAAGAAATTTATTTACGATTTATGTTTTTGTAAAAGTATAATCATATCAGTTTGGAAGAAAAAAAAAATACCTATTTGATATTTGGAGAGAAATTAAAAATTGCATCTAGCAACACTGCTTAGAGTACGGGTTTACGGGGTTCCATGGCTTTGTCACGTTCGAATCTCCGCTTTTTACATATATATATTTAGATAGATTATTGTAGAAATACTAATATATATTAACTATATATTTTGTTATAATTTTTTAATAAACTATAACAGTGTGATACTTTTTACTCGCTACTTCGTACGTATGGATTTCAGATGTAGAAAAAACGATGAAATAGACTATTTCTAGATGGCGTATCAAGATAAAACATACACCAGATTTTAAGCTAGATCTTGATGAATTTAACTATGAACAAAAACTGTGTAAAACGCATTTAATTTGGTGCAGCAGTTTTTGTGTACCTAATGCTGGAACAAACGTTTAGATAACCAGGCAAATTTTTTAAACACTGTTACTCTCATTTATTTATTTAACCTTTATTTTCTTTTTTATTGCACCAAGAATATAAAAATATGCAAAATTGAAAATTTAAGCGAGTTTAGTAGCATAAAGTACAGATCAAAGGATATCCCTCAAGATGGAGACAGACATTCGCACCGATGGGTTAACTGACCTGACCTTTTCTTCGTATTGTATATCAGCGCAAACTATCCATCTTCCTAAATCGTTTATAAAACTTTCATTTTTAACCATTATTAGCACAGAGAGGATTACCATTCCACCATTATCCTAAAAATAAATTTTTATGAATATTAATAAATAATCGTTATTTATAATAAATTAATAAATAAAAATTATTTATCATTGTATGATAGTGGTCTAATGTGGCAATTTTTTTTAAGTATTTTCAAAAGTTCCATTCAGGTTTTAAAGAAAAGAAAAAAAAAACATGAAATTTAGACAGAACAACGTTTCAGCTAGTAAGTTCATAACTTTCTATTAGTTAATGAATATTTAAGAGAGGTAGGGTATAGTGAGACTTAAATAACAAAGTTCCCGAAGCAACTTTATAATCTATCTAGTTTTTTCCCACGGCTTCGTCCGCGAGACTAGGCTATGTTAATTAACCGGGATAAAAAGTAGCGTATGACCTTTTTAATCCTAAACAATAGGGGTATACTAAATTTGATAACTATATTATAACTATATATAACTATATTAGATTAGTCAAGCCGTTGAGGTCTCAAGAGAAGCAATTTGATATTTTAAATATTATATTTGTAAAAATAATCCTAATTTTATATATCTACTTAATTTTTGACTTAATTGCTTATTTCAAATAACAAATGAGGAAACTATTGGTAATATTACTATTGGTAATATCACACGTATGTCATCCCTATTCTCAATTGATTAAAATTTTTATATTATAGTTTTTTTTAACAAATATATTCAATAACGACAATAATAATGCTCATTTTTTTTAAATGCACCAAAAGAAATCGGTTAGCGTACAGTTCTCTGTTGATACTAAAAAGTTTCGAGTATGAACTCAAACGCAATCTAAAATTTAATTACTTTTTTGATGCCAAACGTTGGCTCATAGCATTCATCCAATGACATCCATCCTTTCAAGCTATTTTCCCGGGAGTTTCACTAGGCCGGGGGCGGCAGCATCCCAGGGGTGTCCCGGAGGATGGGGTAATTGCTCGAGATGATGTTTAATAAGTTTTTAATGGCAGCTAGACGCCGCGGACCCGCCGTTTATCCATGCCCCAATATACAAGGTTGTTTACAATCTAGTGATGCAGAACCATGGACTCGACGACTATGTAATTGATATTTTATAAAATAGTTTGTTTTAATGGAATTTAATGAAAATGCAAATTGAATAGTCCATAAGTTTAATAATGGCGAATAGTAATAAAAATCAATTCATTTTGTGATAATTTCAACAAAACTTGGTTATATTTTTATTATTATAAGCTGTATTGAGAAACAAATTTTAAATTTAGAATCGTTAGTTACTGGCAGTTAGAAATATGTACAATTTATTTTTTTTAAACTTTGTAGGTAAGTATTTTTTTTACGTAAAGTGTTTTATATTGATGATGAATGATTACATTTTGATCATATCTATTACTAAGAATGGAAAACTAGATGAAGGACAGTCTAATGAAAGTAAAAATCACCGGTGATAGACATAAAAGATATTGTAAAACTCCAACAAAATGGAATTAATTTGTTGTTCTCCACAAAACAATGCGTAATTAAAGCAAAAGGCAATTGGCGTAGACCAATAGTAAGGAGCAAGATAGATAATTATAATTATTTGAACTATCTTGTCACTGACACGATAGGCATATACTGTACATACGAATATTAGTTAGTAGTTTCAAGTAAGTTTTTAATCAATAGTAAATTTATGGAATATTATGTCTCCAAGTTAAATACAGGTAGGTATGCGTTTTTTGTTAGTGATGTTATTTTTTTTTTATACAACTTAGAATGGCAAATAAGCTGACGGCCCACTTAATGGAAAGTGGTAACCGTCGCCTGTAGACATGAGCAGTACCATGGATATAACAGAGAACTCAGGTGTTAAACCTCTGTACCTTGTAAATTCATGCCATATCCCACCCTTCAAACTGAAACACAACCATGCCAACACAACTGCTTTATGATAGCAACACTTTATCTTACTAATAAATAAAAAAAAAAACATAAAAATTTCTATATTTAAATATTTGTTACAATGTAACTTAACGACTGATTTAATTTGGGTAAAATTTAATATTCGTATAGGCCATATTCTATATACAAGTGATTTACCAATTCACGTGGACAAAACCACGCGATATAGGTAGTAAATACTAAAGAAATATAAAACACATATATCCACATACTACGTCCCTTAATATTTATAAACCAAAATATTCCGTAATGGAAACAAAAATTACACAGCCTAATACGAGGTGGTCCTTCGATTAGGGGCCGAATTTGCCGGCTGCCCAGTACAGCTGACCCCTGAAAGGGTTCAAGGGTCCCTCTTCAGGGGTGAGCTGTACTAAGCTACCTGCTTCATATTCGGAGACAACCCAGAACATGTTAAAAGGAAGACTAATATCTAAGTGCTAAATATTTTTTTTTGTATTTTTTTTTTAAATTATAAGGTGAGTCACATTGACGGCCAGTCTACTGAGAAGTGGTAAATGTCGTCTGAAAACATAAACAAAAACATCGAAACCATCTAAGCTTATATTATAAAGGGAAGAGTTTGATTGTTTATTTGTAATGGACAAACCCCAATAATAATTACTTGATTAAAAAAAAAAAAACTTTCGAGTAGATAATATTAGCTGAATTTTATTTTTAAAAAACCTTGGGAAGCCAGTGCATGTCACTAATAGAGTTATAAAATAGCACATTTTTTTATTACGAACTAGTTTTAAGTTTCTCGTATCACACTGTCTAACCAACCGACTTCAAAATAAAGGAGATTTTCAATTCGATTGTTTTTGTTTTATGTTTGTTACCTCATAACTCTGTCAGTTTTAAACCGATTTGGAAAATCCTTTTTTTTTCTGAGAATTTAAGAAAAAATTTAATTTGTAACTAGTTTTTTTTTTATTTCCTTGAATTGAGTAAATCAATAAAAATCTTGGGTTGTTATTGACAAAGTTTTTGTAGAGTGACCCTTCCAGGCATGTATGTTCTAATTTTCTGTCATCATAATCATCCTTCGAAATCGTTATCATACTTTTTGCGTCATCCGGATTATTTTTATTTAAATAAATATTAATTACACGTGTCTTTTGAAACGCCTGTTTTCTAAATAAGTATCTTTCATATACGCTCGTCACTTTAATTGGTACACCCTTTTTGGTTCCACGAAACGTTTGCGAGGTAATTTTATAATTCATCCTTTTTGAACAATTTTCCGTGATTAATAATTTATTTAACCTCCCCGATTTGTTAGGCAGGTTAATTGAGAGTAATAAAATATTAATATTGGAAGAAAAACGTTACAAATGGGAATTTGAACGAATGATGCTTATTTATTTGTAACTGAACAGTTGTGTATAGGTAGTAGGTACTAAATTAAAAATATATATATATACAGATATATTATATTTACCTAAGTTATTTAATTATGTATATTTTAGTTCTTTAAATATGTTAAGGTAAGTAATAGGCCACAGTCTATATAATCTAAGTACAATCAGCTTAGACTATTCAATTTGATAGGATTATCCCATTTAATATAATTTTATTCTTTAGATATAAACTTTTACTAATCATACGAGTACAGAGATGAGGGGGTTATTTTGTTGCTTTCTATTGTTATAATAAAGTACAATGATTGCTACAATAAACTACTATGCTAATTGTGGTTTTGTTTGTTTTGTCAAAAAGTGGGTGTAAAAACTCATGCATGATGAATGAACGTGTCGATTGTTTGCAAAAATATTTTGACAGGAAAATTCTTAGTTACCCCGCTGTCAAAATTGGCGCCTAATTTGGTGCACGTGGCTGTCGCCGCCCACTGCTAATTTGAAATTAGAACGGTAAACTTTTTTATTATGGCCACGTGGCGGGAGTTGGAATACTGCCATTGTGCCACGATTTTATAGCCAGTATCAACGGTAACAAAAAAATGAAAATAAAAATATGAAAATTATATTTCATAGCACACATTATATGAATTTTATTGTTTTATATTTATGTAAATCAATACGTGTTGTACCTGTTATTTTTGATGCGGAATATTTTATAGATCATATGAAATGTAATTTTATACTAAAAAATAAAATGAAAAAAAAAAAGTATAATTTATTATAAAAACATAACAAACCTTTTTACGTTGCTATATATCTAATCACGTTAATGTATAATGTAAGTAATAGAGACTATTAGAGAGCGATTAATAGAGAATATTAGAGACTAGATAAATGTTTATATTTTTATTTTGTTCCTGTGAAATAGAATCAAAGACTTGTTTGTCTATTACTTTCTTGAACAATCAATACAATTATAATTTACCATTCTTGTTTAAAATGAAACCTTTTTGTATAAGAAGCAATTAAAATAAAGCAAAAAAATCCGAGTGAGGGCGGTAGGTTCGCCTCCTGCCGCGTTCGATTCTAATATACTCGGCGAAATATGGACATCTCAAGTGTTATCTTTACAAAAATAGCAACATTAGACAAAACCTTCTGATTACCTTATTTTCGATTATAATTGTGAAACTATTTATGTTATTTTATAACGCATGAGCGATACTATGGGCTTTATCGCATATGCTGTGATGTATATGATATTGTTCAAGCCTATAGGCCACCAATTTTTATCAGGTGGGCTGCCATGTTAGTTTGTTTGTGATTTTTAAGTATGATTTAATAAAATCATTAAATAATGAATATTTAACTTACTAAAAGTATCCAAGAATTATTTACCAATGTTTGTAATTATTTTTTCATTGCAAAATGGCGGCCGCCGTTTTGCTCTAAGTACGGGATGCGATGTCAAACGAACGCGAGGCAGTCTTAAAAGCTCACCAATTAAGGGCTAAAAGCACCTTCGGGGCTTGCTTGCTTGGCAGCCACGCGGTTGGATCCCTCATCAATTTTGTACAGGCCTCTCTCCTAAGTTAAAAACTTTACCGTCTGTGTAGGTAGGCGCGTCTACTCCTGTACACTTGGGGTTCCGTAACTTTATATTAGTTTTGTGATTTGTTCTCTTTATAAATTTATATATGTATTTTTATCAAGTACTATCTTTTACCCGCGATTTTGTCTGTCTGACCCGGATATGATTACTGAATGGATAAAGACTATCGTTTGTATTCTATGCCCTTCTCCATTCCTAAAGTGAGTGTATACTAAATTTTATGGTGCGCTAAGTGATCACAAGCATAATGACAAACAAATTCTCTTTCATAATTATAATATTAGTAGGATTTTTTTAAATCATAAATCTAAAGTCATGTAATTATCACTTTTATTGCTTTGTAGTGAGAGTTGTTTTTTTTTTTTGATGGGTGAAAATGGAATGGTAACCCCGCCTGCGCTAACGGGATACGCTGGCGGAGCACCAGTGAAGGGTGATAGATGAGAATGAAAACAGACCAGTTAGCCCATCATGATGAAAACATCAGGAATTAACCATGATAGTTTCCAGGGGGAACCGCGAGGAGGTCGACTTGGTTGGGTATAGTGCTAGCAATGGGATTCTCAGTCTCCATTACTAACAATCCCTTTCCCCCCAGTGAGAGTTGTTGTTTATTGATGTTTAAACTTGACAAAATTTTTATATTTATACTTTTATTTATTACTAACTTTTTGCCACTATTTCGTACGCATGGATTTTAGATATTATATTATAGCCAAAATGGTCACAATTCAGTTTATTGCTTCGCCCTTGATACAAACAGGCAAAAGCTTAGCGAGTTGTTTTTTTAATAAGCAAACTACTGATTTTTTGTTACTGCCTGATAAAAACGTTTTTAAAAGCGCGCTCAACTTAATAATTGTGTCCGACATATTTTGATAAATATAAAAATACAATTTATTCAATAACATTAGAGTATAACGCCACAGTATAAAGCTGGTTTAATTATAATACTTAACCATATGTTTTGGAAGAATTTAATATTTGAAAATAAGAGACACTGTTAAGGAGTGACAACGCATGGGGGGTATCATGAGCGAAACAGTATACTCTGTTATGTCCATGGTACTGCTCATGTCTATAGGCGATAGTTACCACTTTACATAAGGTGGGGCGTCAGCTTGTTTGCCATTCTAAGCTGTATAAAAAAAATTGAAAAATATATTTATTGTAGCCTCCATAAAGGGAATCCTAAGAATGAATAAATGAACCGGTCACATAAGCCCGACGCAAAACTAATTGTAGCACTTACTAGATGTTTTAGACCAAAAATCTTTTACTGGCACGAGAAAATTCTAGAGAAAGTTAAGTATTCTCGTCCATTGACACAAAGTAACTGAAGACCTAATTCTAGCATTAGTTCAAGTAATTCGTTTTGTCCCCGAGAATATTTTGTATTTAGCAGTACCTAATTTGTTATTGTATACAGCACTGTATAAAAAAAAGTTCACGCTCACTTTTTTACTTTATCCGAGCAGTAAGTACTTTATATTATTCTCAATTTCGTGTATAATATAGTATATGTCATATATGTGTAAGTATATTTGTTATTTATATATATTTATACGTTTATATATGTAATTTTAGTATGTATTTATATCAATAATTAGTAGTACCGCATTCGAGTATACTGACACTTCCCTATGGTTGACTGGGAGAACTGATGACTTGTAACACAGATTCTTCAAAACCTACTGCAAGCACCAGTCTATTACAAGATTGGTTTTACATATTTAATTGTACCTCAAGTTCTTACTTTTTACTGCCTTTTGTGAAGAGAAAATAAACCATTAATTAAATAAATAAATATATACGGACAAATCACACAGATTGAGCTAGCCCCAAAGTAAGTTCGAGCCTTGTGTTATGTCATTTTGATTTGGAAAATTCCTTTTCTACCTACAAGGATATATTTACCTATAGATTGGTCTCATAGAAATGGAATCAAAATTGCTGCAATAGTTTAGTTATTTAATTAAAATAACTTATTTTGCCACAACTGAAGTTTATTTTAGTGGAACACGATTTTGAATTATTGCATATAAAGTTAACATGTTAAGAATATTATGTTAGCCGTGTGGTCCCGGCACAGAATAGGCCATCATTTCCTTTCCCGTGGGTGTCATAAAAGACGACTTAGGGATGGCGAGAGATGGACAGCAGCGTCCCTCTTAAAACATCTCCAATATCTCTCTGCGGTTGTCATTCCGCCTGTCAAGCGTGACAACTACTGGTAAAACCCCCCCAAGGGGGAGGGTTATGTTCAGCAGTGGACCGTCAAGGGCTGATGTGATGATGATGTTACTCTACTGATAAGATTCGGTATTATGGGCTCATTACTCCATTATGGCAGTTTCTTTTTTATGGGTGAAAATGGTATGGTAACCCCGTCTGCGCTAACGGTATACGCTGGCGGAGCACCAGTGGAGGGTGATAGATGAGAATGAAAACAGGCCATTTAAGTCATCATGATGAATTCATCAGGAATTAACCATGATAGTTTCCAGGGGAACCGCGAGGAGGTCGACCTGGTTGGGTATATTGCTAGCAATGGGATTCTCAGTCTCTATCACTAACAATCCCTTTCCCTCCATTATGGCAGTTGTAAACAAATTTTAAACATAGCGAATATAATGAGGTGGTAGATTGGGCTGTATAACTTTTTTCTTTGCCTTTTTTATTTTTGTTATGAATAAATAATTGCTTCTAAGTACCAAGTATCTACCATAGACTCAAATGTGAGTATTCACATGTATTAGCTGAGCAACGTACCTGTTTATCACCGTTCGTTTAAGGTACCATTATTCGTGAAATATCAAAGCAAAGCAACCTTCATATTACGGACGCAAAGGGGCTTAAAACAAAAACATGGCGAATCTGTCAGCCACAAGCAACCTTAAAAACTTCCCGAGATGAAAGTTTAAAAGTGATCCGGCGGGGAGGTTTCTGGGGGCGGTTGCCTAGCAACGCCCGCCCCGCCACAAATCTCCGTATCGCAATGGAAAATTCATTGTTTCTGTTACGTTATACCTACTATCTCATTTGTGATGAATGTACTGCGCACTTAACATAGTTATTTATTCATATATGAAAAAGGTACTTAAATATTAATTTATAAAAACACGATTCTGAAAAACGTAGGCATGAAAGCGTCAGATTTTACTTTTATTAATGTGTTTATAGAAAAAGAGAAATTGAGTGACTGATTAATGTTTAACAAAACTATTTTTTTTATGGGTAAAAATGGTATGGTGACCCCGCCTGCGCTAACAGGATACGCTGGCGGAGCACCAGTGAAGGGTGATAGATGAGAATGAAAACAGGCCAGTTAGCCCATCATGATGAATTCATCAGGAATTAACCATGATAGTTTCCAGGGGGAACCGCTGGTCGACCTGGTTGAGTATTTTGCTAGCAATGGGATTCCAAATCTCTATTACTAACAATCCCTTTCCCCCATAACGCAACTGTTCTAGAAACATGAAATTATGCACAAACTTATATATCCTTTTTTCTGCCGTCAATTTCCAGAGGAAATCAAATTATAGATATCTGATCGGTATAATATGGGTACATATTACCCATGCCTAATTATTAGCGATAAATTATATATTATTTTCGAAAATTCTATCTACCATTACGAAGACGGGCTACATCGATAGTTAAATATAAAAATAATAACAATATATTTATTTATTTAACACTTTATTGCACCATAAACAAAAAATATACAATGGCAAGTGAACAATTTAAGTGAAATACAGTAACATAAATACAGATTGAAATATACACATAAAGGTACCTACTTATAAATTATGAATACCGACTTTTACACATTAGACCAATTTATTTAAAAGAATTAATTAATCTTTTAATTTAGCTTGTTCTCGAATATTGACTGTTCCAAATGTTTTCTATTTATCTAGTATTAAATTAAAATTAATTTGAGTAAATCTCATTAATGACTTCCCATTGATTCAAATCAGGGTGTTTATTTATGAATGTCTGACAGTAAAATTGAATAATAAGTGTCAGCCCTATATAGAGAGAGTCTCTTGGAGAGACCCTCTTTGATTTTGAGGAAGATAGTGAATTTTGTAAGCACTCTTGTAGGCCTTACTATATTTATACAACTGTATCGTTACATTTATTAATTGTATTCGCTTATTCCATATATTGTATAATAACGTCTACTCATTTATTCATTTGTTTACATTGATATTTTGGAGTTACAAACAAACTGATAGGGGGGGGGGGGGGGAGAAGGGATTATTAGTAATGCGGATTATCAGTCCCATTGCTAACAATATACCCTAACAGGTCGACCTCCCCACTGAAAGTCATCTTGCTAAATTCTAAGTGTATTTATCACGATGGGCTAATTGACCTGCCTTTTCATCCACACCTATCATCCCTCACTGGTGTCCCGCCAGCGTATGCCGTTAGCGCAGGCGGGGTTACTATTCCATTATCATCCATATAAAAACAAAAAACCAAAAACAAGCTGATATCACTACTAGTAGTGAAGTGGTTGCTGTCAAATCTTATCACTTTGGATGAAAAATATTCCAACTAATCTTTATTATCCTGTTAAAATATTGACTAATGTAAAAAATATGAACTTGTGTTCATAATTGCTTATTTGGCACCTTTCGGTGCGTTAATGACTCAACCAATTGTTATGAAATTCTGTCATTTTATTCCGATCACGCGAATGAAGTCACGAATATAGCTGTATACATATTCATCATCAACATCATAACAACCTTAAATCGTCCACTGCTGAACATAAGCCTCCCCTTGGCCAATAAGTTGTCATGCTTGGCAGAAGGGTTGGCAACCGCATTCAGGCTTTAGAGATGTTATAAGAGGGATGCTGCTGCCCATCCCTTAACCTTCCTTAGTCGCCTCTTACGGCACTCACGGGAAAGGAAGGGGTGGCCTATTCTATGCCGGAACCACACGGCCGTACATATTGTTAATGTAAAATTGAGTTGTCTGTTACTAGTGTTTTAACTTTAACCATATTTATTTAATATATTATAAATGTGTGAGTTTTTCGTTTGTTACCTTACAGCACAGTAGCAGTTAAGGTTTAACTAGTTACTATGAAATTTGATATATGTATACTATAATAGCATTTCTTGTTATTGTTTGTATCTATAATAAGTTTATTATACTCTAGTCTTTTAGAGGAAACAATACAGAGTAGAAAAAGAGATCTATCTATATGGTAAATAAATAACCAGAGGGAGACTTTGTACAAAAGTCGATTGCTTGGGTACCTCTATCCTATTCGTGTTTCAACCGTGAAGCAGTTGTGTTTGCATGGCTGTGTTTCGGTTTGAAGGGTGGGATATGGCGTGAATTTACTGGGTACAGAGGAATAACACCTGAGTCCTCAGGAATGGCAACACATGGGGGTATCATGGGCGAAACGGTATACTCTGTTATGTCCATGGTACTGCTCATGTCTATAGGCGACGGTTACCACTTTCCATCAGGTGGGCCGTCAGCTTGTTTGCTATTCTAAGTTGTATAAAAAAAAGGTAAAAGGTAAAAGGTAATATTGTTATGAAATTGCTTTGCTTAATACATATGAAAATCGTTTATAATATTTATAGGCGTCTTAACAGTAAAAATTAAAGAAGAAACCGCAACGTCTGTGTCCCATATAGTCAAATTTCTTTATAAACTCGTGTACGCAATCCAACGAGACGCTAATTCGACCAATTTGCGTCACACGCGAGACAAAAGGAACTACGTAGGAGAGTGGAGAAGCAAATTAGCATGCAAATGTAAGAAAACGGCTATTAGGGAGAGCCAGAATCGTCGACACACGCAGCGCCGCGCGCGTATCGATCATACAATCCCTCACACACTTACATACTACTGTCTCTTTTTAACTTCCCCACAACAGATCGCTATAAACATAAACATTTTCGTACTGAAAAGCCTTCTATGTACACTAAAAGCAATTAATATTGTACTCTAATACAATAAAGTCGACGGTTGATTTTGCGCTGTGCGAAGTGAACGGTCTTTGAGATGTCGGTGCCATGAAGAAGGTTTGTTATGCCAGCAAATTCTGTTCCTATGTTTAAAGGAATAAAGATCTATTTAAAAGTCGAGTTAAGTGAAAATGGATCGTATAGGGATATTTCAGGGGTCATTATCGATAAATGGAGCAATGCAGTTGTTGATAAGAGCAAATCACATAGCACCTACATATAATTAAGAATACGTATAGGTATGTTACGGCTGAAAAACGTTGAGGGTTGTAAACATCGTGATGAGTTCGGATTTTACATGTACATATATCTTTAAATATAAAATAAATTAATAGATTTTAAATAAAAAAAGCAATATATATATTGAATTAAAAAAGCAATATACATATCATTGATACATGTTGTAATACAATTATATACAATATAAATAAATATATTTGAGTTTCTTGTCAGTGGAATTGATCTAAATTTTAAATTTGGTGGATGAGATGTGAATATATATATTAGAAATGACTTTAAAGTTTTATCAATATTATAAATGTAAAAGTGAGTTCATTTGTCTTAAAGTCTTCATGGGGCGGGGGGGGGGGGGGAGGAAGGGATTTATTAGTAATGTGGTCTAACAGCTACATTACTAGCAATATATCTTATCAGGTTCTCCTGGAAACCTTTGTGGTTAATTATTATTGAATTTGTCGCGATGGGTCAACTGATCTTTTTCATCCTCATCTATCATTCTTCATTCCACCAGTATATACCGATAGTGCAGGTGGGGTCATCATTGCATTTTATCCACTAAAAAAAAAAGAATGCCTTGAAAACTCTACTAATCATCAAGAAATTTGGTACTATATGGGATAGAAAAGGAGGTAAATTTTTATCCTGGTCATTGAATATACATATACCGTTCACGGAGACGATGTTGCTAGTGAAAGCTAGTAAAAAAATACATTATTCTATCCATTATACTTACAGATAAGAAATATTGCAACTGATTGAAATTTGCTTGCCTGTTTTTGACCCAGTTTGGAAAAGAGTCTAAAAACAGTCTATTTAACTCAGCATGATATTGACTCAAAATCCATAAATTTTGAATATAAGATATATTCTATAGAGTCAGTCTTTTATTTTAATATACGAGACAGGTTGTCTCAGTATCAACTTTGAAACAAGTGCATTTTGCTCTGCAATTTAAAAAATATGATTTTGTTACAAAAACAGAATATATGTATATATTTTAGTGGAGTCGATTCTGAGGAGCTATTTCTCTAAATTCATCTCTTACCCTAATATTAAAATTTGATAATTTAGTTAAGTTATATAGATATTGATTAAATAAGGTAAATTTTATGGACTATATACGAGTATATTCTTTTATTTTATGTGTTTCGGTTTGATGGGTGGAATATGATAGTGAAATTACAGAATGCAGAGGCATCTTCTTAGTACTCAAGAATGGCAACGCACGGGGGGTATCATGGACGAAAAAGTAAACTCTGTTATGTCCATGGTACATGTCTGTAAGTGATAGTTACCACTTTTTCTCGGGTAGACTGTCATCTTGTCTGCCGTTATAAGTGGTATGAAAAGTAATAGAGATAGGTTTAGAGAAATGACGTCTCAGAATCGACCCAATTGTTACTCGGGATGATCCTATATAACGAAATCTGTTCAGGCATTAAGTTATAATGGAATGTGAAAGTTATCTATTATTAAATATATTTATTTTAATTTGTGCTTAAAAAGTCTTCGGTTATATTGTATTTATCCCTATGAAACTTCCTTTCCTTTTCCGTAGATGTCGTAAAAGGTGACTAAGGGAACTTAATGGTGGAGAGATGTGCAGCAGCGTCTTTTTTAAACATCACCAAAAGCTAACTGCCGTTGCCAACCGGCCTGCCAGTCACGTGGAGGCCTATGCTCATCAGTGGACAGTTACCGGCGGATATGGCACTGTGGGGGGAGAAGGGTCGTTAGTGATGGGGACGTGAATCTCTATTGCTAGCAATATATCCTATCAGGTGGACCTCCACATGATTCCCCCTGGAAACCATCGAGATTAATTATTGTCAAGTTTGTCACGATGGGCCAACTGACCTGACTTCATCCTCATCTATCATCCCTCACTGGTGCCCCGTCAGTGTATACCGATAGCTTAGGTAAGGTTACCATACCATTATCATCTATTTATTTTATGGGTGAAAATGGAATGGTAACTCCGCCTGCTCTAACGGGATACGCTGGCGGAGCACCAGTGAAGGATGATTGATGAGAATGAAAATAGGCCAGTTAGCCCATCATGATGAATTCATCAGGAATTAACCATGATAGTTTCCAGGGGGAACCGCGAGGAGGTCGACCTGGTTGGGTATATTGCTAGCAATGGGAATCTTACTCTCCATTACTAACAATCCCTTGCCCCCCATTATCATCTATTAAAGAAGAAAAAAAAAAGATATGGCGCTGTGAAAATTATTAAATACTTACCTACAAGATAAAAGTATCAATACGCGAAGTTTTAATATGTAAATCGCATTTGCATTCATTTGCCTTTCAATTATATTGCAATATCATTTCTGTATTTAATAATCATTATCACTACGTTGATTATGGTATAAATTAATTATAAAATTTATTATTTACTAGCTTTACCCGCGGATCTGTCTGCGGGATCAGGATATGTTTACTGACCAGGATAAAAAGTAGCCTATATTCTTCTGCATCTCGTATAGTGCGTGTATACTAAATTTCATAGCGATTGGTTAAGCAGTTAAGGCGCTATAAGGTAACAAACAAACTCACTTTCATATTTATAATATAACCAGCTGACTCGGCAAACGTTGTTTTACCATATACATTATTTCAAGAACTATACATGAAAATTTATCCTACTACAATTATTACATTCGATTGCCATCTTGCAACCCTATTGCGGAATATAAAAATCGCGATTAAAAAACAGGGTTTGATCGTAAAAGCGTGGAAATTTGATTGTATGTATTTTTCAATAAATCATATTTAAATAAAAATAAAAAAAATTGTCAAAAAAAAAAAAAAAAATTTAGAGGTGGGTCACCCTTATCATGATGGGTATAAAAAATAGATGTTGGCCGATTCTCAGACCAACCGAATATGCACACAAAATTTTAAAAATCGGTGAAGCCGTTTTGAAGGAGTTTGGTAACAAACACCGTGACACGAGAATTTTATATATATGATATTATTAGTAATATATTTATGAAGATATTATTCCAGCAGTGAGATTATAATCCTTCTAATAGTATAAACGTAAAAATTGGTAAAAATGTTTGGATGTTTGCATGTTTTTTTGGTGCCTTGTTGCTTGCGAATACAGGCTTTAACCTATTTCAGACACTAGCTCCTCACAGCAGTTCTGCGTATTAATTTAATTAATATTTTTTTCTTTGTAACCAAACACTACATGTATATAACCTAAGTTGTTTCTGAGAAGATATAATATAAAAAATAAAATAAATAATACGGAAAACTGCTGTAAGGAGTTGGTTCTTTAAAAAACTCGCATATATACTCTCTGATATGTCTTTGCGAAGCTTTGCTTGCACCCCAGGATGCAAGCAAAGCGTTGGACGCACCAGACGATTTTAGAGTGGGCATGGTCAACCCGACCCTTCTCTAAATATGCCTAAGCATATTCTCCTCAAGAATGGGAGCGTTCCATGAAAGTCACATTTATAGTATACTAGCAGCTCGTCCCGGCTTCGCACGGTGGCACATTTTTACATTTTAAAAAGTGGTTATTGTGACATAACGATAATAGTTGGACATATAGTATCGCGAAGTTTTTTGTAGTTATTGATATTTTCTTCGATATTTTAGAACATACTTTTGTTCTATCACCAGTAGTTTCTGTAGCGCATGTGACGAAAGATATTTTATAGCTTTTTTTATACCTTGTGTTACGTTACTAAAGTTTTACTAAGGATCCCTAATCTTTTCGAGCAATAAATATAGCCTATGTTATTTAGGGTGAGTGTAGTTTTCTAGTGGTGAAAGAATTTTTGAAATCGGCAAAGCAGTTTTTGAGTTTATTCATTACAACATATATACATACAAAAATACAAATCTTTCCTCTTTATAATATAAGTATAGATTCTGGAATGTTCACGGTGTTGTACATCTCTATCAGTGACGATCACCACTTCCCATTTCATATCCCCATAATCCCCTCAAAAATATTTCTCTCTGTTTCTATTACATTTAGTTTACTTTTTACAGGATAATTAATTTGCACATTATACCTTAGAATTCTACAAAATTCTACTATCAAGCCATTTAACGACATCTATAGGAAAATATTATCAAAATTAGATAAACCTAACCAAAGAGCATGCGCAAATATTTAACACTCTTCGAACAATAATGAAATTTATTGCTCTGGTAGTAAAGTCGAATATGTGTTAGCCAACTCGCGCATGCGCTGTAACATTGATTTTGTCAATTGACAGATACAAAAGTGCTTCTCGTGTTTTGTGTTAGAAAATATTATAATAAATATTGAGTGATGCGGTAGAAATGAAAGTTGAAGGTAAATAAACAGTAATCTTATATTGTTGCATATAATATTGTTGTGACTGTAAAATTGTGTCAAGACATTTAAATATTTAGTTTTGGTTACCTGAACGGCAGAGAATAGAGGTTATAATATTCTTAATACACGAATCATATTTAGCACTGACAGTATGTTTTAGGTATTTTCTGAACATTTAATGAACAATAATGTGTAAATAAGTAAGGGAAAGAGGATATACATGTTTATGTATTTTGGAATAGTAACATAAGGTTGCTAACCTTGACGAAAAAAAAAATGTAATTGATCTGCATAGATAAAGAATGATCTTTGGTATTAGAATGTAGTATAAATTATAGTCTTAGCGAGCAACCTCGTTATCTACTTAGTACAGACAATATTTATTTATTAATTTATTTACACATTTTATTCTATTTGTATTCACGAGTATGCTCTAATTTGCTCTGAATTTTCTATATATGTAGGTAGGTATTTACAAAAGTTAGTATATCTACCTAGTATCCCTCATCATTGCTGGTCTTTTGCGTTACCACAGGTAAATAAGAGTATGTTTTACGGGTAATTATTTTATTCCATGTTTGTGTCGGCGGCCTCTGGGATAAACACTGACACAAGTTCATAGTATAAACAATGCTCAAAGAGATACTTAATGGTGTCATGGAATACGTCAAGAATAATTATTTATTCACTTTTACAGTTTTTTAAATCCTTTTAGGAATTACAATTTTAGAATATTCACCTCAATTATAAAACTTTAATGTAGCCAAAGATTAAAAGGAATAGAGGAATTCGTGACCCGTGTCGAGCTCCATTGTAATCGCATGGGATTAGGGTGTTATGGGACTGTAATACGGTGGGTTGGGGTTTCGGGTCGCGAGCCCTCTGACTGCACTGCTTTGGGGTTCCAATAGAAAGAGTCTAATATAACACACAGGTTAGAAGATCGACACGCAATTTTTTTTTATTTCAATGTAATGTTCAGCATTCTAATAGGGATTTTTTGTTATTTATTATAGTATATACTTCGTTGTAAAATGGAGATACGTGTTATATTAAATCAAATCAAAACAAACTTTATTTAAGTACTTATACAAAATGAGCTTTTAAATGTAAATATTTTTCTGATTGTGCTGTTGATTCGGAAAGTTAATTAATGAGAAAAAACTACAAGAAGCCTAACAGTTATTCCTTTACATATAGTCAATATATATGCATATATGAAGTAAAGTATATATAGCTAAGATATATAGTATTGTATAGCCTATCTGATGGAACGATAGCTATTGCCTATAGAATGAACGACAGTTATCACTGTTGTAGCCCTGGCACCCATGATGCATTTCCATTCTTGAAAACTGTGGTGTTATGCCTCTGTATCATGTAATTTCACTCTCATATCCCTTTAAAAACGAGAACATTACAGATACAGGCAGAAATATATCACGAGTATACTACAGCTGTTTAATAAACGTCAAATATTCGTCATCCGCACGGTCCGTGTGTCCGCCCGCTTATGCCGGACACCTCGACATATGCACCGCGCACTTGTCTCCACTGGCGAATAATTTGTACTCCATTATGCTTTTATTTTATACAGTGTGCTCTGTAATAAAGTGGGGCCCGATTAAAGACCAGTGTCGTCTTTCGTCAGGCCAACTGTTAGGGGTGCTGAATTATGCATTCGATGCATTGAATCTACGTGATAATAGATTTTTAAGGGTCGACTCGGCACCTGTTTTGTTTATGGTCATTTTGTAAAAAAATCTACATGAAATTAATAATTGATATATATATATATATATATATATATATATATATATATATATATATATATATATATATATATATATATATATATATATATATATATATATATATATATATATATTCTTTATACAGTAACAACAATAAGTTTATAACAATGTTAGCAAAGGCTATATTATATACATATACACATATATACATATATATACACACATACACACATATGTTAAATACAACATATAAATATCAAATAAAGAGAACACAATGATGACAGTCTTCTAATCATTTTTTTTATATTTAAACAAAATTGGAAAGATAGAATGATTTTAATCTTTTTTTGAAGGAACTGCTAGACGGGCTATTCTGAATACTCACGGGAAGTTTATTCCACAGCTGTACAGCTCGATATGCAATTATTTGTGTAGTTTTGATTTTCCTATAAGTAATATAGGAAAATCAAAGCTACACTGGAGTAAATAAATACAGATCAGGATTACAAACTAAGCCACTAACAGGTTTTCACAAATAGTAACAGTATAGATTAAAGGCACTGCACGCGAAGCAAAAACAGGAATTAATAACAAAAAAAGATTTGAAAAAAGAGTTTTTCATATAATAAATATTATACAATAACAAAAGTTTATAAAGGCAGTCTATGGGGGTGGTCTCTGTTCAGATAACAACATACAACCCACCTGACCATTTCACCAGAGGGAGACTTTGTACAAAAGTCGATTGCTTGAGTACCTCTGTCCCATTCGTGTTTCTACCGTGAAGCAGTTGTGTTTGCATGGCTGTGTTTCGGTTTGAAGGGTGGGACATGGCGTGAATTTACTGGGTACAGAGGAATAACACCTGAGTCCTCAGGTACGGCAACGCATGAGGGGTATCATGGGTAAAACAGTATACTCTGTTTTGGCCATGGTACTGCTCATGTCTATAGGCGACGGTTGCCACTTTCCATCAGGTGGGTCGTCAGCTTGGTTGCCATTCTAAGTTGTGTAAAAAAAAAAAAAAACTTGATGATAAAACAATATCGGTAGTTGATAAAGAAACATGTAAAAAGATAAGTAAATAGGTTTTTATTTAGTTAAATTTAACTTTTGTTAATTTAGACGGTTTATTCTTTGTAATGGACAGTAATACTATCGTTTACTATTTAAATAGCCATAAACAAATGAGGAATACTTATTGGTTTGTTTTCTATCGCAAAATAACTTTTTGCTAGAAAGGACTAGACTTATATGTACTATTTTTTTATTTTATTTATATGAAATCTAATTATATCAAACACATTTACAATTCAACAATACAACAAACAAAACATTTTATAAGAAAGCTAATTTAAACCAGGCAAATTTTCTTCAAACATTTAAATTGACGTATTTTTGATTTGATGACAAATGCTCGGGGCGGTACTCGTGAAATGAGGTGTGAATATAACATCCCGGGGGGTCGAATGGGCCCCATGACGTCCCCCGTACCCCAGCTGTCCGATGCCCCCATACATGTACCCCTTTGCCAACAATAGACCTCAATTATAGACAGGTATGGCACAATCAGTTTGTCTTTCACTTAATGTCTCTTTATTTGGCAATTGTATGACAAATTGATGACACGTGTCTATGTATTTTGTTGCTCTTTATACATTTGTGTTTGAGCTGAGTCCACTGTCACGTTATAATATTCTTGTTCTAAAATAAATAGTCTTTGAAGGCGTTAGCATCTCTATGCTGTTTGTAGTCTTTGATTCGAAAAAAAAAACAGCTATTACAAAATACAAAAATATGTTTCTTTTTTTTAAGTGAAAACTTCTTTAGGCACGTTAGATATTGTTTTAAGATGGAAAAAAAACTCTTGAACTCGCGACATTGTTACCGTTACCGTAACCGACACCTCTGGCGATTCAAAAATACATATATATGTTCAAGTATTCACTTCTGTTGGCACTTCCGAGTGCCGTTGTTTTAAACGCATTAATAATGATGAGACAATTTATAAACGCATTAGATTTACAAGTACGTTTTACTTCGCGAAAAAATTGCAACTTAGATCGAAGCTTTACCGATAACTAATGATCGAATATATTGGAATTTAGTCCTTGGAATCGAATGTTGTAGGTTTCTCTTAGCAAGAAGTCATAAGATTGACATAAGATAAACCTTGATCACCTAAACCCAATTGATGGCAAAAAGATCTATTAAAATAGGTTTAGTATTAACAACATTATCAGTGAATATAAGTCACGAATTAAAAACCTTCTATTTTTAAAAATTAAAAAAAAATAAAGGAACAAAAAAATTATCTAACTAATTATTTAATTACAGCATGCCTGCTACTAATACTGAATTCTCTCGCCCTGGGTTTACGCCGAGGTCCGCATCACCCCCACGGTCAGACCCCGGTTGATCATAAACACCACCATTACAAGCCAACGGGATCAGAGTCGCTCACAGCCGACTCACAATTGTTACATGACGTCAAGTGAGTGTTATTTTTTTATATATTATCTCTAACTTTATACTTAAATAATAAAGAGAGTCTATGCGGATACGTACGGAACCCTAAAAATGGACTTATAGTTGTCTGAAATAAAAAAAAATTAATAAATATTCCAAAATGATTTAGTTGATCATAGACTTTTTTATGATATTTAGACTATACATAAGTAATGGGAATCCGTATCACAGATGATTCATAATTGTTTCATGCGTTCCAGGGAGCGTATTTTGAGTTATCTGTGAGTCACTCACAGGTGACTTACAAACGTTGCATTGTCTGCGGTAAAATTCATATTTGTGATGACACAACTATTTAATTTTGACATGCATGCGATTAATATTGAATTCTCTCGTCTTCTGTATTTAGTCGTTTTGGCGTGAATTTACTGGGTACAGAGGAATAACACCTGAGTCCTCAGGAATGGCAACGCGTGGGGGGTATCATGGGCGAAACACTATACTCTGTTATGTCCATGGTACTGCTCATGTTTATAGGCGACGGTTACCACTTTCCATTAGATGGGCCGTCAGCTTGTTTGCCATTCTAAGTAGTATAAAAAAAAAATTTGTCAGACCTGTTTTATACCACTGAGGTGGCAAACAAGCATACGACCCACCTGATGGTAATTGGTTATCGTAGCCTAAGAACGCCTGCAATACCAGGGGTATTACGCGCGCGATGCCGTCCCGGAAGTAACCTCTTTACTCCCCTTTTAAAGAACCCCATACTGTAGTCTCTTAAAAACCTCGGCCTCATCTTAATATCCTTCCCCATATTCATAAAAACTAAAACCTTCTACAAATTTAACTAACAGAATAGACTAATTTCTATTTTCTCACTTTCTTTCAAATTGGGAATTTACTGTAAAAGAAAGAGACAAAAAAGTTTAATAGATTAAATAGGTTTTTTGAGAGGTTTGATGTTTTTATGAATGAGGGGGTAGGCGATGAACGGTCAACAGGTTACGGTATGAGTATCTAAGAGATTTTAGTAGGCATAAATAAATATCGTTTACAGACATATCGAGGAAGATTCTTCTAACATTTTAACTCCAGAAGCACTGGCCAGAATGACTCCAGAAGAATTGGAGTTTCACTATTTCTCAGCTCACGATTTTGACAGAAATTCCAAATTAGACGGCCTGGAACTTTTAAAGGTTTGTTACGCTTGTGTGTATTTGATTCTTTTTTATGAATATTCCTTGATGGTTGAATTTATTTTATAGCGATACCAGAGAATGTTTTATTTTTCGGTATCGAATTAGGCGCCGAATTCTTATAATAACCGTATTAGATAAAAAAAAAACAGACAATTAGATGATATAAGAATTTCGACTTTATGGAGTAGAAAATTAAATTTATATTTCTATTATTCATAGGCTGTATACCACACTATTGAACATGAAACGCCCGACGCTGATGCAGATTCCTCTATCGAACCCGAAGCAAATGATCTTGACGCTTATATTGGTAAGTGTGGCGAATGTTATATATACATATTTATGTAGGTACATACAATAATAGATTTGTTGTATAAAAAAATATCGGCTTTAATCGTGGCAAATATAGTAATTTCGATTTAAGAACCAAACTTCTGATTCGATTTTTATAAAAATTCTATGGGGCCAATCTGAAAATCAGAAATATCCTTTCAGATAAAAAAAATAATTCAAATATTCCGTTTATAAATGGCGGAGTTGTGAGGTAATGAATATAAAAATACAACTGAATTGAGAACCTCCTTTTTTGCAGTCGGTATACAACCGACTGCAAATATCTGCATCGGGTGTGCAAAATTACCTTTAATTACAAAATAATCAATAAAAACTACAAATCTCGATTCTAACGCCATCTAGTATGTCGTGTCTATTTTTGTTTAGGGGCCAATTACCTTAAAAGGATACTCTTAAAGTAAGCTTTTATATTCTTTATACACATTGAATAAATTTCAAATTTGCAATTACCTTACGTTTTCGTGAATACGAGACACAATAGTTCTTAAAATTAACGCAGTAATCAGAGGCATACAAAACATTGTTCTACATTGAAGTATTCTTATTTTAGAATTTGTTACGTAAATTTTTTACACAACTTGCCACTCATACCTCGGTACAAATAGGTATTATAGTTTTTAATGAATGGCAATGCATGGGAGGTATCATGGGCGAAAAAGTATATTCTGTTACTTCCATGGTGGGCCGTCAGTTTGTTTGTCAAGTTGCATAAAAAAATACCTGTATTTATTTATTTATATGATTTTTTGTATACATTATTTATACATTCATTTATAGTATAGATGTTAGGTTATAGTAAAAATGTACACAGGCGGACTTATTCCTTAAAGGGATTTCTTATAGTCAACCTTCAGAACTCGAAAGGAGAAAGTATCTGTAGGGTTTTTTTAATGGGTGATAATGGAATGGTATCCCCACCCGCGCTATTGGTATACACCGGCCGGGCACCAGTGAAGGACGATAGGTGAGGATGAAGCAGACCAGTTAGCCATCGTGACGAATTCAACAAGAATTGTTCACGATGGTTTCCAGGGCGAACCACGTGGAGGTCGACCTAATAGGGCATATTGATAGCAATGGGACCGTCAAACTCCATTGCTAACAATCCCTTTCCCCCCATATCTGTAGGGTTTGTATATAAAGCATTACATATATGGTCCAAAAATAATCTGATAAATAATAAATTATATTATTTGTAGCTATATAATTAGTAACAGAGTATAGATGTACATAAATGTTGATTTCCAGCTCTGGTAGACCGTACATTAGAGTCGGATGACACCGACGGAGATGGTTTCGTCTCGTACGCGGAGTACCGCGCAGCGAGAGTCAACAACCCGTCTGAAAGGACTCCCAGGGTATTAGCTGCTAACTCGCCCCCTTAAGCTTCGTCATCATCATTTCAATCATTACTTGTTAACTGCTGAACACAGGTATCCCTCATAGACTGCTACAAGGAATGGCCTTTTATTTTGATCCATTGATTCCTTCCATTTAAGATTATCACTCTATTTAACGTTAAATATTAATATTTTTTTTTTATAAAATATAGATGTCTTTTCATTGTCCTACTGGTACATATAGAATTAAATTAATTATCTGTGGTTGTTCTAAGAATGGTTTTTCTAACAATTTACCATTATATGGATATATTTTTTAGATCATAAGTTATGAAAATTATGCAAAAACAAAAAAAGTAGGAAATATAATTTATGATATAGTTTAAACGAGTAAGCAGCAATTCAGATGACTGTTTACTTGGAAAGCGCCATCTAGTGAAAAAACTATTTAGTTAAATGAATAACATTACTTTGTTTACTTACGTTGGAAGAGATTTTGACGATAATAATTCCCCTAATTTTTTTTTATTGAAAATATATATTTAACTAAGTCGAGTCACATATGTTCTAAGACAGAGAATATCATAGGTGGTATTTACATTGACAATAAAACAGTTTCAATACTTTTTTATTACCAAATAAACTTTCAGTGATGTTGTTATAAAATTAATTTAAAATAAAGATGTAAATAAATTCAAAATTAATGTATTATATATACTTACATAAACAACCATTTCTTATTAATAATAATTAGGAATTATATAATAATTGTACATTGTATAATATTAAAAATATTATATTTTGAAATTATGCAATTACTCCAGATGTTGCCATACTTACGGAATGAGATTTTAGTTTTAAATTGATGTACAAATTTGAATCTCTTATTCGAATTAATTTTATATTTATTCTTTAATAAAAAGGTTTTATTTGAAAAAGGCCTAAATTGTAAACATAGTGTATCTACGAATATATGGTTAAACTATAAAATTGTTTATGGTTCAATAATTTTAATATAATTTTTTTTGTAATAATACATTACGTATTATTATATCGTGGCTGATTGTGACTGAAATTTATGTAAAAAAAAACTATTGATATAATTAGAGGTTTATTATTTCCTCTGAAAAAAATAATGTACATGCAGGTAATTTAATATACTACAACAATAATATTAGTACATTATAACCTATTATTATAAATCTTCATTTTATATGATATTTTTTTAATAAAACCACAATGAAGTATTATTTATGATAATTATTTATTAAATTGTGACTGGCCATAACGAATAAATTTTTATTATAATTTTTTTTTTCAATTTATTTTACTAAGATTGTCAATTGACTGTGAGAAGTAAGTATTGTATATTTCAATATCACTGTATAAAAGGAATATAAAGCTTTATAATGTAAATTCTTAAAATACTAGGTAAAGTTTACTCTATTATACTATGTACATTAAAACTTAAGGATGCACATTCTCAGTTCGATTGTGACAAAATAACACTTAGTTCAGTTAAATAAATCTATACAGCTTTTTTTTTAATTGGCCGAATGGAGTAGGCACTTGTAGTAATTTCAATTCATAGCATGCACAAGTATATCTTGCTGGTAATGGATTAAAGTAAAATTAAATATTTTACTTATTCCTTACAGATTAGATTATTAGAGAGCGAGTAATATATTTGCAAAAGTTTCTCGTAATTGTTGTTACTCTGTACGAATTGAAAACGATATTGTTAGCTTCATTTTAACGGAATGTTCTCTAGTGTAACACAATATTTTTTGCATGGAAAGGTGTAAATTTTTAATTTTTCAATTCGTGCACTTGTATTTTTGTTGATTCTATTCTATAATTTAGATCTATGGTCAGATTCTGTGTATTATTCGGCACAATGATACCGCGTAGAGCACGGCATGCCCCTCTCCCCCCACTCTGTTGCTTCCTTGACGCCTTTCGAGATATCTTCATATTGTTCTAATTCGATACTGTTACTGAAAGAAAATAATATATAGTATTGAAAGTTTAGTGAATAGATTTGATGAGTTTTATGCCATCGTCATCATATCAGCCGTTAGCTGTCCACTGCTGAACATAGGCCTCCTTCTATTAGGGGCTTTTGTCAGTAGTTGCCACGCTTGGCAAGCTGGTGGGCAATTGCAGTTTGGCTTTTAGTGATGTTTTAAGAGTGACGCTGCTGCCCATCCCTCGACCATTAAGTTCCCTTAGTCGCTTCTTACGAAACCCATGGGAAAGGGGTGGTCTATTTTATGGCCGGAACCTACACGACTAAAATATTATAAAATAAATAGTAATTATTATAATTTAATATATCATTAAGCCATAAATAAATAAATATTTACTAAAAATATATATCAACTAGAATTTATGAAACAAGTTCTGTTTGGTGTATGATACGTTCAAAGCTATTTGTATTTAGGTATACATATACATACCCCTGCAGCATCTTGGCTCCTTGCAATAACAAGTCTGCCCCAGAAGAGTACATGGACGCTTGTTGAGGCCTTTCGCAAGATAACTTGTATAGACAATTGAAGTCTTTATTTTGCTGTCCTGTTAGGTAGCTCAGGTATAATAGAATTTCATCTTCAGTAATGTATGTCGCGTTTTTGTTGTCTGAAAGGGCAGTAGTTTTATTAAAAAATTTGAAGTTTGACGCGGTGCGATTCGAATCTTAGTTGTTTGATATTAGCGGTTATTTATTAAGAAATTGGTTTGTATCATAAAATGTAAATATTACTAAATACATTCTTTAGTTATTCTTTATGGTATAAATCGATATATATACCTAAATTTATCATCTGTTGTCAAAAACTTCAATGTCTTAATTTTGTTAACATTAGCATTTACAACAAAGGAAAACATTGCATAGAGCCTAAACAATGAAGCAAAGATAAAGCGATAATTTTAGTTAATTGTTTATTTTTAAAGTTAGAACTATTTATAGACATTTAAAATAAAAAAAATAAATATAAATAAAAAAAAATTGAATTTTGCGCGGGAGATTAAGCGGGCAATGACCATTCTTTATTTAAAATAATGTTAACGTTAGTGTTGACCACTATATAAATTTTGATCGTACCATCTGCCAAGTATTATATTATTATTACCCTTTACTGCCAACTATAAGCACCTTTAAATCACTCGTCTACGTGTCAACTGACCATCCATTAATCCAATACACGTCGATGGGTTTGCCTTGTCTGGTCGTAATCCCATTCTGCAGGGATTATCTTTTATAGAGCCACCCGCCTAATGGTCAGTTGATTCTATTTGAAACTTTCTGAATATTAAACGAATTAAAGAATACGGATATTATTGTTTACGTGTTTGGTACCTATATTTTTTAATCAGGTTTCTAGAGGGATTACTGCACTATTTTAAGGAAATTATAAGATGGAAAAGTAATAAATATAATCGAGTACGGATTGTATTTTACCCAAGTATAGGATTTTTTTCAATATATACTACAATATTTATGAATTTATCCAATTTGTCACGTATGATTCCGTGGCAAAATATTGTATGCATATTTAATAAGTAATCTTTTTTAAGGTATTAATAATTTTTTTAAGGATAACAATTAACAATCTCAACCTAATTGGCGCATACTTTAAACAATTGGTAACATAGTTATAAAATCATTGCATCTTATGTTTTAAAATATATTTATAATGATTACGAATTTACGGACAAATATTCTTTTAAAAGGTTAAAATGAGGATCATATTAAAATGAGGATTATATTAAAATGAGGATATTATGGTGGAGTTTTGTACTTTTTTTATACCACAAGGGTGGCAAACAGACATGTCCGTCCAACCCGTCTGATGGTAAACGGTCATTTTATATAGACATCTGCAAACATTAGGGGTGTCACGTGCGCATCGCTGACCCTGAAGAAACCTTAATATATCATTTTTAAAGGACTCCATACTGTAGTTTTTAGGGAAAACCTTGGCAGAGAGCTCTTTCCAAAGCCTAAACGTTCACGGAAGAAAATATCATTGGAACCGCACTGTATGTGACCATTTAGATTCAAGCGTGTGAAAATGAATTTCCTGTTGATGGCGAGCAGTGTAATGATAAAAGGTGGCTGTAGGCATCATTTCAAACAACTATTCAGAACACAAACCCTTATGCAAGCGGTAGAGCACATACAGGGAGGCAAAGTCTCGCCTGAAACTTAAGGGATTGATATTGCCTGTGAGTTTAGGAACGTCGATAATTTTCATATCCTCTTTAAACCGAGTTAAGAGGACCAAGCTGGTATCCAGGCCCTCCGGTCTACAGATGAGTGCAGTATTTCATTAGGGGTCATACTTGCGTAATTCTCCTGTATTTATAAGTTTCCACCCTATTTATATATTACCCGTTTTTGTCACGAAGTGGCAATGTATACATATATATAGCGGCAGGCTTACCTTCAAGACTTCTTCCATAGTGATGGCCTCCCTTCCATGCGCCAGCGCCGAAGAATCCAGCCGCCAGTATGAGTGCTTTAAGCACTATAAGGATCACCAAGTTGGTAAGGTTCAAACTTAACACCTGTAATATTTTTTATAATGTACAATTTATATTGAAAATGCTACTAGTAAATCTGAAAGTCTGAATAAATATTCAAAAAATTTGGATATCTTTTTATCTTTGAGCAGACAATATTATCATTTTAAAATACAGTAAGACAGTAAAGATATTTGGATGTTTGTTACTTAGTTACTGGAAATGTTTCGTACACTGTTAGGTTATATACAGGACTACCACTGGATAATGGGGGGAAGGGATTGTTAGTAACGGGGAGGTTAATCCACATTGTTATCAATATACCCTATCATGTCGATCTTCACGCGGTTCCCCCTGGAAACCATCGTGATTGATGTATCGTTGAATTCGTAACGATGAGCTAACTGACCGGCCTTTTCATCCTTACCTATCATCCCTCACTGATTTTCACGATTAAGGAACACTACAATAAGCAAAATGATAAAGTGTACGCTCACAGTTCAAAAGAAGCTGCTCAAGTGGTCAAAAAGGTACAACGTGGTCATCATCCTGCGTCAGTGATGGTTTGATGGAGCTTGTCTTATCAAGGAGTCACAAAACTGCATTTTTGTGAAAAAAAAGTAAAACTTCACCCAAAGCGTATCAAGACATAGTTTTGAATCGTGTTGTAAAACCTCTCAGCAATACAGTTTTTAAAAATATACCGTGGACTTTCCAGCAGGACTGCACCTGGTAGGCACGAACTACTCAAGTCTGGCTTAAATTAAAGTTCCGGACTTTATAGGAGCTGAATACTAACCCTCATCTAGCCTAGACCTCAGCCCTTTAGACTACAAATTATGGTCAGTTTTAGAGGACATGACATGCTCTAAACGACACGGCGACATTGAGTCTCTTAAAAAAATCTTTGGAGCAAGAAGTGGCGAAATTTCCCTGGGAAACAGTGCGTAAATCCATAGATTCGTGGCCAGACAGATTAAAGGCCTGTATAAAAGCCAAAGATGGCCATTTCGAATAGAACATTTTTTTATTATTTGCTGAGACTTTAATAAATATGTAGGTATAAATTTTAGTAATATTACATTATTTCGTAAAAAAAATGCATTTTCATTTGTAACAGAACTTATGGCTGGACTATGTATATACAAACATGTAAATATCCAAACACCTTTACAAATGTTCATATTTATAACATTAGTAGGATATTACTCTCAGATCAACACAATAATAAAAAAAAGATGCGTCATATTTCCACAATGTTATGACTCAATCGGTACCCTTATCTGCAACATTCCTCTAGCATTTCATGCAATAGCGTGCAACTTTACAATAGGTGCGATACGAACCTGCGATACGCAGTCAAAACCAACCTGGCTGCTGCCTGTCGACCTCGCGATGAAGTCCCTCGCCAGACTGGCCATCATTTGACCACCACTACCGCCCAGGAAGTTCCCCGCTGTGTCCAGGAATGAGGATCTACCATACGTATCATTTCCGTTGTCGTATCTCGCCACATCTTGGTCACTTTTAAAGGGCACCGGTGGGTTTTCGCTCGGCAATAACGCGTTGGTATCATACGATTGTTTCGGGTACATCTTCTTCGCGTATTGTGGCGAGGAATACGCACCGCTGTGCTCTGCGGCGACTACCAGGAAGCATATAAACAGTATGTAAATCCCAACCATTCTGCGCGGAGTCCTGGCCACTACTGTGAGGAAGCAGGTAGTGCGCGCGATATGTTTGAGACACTTGTAGTCCGTATTTTTATCTCTTCCCGGCTTCTTTTGTTTGTTACACGCACTGTGACATCACTAATGGCGCTATTGTTGTTGCTTTTTAGTGGCAACGCCGTGTACTTATTTGTGAAATAACAAAATCACTGCACAAATTGTAATTGGAGTAGCGTAAATGTTTTATTGAAATGTTAATATTTTTTCAAAGACTGTGAAAGAAGAACAATTTAACCACGAATGAAATTTTATTTTATGTTTATTTAATCTTATTAAATTTTAAAATTCAATAAGAGACTATTCTCAGCATAAATTTAGGTTTATCTTTTATTTTTCTTAATTATAGTTATGTCTTAATAAAAGCTCTAAACCTGCATGCTACAATGAATACGTTTTATTCAAGAATAGTAATCTAAATAGGACAATTATTTTTAAAGCACAAAAATTATATTTATATTTATGTAGTTGCATTCTTTAATAGTTGAGAGATAGGCAGCAGCGTCTCTTTTTAAACATCACTAAAACCTAACTGCGATTGCTAAATCGCTTGCTAAGCGTGGTAACTATTGGCAAAACCTTCCAAGGAAAAAGTCTTTGTTCTACAGTGGTTAAAGTTAACGACTGATATGATGATAGCAATGATTTTTTTACAAATTTATTGTTATATTTTAAGCTTATGTAAATGTTTGATTTTCATTCAGCACAAAAACAATCTGAATAGAATATTTGTTTTTAGGAGATATTACATACGTTTTTATAAGAGTTGGAAAATTCTGAATACATGTAAATAAATATCATTATTAATACTTTCCTTTAGGTGGATCATCAGCTTTTTTGCTTTTCTAAATTGCAAAAAAATGTAACATTTTAAGTGTGACTATTTTAAGCATAACACGTTTTCTTTTAATGGGTGATAATGGAATAGTTACCCCGTCTGTGCTATCGGTATACACTAGTGAGATAGCAGTTATGGATAATAAATGAGGATGAAGTAGGTCAGTTTGTCCATCGTGACGAATTCAACTAGAATTGTTCACGATGGTTTCCAGGGGGAACCACGCGGAGGTCGACCTAATAGGGCATATTGCTAGCAATGTCAAACTCCATTACTAACAATCCCTTTTCCCCCTAGCAAAACTCGTTATGATATTCTTCTTTACCGTCCTCTCCTTCTGTTACGTCATTACACGCTTGGTATTCTACATGTTTTCCTTCAATCTACCCGTTTGTAGCTGCATAATAAATATAACGATGAAACCGAGAGCGGCGACGGTCACAATGGCACGGTGGCGACAATGGCAAACGTAGCGGAACATTGTTTGCCACGACATCTCAATCTTGTTCCGTAATACACACATTTGGGACAGCCGCGTTTGATAACTGTGACATAATCGAAGATGTCACCGATACACAACTGACACAGTTTCCCACTTGTTTACCTTGGTTCAGAGCATTTTTTGAGCGACTTCCGAAAAGAGAAGATCGTTCAAAAATATTTTACTCAACTAGATGTTATCTTGCGGAAGTCCATATCATTGGTTATTTGAATTGAGTTATTTTGTTTAATTCCGCTACTACGCATCTTTGGTAAAATCACAGTCGGCGATTGATGGCTAATATGGAAGGTTGTCTTATGAGGCGATTAATGGAAGGCGAGGGATAGGCAGTAACATTCCTCTTAAACCATCTCCAAAGCTTAACTGCGGTTGCCAACCCACCTGCCAAGTGTGGCAACTACAGGCAGAATTCCCGCTTACTGGGGAGGCTTATGTTCACCAGTGAACAGTTAAAGGCTGATATGATATGATGATGGAAGGTGGTGTAACTTGTGGTAGTAATAGTGATGGTCAATCTTCGAGTGTTGGCAGTCACACACACACTGATGGTAGCGGAATTAAACAAAGTAATTCTATTCAAATTACCAGCGCTCGAAATTAGTTAATTTTAAAGTTTCGCGTTGTTGTTACATATTTTAAAAATACTATCTGTAACGCGTCGCGATTGCAAGTAAAAAGTACCTACATACTTGTCAACATGCTTAAGTCACGTCACGTTATATCCCGGTAGTGTGTTTAAAATATCGCTCAAAATTATCTTTTTTTTTTATTTTTATACAATAATTTAATAATACTGACGGCCCACCTGATGGAAAGTGGTCACCGTCGCCTGTAAACATGAGCAGTACCATGGAAATAACAGAGTATACTGTTTCGCCCATGATAACCCCCATGCGTTGCCATTCCTGAGGACTCAGATGTTATTCCTCTGTACCCTGTAAATTCACGCCATATCCCACTCTTCAAACCGAAACACAGCAATGCAAACACAACTGCTTCACGGTAGAAACACGAATGGGACAGAGGTACCTAAGCAATCGACTTTTGTACAAAGTCTCCCTCTGAAATAGGCATCACAGTGTATTCAGTGATGCTCATAACGCTGTTCATGTTTATAAGCGATATTTACTGCTTTCCAACAAGTGAACTGTAAGTTTTATTGACATTTTGAATATCGTAAAAAATGGTTTTTATATCGAGTAGGTAGTAAAGATTGCGTTCTAGAAAAAACCAACTTCAATTGTGACAAAATCAGTCATTTTGATTTAAAAACTAAACTACTAAACAGATTTTGATTAAATTTCTACGGGATCAATTTGCAAGTACATCTTTTCAGGCAAAAAAGAATTATCCAAATCGGTTTACAAGAAACGGAGTTATAAGGTAACAAACTATAAAAAATACAATCGAATCGAAAACCTCCTTTTTTTAAGTCGGTTGAAAGTAAATAACCTGTTACATTTGTTTATTACGTTCCATGGATACCATTATCATCAATTTAACATAAATAATGTGATTTTATTACTGCATTGTTCTTCATAATTCACTTGCTGTTTCTAAATTGGAAACGAACAGCCATAACTCTAACGACCGAGAAAATTGGCAGACGTTGTAGATAAATTTCTTTTTTCCTTTCTCCAATACAAATAGACCATCTTTTTTTATTTATTAAAAGGTATACACAACAGGTTACAAACAATAACATTATAAACATTTTTGTATAGATAATAGTATGAACTAGATTGAAACCCAGACAGGTGTACATTCTTCTTCTCTCAACATTCTCGTCATATCAGCTGTTATCTGTCCACTGCTGAACATAAGCCTCCCCATAGACTGCCATAAAGAACGGTCTTGAATCACCTGTGTCCACTGACTCCCTGCCCTGCATTTTACGATCGTCACTCTATGATAAGAACTAGATGTGTCTTCCTAGACTGCGTTTGCCCGTACGAGGTCGCCGCTCAAAGACATTTCTTCCCCATCGGTTATAGTTTCTTCGGGCTATGAGACCAGCCTATTAATACTTCAGTTAGGTGATTTTGGTTCTTTTGCAGATGTCCTTATTGCGGATTCTGTCATGCAAAGAACATATATAGTAAACACTTTGAAATAATATGAAAATAAAACATAAATTTGTCCATCTCTCTTTTTGCTAACTACAAATCAAAAATTATAGTTTTTGTGTATTTGTGTGTATTGTGTATCCATAAGAACTTATTGAACTTAGGAGGTTTTATATTTAATTGATCATATACTCATATTTAATAGATCTGTAATATTACAGAAACTCACGAATACTATAATTGATTCGACCATAAGAGAATTTGCTGATGTCCAATAATTAATTAACGTCGGTTGTTAATACGCCTGTCGAGCGTGATCATTACTATCGTGTATAAGTATATGTAGCATTTTGAGTTTGCTGTCTCCATTATTTTTTAAATTAGATAAAAATAAAGGATGGAGAAAAACAAATTTCTTTATAATACTATTTTTATTAGGTATGCCATCTAGCGTAAAGCTCCTGTGGAAATATACTACAAATTATTCAATTAGTAACATTAAGTATTACTAGATGGCAGTATATTAGTTGGAATATGTTTCTAAAGTTGGTTTGTTTGTTAAAGATTGCACAGATGGCGCTAATTTTTCTTTTTGAAAGTCCCTTTTAGTGGACTAGATGTCGCTTCTGCTAACATCAAACGATTTTCTGTTATTATAAATTGAGGCAAGGCGTGGAAAGTGCAATTTTTTCTAGAGTTTTATCAGTAACATTGCATATTATTAATATTATCCGTGCAGTGTAAGGAATATTGCGATACTAGTGATTTTTATTTATAGGGTCTTCTAGTAAGATTCTAGAAATTAAAAAAAGTTAAACCTGGTAAACACTGAAGTTATTTCCTAATGGATTTGCCATTTGGTAAGTCGACTCGTCTTCATACGACCTATCATTCCTAATTGGTAACTTAATAATGTATACCATTACTCCATTATTTCCTTTTTTTCAAAAAGCCGTTCCTAAATTATGCGTTTATTTTTTTTTTACCAAGCTTTATTTACTAACGAACATTTTACTTTTTTAGGTACTAGCTTTTTGCCATATTTCGTACGCGAAGATTTCAGAAGTAGGAATAATAACAATAATAGAAATAGATCGATATAAAACATACATAAGATTTTAAGTTAAAAACTTTGAAGTTCTAATTTAAAATTTGGTGTTCTAACTAATTTCACAATTGTATTCTTGAGAATACAATTGTGAAAATCACATCCTATTTGGTGCAGTAATTTTAGTGTAACACCAGAACAAACCTATAGACAGACAGACAATATTTCCTCCACGTTGCCCCCCTGGAAACCATCGTGCTGAATTCCTGATATACATCACAGTGGACTAACTGACCTACCTTTTCATATCACCTATCATCCATTAGCGAGGTTACCATTCCATTGTCATACCTTAAAAAAAGTTTATCTACCTCAACAATATTTTAACATGGCTGTTTTTTTTTATTATAAACACAATAGTAAATTAGTATCGTAAGAATAAACTTTAAATACAAATAAATACAAATTTTAAATATTTTTTTTCATTTGTTGTTTGTGTTGCCACAGTTAAATTGTATTTCATACGTTAAATCATTTGTTTGTACGTCCTTCAACCTGGCTATTCCATTAAATTTAGCTTTTCTATGATGCACATAAAAATAGGTTGGTTAGTCGGTAAACGGTTAAATTACCAGTTAATTGTTAAAATGATTATAGACTAGCGATCTGATCCGGCTTCCCACGGGTATACAGAATTTTCCAAATTTAATACATATAATAAAATAAGTTTCAGCCAATTTAACTGATTGGTTATTTTATAGCATTTTATATGTGATTGATATAACTTTTTTTTATTTCTATACCGATTTAAGTGAAACAAACACTAAAAGTTAAGTCGAGCAAACCGCAACGCATTGGTGAAAACCGCATTCAAATTGGTTAAGCCGTTACTGAACGTGCACAAACGTACAGACAAACAGAAAAACTGTATAAATCATTGTTTTGGGTTTTATTGCGTTCATAAAGCCCCCCTATAATAGTTTTTTTTATATACCTTCCATGTATAGATAGCGACCAGTTACAATTTTATTACATATATTAATTGATGATTTGATGCACTCGGCTGTAGAGTGTATTGCCATAATTTTTTTTATACAACTTAGAATGGCAAACAAGCTGACGGCCCACCTGATGGAAAGTGGTAACCGTCGCCTATAGACATGAGCAGTGCCATGGACATAACTGAGTATACTGTTTCGCCCATGATACCCCCTATGCGTTGCCATTCTTGAGGACTCAGGTGTTATTCCTCTGTACCCTGTAAATTTACGCCATATCCCACCCTTCAAACCGAAACACAGCCATGTAAACACAACTGCTTCACGGTTTTCTATCAATAGGCACTAGATGTCGTTCTGTCAAAATTTGAATTAGTAGCCAGAACTAGTTTTTGTCGAGAAATATACAAATAGGGTTTATAGATTTTCCCAAGTATCACAATTTTTTTCTTCATAAGAACCTTTATTTTTTATTAAAATATTAAATACAAATCATAATTTATTTTTATTTATATAAATATTGGTAGGCACATACATTTATTGGGTTTTTATGGACGTCGCAGTTGATTGCACAATGACCTCATTTTTAAGAGAAATGCACGAGGAAGCGATTATTATTATGTAATTTTTATTATGTAGATATAAAGGTATACCATAAATACTATTTACATAAAAATACCTTCCGGATATTAATGTCATCGCGTTAAAAGCTAGTTTGATGTTTATAAGTTCTATTATATTTTTAGGGATTTAAATTTTCAACATCTGTAACTCTTCTTCTGCTCTGTCGTATTTGAAGGCTAAAAATAATTTTGTTTCATTACAACTACAAAATTACATTATAAATAAATTACGTGGGGTAAATTACAGACAATAAATAGACTCCAAAAAGAATTGTGAATATCGATTCAGAACGAAATCACAGACAAAAATATATTCAGTTGAATTGAAAACTTCCATCTTTTCGAAAATCGTTATTTTTAACATCTAATACAATCGATGTATTAGAGAAAAATAAATGGAGCATATCTTAGACAATCGAGCATGCGGCTCACCTGATGGTAAGTGACTACCGCCGCCCATGGTCACCCACAACACCAACGGCATTGCAGGTGTGCTGCCGGCCTTTTAAAAAGGAATATGTTATGCTCTTTTTTTGAAGGTTATGTTGTCGTAGCGGTTCGGAAATACTGCTGCTGGAAGTTGTTCCAAAGAGTGGTTGTGCGTGGGAGAAAGTGCCTTGAAAAACGCACGGTGGAGGACCGCCACTCGTCCAGATGGTTGGAATGAAATTTTAGTTTATGGAGGGTTATACGTTGTATAAAAGTCGGTTGAGAAAAAAATCGCATAACACACACTTAAGAACAATCGACGCATTGGAGAAAAATAAATGGAGAGTATCTAAGATCAATAAACTTAACTAAATTAATATGGCACTAACAATAAACAAATAAATAAATAAAAACCTATCGTCAGAAATAAAAATATAAAAATCGATTGAGAATTACCTGATTACATATACATCAGTGTTTTTCGAATTTTTTCATAGCGTGACCTTCTTAGAATGTAAAAATATTTTGTGACCACCTATCTTCGTGGTTCCTAACCTGTATGTATTTTATTATATTTACAAACATCAATTTCATACATTTTTGTTTATTTTTACAGTTAGGTATCGATTAAATTCAATAAAATAAATAATACATCATAAAGTACAATTTATGTCTTTTAATGAACATTTTTTAATAAAAAATATTTTTTGTACATTGTTTTTTACGGCTTTGTAACCTTTCGTGACTCCTTTGTAGAGACTTGGGTACCACTACGTTTTGATAATACCTGATCAGCTTATTTTTAAAGACTTTTAAATGAGACGTTTTTTACAATAGGGCGTCATATAGCTACACCCTTCTGAATGAACACTGAAATATTACGATTTATGAATGCAGTCAACCGAATAAAGATACTTATTGTAACATCTATACACTTACCATATTTCTTGTAAATAAATAAATAAATAAATGGCTATAGAGATCAATGAAAGAGAAAAAATACAACACGTACATAGAAAGTATACATCGAAATATAATGAAATAATGGCACGGCGAAGATGAAACAATAAAAAAAAAAACTAGTGCAAACTCTATTGGCAGCCCTACTGCAAGGCGTTTATTATTGCCTTAAAACATTATGCGCGGACGCAGCATTTCTCCTTGCTGTGAGCGGCCGTGAGAGCGCCAGCGTCGGTGAAAATGTTTTGGTCTCAGAAAGTGAAACCGGGTAGCCAGCCTTGACCGTCACGCAGAGAAGTGATTAGAGGCGACTGCACTGTAAAAATATCCAATCTTATTAATATAATAAAATTGTAAGTTGACGATGTCTGTACATGGGAGATATTTAAGAAAAAATAATATAATAGGGGCCTTATAAGATGACAATAGATGACAAAACAATTTTTTTTTTAATTTTTCTTGTCTGTGTAATTATATGTTTGGTCCGGCGTTACGTAAAAACTACTATATGAAATTGGATGCAACTTTTAAAGTTGTATACCTGAAGGTGTAACTTACAAACTGATATATGATTTCTCTTGATCTTCATCTAGTAGTAATCTATTTAATTGTTTTTCCTATTTCTGTAGTTAACGCGTAGAAAATTGCGGGCAAAAGACTACTGTTATAATTTTTTTCCAAATTATGTTTGTATTGAAGAATGTGAGTTTTTTTTTTAATTCACAAAAAATTGATAATTAACCATTACATGTAACTAAGGAAAAAGTAATAATATCAACAATAATCACAGAATTTAGAATAAGTATACCTCCAAAGTACCTACTGTAGTAACAATAACTTGTTCACCGTCATTGAAACTATATACATATATTTAATAAATTATTTTAATTGTTTTTACTCTTTTGTTACAATTTTTAGTTCATACTTCAATTATGATGTTCCTCTATTGATTAGTGATTAGATCAGTACTTACTTATCAATATAATCTATACTTATAATAAATCTGTAGAGAGGTCAATTCTGTACATGAAATATATTTCCAAAATAACTATCAGCGGGTGATTAGTGATCGATACTGATGCCAAAAATGCAATCAGTAAAATTTTGTCTGTCTGTCCCTCTGTTTGTTCGTTATAGAAATAAAAACTACTCGACGGATTTTAATGAAACTTGGTACAATTATTCTTCATACTCCTGCGCAGGTATACTTTTCATCACGCTACGATTAATAGGAGCAGAGCAGTGAAGGGAAATGTTAAAAATGTCCACCCGTGCGATGCCGGTACGGACCGCTAGTTAGTATTGGTATAGAATGAGCCACTCTTTCCTTTCCTGTAGGTAAGAAGCGACTAAGGAAACTTAACTGTCGAGGGACGGGCAGCAGCTTCCCTCTTAAAACATCACTAAAAGCCTAATTGTGGTTGTTAATCCGCTAACCAAGCGTAGCAACTACTGGCAAAATCTCCCTTAAGGGGAAATTTATGTTTATAAGTGGACAGTTAACGGCTTATAATAATTAATTAATAATAATTCACTTATTAAGATACATATTAAAAAATATTATTAAAATTTAGAAAATTTTTAAATGTTATCAAAAAAATTGTATTCAAAACCGACTCCATGGCGTCCGATGTTCCGAATCTGTTTTTAGTTTACAGTTTCGGGGTTCGACAGAGGAAAGTGCTTTTTTTCTTGCTCTTATAACAGTCAAAGCCACCAATTACGCTTTCGAACTTTACCGCCGTGATGCAATTCTATTCGGTAAGTGTAACGGCGCGCCGCGTAACAGTTAATGCTGTGTTTTATATTAGACATCAAAAAGGGCTTTCCTTTTCAACCGACTTCAATAAGAATGAAGTTTTCAATTCGATTGTGTTCTTTTTTATGTTCGTTATCTCTTAACTTCGTCAGTTTTAAAATTGTTTGCAAAATTATGTTTATACGAAAGGATTGTATTTACAGAGTGGTCTTATGGAAATTTTATTAAAATTGCTTTTCAGTAGATAGATAGATAAATAGATAATTTATTTACATTACTTACAGCACACAAATTACAATACAAACATATACATAATACACAGTAAAAGAGATAAAAGAATGAAAATAAAAAAGCAAAACAGTATATATGTATGTATATATGTGTAATTATGTATTTATGTGTGTAAGTTTTTATTTATTTATGTATTAATGTTATATTATTATTCATGTACTTTTATTATTTACATATGTAGGTATATAGAGCTGGTTTTATTGTATTATATATTCAATTTTTTACTGGGTATTATTTATCTTTAATTGTACCCTTATACATTCTACAGTTTTCTTTCAGCTTCTCAAAGGTTGACCGTAAGAGATCCCTTTATGGGATAAGTCCGCCATTGTATATTAAATCATTTATCAGTGCTCAATTTGAATTATGTATGATAAAGATTTTACAATACAATACAATACAGTACTTTAACTTTTGGATCAAAATAATTACAATTGAAATAATTTTTTTTTTGTGGGACACAATTTTTAATTATATACAAAGCTCTCTCCCTCTGGTAAATATTATTTCAATACAACTGTTTTTTTGTAGTTACGAATTTCGTTAAGGTTATATGTTTGTTTTTGTGAAATACTTAAATAAAAAACGAAAATGTGTTGTTTTTTTTCTTATATTTTACAGCTTTGTAGTACAGATCGTGGTGTTTTATTTATATATGCAATAATATTTGGTTTGTTCTTTTAAAAGCTGGGATTCGAAACTCAATCGGGTAAATTTAATAATAAAAATATGTATTTATTCAAACAACATAGGGTTCACGGGGGGAAAAGGATTGTTAGAAATGGAGTTTGACAGCCCCATTGCTAGCAATATACCGTATTAGGTCGACCTCCACGTGGTTCCCCCTGGAAACCATCGTGAACAATTCTTGTTGAATTCGTCACGATGGGCTAACTGACCTACTTCATCCTCACCTATCATCCTTCACTGGTGCCCCGCCGGTGTATACCGATAGCGCGAGTGGGGTAACCATTCCATTATCATCCATTAAAAAAAAAAAAACATAGGGTTCACTTAGTTAGTTATAATTTAAACCTATGTTAGTAAATGAATATTTAAAAAAAATAATTTTTCAGTTTATAATTAATTTAATTTTATAAATTAAACTGACCATAATATTTGTGTGCACTATGTATATATACAATATGTAGTAATGATTCTTTTTTCCTGGGTTCGATACAAAGTATATTTTTGTTTTTATTTTATATTCATATATTAATTATGATTACTATTTTCTGTGGAAAGGAGTAATTATAAACAGTTTGATCGGAGGCGCAATGAAATTCTATTACTTCTTAATATAGAGATATAGTACATGTAATATTACTACCATTATCTACCATTTAATCAATTTATTTATTTATTTCGAATTAGGTACACCGACGGTATACATATTATACATGAATTAAATAACATTTTTTGTGTAGTATTCTGATATGCATAGCAGACAATCTACGAGATACATCTAGTATTGGATAAATCGAAATTTATTAATAACGTCTCTGACAGCAGTCAACAATCGAACCCGAATATCTACTTGCTACTCGTGAAAACGTGTTTTCCATTCATTCTGCGAAACTAGAGCAAGCTTTTTAGGAAACAAATTGTAAAGTTACGTCAGTTACGTAAAGAGGCTAAAATGAAGAGTAACAGCCAACACGGTCGTGCGTAACAGCCACAACACTCGTTCGGTTCACTTTCTATCGTATATAAAATGAAATTAATTTAACATGTTACGTTATGTTACGACATAAACAGTGAAATGTTATGAGATGATTACAATAACAAGCCATAAATAAAGTTGTTGGTATACGGTGTGTTGGATTTACAAACATGAAATAGACGAAGCAAATATTATATGTTTCAATTTTTTTTATACTACTTAGAATGGCAAACAAGCTGACGGCTCACCTGATGGAAAGTGGTCATCGTCGCCTATAAACATGTGCAGTACCATGGACATAAAAGAATATACTGTTTCGTCCATGATACGCTCCATGCGTTGCCATTCTTAAGGACTCAGGTATTAATTCTCTGTACCTTGTAAATTCACTGGCATATCACACCCTTCAAATCGAAACACAGTCATGCAAACTGTTTCACGGTAGAAACACGGATGGGACAGAGTTGCCCAAGTAAATGACTTTTGTACAGTCTCCCTTTGGTAAAATTACAAAGTAAAATTCAATTAAAACGTAGGTATAATCAAACTATGTTGAAATTATAACAGAATGATAAGTCGATTCTTTGCGTACTTCTGTACCATACGTGTGTCTACTGTGAAGCAGTTGTGTTTGCATTGAATAGCAGTGAAATTACAAGATACAGCGACATAACACTTAGTCCTCAGGAACGACGGTTACCATTTTCCATTAAGAATACTAACGCTAAGTGGTCGCACTTTTAGTGCGATCACATTCCGTATGGTGAGTGAGGGAGTCCGGAGGCCCATCCTATACCCATCCCTTTCCTAATCCTAAAATCTTTTCCCCAACCCCGTCCCCCATCTTACAATACGCAACCATGGCAGTGGAATTAGGCCGGCAGGACACCTGCAATGCCGTAGGTGTTGTGGGTGACCATGGGCGGCGGTAGTCACTTACCATCAGGTGAGCCGTATGCTCGTTTGCCCCCTGTGTTGTAAAAAAAAAGTAGTTTGTCAGTTTGTTTGCCATTTTGAGTTGCATAAAAATGAAATACTCTAAAAATGAATTTAATAACAAATCGAAACATTGAAACCAATTGATCGAGTTTTGATTTGTTCTACTAATAAACATCAGCAGACTGTCCTTTGGCCGGATCATTGTTTACATTTTTTACATTAACTTCTATATAAATATTTGTATAAATGAATATGGCATTAAAGTGGCGAGCAAAGAATATATATATATATATATAAGTCCAACAGTGGACTGATAATAATGATGATGATTGTTTTACGCTTTTTTATTTAACTTTCCGTATTACGAGTAAGTGCACCTTCATGCAAGCTCTCTTAATGTATTCGTAATTTGTAAGCTCTTCAAAATTTCTCTCTTAACCACAAATCTTACTTTCATTTTAGACTTTTTGTTGTTCTTTGTACTAATGCATTTCGTAATCAAAAAGAGCGTATTATTGTTCACAGACAAGTGTTTACAAGTACATCTAAATCGTCATTTCTTTTTTATGAATGCAGCGTTCGGAAAGTTATCTGTTGAGCAGAGCCCGCAACCCGCAAGAAACTCAACAGTTACTCAAATCTCTATTAACATTATGTGTATTTATTCAAATGTCAAAAATTATGTGGTCGTTAAAAGCCCGTGCATGATCGACTAACATCATGCACATTTGTCATTCAGGTAATCGTTTAGTTTGTAATAGGCTTTGTTGAATAAGTGTTTTTTAATAACAGTTTTAAACTTACTAAAAGGTAGACCCAAAATATCGTTCGGTATCTTATTTGAACATTTAATGACCATTTCCATAAAAGACCTATTGACTTTTTGTAAACGATACTTCGGAACAGTAAGTTTGAATTTGTATCAAATGTTATCATCACTGGTTGATGATTTTTTAGTCGATTCTAATGAAATGGTAATCACGCCTGTATTATTAGTTTATGGTATTGGATTACTAGTGAGGAATAATGATTTTTTTTATACAACTTGGAATGGCGAACAAGCTAACGGCCCACTTGATGGAAAGTGGTAACCGTCGCCTATAGACATGAGCAGTACGCCTATGGACATAACAGAGTATACTGTTTCGCCCATGATACCCCCCATGCGTTGCCATTCCTGAGAACTCAGGTGTTATTCCTTTGTACCCAGTAAATTCACTGCCGTATCCCACCCTTCAAACCGAAACACAGTCATGCAAACACAACTACTTCACGGTAGAAACACGAATGGGACAGAGGTATCCAAGCAATCGACTTTTGTACAAAGTCTCCCTCTGGTAAATGATAGGTGAGGATGGAGTCAAGGCAGTAGGCCCATTCTATCTGGAGGCCAATCTGACAAGGATATATCCTGAGCACTGTTTTACTTGGTGAATTCATCACGATTGACTAATTAACCTGACTTTTTTACCTATCATCATTTATTGGAACCCCTTCAAATGTATACCCATAGCGCGGACGGGGTTATCATTCCATTTTCAATAATTATTAGAAATATCAAATAGTAGTCATGTTTTTACATGCTTTCTATCAGTTAAAAGAGATTAACGAGCGAATGTTTGTGTTGCTACTGCAAAGCGATTTAGGAACTAAAGTTATTAATACAAACTTTTGTCATTATATTGAATATATTGCTCTTTGTTGTTATAGATAGATAGACACTATACGTGTTAAGAAGTAATGTCTACGTAATTTTGTATATCTAAATAGAAGTTTTATCAAACATGACATTTTCTATGTGCGTCAACTTTAAAAATCCACGCAATCTGTGATTTCGTGTTTCGGGCAAAAGCTAGCTATTTAAAAATAAGTCTCGATTACTAACATTGCCTTCTCCCTGTAGTGCAATATAAAACTGTGGGTGTCAATATATTCTGAACTAAGTAATCGATATTGATTGGGATATAAAGATCAAGACGTAAAATTAATACATTAATGCGGGTACTTCGAAATTTTGTTTGCATAACTGGCCTTATTTATACAGAAATCATTAATTAAGAAACTTTAGGACGTGATTAACATAAATAATTAATACCATACCTCACTTGGCTTCACCTGGCTGTAATTAAGAGAGTTAATTAATATACGGCAAATTAGTTATTACATTTCTAGGTGTTAATATAATAATATTGTCGTCACAATTAGTAATTAATGATTTTTATTTGTAATCTCCTTACAGAGTCATTTACGTTATGGGTTTGATTTACAAGTGACTTTTAAAACATTTTCCCCATTGAGTTTGTGATACCATCGACGTTGTGTAACATATGCTGTTAGGGTGTCCTATAAATTCGAAGAACCCATGCGCCATTATCACCTAATTACATTAAATATTGGATATATTGATTCTACTCGTATATTTTTTTTATACAACTTAGAATGGCAAACAAGCTGACGGCCCACCTGATGGACAGTGGTAACCGTCGCCTATAGACATGAGACCATGGACATAACAGAGTATACTGTTTCGCTCATGATACCCCCCATGCGTTGCCATTCCTGAGGACTCAGGTGTTATTCCTCTGTACCCAGTAAATTCACGCCATATTTCACCCTTCAAACCGAAACACAGCCATGCAAACACAACTGCTTCACGGTTGAAACACAAATGGGACAGAGGTACCCAAGCAATCGACTTTTGTACAAAGCTGAATCTAAATCAGACATTTTAGAACATCTCTGTAAATGATTGATGTTTATTAATTCCTTTCTTTCCGAGAGTAGGAAAATTTTATCTCAGAAATTAGTACAAAGTATGATCGGGTTGACAACTAAAAAAGATAAAAGCCCTTAAAAAATACTAAAATTGTCAATTTTTTTTTATGTGAATATAACGATAAGATATATTCTTGGTGTTTAGAGTAATAGGAATATTTTTGTTTATTTATTTTTTTGTATTTATCGTATCCGACTTGCTTGTATGAGACTGCTTTTAGTGATAAGGGTACATTTGAAATTGCACATTCTGAATCAATATCCTTTTTAAATTAATAATTGTTATTAATTTATTATTAATAAAAATATGTATGTGTATCTGAAATAAATTATTCATTATCACAATGCAAATTCACTTCCTATGCATACGACCCATCTGATGTTCGTATGCATATTTGTCATCTCAGTTGTATAAAAAAAAATTAGTTGGTTAATACTCTATTGTTTTTTGAATAGGGATTAGCTTTTAGTGTGTTTTGATATGTACGAAGGTCTTTGATGTTATTTACTGGCTGACTCATTAAGGTACCTCCCAAGAATGGATTTGTAACATTAAAAGAATTGACTTGAACATAAATATGTAGATAGATTATTATTGTTTCCTCCAAATGATTATAGTATGTACAAATGAGTATAGTAACTCATCATTATCTTTCTGCCCTTATTCCAATTATATAAACTTTAGGGCTGGCATAATATATTTTTTAGCATATTACCCAAGTACTACCTAATTAGCTTTTAATTTTAAGACCGGCCAATTGTCTGACGTCAATCCTCTTTGGAAATTTTTTTGTTGGTGGTATTCGCTACCTACGGTATGGAGAAAAGGATCGAGGTAATCGGAGTGTTTTTTTTTTTGGATTTTAGAATTTTTGTGTATACTGGAAGTAAACTTGTCATAAATACAATCTAATGTAATATCAAAAATGTTTGAATTACACATTCAACTGAATATTTTATTATAATATTTGATTCTAAATTACTAGAAAGATAAATGGAAAGAAAGTTTAAATGAAAACAACGAGTTTAAGATAAAATAATTTGGGATTAAAATCAGAGTTTACTGATTGTAAAATGTAAATCGGTTTAAATTTGACGATTCTTCTTTTCAATACGGGTATTTAATCGATCAATCCTCACAGAACAGATCACCGAACAACGACCTTACTGACCGCTTCACCTATAATTTTCATGGCACAATCCATTTACGGAAGAAAAGGTAAGTGAAAATAGTATTTAGAAATTTGTCAACAATCATTACTGAGCTGTAGAAAGCATAAAGGAGTCGGAATGGCGTTAAATAAGAATGGGGGAGGCAAAGCGTTACCGTGACTGTCGTGGAGTTACGACACAGCGCATTATAGTTAGATGTATATTATATATAAATATATTAAATATATATATATATTTATATATAAAAAATTTTTAACCAGACGATGTCTGTACATGGGAGATATTTAAGAAAAATTAATAAGGTCTTGATAAGATCAATAGATGTCAAAAAAATAATTTTCAGAAATATTGTCAGTTTGTTAGGAATGCAAGTGTGAAAATTAAATTGGATACAGTTATGTCACGGCATAAAATAGGCCACCCCTTCCTTTCGCGTGGGTGTCGTAAGAAGCTACATAGGGAGGGCGGGGGATGGACAGCAACGTCCCTCTTAAAACATTTCCAAAGCCTGACTGCAGACAGACTGACAGATTGGCAACCCAATCTGCCTGCCAAGCGTGGCAACTACCAAGATAAAGCAAGACCCCCATGGGGGAGGCTTATGTTCAGCAGTGGACAGTTAAAGGGTGATGATGATATGGTGTATTTAATTGGTTTCCTACTTCTCAAGTCTACGTGTATGAAGTAGCGGGCAGTAAGCTAGTAGCTAAAAACAAAAACTGTTACATTTGCTCTTGTTATATAATGATAATAAACTGTCAAGTAAATATCATAAACATACTGTTGAGTTCTATAGTAGTTTACCCGACTGTTTACTGAAAAAGTAGTTTGTATAATGTTTGTCACCAGAGGGAGACTTTGTACAAAAGTCGATTCCTTGGGTACCTCTGTCCCATTCGTGTTTCTACCGTGAAGCAGTTGTGTTTGCATGTCTGTGTTTCGGTTTAATGGGTGGGATATGGCGTGAATTTACAGGGTACAGAGGAATAACACCTGAGTCCTCAAGAATGGCAACGCATGGTGGGTATCATGGGCGAAACAGTATACTCAGTTATGTCCATGGTACTGCTCATGTCTATAGGCGACGGTTACCACTTTCCATCAGGTGGGCCGTCAGCTTGTTTGCATTCTAAGTTGTATAAAAAAAAGTTTTATTTTTAACAATTTAACCAAAAATGGTTATAACATATTTGTTTTACTACTATGAAAATTATTTAGGTATTATTTTTAATTCATCTAATACTTCTGACTATCCCATTAAGTATTGTAATCGCAAGCATAACTACATTTTTTTTTATAACAAGTTATTTCTAGTACATTTACCTCTTAGTACCGTATTAATTATCAGCGTAATGGCAGGATCATTTGATCTTAACTCGATATAAATTGTGGTCGTTATGTTGTTTTTAATGTTTCTTATACTGAGATTTTATGGGCTATTATTCATTTTTGAAATTGGGCACCATCTTAATAATTGTAACATACAAGTCAGGAATGTTTAACCGGCTACCATTTGCTTGTAATTTATTTTTGTTTATTATAACATTTCGTACTACTAAATACTTTAAAACTTTTATAACTAGATATAGATTGGATGAATTTTTTTTTATACAACTTAGAATGGCAAACAAGCTGACGGCCCACCTGATGGAAAGTGGTAACCGTCCTCTATAGACATGAGCAGTACCATGGACATAACAGAGTATACTGTTTCGCCCAAGATACCCCCCATGCGTTGCCATTCCTGAGGACTCAGATATTATTCCTCTGTACCCTGTAAATTCGGTTACCACTTTCCATCAGGGGGGCTGTCAGCTTGTTTGTTATTCTAAGTTGTATAAAAAAAAATATCGTAGCATTTCATATGGTAAGATAATTTAATCATATGCATTGTGTATTCTAATTGTAATATACACGTATATATTGTGATACACGTAATTATATATTTAGTAAAGTCGCAATATTGCAAATACATTATTAAGCAGTTTTGGGGCGACACGTCTGTTTGTAAACAAATCTAAAGATTGCCGTATGATCTCGGCATAGAATGGATCACTTTTTCATTTCTCTTAAGTGCCATAAGAATCGACTAAGGGAACATAATGGTCGAGGGATTGGCAGCAGTGTCCCTACTAAAACATTACTAAAGTCTAACTGCTGCTGCCAACCCACTTGCCAAGTGTGGTAGCTACTGGACCCTATGTTCAACATTGGATAGTTAAAGGCTGATACAATGATGATGACGAAGTTTGATGGATAATAATAAAACTGTACAATCAGTAAACATCAGTTGTTGCTTAATTTGCTTTTAAAAATTTTGTTTTTATCTCAACAACATGCCAGATATTTACTTTTAATTTGATTTAAATTTTAATTAATCTATTATAGTCTATGTATGTATATCTTATCTTCTTGTATATATAATAAAAAGTAACTGGGCAATGTCAGAACATGGAAAATATTAAAAAAAATGACGGAAAGGGTTTTAATAAGAGCAATAGAAGCTAAAACAACAATTATTAGAAATTTTGTGTATTTCTATCTGTCTATCTATATGTATGTTTGTTCCGGTATTACACACAAAACTACTGCAACAAAATGAATGTAGTTTTCACCGTTGAATTGCTGAAGGTCTAACTTATAGTCAGGAATATGTTTTGTAGTCCATTCCATTGGTTCTCTTGCTTCTATAATCTGCGTGCGTAGTAGCGGGAAAAAACTAGTCTAATCTAAACGTCGATTACAATGTTAAGTGAAATTAGGATATCACGATTATCCACGTGTTTCAGCCACGGAACACACGGATGCAAACTATCTCGCAGTGTTTCCGAGCTCTCTCTCCGCGCTCTGTAATGGCTTGCTTGCAGTCCTATCGTAGTATAGATCAAATTCGCTCTAATTGCAACGCTGTTACAAGCTATTCTTTCTCATGATTAAAAAATATTTATTTATTTATTTATTTACTCTTTATTGCACTACTTAAAGAATAATATTATATATATCTATCTATCTATCCTATTTAAGAGCTGCGCTGTTGTCGGCGGAGCTCTTGCCACTCACTACAATTTTCTGCGAGTCTCTTCACCCTTGATACGACACGACATCAACTTTTTCCTTGATTTGCCTGATGTAACTATGCCTTGGTCTCCTTCTTTCCCTCCTTCTTTCTATTATAATGTTCATAATTTCGTCGTGTCGTATCAAGTGTCCTAACATTTTTATTCCCTTCTGACCTCAACAGTTCTTATAATTAGTCTCTTTTCCTTAATGTTAAATATTGCATTTATGAAGTACAAAAAGCGGTTTTATTGCTATATAGCAATCTATTCCAGACAACCATTATATTGTTATTATAAAATAATTATGTACACATGTAATAAACTTTAACTTAGAAGGTATAGGATTTGTAAAGACCCTAAATCCATGTTATTTAATATGAATTTGACTGTTTTCAAATGACTTCAAAAAAAAAGGAAACTCACAATTCTGTTGTATATTTTTATGTTTGTTATTTCATAACTTAGTTGTAAACCGATTTGGAAAATTCTTTTCTCAATAGTTCTTATAATTAGTCTCTTTTCCTTACATTACTTACATTGATGAAGTACAAAAAGCGGTTTTATTGATATATAGCAATCTATTCCAGACAACCATTATATTGTTCATTATAAAATAATTATCGTGAAATTAAAGTCACACAATTTATTTATTGATTAATTAATTATTTAATTAATTAATTTAATTTTGTTTGTTGTCCAGAATAAAATAAATAAATAAGAAATGTTATCACTTAGCTTACATTCCAATTTGTTGCGTTTACACATGTCAAAATCACATAATTGTGTGAAATAATGCGTGTTGTATTATTCTATTTGGCTGTTTTGTTTCTTTTAAAACATTATTTTTATGCCATTTTTATTTTGAAAACATTTGTATTTCTTTGCCAATATGAAAAATAAGATTTAATATAAAAAAAATATATTATGTAATAGAATAGCAAAAAAAAAAAAGAAAATACAATCTTATTAAATGCATGAAACTAGAATTAGAATACGTGCTTGTGATACAAAAGAAAGAATAAAGTGAACGAAATATCTTAACAACAACCCAGATAGAAAATACGTGTGCAAACTTGGAATCGAACCAGCATCTTTATAACACTGTTCAGGGAAAAATATCACCTCGTGTTGTAGCTATTTGCAAATTTATGACTAAGTATGTATTTGTGTTTTTTTTATAATTTCAATAAATAAAATCATTTAATTACTCCTCTTAAATAAAGATACAATTGCATAAAATATGAAGTAAAAAAACTGTATTAGAATAAAATTTAAAAATTTATAAGTTAACGTTACTTAACTTACAATGTAATTAGCATAATTTTGTCTTTTTACAAACTTAAATTGTATTTCTTTGAAACAGTTTAAAGTAATATACTTATTAGTTAAAACTTTTCTTTGCCTTGCTTGTTCTGTCGAGCTGTGATATTTATTGTGGCAAATACTTATTTTGCTTTTCTCTTATTATCCACGGAGAAAATAGTGTACAAAATGATAAACGTTTCACCTGCGGGTCACGGCCCTGTGAGAGTCGCGATAGTCAATTAAGATAGTCACCGGTAAACGACTGTCGCCACATAATTATCTCGCTCATTCGTCGTGACCGAGCTGGAATTACTGCTGCATTATGGCGCAGGCGCAGGGAGGGTGTACATTGTGCATCCACAATCAAAACTATAACAGTGGACTGCAGCGGCCGCGAGCGTTCAGTCCGCGCGCGTCTCCACGCGCACCGCAACGTGAACGAACGAAAGTGAAATTACCTCAGTGAAAATGACAGTGTGGCTACTAACCTTTTGCGTGTTCATCCTTGCTTTAGCTAGTTCTAGTAACCAAAATGAACATGACGAGAAAGTGAAGAGTTATCAGCTGGATGTTCCTGGGAAAGAGCCGATTACAATTATAGAAAGAGCACCCGATAGTGAATTTCCTAAATGGAAGGATATTACTGTGGATCGAAGAGAAGAGGATATGGAATTGAAGAATCTGATGACGCATATTGTTCACGATATCAATGGGAATACTCCAAGATGCTATGGACCGTCTTGTCAAGAAGGATACAATGGTAATGAAGGACCTCATGAAGGTTATGAGGATTATATGGTGGATGAGGAGAAAATGAAAAATTATCACGATTACTCAAATGATCGTCTACAAGCAATTACAGCTTTAGCAGCAAAACTTAAAAAAGATAAATTGAAAGCTGATCGTTATCCAAGTATGGAAAGTGAAGATGACGATGAGGATGGAAATGGCAAAGTCTATACTACATGGAATAGATTAAAAGTAAAACAACATAAACATCCTTATGATGATAAAGATGGATGGGTGACGCTTGAGCCTGTTGCATGGTCTACTAGTAAAATATCAAAGTGGAAACCAAATGTTAAGAAACAAAAACCTAATCATTGGAATGATAACAATAATAGATTTCCAGACGATGATAGATATAACTCCTATCCAGATTCTGGTACTAGCTATAGCTTTCCGCATAAAAGACCCAGTCAAAATCGTCCCGGATATATCAATAATAAACTTCAAGTACCGCTGACGTATGATACTGACGACTATAACGTACCTAAAAAACCAACATGGAATAAGCCACAACAATCATCTTACTCTTCTTCATGGTCTCCAGATGAAGGAAGGCGTCCTCATAAACCCAGTTGTGATTCTGAAGAACATCGTCCAAATGACGATACAGTATTTTATGGGATATCTGATTCTGTAGTAACTGACCATCGTCCGTCACATTTCCCATATGAGTACGAAGCGCTTCATCAAGCTGCAATACACAAGCGTCCAATGAGAAGACCAACCGAAGTAGTATATGCTGGAAACCCAGATTTAGACAGTGATTATGACTCTAGTGATTCTAGACCTCCTTATGGTGATGGTCAATGGGTATTGCTATCTACAACTAAAGGATATAGAAATAAAAAACGCCAGAGATCATTGAATCCGTCGAGTACACCAGTTGATGGCGGTTCCGACTTTGGATCTGTGACCTCACATCAGGCTGTGGCATTAACTGTTTTACCTATAGATAATGCTAAAAAGAATATGACTACATCTCATGGGGGATTGTTAGAAGTTGAGAAAAGTTTTCAAACGGTAGAAGAATCTAAGCGAGATATGGACAAGAAGAACGATTTGGATATGTCGGAATCGAAGCCAGTGAGAAGAGTTATTAGAAAGAAGGTTTCAAACGTAGCTCCTGATAGATCTACTATATTGGCAGCAGTTGGAGCAGGCATGGTGCCTGCGACAATGGCTATGGTGGTACCTATGATGCTGGGCCGTAGACGGCGAAGACGAGATCTCAGTAGTACATCACAGCAAGATATAGACAATATTTTTTATAAATATAATTAGTAATTATAATAAGTAGGATTAAGTAATTTATTGAATAATTTATACCGAACTGTGATTGCCAAATTTTTTTAAATGGATGTTACCATTCCATAAACAGTTATGAATACTGAGTAATTGTTATATGTAATTAATAATAGTTCCTTTTAAAAAGGATTACTAATTTATTTTGTAGTTTTGTAAGTACCATTAATTTATTATATAATTAATTATGTAAGTCATGTTTTAATTTGAAATACTCCAAAACGAGTTGTAGCTTAATTTCGCCAACAATAGAACTTAGAACCCTTCAGAGAACTTTATAACTGACTTAATGGTGTTTATTATTTACGACATTTCGTGTTGTAATTTATTTTCTGACGCTGTAATGTATTTTAGAGAGGTACTTTAGTGCTTATTGTGTGAAAAAATATTTCAGAACTTTATATAATAATCTAGAGGGTAGTAATTTAATTTCCTATTAGCTCTGTCGGCGACTTTGTCTGCATAGTGGTTGAAATTAATTCATTAAATATATAAATATGATTATTTGGTACTAAAATCAGCCTGCGGATTTTTTTGTAAAATAACTATTCCATCTACAAAGACCTCTGCATATATACTAATACCTCTTCAATTCCTATTACTAGCAATATATTCTGTCAAGCAGATTTTCAAGTGGCTCCCCCAACCATCGCGCTGAATTCCAGGTGTATTTAACACGATGGGTTAACTGACCTGTCTTTTCATTCTCACCTATGATCTTTCACTTGTGCCCCGCCAGCGTATACAGTTAGCGCAGGCAGGGCTACCATTCCATTATCGTCCATTAAAAAAAAAAACCAGCTAAATCATAATTATATCGTTGAAATTCATTTAGCCGTGTTTCTGCGATGATCTAACAAAGAGATAAACGCCGAATCTACATCCGTGTGTTGGGTTCTATTGCTTATTTTTATACAGACGTTTAAATTAATGTATTGATATTTCTGAGAATTAGGGTATTATGCCTGCCAATGGTGGCAAGTATAGCAAGGGGAGGCTTATTTTTAACAGTGGACAGTTAAAGGCTAATGGAAATGGTGATAGTGTTATGGCCCCGTAGGAGTATATGCATTGTAGGATGACCTCCCACTAGATGAAGTGATGACCTCAAATGCATTGCAGTGAGTCAATGGATGTTAGTGGCTTAGGATCGTATGGCTGCCTATAGGGAAGGCCTATGTTCAGGCGTGGACTGATAATGACTAGGATGATGATAATAGTGTTAAGGCATTGCAGCCTGTAATTTTACCACATTATCTGATGTCTTACCCTTCAAACCTGAAATACAGCACTGTAAGCACAACTGTTTCAGGACAGAAACACAATTGGGATAGAGGTATCCAATTAAGAGGTTTTTGTACGAAGTCTCTCTCTGGTTTTTATTATAATGATGACAGCGTGTCTGATTGTAAACAGTCATTAAAGCTTATGGATGTCTGCAGCACAAGAAATTCTACCTGCGCGTTGCATTTAGTTGCATTAGTATATCTTGTCTATGATATGTAATTCTTCCGTATGTGTTTATATCACTGAAACCTTCCTAAACTAGTTTAAGATTTTTCAACGGACTTTAAAATGAAGGAGTTTAATTTCATTGTATTTCATTATGTTTGTTACCTCATAACTTCGTTAGTAATAAATCGATTTGGATTTTTTTAAATCCGAGAGGATATACTTACAGATTGGTCCCATAAAAGTTTTAACAAAATCGGTTCTGTAATGTTTAAATCAAAACAACCGGTCATGTAACATAATTGAAGTCCGTTTTTTGTGGAACACAATCTTTATATATATTCTTTATTGCACTTGTAAGTTACATATAAAATAATGTATAATATTTATAAATGTTGTGAGCAAGGGTGGACTTATCTCTGACAGAGATCTCTTCCAGTCAAATCAATACAGTTAGAAAGCATTTCGTTAGAGGGCAGCTGAAGTGCTACAATTATTAATACATAAACAAATATACAGTTAAATAAAATATTAAAATATATAAAAAATATTACATAAATACATACACTATAAATACATATAATACCTACCTACTTATATAATAAATGTTAAAATAAATTAATATACATACATACTTACATTAAAAATTTAATGATTTTAAGATTTGAAGATTTAATTTATTTTATATTTGAGTGGGTCCCTGGACAGTTAGATTTACAAACCTACTAGGTGGCGTTACGAACGGGTTTTGGACAACGTCTATAAGGTTCACTAGTTTTAATATAAAAAATAAAACAATCAGATCAAGATTTTAATATAAAATTATTTAATTCGGTACAGACAGGAATCACGAACATTTGACACAACGGAGTTTATATTTATAATTCATCAATCAATGTTGAAAACTTCTTATTTCTATATCAAGTTTTAGTAGGATATCAATTTTTATTGTCTCACTCGATATATCCTATTTGAAAGTTATTATATTCATATAACGCCGGTAGCGTTTGAATTTTAACTGATGGCTAAAGTTCAAAACTTGAGCTGAATATTGAACGAAGACATTAAAATATATTAACCTACAAAGATGTTTTACGGCTTTTTGCTTGAATCATGACTAATATAAAATTTTGAATGTACCTTTTTGATTTTAATATGGAAGAAATATAAGTATGTCGATTATTACGTTTATAACAGTTCAGAAATATTTCTGTCTACCTCATTAGAGGTTAAAATCGTGAGTAATTTTTTTATTTTATTTTTTAAACGAGCATTGCGGCTCACCCTATGATAAGTGACTACCATAGCCCATGAGCACCCGTTACACCATAGGAATTGTAAGCGTGCTGCCGGATTTTTAATAAGTAATGTGCTTATTTCTTGAACGTTATTTTTACCCACTTGATTGTTTAGGAATTGCTTCTCTATAATTAACTGTAATTATATCAGCAAAATAGATTTATAGGTATAGCATATTCCTATTATTTTGGGCTGATATATTATTTTCATTAATTAAACACGTCAGATAAATGAGTCTATTCTCGGAATGCTCAAAATACACACGCGTGTATCTACGACTACGATCTATAATAAGATAAGTATTGGATATTATATTACGTTATCTTATATGTAAGGAAGCGGAGTTTACAAAAGTTAAAATACCAGGACATTTAATTTGTCAATTCAAACGTAGCATTTTAATATAATTCAATCGATTTCAATAGTATAATTTGACACATTTAGTACTCTACTACTTGAAGAATTTTTAAGGTTATATATATAAATTCTTTACTATCTGATTGCTCTTAATCATTCTATATTTTAAAAATAATTTAAAAAAATCAATGATTCTTAACGTTAGGTTTTTATCTATAGTTTTGAATGGAATGTTATGATGATATAATCCTATGAGCGGAGTTTTAATAATTTTAATGCATTTTCAAACTTTAATTATTTCGATTAATTGTTGATGAAATATAGGTACCATTTAATTTGACTATTACAAAGTTTTACATTTGTTTTGCTGTTCATAGGTTTGTTTCATACAAACATTTGAAATTTGTCTAGTTTCTCAAATCATCGTTCTGAAATTGAACTGGTTTTAAGACTATATTTTTTTTGTATGCAATACATTGCTCGTTATCAATCTCTCTCGAATGTTGATTTTAAGAAAATTTGATTATTAATTATATATTGTTGGCACTTGTAGAATCTTTTTATTCACATACTACATATAAAATATTTGTCGTATGGTCCCGGTATAGAATAGACTACCCCTTACTTTATTCGTGGGTGTCGTAAGAGGCGACTAACTCAATAAGCGTGGAATGGGCAGCAGCGTCTCTTTCTCTCTTTCATCACCAAATACTAGCTGCGTGGCAACTATTGGCAAAACGCCCTTTATGGAGGAGGCCTATGTTCAGCAGTGGACAGTTAACGGCTGGATACAAAATAAATAAAATATTTGTACTCTCAAATAAGTACTTAATAATAAATTGTAAATGAAAATGTAACTAGTCCAAATAAATAATAACAATAACTAATATAAATACTTATAGAAAAGATTTTACATTCTATATATTTTTTACTTTTAATAGACAATATTTATTTGTATTTATTCAGTTTTTTTTATACTACAAAGGTAGCAAACGAGCATAGAGCCCCTGATAAAAAATCACTGTAGCCTGTGAACTCCTGTAACACTAGGGGTGTCACCTGCGCGTTGTTGACCATAATGAAATTTAATTTTTTTGTCCACTTATATTATAATATTTTATGTTATACAAAGGGATAGCCATAGAAGTTTTCAACTATAGAAACTTATAGTATAGTAACATCGTAAAAATTAAGGAACTATCGGTCAAAGTCGTGGTAGTAATGTTTGGATCCCGTTGATCTGAAGTTGTGCTCACACAGGATCTCTCCAGGGCGGCTGTATATGTTCCCGGTACGGATTGCTTCCATGAGGTACTTCACGCTGAACAAACAGATTATCAGGAGAACTGTGGACAATAATTTTATTTTTATTTTATTTATGCAACTTGCAATGGTAAACGGGTTGATCCATTTGATGGAGTTTTTTTTTTTAATTTAATGGTAACCTAATTCGAATCAAGAAAATTAAGATAAAACTTCTTTTGGACCAATTTTGTTTATGCAGACTAATTTTGGAATTATGTCTTTATAAATTGTAAAATAAAAAATATGGGGCAAATTGTTATAATAGATATCAGACAAACCATTATAATAGTGAGAAATCTCATTATAAATAACAGCCAAATAATTATAATAAATACTTTGACTGTTGTAAACTCCTTAGTTATTTACAGATTTTGTTTTTTTAATTATCTCATTGCTCTTTGTTGCTTTCGTAGTCTGTCTTCTGTAATTTTCTTAATGTAAAAAATCGTCGTGTGGTCACAGCATAGAATGGGTCACCTAATGGGTAAGAGGCGACTAAGGGGCCTTAATGGTCAAGGGATGGGCAGCAGCGTTCTTCTTAAAATATCGCCAAAGGCTAATTGCGGTTGCCAAACCGTCTGCCAAGCGAGGAATCTACTGGGAAAACCCCATTATGGGGAGACCTATGTTCAGCAGTGAACAGTTAACGGCTGACATGATGGCATAATACATTTTTTGTTTGTTTATTTGTTTGTTACATCTTGGCATCTAACTGTTATGAAATTTGATCTAAATTTAGTATTTCAATTCCAAATCATCTTTATTCAAATAGACCTATTCAGAAGCACTTTTTTTAAATCTAGTGCAGGGTTCGGAAAGTTGTTATCTGTTGAGAAGAGTTTACAAGAAACTCAACAGTTACTCTTTTAAATCTCTCTTCATTATGTGTATTAAATTAAATGTAATATGTATGTATGTCTAAAATTACATGGTCGTTAAAAGCTCATACCTGATCGACTAACACCATGCACTTTTGTCATTTAAGTAATCGTTTACTGTGTTTACTGGCTTTATTCAATAAGTGTTTTTTATTAACAGTTTTAAATTTATTAAGAGGTAGATCCAAAATATCCTACGGTATTTTATTATAACATTTAATGGCCATTCCCATTCACATAAAAGAACTTTTTCTAAACGATATTTCGAAATATCATGTTTATATTTGTATAAACTATACTATTATTATTTTTTAAATTTTTACAAAATTCACATCTCCCCTCTTAAGGAGAGGAGATGGCAACTAACCCCCGGCAGAAGCACAGTCGGCCCGTGTTCAGGGCCCCAAGGAGAGAAACCGGCGTACAATGCGCGCAGAATCTAAAAGCACTGCTTTCTGCATCTTTACCGGGAGTGAGCCGCCTCGGAATCCCAACCGTCTGAGATGTTGTTCCAGACTGGTTGGGATAAGACCGTTCACCGACATAACGATTGGAATGATTTCGGTGAATGTCATTCCCCACATTTCGGTCACCTCGTGAACCAGGTCGAGATATTTTTTCTTTTTCTCGGTTTCGGCTTTCACGAGGTTCTCGTCATGCGGTATGGTGACATCCACTAAAAACACCCTCGAGAGCGCCTGATCCATCACCACGATATTAGGTTTGTTCGCAAGAACTGTCCTGTCCGTGATGATGGATCGGTCCCAGTAGAGCCTAACGCTGTCGCTTTCGAGGACCGGCAGGGGCTCATTCTTATAGTACGGCAACCTCTCATTCGCGAAGCCGTACTTCAGAGCTAACTCTTTATGGAGTATTTTGGCTACTTGGTTGTGTCTGTGCAAGTACTAATTATCTGTTATTATTATTATTCTAGTGTTAAGATTACTAACATGTTTTTTTTTAAAACAGTTGAACATTCTTGCTTATATACAAAATATTTGTATACCCAAATACGTATTAGAGTAGTAGAGGCCAAAAGTTACTTCTTATCCCGGTCAATCCATATTATTCCGGGTCTTCTCGGTCACACGTATGAATGCTCGTAAAAAAATAAGACACATACACAATATGTACTTACAATCTGTCAGAGCTATCAATCCAAGTTGTATCCAACCTGCAGACACTGCCTCCCACACAATAAGTCCTATTGTGAAGAACAAATGTATGAAGCTGTACACGAAGAAGCTGGTCACCAAGCACAGGTTGGCCTGAAACAAGGCAAGACAAAATAATATTTAATCAATAACATGAATTTTTATCTTTCCTTTCCTGGGAGTATCGTAGGAGGCGACTAAAGGAACATAATAGTTGAGGAAGGATTTGCAAGTGCTCCTTTTAAAATATCACCGAAAGCTTATTTGCGGTATTCTTGTATGCAATCTTTTTTGTGAGCAATAAAGTTTTTTTTTTTCGTTGCTGCCCCTTGTGGAGCATCCGTGGGCCCGGGATATTAATTTCCAGGTTGTTAATTTAGGAGTATTGGCAAGGCTATTTATTTTTATTTATGCTCTCGTTCATCTCATCTCGCATCCATCATCTTTCTTTCTTTTCTATGCAATAAAGTGTTTACTATTATCTATATATTTATTGGTCTTCACCCTTTATAAAATATGAAATACAGTTGATTTTAATGAGAAGTGGTACAAAAGGCCGTCTTATCGCTAAACAATGTCTTGCAGACAACCTTTGGGTAATTTAGGCATTACTATTATTATTTTTGGAGTCAAAATTAATCTCTATTCTTAATTTAATCTGTAAGATTTTTTTTCTGTAGTTTTGGATACTACAACTACAAAGATAATGCTATCGATTGATCAAAGTAAAGATGTTTTAACAAAGCTGTTTAACCATGGAATGATAAATTCAATACGGTTAACGTCTATTACCTGAGTGATTGCGTTAAATGGACCATATAGTAGAGAATGATTTCCTATGTAATTTTGCAGGAATGAAGAAGGTATTGGAGTGTTTTACTTGTGTTTTTATTTAATGTTATTATGCAAAGTCTTCCATATTATGTATGTATGGGCGGAAATTATATTCACGATATAAAGGTTTCCGTTTGGACAGGTTAGTGTAAAAAATTGTAGTATTTTTTAGTGTGACGTATAATAAACCTTTTTTTTTTATGGGTGAAAATGGTATGGTAACCCCGCCTGCACTAACGGGATACGCTGGCGGCACACCAGTGAAGGGTGATAGATGAGAATGAAAACAGGTCAGTTAGCCCATCATGATAAATTCATCAGGAATTAACCATGATAGTTTCCAGGGGGAACCGCGAGGAGATCGACCTGGTTGGTTGGACCCATTACTAACAATCCCTTTCCCCCCAATAAACATATATTATGTGGGATTTACGAGAATAAGATATGTGTGTATGTCACAGTGTGATCAACGTCATTCATTCCTTGAATAAATGCTAAAGGTATAGATGTTATTCATTACTATTCTTCCATGGAATTCTCCTGTAGCCGTATCAGACAAGATAGTTCATTTAGAATTTTAATAAACTATAATAGACATACATACATATTACTTCATAACCATATGATGTAAGGAGGTATTGTAATTTGCTCGTTTTTATAAGGGACTAGCTTTTACCCGCGACTTCGTCCGCGTGACCGGAATATGTTTACTGATCGTCATAAAAAGTAGCCTATGTTCTTTTCCATCCATAGTACGTGTATACAAAATTTAATAGTGATTATTTTTTATTTCATTATTCATAAACAATAATTTGTATTGGAATTATAAGATTGGCGCTATAAGGACAAAATCTCCTTTACATTTATATTATACTAGCGGCCCACCCCGGCTTCGCACGGGTGGACATTTTTACAACATTTTACACTTTTCAATATAATATCATTCGAATGGAATATACCTACGTTTTGAAAAATTCAAAAAGTAATCTGCAGATATTGAAATAATTTTGAGTACAAAATAATTTATTTGGATAAGGAGTAATAAATACATAGGTATGAATAATATGTACAACGCGACAGCGTTATTTTTTCTGTTTCTATGACTTATTAAATTTGTAATATATTTTGAATGGAATAGCCGATTTGAACAATTCAAAATGTAATCTACATAAATTGAAATAGTTTTGAAAACAATATGATTTATTTGGATAAGGATTTAAACAAAAGTATGAATAATATGGTGTAATTTTGGTCAGTACCTACATATTTTTATCAACTTTTAAAATGTAAAAAGTGGTTATTGTGACATAACGACAATAGTTAGACATATAGTATCGCGAAGTTTTTTTTTGTAGTTATTGATATTTTCTTCAATATTGTAGAACATACTTTTGTTCTATCACCAATAGTTTCATATATAATAGCATATTTTTTACACCTCGAGCTACGTTACTAAAGTTTTAATAAGGATCCCTAATCTTTTCTAACAATAAATATAGCCTATGTTACTCAGGGTGAATATAGCTTTCTAATGGTGAAGGAATTTTTGAAATCGGCAAAATAGTTTTTGAATTTATTCATTACAAACATACATATACACAAAAATACAAACCTTTCCTCTATAATATTAGTGTAGATGCAGAAGTAAGTATTTGGAAGTTAACAATTATTTAACTGAAGATCTTTTCTGTAAGGTCGCCAGTTATGAATTAATTAATAAAGTTAGTGATCATCTTATTTTTCCTTTAAAAAAATACGTCTCCAATTCGACTGTTTATTTTATACATAAGTAGGTATATTACGTATAACATGATAGCGACGACATTTTTTTCTATGGAAAGAATTTACTCCAGTTTTCCTTGTTTCTATAACAATTTTGTGAAGATTAATGCCGGTTTTGGTTGTGAATAAAAAGTTATTATATTAATGGTTTGTTCCTTAATTCTGTATTCTAATTAAGTATTCCGTGACGTCATTGTAAACCCAATTAAAAATAAATAAGCGTTTTCTTTTCCAGGACTTTTTTTTTGATGGGTTAAAATGGTATGGTAACCCCGCCTGGGCTAACGGGATACGCTGGCGGAACACCAGTGAAGGGTGATAGATGAGAATGAAAACAGGTCAGTTAGCTCATCATGATGAATTCATCAGGAATTAACCATGATAGTTTCTAGGGGGAACTGCGAGGAGGTCGACCTGGTTGGGTATATTGCTAGTACTGGGATTCTCAGTCTCCATTACTAACAATCCCTTCCCCACCCCCCTTTCCAGGACTAAGCTGATTTGTAAAAGTGAAACAAGGGGAAAAAATATTAGTATATGCCTACAAGAGGTTCATTCAAAAAGAGGTCTGGGTATAAGATGGAGAGACGATTTTGACCGTTTTAATGAAAATGGTATGTTTTGGCGACCGTGGTAGTTGAGAGCAGTTGGCGGAGGTCTTTGGTCAGCATTACATTACAAATTATGACTGATTATCTGATATTTATTGTTTTTGTAACACTATCTTCGTGGCGTAGTAGTGATCGTTGCTTTGTTTAATAAGGTCCCGGGTTCGATTCCCGTTTGGGTCAATTTAAGAAATGAACTTTTTTGAATTTGCTCGGATCTGTGTGTTCTGGACTGTGCTTCTATATTTTCGTTGTTACTTCACATAACACAAACGAGTGTCTTAAAATCCACAACAGTCGTCTAATTCTCAAGCTAGGATACCACTTTATTCTTCATTGTACACAAATATAAAGATAGGAACAATTAATTTAAATGTAATGTACAAAGGCGAGCTTATCTCTAATAAGAGATGATTCCAGCAAACCTTTTCAAATGAATTAAATTGATATTTAAAAATAAAATAGGCAGTTATATGATGTGACATTTAAGTATTATTATCATAAAAAATATTTTCTATATAATTTGCTTAGCTATATTGAAAATTCTTCAACAAGTCTTGTAATCATGGCGCAATAAAGTGTTAAATAAATAAATATATTTTTTGTAAAGAAATAAAAATGTAAATAAATATTATGAAATGTAACTCACATGATACGCGCCGCAGACCAGCAAAGTTCCAAATATAAATAGCAGGAAGGATACAGCGCAGTACGATATGTAGTACGCTATTGTGATGCCAGCCACCAGCGACGTCTTGTTCTTCCCGAATATGTTTTCCAAGTTCTCGAAGTTTCGGAACTTTTCGTCCTCATAGTTGTCAGAGACGAGGGTGAGACCCAACTCGTAGAGGTTGTACCCGAACACAGCTATTGCTATCGTCTGGAAATTAATAATTCAAATACTTTGTAGTATTTATTTCTTAAAATAATTTATAAATTTTCACTTAAATGAGATTACAGCTAAATAAAACTATTTATTATTCATATTGTAGCTGGCAGCATACAAATGGCGGTGTATATAAAAAAAAGAAACATTCTTTTGATAAAAATTGGCGGTATGTGCATAAAACAAAAAACGACTGACTCATTACATATCGTCAGTCGCTTCAATTTATAGCAATTAATTGATAACGTAATTCTGTTTTTTTTTTGTTCCTGTTAAATTTAGATTAATAGTTAATATATAATGTTAATAAAGTAAAATATAATAAATAAAAATAATATTCAGTTATGTGCATATCTGTGTACATAAAAAAATAAAAATTAATTAATAAATATCGCCGAATATATGCTTTATAGCTTTATCTGGAATTAGACTGAGTAAAACTTGCAGGCTAGGCACTAGCGTATTTTTTTTTAATGGGTGAAAATAGAATGCTAGTCTCGCCTGCGTTGTTGGTATACGATAGTGGGGTACCAATGATAGATGATAAATGAGGATAGAGGTAGGTCAGTTTTAACCATTGTGGTTAACCTCCACCCGTTAACACCTGGAAACCATCAGGTTTTCAGGTGTTAACGCGTGGAGGTTGACCTGATAAGGTATATTGCTCGCAGTGGGACTGAAAAGGATTGTTAGTAATGGGTTATACCCATTACTAACAATCCTTTCCCCCTTGCACTTAGTGTTTATTAGACAAATATACTTAAATGGCTTATTTTTGTTAATTATACAGGAATTATATAAAAGAAATCTGGAATGTTAACAAAAGACAGTCTTAAATATAAATATTTGTATTGTATGAGGAATGATTAATCACCCGCAGGTGAGGTAGTGTCTACCAATAAGGTTATTAATTATATTTGTCGTATCTAATCAGTTAGATAATAACGATAGTTCTAAAATTAAGGGCAGTATTTGGAATGTGGGAATTAAGAGAAATAGAAATGATATGTTGCACAGAAAAACTGAAGAGGAGGTATTGTGGTATACATCAATGGGTAGTAAATAATACATACTTGTGACACTTCTTTTATTGAACAATCTTTAATAGTTTTATTACCATTGGTACAAGCATTCATAAAGAGGTTATACATTAACATCAAAAATATATCAATTATATGTTGCTAATATCAATATATACATGGAAAACCACAGCAAAGTGAGACCAGAGAGAGACTTTGTACAAAAATCGATTGCTTGGGTACCTCTGTCCCATTCGTGGTTCAACCGTGAAGCAGTTGTGTTTGCATGGCTGTGTTTCGGTTTGAAGGGTGGGATATAGCGTGTATTTACAGGGTACAGAGGAATAACACTTGAGTCCTCAGGAATGGCAACGCATGGGGGGTATCATGGGCGAAACAGTATGCTCTGTTATGTCCATGGTACTTCTCATGTCTATAGGCGACGGTTACCACTTTCCATCAGGTGGGCCGTCAGCTTGTTTGCCATTCTAAGTTGTATAAAAAAAAGTAAGTAGAAGAATACTGTTGGAATAAATTATTATATTATATTGATTTAGAGAATATATTATAGGATCGATATTATCAATTGAGTCCAAATATAATCAACGTTTTTACTAAATAGAGTTTAAAATCTCTCTATGCATTGCAAAGCAAAACAATTCATTCTGGCATCGCATTCCTATAATAACGCCTACTAAAATTTTATAGCAATATTGCGTAACTTCATCATGTAGCTTTTTATTTTTAAAAGGATTTAAATTTTTTTACGGTATTTATATCTATAAACGTTCATTTCTATAACATTGAAATTGTTAGAAATAGATACCTACCTATGTAGTTTCATTATATGTAAAATATAATTAAAGAGGTACTCACAATTATAACATAACCGAAGACAATGTTCCCCAGTCGAAGTGGGAAACAGAAGAGAAACTTTCTTGTCATATTGGCTTCATCCGGAATGCTAGAAATAATAAAATAAATTTATTTTATTTAATCGCTCTCATTTGAACAGCTAATATTACAATATATGCAACTTAATATTTAATACAATTATAATAATTAGATAAAACAACTTGGAAAACTCATTAAAACATTCTCATAATTTACAATTGCGTATTAAAATTGTGAATAAGTGAATTAATTTCTATAGGACAAAGTAAACACATTATTGTGTTTTCTTAAACATGTAAAACCAAAATGAAGACAGGTAGGTACGTAGCTACATATACATATATGAGGATACATTCGGACATTGAACTAGTTCATACAGTGACCAATATAAAGTAGGTATCTACTGTCAAAACTATTGGGGTTTACTAACAATTCAAATTGAAACAATACCTTTCATCTTTCGTATTTAAGTCATCAATACTGAATAGTGAGTTGAAGTGCGCGAGTCTAAACCCACTGTTCGACATTCAACGCTCTTCTGTAATACGGAATAGATTATAAAACGCGCGCAAAAGCTGCCTTTGATTGATACACAACCGTTATCGTTGGAGGCAACACTGTATGTGCTATTTTCGGTTACCTAATCGTATTGAATCTCCATTATAATTAGAACTGTGGTGGCGTGAGTTGTGAACGGCTGAAGGGGTCCGTGACAAGTGGTTCGGAAGATATGACATGGTTCGCCGAGCACTATAAAGGTTAGTATAGGGTGAGGGTACAACGAACGGGCCAAGGTTGGAGGTGGCCCTATAAAAAGATGTCCATAGAATTTAGATGTAAAGGGCTTTAGGTCAATATGTCGTTCTGAATTAATATTTTGAATTGACATCCATGATCTATCTACCATTGAAAGTTGGCAGACTAATTCTTGTTACTTATATAAGATCTTATATTTTCAAGTAGCCGTTACCTTTGACTATGGCCGTCTAAATTAGAATAAAATATCCTCTCTTTTAATCTAGTACATAAACGATTGAAGCTCAGTCGACTACACTATTACTGCAATCTGGGATTCCAATATCCCAAAATCATTTCAGCAAAAATATCAGAATTTTCAAATTGCTGTTTGGGTTATTTTAAGTGATTGTCACATTTCGTGTTTCAGAGGGCATGTAAAGTCGTACCTGTCGTTGGGTAAGTCACATCAGAAGTCTTCGTGTCCAATGCAGGTGGTTGAGAGATTTTTTTTTAAATAAAGAGTAGTACCTACACGAGTAGTACCTACACGAGTAGTAGTAATCCAGGATATGGTGCTTATATGTACCATATATATTTTTGTTTACGTTTACCTTTACCAATATTTTTTATGTTGAAATGAAATATTTATTTGCTTTAAACAGACATTTGACATTATAAGGGCCATGTGACAAAACTTTTTGGCATTTGTTTAATTGCCTTAAAATTGTAGGCATGCAAATCTAATTTATTGCTTAAATAAGGATACAATTTTAACTTAGAGATTATTAAGATTATAGAATAATAAAAAAAGAAAAAACAATTCTCTAACAATTATATTTATGTTACGTCACATATTAAATTGTTTAATTAAAAAAAAACTTGATGATGAAAAGCACACAAACATTCAGTTATAAGAACATATAATAATTTCTATGGTTTTTAGTTATGAAATACTTTAAAATGCTACTAAACGTTGAGGATAATTCTAAAATAAAATTTTGTAACTGTTTCTGAAAAAAATTGTAAATATATTTATTTAAAAATTGATATTTGATCGGGTATTATAGGTAAAGTTTTAGTCAAAATTATTGGTTTAAAAGGATATCAGTGGGTCCAAACCTTTGGTTTAACATTATAATCAATATGCTTGATTATAATTAATAATTAAATTTTATTTAGAACTAAGTGTAGTCAACTAATAACTAAGTTACGAGTATAGCAAATTTTGAGAGCACTCAGGATAATTATTTGAAAGTAATTTAGACAATTTTATAGTTCCATTATTCGCTTCGAGATTGTTTCTTTGAGTTAATATAATTATAATATAACTATAGAAGTCTTTGGGGTATCGTTCTTTATAATAATCGATCGCCATTTTGAAATTATACAAGTCGTAAGTCTGGACCTCTATGGAGTCCTTGGCCCGCTTGGTTCTCTTAACTGGGTTCAAAGACGAGCTATCAGAATAGTCGACGATCCCAAGCTCACAGGCGATATCGAGTCATTAAGTCTAAGGCGAGGCTTTACCTCCCTTTGTGTGTTCTACTGCTTGTATAACGGATTGCGGTCTAAGGAATTCTTTGAAATGATGCTTACAGTCACTGTTTATCGTCCCGGCAGCAAAAAGCCGGCAGCACACCTGCAATACCATTAGTGTTGTGGGTGATCATGGGCGGCGGTAGTCACTTACCACTAGGTAAGCCGCATGCTCGTTTGCCCCTGTGTTGTAGAAAAAAAAATCTCACCGCTCGTCATCGACAGGGAATTATTCCTCAGATGTTTGAACTTAAATGGTCACATTCAGTGTGGTTTCAAAGGAATTTTCTCTCGCAAACGTGAACACCTAAGTTGTTGAGTGAGCTTCCTGTCGAGGTTTCTCCTAAATTCAAATTCAAATTCAAATTCAAAAATCATTTATTCATGTAGGACATTTTAGCCGCTTATGAACGTCAAATTTTTACATTATAATTTTATTTATTTCCCTACCGTCCAGTTCGGTATATAGATCCAATTGAGAAGAACTGGCAAGAAACTCAATTGAATTACTTTTTTTTTAAAGCCAGTTTATTTACAATGTATATTTATATAGGTGTCTATGTCTAACATTAAATGAAAATTCAGTGCATGAACAACTATTGCCATGCACACTCGTCATTCAAGTAATCGTTTAGTGAGTAATAGGCTTTGCTCAGTAAATATGATATAACAGATGTTTTGAATTTATTTAAGGGTAATTCCAACATATCCTTTGGTATCTTATTGTAAATTTTTATACCTATTCCCATAAAAGACCTATTAACTTTTTCTAAACGATACTTGGGGACAGCAAGTTTGTCTTTAAATCTAGTATTAATATTATGAATATTGCTGTTTTTTGGAAGAGAGACTACAGTATGGGTTTCTTTAAAAGGTATATTAAGGTTTCTTCAGGGTCGGCAACGTGCAAGTGACACCCTTAGTTTTGCAGGCGTCCATAGTGTACAGTAACCGTTTACCATAAGACAGGCTTTAGGCTTGTTTGCCACATTCATGGTATAAAAAAAAAATTTCAAATTAAGTAATAATGACTGTCTAGCGACGTTGCTGCTCCGAGCGAAAACCTATACCGGTTTATTTGCTGGCTTTTTCTTTTACAGATTTTACCGCTCCACCTTTTTGTCATTTAAGCCATTTACTAGGCTCGTAAGGATATACTCCCTGTATGAAGAGAATATTAGCTGCTGTAAGAGACTATTATTATAACGAAAAAACGGAAATAAAGTGTTAGTTACATTTTAATATCGTTTACTAATAGGTGAGACAAGATCAAAAGCAAACAATTCTTGAAGTAAAAAAATGAGTAAAATAATTTGGAAGATAAATATTAATTATGGGATTGCGAGTCTATCCTTCCTTAACAACTGATTAAAGTCTTTTTACTGGGGACACCTCATTAAAGAAGCATACACAGAAAGGGGTACAAGTATATAATATAATTTAGCAATTAAAAATAATCTTACTTGCTTAAACATATATAAATATATAAGTTATATATTTACTTATGTTAAATATAATATATAATGTGTGAGTCATAGGGGATTAAACCTTATCGAATGCAAGAAGAATTATCAAATTCGTTACAGTTCAGAATTGGTGACACGTCACCAATCCTCGTAACATAGATACAAAAAAACTGACGATTTGAGAACCATCTCACATTTTGGTAGTGGCTTAATTAATGTAATTTATTCAGTGTTCTTCGAGTATCACATTATATGTGCACGGCGCGATGTATGTCAATGTTGTATATTGCATATAGTGGGTAGACAGGTACAGTCATCTAGAAATATCTATAATAATTATTACCAATAAATTTCAGCCTGTATATTCTTAACGGATTTGTTAGACGACCTCCGTATAAGCATATCGCTTCGCGTAAATGTGACCCCGGGTTAGATTTTCAATAGGGTTAATTTAGTTCTTTAAATTTTCTAAACTGGTTCGGGTTTGGATGTTCTGGGACGTGCTCTTTTGTGTTTATTGCTCAACATGATACAGAACATCCTAGTAGTTGGTGGGTTTGTATGACACCTAATTTCTTTTATTTAATTAATTTTAAAAAGGTAATTTTTCAAAGGTAAACAATATTATTTTGTTCTGCATTAAATATTTTACGTTTTATTAACTCCCAACATGAAAAGAACGGTTGTAAATTTAAATACTTTGTACCTAAGTGTGACGCACCTTTTTAATTTTCTTTTTAATTTTATTAAAAAAAAAAGATTTTGTTTGTGACTGGAAGTTATCGTCACATTTTTTCTCGTCGCTTATCTGCTCCATTTGTTTGCTTTGTATATATTTTTACAATTACATTACTTTTCCTAAAGATACTTTTCCATACAATCATAAAGTCTTTTCGCCCACACTGTGTCTGTTTTTTTCTTTGTAAATATGTATATGAAGTACTATAGACATAAATGCCTTTTTAAATTTGTATTATTCAAAAAAGAAAAATATAATTATTTCAAAACAAATGTATATGTATTTTTATCTCTGACTGTACTATTTGCACCTGTTGGTCGCCTGTTTTACATAGATAGTAGGTGAGTATATCAACAAAGAACACGGCATCTGTTATATTAAAAAAAAAATATCACGAGAAAGATATAAAACTAGTAACTTTATCGTTATCATCAATAATTATTAAATAAATAAATAAAAATAATTTTATTTCAAGTAAATTTAATAATAAGCATTTTTGACTTGTCATTTTTTTATGAATTTACCGCCCAGTTCGGAATGCAATTTCAACTGAGGAGAACGGGTAAGAAACATAGCTACTGCTTTTTTCAAATAAGAGTTAAGTGTACAACAAAAAAAGGACGTGAATCTCTCCCACAGACTCTTTTGGGATGATCCCATACCGTAACAAGTCATTGAATACCATGTGGTTATCTCATAATACCACAACACAGTAGCTAATCGGGGGGGGGGGGGGGGAGTATTGTTATTAATGCGGACGACGAATAGTAATAGACAACACACCAAACTATCATGGTTAATTCCAGATGAATTCATCATGATGGGCTAACTGGCCTGTTTTCATTCTCATCTATCGCCCTTTACTGGTGCTCCGCCAGCGTATACCAAAAGCGCAGGCGGGGTTATATACCATTTTCACCCATCAAAAAGTGAGGGTATTGGAAGACTGTAAAGCTCACTCAGTAGATGTAATGTAATAAATAAATAAATAAATTATCAATCACTAAAAAAAACGTGGTTGATTGGATGACGGTACATACTTTCAGAACAACGAAGCAAGCATCAATTTTTGTTTGTTTGTTTCTATTTTCAATGGATATACGAGTTTTTCAAAAAGAATAAATTTAAATGGCGATTTATATATTTAAAAGAGATTTCTTCTGTCAATTTTAAAAAAAAATTGGTCACACAATAGCAATCATAGCTAATTAATAAAAAAAAAAAACAGAATTACACTGAACAACATGTATCTAAATGATACTAATACATCTAAAAATTTTAATTATATTTATTTAATTAATTTTTTAATGAACTGCAAATGTATTGGAATAAATTTAAGATTTTTTTCTCTTTTTTTTCTCTTCAGTCAACCCAATACAGCGAGCTACATACATTAGATATTTAGTTTAATAATTTTAAGATTTGACAGTTCAATTAGAAAAATAAAAAAATATTACTCAATAGAAAGAAAATGTGATTTCAGCCTTTTCAATACGAGACGAAATACAACTAAGACGAGAATCCCTCTTTTTCGAAGACGATTTAAAAATTAGAGGATTAAACTGGGATTTGATCTTAGGATCTTTTGATCGAGGAGATTGATACCATACAAAGATAATATTAACCTACCATTACCATGCTTCCCCATGATGTGTGGACATAGCATAGAATAGACCACATCCTTTTTTTCCCGTAGGTGCCGTTAATACAACTGCTTCATGGTAGAAATACGAATAGGATAGAGGTATCCAAGCAAATGACTTCTGTACAAAGTCTCTCTCTGGTAGTTGTATAAAAAATAGAAAAAGAAGAACTAGCACTAATATATTATATTTAAAATTCAAATTTATTTGGGTTATCGAATCTAGATCTCAAACCGGTATATGTGTGAACCAATATAGCGAATGCCCGATTATATATTACCATTATTTGCATAACTTTAGTTATGTTACATATTACAGTTACCATATTCATATTTATAGATTCAATGGGTATTCGTCGAACTTATTCTTTATAAATATAACCGGTTATTTTATAAAAGAGCTGTCGTTTCAAGCTCCATATATTTATGGTAGCATAATTTGTAATTAGAGAAAAGAAATATTTTATAATTTTAATAATTTTTATATCTTTTTGATAAAACTAGATAAATTAAGATTGTTATGAAAATGTCCGTTTTAAAATATGCAAATATGCATATATGGGACTTTATTAAAATTTGTTTCAAAATTTACATACAAAATAGCTACTTCAATAGCGACAAAGTGAATGTGGAAACAACACAGAAATCCCTATCGACTGAAAAAGTATGATTAAAATCGGTTTTAAATTGGTTAAGATGGTTTGTATGATTGGCGAATCCAATTAATATAATAAATGCGATTGTGATGTTTGTTACTCTTTCACGCAAAAATTACTGAAGAAATTTAAATAAGATTTGGTATACGGATAGACTGTATCCTAACTTAGCAAATAGGACACTTTATATATTGATTCACGCGGGTGAAGCCGCGGAATATAGCTAGTGTGTAATATGCACTGAAAATGATGTCACTTGCAAAGAGAACCTTTTGCTTTTTGAAGCCACTTAATAAATACGATCGAATTGATACCTTATTACTTTGTAAAGTTGGTTGAAAACACTTTAAAGATTATGTTTCATATATCTGCGGAACGATGCAAAGAATATCATTCTCACATTAGAAATTTTCCCACGTATGCACGTATTGTTTGAAACGTAATTAGATCGCGCTGTTCTCGTGATTTCAATTGCACGAAAGTCAGTTACATTGTATTAATACTCATTCGTGATTTTTTTTTACACACATCAAGCCTGGGAAATATATATACGGTTAGTTTATAACAGTATAAGTTTTTACCCCCGATTTTGTTTGCACTACTGTTAATCTTTATAGTATGTATTATTATTTGAACAGGCAACAATAAAGAGTTTTCATGCATTCACTCCTTTACTACCGGGATAAATTTATTGTTCAGAATAAAAGCAGTTTCTCCCTTTTTTATTATAAAATACTAGTCTATAACCATTTTTCCTCCAAATACATGTACATGTATTTATGTTAAACAGTTAATTTAGTTTCAATCATCCAATCATCTGGACGAGTGGCGGTCCTCCACCGTGCGTTTTTCAAGGCACTTTCTTCCACGTACAACCACTCTATGGAATCAACTTCCAGCAGCAGTATTTCCGAACCGATACGACAACATAACCTTCAAGAAAAGAACATATTTCTTTTTAAAAGGCCGGCAGCACACCTGCAATGCTGCTGGTGTTGTGGGTGAACATGGGCGGCGGTAGTCACTTACCATCAGATGAGCCGCATGCTCGTTTGCCCCCTGTGTTGTAATAAAAAAAAACTGGGGGAATGGGATTGTTAGCAAAGGGATTGCTAGAAATACGGACTACCAGTCCCATTACTAGCAATATACCTTGTCAGGTCGACCTCCACACTTCCCCTAGAAAGCATCGTGCTGAATTCCAGGTGTATTCAACACGACAGGCTAACTGACCTACTTTTTCATTACCCATCTATCATCCCTCACTGGTGCCTCGTCAGCGCATACCGTTAGCGCAGGCGGGGTTACAATTCCATTATCATCCATTGAAAACAACCTTTTTTTTTTAACTATTATGTCTGTTTTGTTACTTTTTCAAATTAGGAATGTATCATAAAAGAAAGAGACAAAACAGTTCAATAGCTAAAATATGTTTATAAAAGGTTTAACGTTTGTATGATAAGATTACATTCCTCAAAAAAAAAAACCTAACTTCTAACATAGCTAAAGTTATTTTGATTTAAATAGTAAACTACTGAACAAATTTTGATAAAATTTCTATAAGATTAATTTAAAAGTGTACTTTTAAACTTTCAGATAAAACTTTCTGTAATATAACTTACAGATAAAAGAAAATCCAAATAGGAAATTTGGAAAATTATTGTTTTGTACCTATATAAGAGACGGAGTTATGGGCTAACAAATATAAAACAAATCTAATCAGAACCTCTTTTTTTGAAGTCGGTTGAGGACTTTTAAAAACTTACTAATGTGCATACATTGCGAGTGATAATAACATTATGTGGGACATTCTTACGAAATATGAATGAAGTCGTGTGCTTATCTATACACTCATAATTATCTGGCGTCTACGCTAAATATATATATTAGTGACTATAAGTCGTAAATAAATGATAAAATTTATATTAATATCTATTGTTATTGTATTAAAAATACTTGTTATAGTTGCTGTACCAGCCGTTAACTGTCCACTGCTGGACAAAGCATGCAATTGTTTATCTACGACAATTTTTAATTTTCTCACCGCATAATTACATTTCTGTTTTGCCAAAGATTGACTGCGAGAGAATGCTATATAGTATTAAGTCCGCCTTCTGTATCAGACATTTTTTTTTTTGTAATATGATCGATAAAGAATAAATAAATAGCCTCCCCTATAAGAGGTTTCTCAGTAATTGTTAGGCTTGGTAGGGTTGGCAACCGTAGTTTGGTTGGCAATAGTAGCTTTTTTTAACAGGGATGCTGCTGCTTAAATATTTAAATATTCAAAATGAATAAGATGACGTAAATTGATATTTTTTGAGACGTTTTCTAATATTCGATGCTCCATCTAGATACTAATATGATCTATTAAGCATTTGTTTGTGCGAATTGGCGTTGTTTGGTTCCTAGTTTTCGTAATCACTGTTTGTGTGTAATGAAGATAAAACAAAGATAATAAGATAGTACTATTACTATATGTGTTCTAAAACGTACTATGATTACACAATTTTCAAAAGAGCTGCTCATATACATACATACATAACTGTCACGCCTGTCTCCCATTAGGGTAGACAGAAACAATGGAGAAATAAATAATATAAAATAAATCTGAAATAAGAGTTTTTCTATCAATTTACCAAAAATATCAATAAAATTTTTGTCTGTCTTCTCTTTTTTTATAGAAACAAAAATTACTGATATCTTACTTTATATTCCTGAGTTACGATCAATAGGAGCAGAGCAGTATGTTCAAATATTTTTTTTTTATTTGATACATACGAGTATGTTCAATTCTTAGTTGTTTCACTAAATGACACATTCTTACACCGTTGCTTCACAAAAAATATAACCTAGATTCTTTTTAAAAATCATTATATAATATTACATTAATAGAATTTCATCCATAAATATATATGCATGATTAATAAAAATATATATAATAAGAGAGAAATTAATGAAACTCACTGCTTATAAACGACGAATTTTTTTTTGTTTACACCCTCAATTCAGCGTCAACGGAACAATCCAAACAGCCAAATGTTATCCACATTGCACTTAATCAAACAATTCAAATCAAAGCACTGGCACTCAATTAGTTCTAATTTTAAATATAAAAAAAGTAAAAAGCCGCGTTTTTAATTTTGTATCATTTGTAGATGCGCGCGCACGTTCGATAGCTCGAGCGTTGTGGGTCGGCGCGGAGGCATACAGTGACGTCACACACAAGGCCGAGGCACCGCGACGCAACCTATTGACTTAAGCTTGAATCGGAATTAATCGTCAACAAGGTCATCAAAATGTACGTGTCCATTTTGTTGGGTTTACTGCGCTCAGTTTATCACCACTAACAGATCAATAAACTCATAAATACGTAGGTGTCTGCCGTACCAATCTACCTTTCACTGGATTTAAAGACTGCCTACTTAATTAAGATGAAGAAGGAAAAATTAGAGGGATATAGTTTTTTATTCATGAGATCATCAGTGACATCATAAAGACACTTTATAGTTAATACTGATAATACTTTCCTAAAAGAAGATGATTTTAAGGATATTGAATAGATATGTATATTGTTTAATAGTAGGTAAAAAAAAAAATAATATAAAAAAAAAAAAAAACTGTGATAAAAAATTGAAGGTGTGGAACAGTAGTAATCTTTATAAGAAATAAGCATGAAAAAGATATTGATTTATTAATATTTGTGACCAAAACGCGCAAAAAGTTTTTAACAGACTTTAAAAATTAGAAGAAGGTTCTTAATTCGATTGTATTTGTTTATATTTGTTACCTCATAACTCCGCCATTTATAAATAGATTTGAAACAATCTTTTTTTATCTGTAAGTATATACTTACAGATAGGTCTAATAGAAATTTTATCAAAATTAGTTCAGTAGTTTAATTTTTAAGTAAAAATAACTGAATTTGCAAAATATTAATCCGTTTTATGTGGAACACAATATTAAATTGTGTGTGTGTTTTTTTTTTATAGAATAGAAAAGGTTTTTGATTTCAGTTTGGTAGTAATAGTAATCAACCATTGAGTGCTGCCAGTTACACACATAGGTACAATGATAGCTGAATTAAACAAAATAATTCTAATCAAATAACAAATTTGGCAATATTTAATTATTTTTAAGATTTATGTATAGATACAAATAAATGTGTTTATATTTTAAATACATAATAGGGACTTAATGCGATGTAAAAATTATAGTAAATTGTACCTACATGTCTGTTTCTTTATTGCCGACGTTTGTGCCTTTAAAATATGTGTAAACAACGCGAAAATTTAAAATTAACTAAAAGTATTAAGCTTGAAATAAATAAACCAAATTACGCCTTAATATTTGAAAAGATTTAAATGAAATTTGGTACACTCAGATACATCCAGTTATTCTGTAAATATTAGTTTAGAATTCAATAAGATATCGCACACAAAAAAATGCTGGCAATTGAGATTTTCTGCGTGTAAAGTAACTTCCCCATAAAGTAACTTCAATACGTTATGGGGAATCATCTTGATTATGATCATGTTTTATACGTAATTCCCGAATTATGTCAAACAAATGTAAAAAAATATTAGATATTAGAAAAATAAGTATATGAATACTTAAATTTAACTTAATTTAATCCAGATTCGATTCTAAGATTTGTATTGTACTAGGTTAGACTGAATTCTTTCTAGTAATTTCTGTATGCACACAAGCAGCCATAAAGTAAAAAAAAAAAAAAATTAAATAAGCTTGTTACACTATTTTAATATTTAGTGCATTTTTTATTTGAAGTAAAGCAAAAGACACTGTTCGAGTTCAAGTATGTCTATGCCTTAGATTATATGCTTAGATAGAGCATCGAGTCTCAAAAACGGATTAACTTTTGCCAGGTAATTATCACATTAGCTGACTAGTTTTTTTTTTGATCAGTGTTCTATATACTTACGCACACAATGTACCTTGGCATATCTATATTTAATCATTTAATAAATAAAATGAGTTTTTACGCATTAAAAAGGTGCAAAAGTTATAAAACAAATATAGAAGTTATAAAGGAAACACTCATCACTTATCATGCAAAATATAATTTATATAGTTAAAAAAGTAGACCCGCTTTTTTTGTATGTAGACACTTCATCTATATAATCTAAGCTTTTTCGCATTTCGATCAACTAACAAGTCCAGTCGAGTGGCTATGACCAAACCGGGCAACTCCATATAGGCGGGCTATCTATTGCATTACAAGTTTTTTTTTGTAATACTTGGAACGGCAAACAAGCGTTCAGGTGTCAATTTCAAATTTATCTCTATAAGACCATTTAAAGTTTCCATCTCGTATTTTCGAAATAAAAAAAAAGATCTGTATGTACTACAAAAGGAAGGGAGTGATCACAAAATAATTTGCCCGATGTAATTGGATGAAACATGAAATGTTATGTAATTAATTAAAGATTGTGTCCGACAAAAAAATCGACTACAATTGTGACAAAATTAGGTAATTTTTATTTAAAAATTTAACTACAGAACCGATTTTGATGAAATATCAATGGAACCACTCTATAAGTATATCCTTTTAGATAAAAAAAAATAGAATTTTCCTAAGTTAAGAATTAATGGAGTTATGAGGTAACAAACATAATGCAACCGAATTAATAATAATAATATTTATTTAATCGGACAACATAAGGCCTATTTTGTTAGTTATAAATTTACTTAACCTATGTCAGTAAATGAGCGGTCATGACGCTCTTGCATTGATAACCTGTCCCACCCAATATTTTAGGATGGGACAGTCTATTTTACTAGCAATTGTTTTTAAGACACTGTTTGAGCTAACACGCACCCTATCCAATAGCGAAACAATTCGTTTGCGCCGTTTTGCGTAAAAATCGATTTTTTTTTATACAACTTAGAATGGTAAACAAGCTGATGGCCCACCTGATGGAAAGTGATAACCGTCGCCTATAGACATGAGCAGTACCATGGACATAACAGAGTATACTATTTCGCCCATGATACCCCCCATGCGTTGCCATTCCTGAGGACTCAGGTGTTATTCCTCTGTAGCCAGTATATTCACGCCATATCCCACCCTTCAAACCGAAACACAGCCATGCAAACACAACTGCTTCACGGTTGAAACACGAATGGGACAGAGGTACCCAAGCAATCGACTTTTACCTTCTTTTTGAAGTCGATTGGAAAATAGATAACACTTTCTACCACAAGTTATTGTATAACCAAAACTATTTTTATGGTACACAATCGATTGTACACCATTTATGTGACATGCCAATTGAACTTTTGAACAATGTGATCGTCATAGTTCATTGTGCTTAGTAAATAGCGACCACTGTTTATAGTGCATTGTTCTATCTAATCTTCGATCAACAATATTGACTAGATCAACTATCATGAACTAAAATAGAACTAACGAGTGGGATCTTATAGGATATTTAAAAAAATTTAAAACGGATTAAAAGTTAACTGTTTCGATGTCTTGAGTCATCATCATTATATCAGTCATTAACTGTTCACTGCTGAACATAGGCCTTTCCTATTAAGGGATTTGCCAGTAGTTGCTACGTTTGGCAGGTGGGTTGGCAACCGCAGTTAGGCTTTGGCGATGTTTTATAGGAGATATTGCTGCATATCTCTTGATCATTAAGTTCCCTTAGTCGTACCTTACGACACCCACCGGAAATGAACAGGTGGTTAATTCTGTGCCGGAACTACAAAGTGTTAAATGCTAATCACAAAGTATATATTTTTTATTGAAAAATTAAGAAACAAAAAATAAAACAGTAACTTCAATAGTGACAATACAAACATGGGCATAAAATGCGACCATAATTTGGTCGCATTTTATGCCAATACACATCATATAAATTTCAAAATTATTTAATAAAATGCCATCGAAATTTGTAAAGATGTCACCTAACATTAAAAAAAAAAAAACAGGCTAACAGGCAGGTATTTATTTATTTATTTATCCTTCAGTACAAAATATGTGCCCAAGGCGGATTTAATGCTAAAAAAAATTACCCAGTCAACCTTAGTAAAGTGTAAGAATGCTCGAATACGGTCCTAAGTATAAATTGATATTCATATATACTAAAATTTACATGGATACAGCTCGGATAAAGTATAAAAGTGACTAGGACGAACCATGATGATCTACATAATAGTGTGAAATTAGCATTAAAAATAGGAAATCGGTCTCAAAGTAAGTATCAAGTATCGCTTGGCCGTTTTTTATGCTATGATTGGACATCTAGTTGGCATATTGATCGATGGTTCTAATAAATAGAGGTCATTGTAGTGCGTTGATTTTTTTTTGTTTATTGGATGAAAATGGTATGGTAACCCCGTCTGCGCTAACGGGATACGCTGGCGGAGCACCAGTGAAGGGTGATAGATGAGAATGAAAACAGGCCAGATCTCATGATGAAATCATCTAAATTAATCATGACAGTTCATAGGATTAGGACGACGAAATAGGATTTTTAATGTCCATTACTAACAATCCTTTTCTCCCCAGTGCGTTGATTTATTGATTGGAGAGTTAGTAATTGAGATTGAAAATCTCATTGCTAGCAATATACTTAACCAAATCGACCTCCTCGTGGTTCCCCCTGGAAACTATACACTATGGTTAATTCCTAATGAATTCATCATGATGGGCTAACTGGCGTGTTTTCATTCTCATCTATCACCCTTCACTGGTGCCCCGCCAGTGTATCCCATTAGCGCAGGCGGGGTTACCATTCCATTTTCACCAATAAAAAAAAAACCATCACCCATCTTCTAGATATCACATATCTTACTAGATATAAGGTGTTGATTCCAAGTGTAATATCATCATCTTCTTACCCTTATCCCAATAATTTGGGGTCGGCGTAATATGATTTTGTCCATATTACAAAAAGACTTGATTTTTAGTTTTACGACCGGCCACCTGCCTGACGTCAACCCTCTTTGGGAACTGTAATAATAAGTGTAATAAGAATAAAATAAAATAATCCAAATTCTAGTATAATAATTCAGAAGGAAAAATGTACAAACTATGGTTAAATAATAATATAATTAAATAATAGTCAATACAATCATTAACTAAGCATTCACTCAAGGCTATTAAGTGTAGAAGATTAACAGAATTTACATTTGATATCGAATAGCGTAAACCTCTAAAAAGAATATCATTATTAATGCAAATTATTTGTCAGGGCCATAAAAATTTGCCACGCGAATAATACACAAATTCTAAAACAGTTTTTCATTAAGCCAAGGAAAACGGGGCCGCAGTATAATTTACTACACCCTCGGAGTCCCATAAGCGCGATGGGAGATCGTTAAAGTGACGTCATAAACACACATATTGCGATGATACGTCATAAAATGAATTACTCCCGTTATGGTACATTATGCTGTTTCTGTAGCGAATATGTAATTGCATTAACCACTTGAAAGATCTTGTCCGACCGTATGAATCAGCAGATGTATTTAATTTGGTCATTTGGCGCCCGAATTGATTTGGCATTGGCGTATCACGTCATGCGATTTATATAGCAAAAATGAGCTATTTACTTTTATAATAATCATTGTAGAAACAAATATGCCTATTATTTAAATTGTATTTTATTTTAACAGTTATTATAAACTCAAAATACCAGATGTTAAGGTAAGAAATTGGAGCAAAGATTGAAACGTCCCTTCGTGAATATTACTTCAAATTATTACAAACATGAAGAGCTTCAATCTATACTATTTTATGATTAGCCATAACTTATATATTTATTATATTAAAATGTATTATGGATACTTATTTATATATGTATTGTATTGTAAGTGATTTATGTATGCATAATTTTTGTAAGTATTTATTTATTTATTTATTTAACTCTTTATTGCACCATAAATAAAAATATACAATGACAAGTGAATAATTCAAGTGAAATACAGTAACATAAATACAGATTGAAATATACACATAAAGGTACAAAAGGCGGTCTTATCGCTGGTGCAATCTCTTATAGATTAAATACTCAATCTCTTTGTTATAAGTATATTATTGTTTAAACATAAACATATCATTTATCTTCATCATCATCATTTCAGCCATTATTCGTCCACTGCTGGACATTAGCCTAGCATGGACTACCATAAAGAATGGTCTTGAGCCACCTGCATCCACTGACTCTCTGCAATGTATTTCAGGTCGTCACTCCATCTAGTGGGGGGGGGGTCGTCCTACACTGCGTTTGCCCGTACGGGGTCGCCACTCAACAAGATTTCTTCCCCATCGGTTGTCGGTTCTTCGAGCTATGTGGCCGTTCATTTATTTTAAAATGTATTAATGTTGTTATCTCTTAAAATATTTATTTAATTTACAAATTGTCTTCGTTAAATCAATGCACTGTCTCTGTTTAGCGTAACGATTAACTGGTACATTTTGACGTGAGCAAAAGTGAAAATAAATAAATAGACGTAGAATATGGCAGTGAAATTACAGAATACAAGGGCATAATAACTTAATCGTCAGGAATGGCAACGCATAATGCGGTGTTGTCCATGGCACTGTTCATGTCCATAAATAACGGTTACAACATTTCATCAGGTGGGCCGTCAGCTTGTTGCTATTTGATGTCACTAGTATATAAAAAAATGCTAACAAGCTGCACGTTTCAATCAATTAATCAATCTGTTGTCTGTAGGCGACTATTATCGCTTTCCATCATGTACACAGCCACATTGTTTGTCATTCTAAGTTATACAAAATTAAAACTTATATTTGACAATAAAGTTACTTCTTTTAAATAGTAGTGTTAATAGATATGTTTTTAATATATTATTGATTATTTTGTTTTGGGGGGAGTCGATTTTATCAAATGATTCTTTCTATTTCACGTTTTAGGACTGATATGGGATAAATTCTTCAAAAGGGGTTCTTCAAAAGAGGTTTCTTCAGGGTCGGTAGCGCGTGCGTAATGCCTCTGGTATTGCAGGCGTTCATAGGCTACGGTAACCGCTTACCATTAAGTGGGCCATGTGCTTGTTTGCCACCTTAGTGGTATAAAAAAATTGTAAAGATAATTGGATAAATAGGAATGACTGAATAAATTTATTCGAATGAAATTTGGTATACAAATTTACCAGAGGGAGACTTTGTACAAAAGTCGATTGCTTGGGTACCTTTGTCCCATTCGTGTTTCAACCGTGAAGTAGTTGTGTTTACATAGCTGTGTTTCGGTTTGAAGGGTGGGATATGGCGTGAATTTACAGGGTACAGAAGAATAACACCTGAGTCCTCAGGAATGGTAACGCATGGGGGGTATCATGGCGAAACAGTATACTCTGTTATGTCCATAGTACTGCTCATGTCTATAGGCGACGGTTACCACTTTTCATTAGGTGGGCCGTCAGCTTGTTTGCCATTCTAAGTTGTATAAAAAAAAATAGTTAAATTGAAATAAAGATTTCTACAAAATGATTGATGTAAACTAAAGAATCAACAGGCTAAATTGGTAATGGCCGAAGTACGTATACTATTTTAGCTGAGAACGAAATTTCGCGAATCCTTACCAATTAGAAGTAATGGTATCTACATAGTATTTATCAGGAGTATAAGTCTCAAATATCTTGCATAAAGTCAATGGAAGTTGGTGTTTATTGGGGTTTTTTGAAAAATTTTAGATTCACCATTATATATTAAACTGGAACGAAGTCTCTACTAGACGGAGACTTTATACAAAATTCGTTTGCTTGTACACCTCTGTCCCATTCGTTTTTCTACCGTGAAGCAGTTATTTGTATGATTGTGTTTCGGTTTGAAGGGTGGAATATGGCAATGAATTTACAGGGTACATAAGAATAACACCGGAGTCCTCAGGAAAGGAAGGAAACACAAATGTCAAACATGCATACAGATCAGATCTACCAGAGGGAGACTTTGTACGAAAGTCGTTTGCTGGGCACCTTTGTCTCATTTTACCGTAAAGCAGTTGTGTTTGCATAGCTGGGTTTCAGTTTGAAGGGTGAGATATGGCAGTGAATTTACAGGGTACACCTGAGCTCTCAGGAATGGTAACGCATGGGCGAAACAGTATACTCTGTTATGTCCATGGTACTGCTCATGTCTATAGGCGACGGTTACCATTTTTTATCAGGTGGGCCGTCAGCTTGTTTGTCATTCTAAGTTGCATAAAAAAAATCGTATTTAAAATTTAAGTAAATAAAATAAGTGACTAAATCTGTAATGATATTTCGGACAAATAAAATTTGTTGTACAGAAAACTTTTACCCTAATTTCATACTAAAAACTGTAACTAACAGCTATGTAGATCTATAAATGCGAGCAAAATAAAAGAAAAAATAAACCTGTAGAGAAGCGAATAGTCTTTCCATTTATGGTGCGAGTCAGTGCAACATGTTCTTTTTTACGTGTTGGAGATACTAGTTCAGGGTCGGAATTATTGCATATTTAGTTGCATATTTATAGAGTAATTATACATTTATGTATTAGTAAACCTTCATAACTATAGATATACACAATAACACACCGTACATGGTATCCGTACCTAGTATCAGCGTTTAACAACCGTGGTGAAAAATCTTTAAGATTTTCAAATGTTTTGAACTTTTCGGTCTCGTTTTTATAATTCACTATTAAATTTTATCTTAATTACTGCTGCATTGTATTCTTTCAGTATGCTGCGAGGGATAGGCAGCAGCGACCCTTTTAAAACATCTCTAAAAGTCTAATTACGATTGCCAACCCGCCTGCCTAGCGTGGCAACTACTGGCAAAAATCCCCTAATGGGGAAGGCTTATGTCCAGCAGTGGACAGTTAACGACTAAAATAAAAAAAAAATCTAATGTAATTACAAGTATAATACTTTAAAAAATGTATATAAAATTAGATTTGTTACCAAGTACCTATAAAAGGCGATCACAGCATTCAAAATTTAATTGATGTACTTTAACTACTAAGAATAATCAAGATAAAATATAGACATTCAATAAATGTTAAACACATAAGAAAAATAACTTGAAGAAGAAAAGCATAGTCCAGTAAAAATAATCAGTGTCTTGGCAATATTCCACCGTAAAACCTCTTAGATTCTTAGGATTTTCAGGATTTATGACAATAGCATATAGTAGTAGTAGAGAGCAATAAGTAGAATAATAAGTAAATGGAAATTAAAAAAAAAAACGTGCACGTAATGATTTAAAATTAACCACATTTATTTAATATAACCTTTCCCAAAAACATTACAATTAAACAACAAACAAACAAATGAAACAACGAATTTAAAAAATAAACCTAAATATTAAATATAGACGTTACAATAAAACATTTTACAACTTTAAGGATATTTCTCTAATAGATCAAATATATAAGGAAATAAAAGTTCTGGCATACGATTTCCCCAAACAAAATCTGCGTGGTTAAAATTTGATGATAACTCTCTGTATTCTATGACATTCGGAAGTTGCTCCCTCAATAGAGCTACGTTGCCAACTGTAGCTATATAGTCATTAGGTCCAACCAATAATGCAATTTTCGCAGTAACATTTTTCAGATCATAATCCGGTGGTGTTTTCGATCCATACAAGACCATATTCTGATTTTCTCCGTAGTCGTATTCGGCAAACTTATCTCTATTAGAGATTTGAGCGAAATGATATACTGTTTTTAAAGAAATACTTAGAGGATAATGACCAAATAATACATTTATGAATTTCGGCTCCAACTGTTCCGGATCAGAACCTGCGATTGAGAAAATCACTCCTTTCACACAAAGCTCGTAACTTCCGATATCTTGTGTACATAGGATCTCAATTAGGTTTCGAAGAATCGAACCATCTCTTAGTATCTCAACAATACCTAAAACATCAAGTGCACCTTTTATTATCGGCTCAAATTCAGCAATTAAATTAAAGTAATTTTTCAAATGATTTATGTATGCTACAGGTGCTAAAGCAATGAAAACATTGATTTTATTGTTGTATTTAGGTCTAAGTGCTCCTAATATAAAAAAGGAAGTGGTTCCTTGAGAATGTCCAATGATTGTTAATTTCTCTTGTCCAGTTTGTTTTAAAACGTAATCTATAAAAGCTGGATAATCGTAGTAGCCCAATTCGTGCAGAGTAAAATTCCAAAAATCCTTATCATTTGGATTCAATTTGGTATGACCTATAGAATATCTGGTACCACGAAAATTTCCAGCCCAAACATCATGGCCTGCTTTAGCTAATGTGATAACCAGTGATATGTTCCCTCTTATGATGAAAGTGTCTGATGCATCTAGAATACCGTGCGCCAAAAGATGTGGTCGGCCTTTCCCTGGAATATGGAACAACGTCAAGATATACCCATCGGCAGTAATGACTTCGTGTTTTTCACAATGAAATCCGTATTTCTTAGAGAGTTGAGTAAAGTTCAATTTTCCGTCTTCTGATAGTTGACTTTGGAGAGGTAATAATTTACTCACCGGTTTGTTGATGATATTGGTTATTGCGGAAATTACACCTTGTGATTGGCTTAATACAATATTATTAATGAGAATTACACCAAAAGTATAAAGGATATTCCTAAATAGCATAGTGACTCCGAACATTTGTACAATGTTTGTGAATATAAGTTGAATAATGAAGGAAAATAAATGGTAATCTGGTTTTTATAAAAGGCGATGGGGAATAGATTAACATAATTATAAAATATATTTTAATAAAGAATGGTAACTTTGTATGTTTGTTGCAAATACTCATTGTACGTAGGTAATAGATAAAGCAAGAGATGTACATTGTATATAGAATGATAGAAGGCTTTGGGATTCAATTCCTTCTGCCTAATCCATAAGCGTTCTGACGTATAATAAGATAATTTATAATTAATTATAAATAGAAAGTAGTTTGCCGCTATTCTTTCCCGTTCTGTAAAAAAAAGACAACCACTTTAAGAACTAGTATGGTATAAATATATTTGTAAGTATACTTACAATGGAGACTAAAAATCGGTGCTGAAAATAGAGAGCATTTATATAACAATATAATAATAGTTTGTACGTATAATTAATAATGCAAAAATTGTAATTGATTAAAAGTAAATTATAATCGCAATGACTGAAAACTATGGGTTCTTTTTTCATTTAAGAGTTTCCTCTTGTCGGTGCGCCTAATTCATGCATCTTCTTCCAGCCAGCTCTATCCCAGGCCATATCCTTGATCTCCCTATACGACATGACACCTAGTGTTTCTTTTATCTCTCTTATGTAGTTATTCCTCGGTCTTCCTTTTCCTCTTTTGCCCTCTATTTTTCCTTCTACTATGCTCTTAAAAAATCGTCATGTCGTATAAGGTGGCCCAGCATTTTGTCTCTTCTATTCTCTATTATTATGGGTATATACCTTAAATAAAAAAAAAAATATTTTTTAAACTTTATAAGAATTCTATAATAATAATAAAAATTATTATTATTATTACTGTGTATATTATTAACTAAATGATCACTGCCATTAATGATTGTACAACACGTTACAAGGTACTTGTAAAAAAAATACTGACTGGATACTTGACTTATGATAATTAGTTTCCAACTAGTTACAAAAAATTGAAGGTTCTGAATTTGGTTATATTGTTTTCGTTTTTTTTTTTATGTGTTATGTCATAACAATATTATTTATAAACCTATGTTGAAACTTCTTTGTTTTATCTGAAAACATGTATTTTTAGATTGGCCCTATCTCTTCAGTGTTCATACAAGCCGATAGATTATAAAAACACCCATGTAAATAAAATTATTTTCATGATCGTACAAAAATTTTAAACATGGATTTTTTTTTATACAACTTAGAATGGCAAACAAGCTGACGGCCCACCTGATGGAAAGTGGTAACCGTCGCCTATAAACATGAGCAGTACCATGGCCATAACAGAGTATACTGTTTCGCCCATGATACCCCCCATGCGTTGCCATTCCTGAAGATTCAGGTGTTATTCCTCTGTACCCTGTAAATTCAACGGTACGGTTGAAACACGAATAGGACAGAGGTACCCAAGCAAACGAATTTTGTACCAGAGGGAAATATTAGAATTTAAAGTAGTTAATTTTTAAATCAAATTAACTGGTTTTGCCACTATTGAAGTCGGTGGTTTTTGTGCAAACTCTATTATTTATATATTTAAGTTCAATACTAAATAGTTTTTTTTTTATTTTATGTCGTAATAAAAATATTTTTATATATAATAAATTAATATTTTATGTAGCTATATGTTTTTTTTATATTTGTTATTTGATTTTGTTTTTGTTAGCCGTAAGGTTTCGGTTTAAAAGACCAGCCCTTCCTTTTCGTGGGCGACTAAGGGAACTTAAGAACAGCAGCGTCCCTTTTACTCGTAGAACATCACCAAAGCCTAACTGCAGTTACCAATTTGCCTGCGAAGCGTAAAAACTACTAGAAAAATCCCCTAAAGGGGAGCCTTATGTTAAGCTGTGGACAGTTAACAACTGTATCGCCATTAATATTACGTTTGTTATTGTGATTAATAATGTGATTTTTCTAAATAGTTCTTTATTTTCTCTCCAGTATACTTACTTAAGTACGACGCAGGAGGTAAAGGTTAGTATGTAGCTACTAATTACTATGTAACTATTATCGTTAAAATTAAGTAAATGAAGTAAGTTTAAATTAAGTAGTTACAAACCATATACTTTAGGGGCATTCATTTAAAGATAGCGTTTTTTTTTGATGGGTGAAAATGGTATGGTGACCCCGCCTGCGCTAACGGGATACGCTGGCGGAGCACCAGTGAAGGGTGATAGATGAGAATGAAAACAGGCCAGTTAGCTCATCATGATGAATTCATCAGGAATTAACCGTGATAGTTTCCAGGGAGAACCGCGAGGAGGTCGACCTGGTGGGGTATATTGCTAGCAATGGGATTCTCAGTCTCCATTACTAACAATCTCTTTCCCCCCAGAAGATAGCGTTTAAGTTTATTGCAATAGCAAGCCTCTAATGTCATTTGATTAAATACATTTGAGTATGAACATATAGAATTTTCAGAGGATATTTTAATGTACATCATATCAGTCAATATCCGTCCACTGCTGGCCGTAAGCCTCCCCCATAGACTGACGTAAAGAATGCTCCTGAGCCACCTGCATCCACTGACTCCCTGCAATGCATTTAAGGTCATCACTCCATGTAGTGGGGGGGGGGGGGTCGTCTTACACGGTGTAGATGTTACATAATTTGGTTTAAAAATAGTGCTTCGTAACACGTAAATTACCTACGTATTACGAAGCACTATTTTTAGAATACATTTTTTAATTTCCTTTGTATTTTATTCAAAATTCTCCCTAATGTTTGTATACTATATTGTTTTATATCCGAGTACCTATATTGAAACAGTCGCATTACGCGAATCGTAATACGATTTCTATCAGACATTCAAAGGTTGACTGGTATTAAATATTTTATGACATAAGTCCGCCACTGTACTCACTTGTTTCGTAAGAACTTTATATTATATCATTTAAGATTTTACTATAAAATAGATTTTTACAAATAAATGATTAATTTCGTATTACCGACGAGTTTAATAGGCCTTTCGTGCTAAAGTAGATAATATATAGCAATATTTATATATTCTAGTTACAATATCTATATACTGAATATTTTTAGTTCAATAACGAATATGTTAAAAGTCAGTTATTTAAAAAATAATATTGGATGACAGACTTTTAAAATATTCGAAAATAAATATCTAACCGATATAGGTGATACCGAAATGGGTGATGACCTTTTTTCCGCCGTCAATATTCAGAAGAATCTATAGTATCTATAATATATATATATCGGATCGGTATCCATATTACCCATGCCTATTTCGTGTTGAGGGCGTAATATTAACAGTCTAGTATTCTCTTGTTGGCGGATTATACGAAATGAAGCGTGGGCCGGTTCATAACGAAATATGGCAACATTGCATTTGTCTATTTTAAATAATCGAACATTTTTCAATATTATTGATTATTTAAAAAATGCTCTGTTAGTGAACTAAAATGTTAATCATGTAATAATACTCTTATTAAGCGTTCAATGAAAATTTAGGTTTTAATGGGGAAAATATATTTGGAAAATTCCGGACTAAAATTTTTTTTTATACAATACGAATGGGACAGATACTACTACCAATCTGTTACTTCTATCATCTATGCACATAAATGAAAAAAATGATATATTTGTCTCATCTGTCTCTATGTAAGTCTGTGTACAGGTTGTAGAACCAATGAGTTACGCTTTTAGTATGTGAAAAACATGTCAGTTGCCACTTTCAAGTCAAGTGCCCGTCGGACCGTAACGCGCCGTGGCTTTTACACGTTTGAAGCTCTCCAAAGAGGGCGCCTGCTTTCCTTCCTCTTTTATCTTAACCCGTTGTGCGTTCAATTTCCCCTTTGAGTGTTTCAGGCGGAATGAAAGTGCTTGTGGAAATGTTTTTTATGGTGGTGGTGTTTTTGTTTTGGATATATACATTTTAATGCTCTAATATTTATTTAAAAAACCAATTGAAACAGACTATGTATATGGATAAGATATCCAAATATATATACTAGATTTTAAGTTTTACTTCCAGAAATATAATAGTGAAAATCCGATCCCATTTGATGCAGTAGTTTATGCGTGACACCGGAATAAACACGCAGACAGATAGACAGATAAAATTTCAAAAAAATATTGTTTTGGTATCACGATCATGTTATGATACTTTTTATTTCATCTCCTTACTTCTACTCCTTTAAATTTCGTAGCAATAAAAATATTCACGACTAGCTTTTTGGCCGTTACTTCACCTTACCAGTATGTTTTTTTTTTATACAACTTAGAATGGCAAACAAGCTGACGGTCCACCTGATGGAAAGTGGTAACCGTCGCCTATAGACATGTGCAGTACCATGGACATAACAGAGTATACTGTTTCGCCCATGATACCCCCCAGGCGTTGCCATTCCTGAGGACTCAGGTGTTATTTAATTTTTGTAATGTGATGTTATATATATTTTTCATTGCGATCTTTGCTATATACTTTCCATTTGATCTCCTTATATATTTTTTGTACCAATAAACATATTACAATTAGACCGACATGACTTGGTGGCATATAACAGTATTACAAATTACAGATTCCAAAAAAGTTTCCTATTCTAATCTTGCCTTACGATAAACTTTGTAAATGTATTCAATATTCCGGCTAACTCTCCGGTGGCGGTAAATACTGTTAACAAACTTTATTTTCAAATATGCATAATATAATTAAAAGTGAATAATTTTGATTTTGTATTTGTTTGAATAATTTTTGAGTTGACGGTGTGTAATCTGACCAATTCAAAAATGATTCATGCTCATTGAAAACACTGTATTTGCAAATATTTGTTTGTAAATATAACATGATAACGTCCCTCGTTTTGTGAGTCAAGTGACTCACTTGACTGGAGAGGGCTCTTGACTAACATGTTACTCCATAAGGACGCTAACACATTGAAAACTTTTTATAAAAATATGTTTATATAGGTACAATTTTTAACAGGTTAATTTTTTCTTAAAAAAAAAAGACACATTTACAAAAATTGTATTTTTTTTTCTCTACTAACATAGTTTAAGTCAATTGTTACTAACAAAAATGGATCTTAGTAATCCGTAAATAAAGAAATATTATTATTATTATTATTAAAAAAAAACCCTTACTTAATATTATAAGTCAGTTTTGTTTGTTACTATATAGCACCTTAATAGCTTAATCAATCACTACTGTCTTTATACTTCCATATATTAGATACCAGTCAAAGACTATATTGAGAGACAAAAAACACCTAAATGCGGGCCGTGGGTCACTTAAAAAAATGTTATATAAATTGACCTGATTGAGAATCGACTCGGGGACCTCCTCAATGCAAAGTAACGTGGGTACGTGACTTCTATTGCACGTGACACAGAGAAAGAGTTATTAATCAAATGTTAATATATTCTAGGAAAAATGATTTTTTTGTTTCATTTACTATTTAAGTTTTAAGAATTTATTAATATATAATAAATTTAAGAGCTCCATCGACAAGAGCGCAGCGCTCGTGTCGATGGAGCTCTTGCCACTCACTGCGATTTTCAGCGAGTCTCTTCACCATTTATTACAATAGATAATATATTTTAATTGAAAATAAGTTCTAATCTGAAAAAAAAAAATGGCGGCATCAATCATGTTCACCCCTTTACATAATTCCGATGACGTGTTTTGTAGCAACATTATACAAATTAACATAGATTAAGATTGTTTTATTTAAAACATGCATTTGACACGAATAAAATACTATTTACTGTTATTTCAAATAGATTTTTCTAACATCATCATCATCTTCATATCAGCCATTAACTGTTCACTGCTGAACATAGGCCTCCTCTTTGGGCTGTTTTGCCAGTAGTTGCCATGCTTGGCGGGCGGATTGGCAAAAGCTAGGTTTAGGTAATGTTTTAAGAGGGAAGATACTGCCCGTCCAACGAGCATATACTTCTCTTAGTCGCTTTTTACAACATCAATGGAAAAGGAAGATGCATGTTGCGAAAGATTCACTTGTTAAATAATTTAACGATTAAATTTAAAATCGGTTGAAAATCGATTACGTAATAGCAGTATAATCATAAAAATTCAAATGAACTGAGAATCTCTATTTAAATAGAAAACCTTTAAAAGTAATAAAACATAAGTAAGTTCAGATATATTTTCATTTTCATCATGACAGTATGCAATAAGTTACAAAATAAACTTCACTTTATTCAAAGTCATAAATTCAGGACCATTATTTGTGGCAGCCCATTATGTGAACTGTATATTCAGCAGTGGATATTAATTGGCTGAGGTCATGCAAAAAAATTTTGAATGCGGAAACTTCTAAAACCATGTTGGCTATTACTTCAAGGTCAGTGATGGTATATATACAAGTTGAAATAGAATGATGGTATCTGATTATTGAAAAAAATATTAATTTTGCCCTTTGCAAATATAGCCGAAATCTCAATATATTTTTTTTTAATTCTTGGTTTTAGTATGAAAGATTTAAAAGTAATTTTCATATAACAATTATATTTACCAAGTCGGCGGGGAACCAAATGAGGGGGGGGGGATAAGGGGTGTCCCGCCTAGGGCCTCTTTATTTAAGTCTAATTTAAACTTAATTTGCAAGATTTTAACTAAATAAACATAAACATGAAAACTAAATAAATATACAAATGTAAATGTGAACTGAATAAAAAGCTTGTAAAATTCATTCCTTACGCTTCATTCCTTTGCCGCCTCGGGCGTCTGACGGGCTTAATCCGCCACTATTCTGAGAGAAAAATGTTGTGTTTTATAAATATATGATATATATTTTTTGGTGAAAAAATTTTTTGAGCTCCGGTTTCCATGCAATTCTTAAACAAAGCTGAAAATATTTTTTTTCTAAATTTTAGGTTTTGTTTTTCACTCTATGGGCATGGAAAAATTTTTTCGAGCTACTCCATTATATAGGTCTCTTAGTGTGTTTATTCAGCTTCAAAAATCGCTTTGGATGGCTCATTTACGATATTTGTCTCCGAGATATCGAACTAATGCAAAAGCATATATTTGGAACTATTTAAAATTTCCATTAAGCACAGTCAAGAGTTAGTGAAGAAAAAATTTTTTTCCACCTCTAACATAAAAAACAGTGGAAAAAAGTGACTTTTTCTCCTTTTTTGGTTACTTGTGTATCTTCGCTAATATGGGTATTTGAGGAAAATTTTACAGTCTATTGTTCCTGCCCCCAAATCCCTGAGCGATCGGTTTTTTCCCGGACCAATTGATTGAAATTTTGGAAAAAATAAGATATCCATTCAAAAATCAATAATTTCATTTGTTTTTCACTTTTTACTCAATTTTTTGTTTTTTAAAAATTCATTATCAAAAAAAAAATCGAAAAAAATCAAGAAAATTTTATGCAGATAAAGAAACTCGGCGCCCGCTTGCTGTGCGACCAGTAGTTCCAGAGATATTAGCAGTTGAATGGAAAAGGATGCTTTTGCATTCAAAGTTCGATATCTCGGAGACAAATGGTCGTAATTGAGCCATCCAAAGCGATTTTTGAAGCTGAATAAACGACCTATACAATGGAGTAGCTCGAAAAATTTTTCCATCATAGAAAATTTAGCACTAAACCGTTTTTTTCACCAAAAAATCTGATGATTTTCATCAAAACCCTTTTTTTAAATTTCCTGTACTTATTTTTCACTGAAATACAGCCTGTTGAAAATCACCCAAAAATTTCAATAATTTTTATGTTCCCTTAATTTTTGCGAGGAGTGTAGATGGTATATACGAAATATTTTAAAATAATTATTTTATTAAAAAATACGTGTTGTATGAAAATGCGAATTTTTGAGTATTTATAGATATACGTAGACAAACGTACGTGGGCATAGACGAGAGAAAGCGATCATTTGCACTAAGTATTTGTGATTATCAAAGACTAAATTTTAATTAACATCGTACGACCCCGCATTTATCAATATTGCCTATTAATTGGATAGTACTTAGAAATATTTTACAGAGCTTCAACATCGGTGAAATCGAGTCACAAGTTTTGAACAAGTTTTATTTCTTAAGCAAACAAATCAATGGTTCCATTACTTAAACAAGGGACAGGGCGACGTGGAGTGTAATCAGTCCGTCGGCTTCCTGAAAGGAAAAAAATGTTATTTAAAGTGGCCATCGCTTGAGGGAAAATTGGCAGAAGATTTAATTTCGAAGTAGGACATTCGACGAGATGTTGATGAGAACGCATTAATGTGATGTATAGAATAAATATACTAACGCTCATAATATCCAATGAGGCATTCAAAAACATTTTTTATTTGTTTTAGGTAACGTGGCGAAAATAACATTTTATAAAATCCAACGTGCTAGGGTAGGTTTAAATTAATACCCAGGTGTTGGACAGATTCAAACTTACGATATTTGCGGTATATAAATTGAGGTAATATAATACGGGGGCCACAAGGTTTTCCACTTCTATATAATCTGTATTTTGTATCGGTGTACCTTCAATAGCAAATTCGACGTGGGACAAATTTATTGTTATTTCGTGACAGGCGCCCATGCCGTAGCACGAAAATGGACAACGGAACGTAAACGATCCATTACTAATACGCTATATAGAATAGTGTCAATGTTGGGTCAGAATCGTTTCTGAAAATATAAAATGTAAGAGGGATAGATAGATATATAAATACGAGTGTAATAGCAATATTGATTATTTATAAAATCGCTTTGATTATTAAATGACACATATCGAAGTGTTTCACTTAATTTTTTTCCTCTCTCTTGTTATCTGCAATCGGCTTTTTCATAACAGCCATAATCAGATAGTGCCTTACGTGAAAGTTAGCGTTTTGAGGTGCAGTCCACTGACAGCTCTCTCAGAATGATTTTGTAAAGTTCTTCAGGCTTTAGTGTCCAGGTTCGATACAAGCCATCGTCTCAGTCGTGTAGATTGTTGCACTGTGACTAGTTTTACTCAAATGAATGAACGATTATCCGAATGAGATTTAATGAAAGTCTAGGAACGTAATGAGTTATTTTCATCACCAGTGATAATTTTTACTAAGTACATTTTTTACTACGTAATAATAGTTATCTTTTTACTAATTCTTTCTGTTCAAAATATGCAATAAGTACGTTTAGAAATGTTAGATTATTTATAAGTAAAAGGACTTACACTTTAGTAGATACCCATCATATTATGATGTGAAATTTTACTGTAAACATTATAATTTCATTTAATGATATAAAAGAGCGTAATAAGGTTTCTCAAAAGTTGGCTACGCGCGCATGACGTACCTAGTGTTACAAGCGTTTATAGGCTACGGTAACCCTATTTACCATCAAACGAGTCACACGCTTGTTTGGGACCATGATAGTATTATATTTTTGAAATTGTGTCTCTAACAAAATATATTTACAAAGTAAACGTACCTACTTTAGTCAGTCCTGTTCAATTTCAACTCGGTACGTCGAGTTGTGCATTTGCAAGGGAATTTACGTTGGTACGCATTGAATATTTTCTCACTTCGCTCACATGCAAGTATTGGCATCTCGGAAATGACGTGGGTACTCAGTAATAAGATATTAGAAGGCACACAGTTGGGGTTTCCACGTGAACGATTTAATTTTACGACCCATTACATTCCGCTTATTTCACTCGGTGAGGCTTTGTTAGTTGCATAATTGATTTATATCCCCTGTCAAAACTTACCTATTGTTAATTTCTTACATTCAAAAGATGTTAGAGGTAGCTGTTGTTTGTTATACTTGTTTATTAAATTAGAAGAGATCTATTCATCTGTTGTTATATGAAACACCTATCAATTAGACAGTGCTTATTGGAGTGAATATCTAATACCTATTTATTTATATATTATTAGACATTGGATATAATATTTTTTTTATATAATGTAATTGCTACCCATTATTTATTAAGGAAAATGAAAATAGTGTAAATTAAGAGCATTATATATTTAATAAAGGTCTAGAGGCAAATTGTATAAAAAGTACGGTTACGTTTGTTATTTATTTAGAAGATATGAAGAAGCAGAGAAAGAATAGTTTTGGTACGAAAGCTCCGTCTTGAAAATGAAAATATGTGACAACATTAAAAGATAGTAGTATAAAGAGGTAGCTCGGTAGACATTTACAACAAGGCATTAGTCGGTCGTTCTATTCTTTCTGCCTACTTTAATTCATAAGGTAGTTTGTATGTGAGTATGAATTATATATGCTTTGTTAAGTATTTGAATTTTTTTAAAAATGATATATTCACATTTGGAAATATTATTAATAAAATTAGTATGGCCAAGCTGGCGTTCAAAAAGCTCGGAGTGCTCAATAGAGTTTTTTTTTATAACACAGGGCCCAAACGAGCACGCGGTTCATCTAATAGTAAGTGACTATCTCCGCCCATGATCACCCGCAACATTAGAGGCAATGCAGGTGTACTGCCGGCCTTTTAAAAATGAATATGCTCTTTTCTTGAAGTTCTGAAGATAAGAGCAAAACCGTACTTCACTCCGAATCAAGACTATTATTGTACAAGTCGCAATTCGGGCCCTTCATAGAGTATTCTTATCTGTGGGTCGGAGCACCTAGATACCAACCTGGTCCTCTTGACTCGGCTCAAAAATGGGCTAAGAAAATAATCGACGATCCTAAGCTTATAGATGATGTCGAGCTCGTAAGTCTAAGGCGAGATTTTGCATCTCTTTGTCTGTTCTACCGCTTGTATAACGGATTATGTTCTGAAGAATAGTTTGAAATGATGCCCACAGCTATTTTTTATTATAGCACCGCTCGCCATCGACAGGGAATTCATCCTCACACCCTTAAAACTAAATGGTCACGTACAGTGCGATTTTAAAGAAACTTTCGCCCGTGAACACTCAGGCTGTGGAATAAGTTCCCTGTCGAGGTATTCCCTAGAGACTTCGGTATGAAGTTCTTCAGAAAAAGTCTACCAAAGATTCTTTAGGGTCGTCAACGCGCACGTAACACCTATAGTATTGGAGTCGTCCATAGGCTACAGCGATCGTTTGCCACCAGACAGCTGTATGCTTGTTTGCTACCTAAATTTCTGGTATAAAAAATGGGAGTTTTTTTTTTAACTTTTTAATCTTATTCCTTATTGTAAAATAATGCATAAAAAATTGAGAGAGATTAAATATATTCTTCTTGTTGAAATCATATAAAAACCTATATCTATAAGTTGCGTAATAAACAATATGATGCCACAAAAATTGTAACAATATCCGACGTCTATAGAAGCAAAAAATAATTGGAAACTCCTACATTGATTTTATAAGTTTGTACAAGAGCACAACTCTATCTTATTATTCCTCTACCCACACTCAATATTTATTATACAAAAGTATTGTATTAGATATAAAATTGTAAGTTTGATATCTGACTTCTTCACTCTATGACTCTATAAACCAGTAGTTCTCAAAAAGTACTATGTAAATGTAATAAATGTTTTAATAAATCGCAAAAATAATATATAACATCCCTAGAAGCGAAATGGCATAGGGTGTTGAAAATCCTTTAAGTATATTTGACTCACAAGTTTGCCAGTTAACTACATAGACTCTAGATGTAGATATGACATGTTTTAGACAGTGTTAATTTAACTGTGTCTGTACACTGTGAGTATACACTTGCATGTTCATTTTGTGTGTCCTCCCATGCGAATAATAGTTTGCATTATCTATTTTATACACTACCACAGATAATATAATACTAGGCACTACCTTCAAAGTTAACCTATGTAAAAAAATATAATATTCATACACATAAAAACAGAAAAACTTAAAACAAAATTAATAGACTGTAAATTCACCATTACACTTGGTATTCCGATAGCGAAGTGTAATTGGCACTTAATATTTAGAGAAACAGTATTCTCTAGCAAAAAAAAAACCTATGTGAAAGGTATTCAGATTAATATTTTTTTTATACAACTTAGAATGGCAAACAAGCTGACGGTCCACCTGATGGAAAGTGGTAACCGTCGCCTATAGACATGAGCAGCACCATGGACATAACAGAGTATACTGTTTCGCCCATGATACCCCCCCATGCGTTGCCATTCCTGAGGACTCAGATGTTATTCCTCTATACCCAGTAAATTCAAGCCATATCCCACCCTTCAAACCGAAACACAATCATGCAAACACAACTGCTTCACGATTGAAACACGAATGAGACAGAGGTACCCAAGCAATCGACTTTTGTACAAAGTCTCCCTCCGCACATTAATCATTAACTTTTGGAAATATTAACTTTTAAACTTTCGCATTCAGCAATTCAGCATGTTTTATGGTCTTATATAAACGGATGGGAGACGAGTGAGAACAATGAGTGGGTAAAAGAAAAAAAAAACTAGAAGAAAGAAAGAAAAAAGAAGTGGAGACATGACTGTGCTATATCGGTCTAGTATAGTATAGTTTAGTGTAGTACCAATTTAATTTTCTATTTACGTCATGGTTGACTGGTAGAGAACGCCGTTAGATTTAAGTCCGCCATATGTATACTTACTTATATAAATGTACATTGATATTAAAATAAATAAATAAATTAGTACTAATCAGTGTAGTAACCACGGTTAATGTGAGATTTGGGTCGAAACGTTGATTCAGCTAAATCATCATACTTTATCTAAATAAACGCGTTAATTTCTGTTTCTTATAAATTATAGAGAAACATCTTTGCGAGATACACATTTCAAATATTAATTAATTGGATTACCTGTCTAGTTTGGAGATCATTCGAGATTCTTAATCACATTAATTCAGACACCATTGATTAGATATCACTGGTTTCTAAATTGATAATTATTAATTCAGAAACCATAATGTCTATGGTGGTGAAAAATGGAAACCGCCTCCTAAAAGAAATCTCGGGTTTTTAAATAGAGATATAGAATCCATAATCTGTTTACTAATATAGAATAGAAAAGAAAATATTTATTGTCAGAGAAACACAGTTACAATAGAAAATACAAAAATATTATCTACATATAATAGAAGTGTTTTTCGTGTTTTTACTACATCAATTAACATGTTGTAATTCAATTTATTTATTCATTAAATATTCATTTATAGTATAGAAACATTTTGGAACTAACCATTTTTTATTGTCATAAATTGTGGAAGTAAACTTTTTGTAATAATATTAATAAATCAAAAGTTTTCTGAATGCTATGTGAACAAATTACATCACGAATTTCATGGCGAATGCGGTAAATCGATTTGAGCTATTTGTCCGTACGATAGTAATCGAGCTCGCGCTCGAAGCAGATTGATGACGCTCTCACTCCACACTCCACTTCATGCATCGTATCTCGAAATTTTATTTGGAAAACTTTTTAGTATGGATAAACCTGTGGAAATTCAGTAAATATATCTGTGGATCAGATTTATGACCTTATTCTATTGAATATCTACTATCCTTAGTTTAAATTGCTGTTAAATTGCAGTTGTACCCATTTGCATTTTTGTGGGACTGGTTGAAAACTAGGGCTGTGCAGCTGTACATATCGCACTGAGACAATCACAGCATCAGATGAGCCATATAATGTAAGAAAAAAGTATATATAAGGGAATAAAGCTATCTAGGAACGCCAATTTAATACATCATTGGTAGCTAAGAGCCGACCTGTAGCCTCTACAAATTGACATGCTATCCACATGTCAATTTGTAGAGGCTGCTCGATTAAGTGGGTTATTGGTAAGAGAGAAAGCCTTCATTACTCCCCCAATGGTGCGTATTATGTCATTCGTGAATAGTTGTTGCCTGACAGAATTTCCCAAAGTAATTGGCTTTATATTAGAGTAGCTAGAATAGTAGAATATTCCTGTATCCTGACTGTGTTTCGGTGTGAAGGGTGGGATATGGTATTGAAATTACAGGGTATGGAGGCATAAAATTTTACTTCTTAGGTATGGAAACCCATTGGGAGTACCATGGGCATTATAGTGTATCGTGTACAATCCATGGTGCTGTCCACGTGTATAGGCTTTTCACTTTTTTCCAGGTGGGGCGACAACTTGTTTGCCATTGTACATGTATCATAAAAAAAGTTCCTTAACTTTACCCGCGCGGATCTTGTGTGTTAATTTAAGATATGTCCTACCCATGTATATAATTTCATTCAAATCTGTTAAGTAGTTTAAGCGTAATTAAGTAACTAACATTTAAATATCTTTACAACATTTTTATATTTGCAATATTAATAGTTTGAAGTATTTAAAATTACCATTTTCTAATATATAAATTATAATAATAATATATAATTACTCCATCTTTTAAATTAAATTAATTGTTATATTTATTAATGCCGTATGGTCCTACTGTAAAGGGAACAGCCCCTTCCTTTCCCTTGGATGTCGTAAGAGGCAACTAAGGGAACATAATCGTTGGAAGATGGATAGCAGCTTCCCTCTTAAAATACCATTAAAGCCTAACTGCGGTTGCCAACCCGTCTGCCAAGAGTAGTGCTAGTGACAAAGCCCCTAATAGGGAGAGGTCTATGTTCAGCAGTGGACAGTTAATGGCTGATATGATGATGATCATGATGATGTATTAATTCAACAATTAAGAATAATTTGACATACAACGTCATTTATTAACGAAATAATAATTTTCAAAACAGATTCAGGTCTAGATCGGGTGGAAATTATTTAGGAATGTTTTGTTTGAATATTTATACCAGACTAAGCCCATTTACGAGTAGGCTCACGTAAGTAATTTTAAAAGAATACATCGTCAAGGTAACGTGTAGTCTTAACCATCTAAATAATATAGGCTTTATTTATTTCACTTCTAAATTTAATACAGAAAGACTAGTAAACGCAATATTTGTCACTTTAAACATATCAAGATATATGCACAGTATGAGGTTATGTTTAATAAAAAACAGACTTCAGTTGTGAAAAAAAAACGGTTATTTCGATTTAATAACTAAACTATTGGACCGTACATACATACATATCTGTCATGCCTATCTTCTTCGTTCTTATGTTGTCCTGCTTCGAATCAAACAAACCTCTTTCGCTTCTTTCACATTAATCAATCTTTTCATACACGCTCGCCGGTTACGGGTACTTTTAATTGGGCCCTTCTTCAGCACGTCACCTATTTGGTCGACATACGTCCGCCTAGGGCGGCCTCTACAGATATCTCCATTAATTATTGCTTGATAAATCTCTTTCGTAATTCTTCTTTCATTAATTCTCATCAAATGGCTGACCCAACGCAACATTCCTTTTTCGATTTTTGTTACTACATCGGTTTTTAGTCCACACTTCTCTCTTATCACGCTGTTTCTTAACTGAACCGAACTTGACAAAATTTTTGTGCGACCAATCGGTATAGATACAGATAGCAGCACTATATTATGTAGTAAGTCGTGTAGAGGCTACATTAGAAAGGAGGAAGTGTGTATTGTCGCCTTTGTGGACATTGAAGGGGCGTTTGATCGCACGACATTCAACTTGATTAATCAAGCAGTAAGGAAATATGGCATCCTGTCCATACTTGGTGGTTAGACTATATGCTTAAAGGCAGAGTTATAGAATCTGAATTACTAAGAGCAAAAATAAAATCCATTACTTCTAACGGATGTCCCCTTAGAAGGGGGGTACTGTCACCAATATTGTGGAATCTTGCAGTGGACTCTCTTATGACGTTACTAAATGAAGGGCCAGTCTATACTGCTGGATATGCAGATAGTATGGTTATAATGGTGAACGGAAAATCCCCAAATACGCTATCAGGATTGATAATAGCTCTACACTAATGAGAACGATAGTGTAGAATCCATCACCTTTTAGTAAATCCTGGAAAACTATGGTTATTCCTTTTACCAAACCGAGAAACCTAAAGTGACTCATAACGCCAACCATTCACTGCAAGAGACTAATGTGGTCGAATGTGGTTAAATATCTTGGTTTAATACTTGATAGAGGACTCACGTGAGACTCACTGTAAAAAAACACTAAGAGTCCTAGCTATGAGAAGATCTGCATAATTATGGTAAAGCTCGGGACTGAAACCACAAATAATGAGGTGGATCTATAAAATGATAGTGAAGCCGTTTTTAAGAAATGGAAGCATCGTATGTGGCCTAGAACTAAGATAATAATACACAGAAATACACTGAGTAAAGTACAGAGAACTGTATGTACGGTAAGTGCATTTAATAATTTCCTTCCACTGCATATAGTGATTGAAAAGGAGGCAAGGAAAGGGTTCCATAGACTGCAGGAGACAGAAATATGGAACATATCTATGCCACTTAAAAATTAAACAAAAATGGTAGTCGATAAAGATTTAGACATGTACATGGACATGAGGTATGATAAAATAACACCAAAATACATCTTCAAAAAGAACTTTAAAGTTCATATACCGCAGAGAGAAGAATAGGAACATGGCCCGCCATCTTTAAAGGAAAATCGTATATGGATGGCTCCAAAACGAAAACAGGTACTGGAGCTGGAATCTTTTCAAGTGAAAACGAAATAAGTCAAAGCACAGGTAAATACTGTACTGTTTTTCAAACAGAAATATATAATGTGCAGCTATGAATTTGGATAATAATGTATAAAACAAAAATTTCTGTATTTTATGTGACAATCAAGCGACTATCAATGCACTTGTGTCAACAAGAGTGAATTCAGTGTTAAGAGCTGTCGTAAAAGGCGACTAAGGGAACTTAATAGTCGATGGATGGGCATAACCGTTCCTCTGAAAACATCATCAAAGCTTGATTGCGGTTGTCAACTTCCTTGCTAAGCGTGGCAACTACTGGCACCCCCTTTATGAGGGAGACCTGTGTTAGTTAAGCAGTGAACAGTGATATAATTGATTCGGATAATAAAATAATTTTCCAAATTGAAGAAGTTATGAGGCAACAAAAAAAAAACAATCAAATTGAGAAACTATTATTTGAAAACGGTTAAAAACGCCAGAGTATACTATATGACACGTCTTTTTTCGATATTTTTTTACACCACTGAGGTGGTAAACAAGCATACGGTCCTCCTAATAATAAACAATTACCGTAGATATTTGTGAATGTGAATAGGTATCTGACAATATTTCCCTGAAAAATATTGATCCTTGTCGTTCCGGAACTCAGAAGCCCTTGACCCGGAACTGTCTAAATAACACTTTATGATACAGTAATGCAGTATGGCAATTTTCCATTAAAATACTGCATAGCGTTCCCAGTGACCTTGTGGACTTGGCACTCCTAGCTAGCCAATACTGGTTTGGATCTATCACATAATAATATATTTTTATGGACGTTGAAAACAGACTTGAGCAGTGTTTATATGTAATTGGCCTCTTTGTGTATTGCATAATTAATTGTGCTTTGAGACATTGTTCCATATTATTATTCATGTTTTTGTCATATACCATTCGTCTATAAAGTCGTAACAGGATATTGAAATATACGTAAATAATAAAATAATGACTTCAAAAAAGCTCTTTGCGTCAGCTTTAGCTATTTATTTATTATTATCATTAAAAAGTGAACAAAGAGGGTTGACGTTAGGCAAGTGGCCGATCGTAAAACTAAAAACCAAGTCTTTTTGTAATATGGACAAAATCATATTACGTCGACCCCAAATTATTGGGATAAGGGTAAGAAGATGATGATGATTAAAAAGTGAACAACAATAATTCATCATTATTATTCCAGCCGTTAACTGCCCACTATTGAACATTCGCCTTCTCTATAAGGGGAATTTTGCCAGTAGTTGCCATGCTTAGCAGGTGAGTTGGCAATCGCAGTTACGCTTTTAGAGATGTTTTAAGAGAGACGCTGTTTCCCATCCCTATCCTATTATGTTCCCTTAGTTGCATCTTATGACACCCCTAGAAAAGGAAGGACTATGCCGGGACCACACGGGCGAAATGATAATAAATGAGCTGAGTTTCTTGTCCATTCTTCTCAGCTGAAATTGTAATCCGAACTGGGCGGTATCTGTAAGATTCCTATAAAAATATTAATAAATTAAGTTTACTTGAATATTTTTTTAATAATAACATTAATTGAGTAATTTATAAGTAAGTAATTATTACATTCGAATACAGCCACGAAGAAAACGATGGATTTTTGGGTTTACGTTTACAGTGTCGAATGTCGATCTCATACAGCTAAGTGTTCTTACACTTGTTACGTCACTGTTTACGTCAGCTCGGTGGTTCTCCACTGGCCTTACGTAACTAGTCCATAAAAGACCGTATGGCTCTGTAATAATCGTAGGAAGAACTATTCCGTAGTTAGTGATAAAATAAGCTATAACTCGCAAAGATAATGTTAACTCTGCAAGAACTTAAAATAAAATCATTATGTGACTTGTATCAAAAAACATTAAGTTTTGTTGCTTGAAAATAAATGAAAATGTAAAAAAAAAAAAATAATAATAAGAAATAAGTAAAAAAAATATATTATTTTGCATTTTACGCGACTGTATTTTTCCAACACCTACGAGATTTGTACGTAAGAATTGACGTCGAAATTTCCAGTCCAATAATTATTAATAGATTAAATTATAGACATCCGAGTCTATGATAAGTAACATGTTTCCATAGACTAGTAATTTAGTTGTGAAAAAGCCAGCAATATTTTGATAGACGCCAGTGTGTCGCGTCTCATGGGCGCCGCTGGCTCGCTCTCGGTAAACAGATATCGCTTTGTTCATCTCATAGAAAGTAGACTGGAAAGCCTTGACCGCTTAAACATGCATGTCCTGAGCTCTGGTTCTATCGATTTTCCTCTAGATTGTCGTAAATATTATCTTCTTTTTATAAAGACTTTGAATTTTTTATACTTTTAAGAGACTTTCAAAGCGAGGAAATCCTCAATTCGTCTGATTTTTAACCGATTTAAAAAAAAAGCAGATTCTCAATTTGGTTGTATTTTTTTTATTATTGGAGAGTCCCACGATTGATCACGATCTCACCTGATAGAAAACGATGATGTGGCCTAAGATAGAGTACGCGGGATCACTTATAGTCTATTCACATTTGTTTTAAATTGGTGTAGATTATATTTGGATGGAGAAACATAAGCAGGAAGGGAGTTCCACTCTTTGGCCATACGCGTGTTGCAGGAAGACGCAAAGCGCTTCGTGCATATGAATTTATTATTTTTATTTATATTTATGTGTGTATTTTTTTTATGTTTATTACCTTCGTTAGTTATAAACCGATTTGAAAAACTCTTTATTTGAAAACATGTATTTAGTTTAACCCCAGAGAAATTACATTAAAATCGGTTCGGTAGTTTAATTTTGAAATTAAAATATTTTTTTTGTAGAACAATCGTAAATTATTTACAAACAAAATATTATTAGGGTTACTGATTAAGTGTGGAGTAATAGAAAATTCAAATGAACCGGTCAAGGCTGTTGACAGAGAGGTCTTTTGAGTTTTGAAACAGGTAAAAGGTTCATCCATGTTGTTTGGGAATGTCTTCCGTAACACATAGTTATAAGATGGAATGTCTCACTAGCCATATAACTGGAATTTCGGGTTTGCACAAGTTTCGGTCAATTATAGTGAGTTAGAATCTAAACAATGGCCATTATACTTAACAATAATATTTGCTGCAGTACGTCAAAAGTAATAACTACTAATATGTATTATATTGCTTGTATTATTCATCTTCTTTATACCCTTACTAGCTGTTGCCCGCAACTTCATCCGCGTCAATTTCTGTTATTATGATAAGATTTAATATTATTATGTTGATAAAACTCTTTGGCAAATAATTGGTAATAATGCATTGATTTTGGCCAACTTTGATTATCTTAAAAAAAGTTATAGTGTGTCAATCTTAAAAGATAAACATTTCAGACATTTTTTAGATCATTTAAAGAGGAATAATTCTTTCATACATATTTTTGGATAAGTTGAACCGTTTACGCAGCGTAAGCAACGGAAGCCCTCAAATATAAATAATTTTCCCCGTTTTTGCAAAATTTTTCCCTGATACTACGTTCCTATTGGTTGCAGTGTAATGTTATATAGCCTAAAGCCTTGCTCTATAAATGATCTATCCAACACAAAAAGAGTTTTTCAATTCGAACCAATAGTTCCTGAGATTAGCGCGTTTAAACAAACAAACTCTTTAGCTTTATAATATTAGGTTATATAAATTTTGGATTCGGCGTAATATTAATATTTTATCCATATTACCCTTGGCTTTTAGTTTTATAATCGGCCGCCTGATTGATGTCAACTCTCCTTAGGAATTCATTTGTTGGTGATATTCGCTACCTATGACATAGAGGAAAGTATCGAAAAAAAAAAGAGGGAGACTTTGATAGGATTGAAGGATTTATGAGGAAAAGGGAAAAGGGGACACTGCAGTTGCGTATAGTATACATATACATAGGTTAGAACCTGCAGTGGCTTGAGAGACTAAGGCCTCATACCTGTGTGTTCTTACTCTAGAACTGTACAGATCACTAGATCACCTTTGGTAGATAGATATTATATTACTAATATTGTTAACGTGATGAAAAGCTTTTGGATGTTTGTTACTTTCACGTATATGGCTGTAAAGGAGTTTTAATTAATTTATTTATTTAAATTGTGATCCATAGGTAACAATGGATATAACAATTTAAGAAAATTTGGTTTCACAAATGGTCTATGTATCCTAGAATTTAATATGTTGAATAATTTTTATCTATCAACATGCAGAACGTCACAGAATAAACAGGTCGTCCTTTATAAATGTGAAAATTTGCTATAAAAAAGGTTTGAATATTTTTTGCTCAATGAATGACATAATGAAATTTGGTATGCTGATATATCATACATATTAAACTAGTTGCCCGCGGTATTGAACGTGCGGTATTGTTTCTCCTTTAAGTTGAAAATTATAAAAATCTTTTCTTAATTATAAAAATGTTTACGTTATAAAATAAACCTATTCACCAAATTTTAGTTTATAAACTTACCTCTGGCAAGGTCGTAGGAAGTAATTAATTTTAATAAATAAAAACATAATCAAGGTATATTCTTTTAGAAAAATAAACAAATATTAGATTAATTACTACTGACTTGTAAGTTAGATAAAAAAAACCTGAATTTGAACTTCTAAAAATTTAATATGAAAACAATCCAGGCGTTCACTTAGAATAGGAGAATTCTTAAAGTTAATTTAAGTTCTTAAGTACATTTCAATAGTTGAGTGTTATCTCGGATAGTTTGTGCTTTGAAAGGTCAGGATTAGGTTATATTTTAAATCAGCTACTTATGCTGACTTCCAAACGACTTCAAAAAGGAGAAGGGGAGGGATAGTTCTTAATCGATTTTGAATATTATTTTCACAATAGATTAAATATAATAGGTTAAGTAAGGTTTCTCTTGAGTTGGTTTTATAGTAAACTAACTGTATACCGCAGCTTCGCTCGCGTGAACCAGTACATAAAGCATATGTGCTAAGTTAGGACATAACCTACACGTATACAAAATTTCATTCAAATCGATTCAGTAAATTTTGCGGAAAAAAGTATCAAATATCCAATCACCTTACACACTTTCTTATTTATAATACTCTCAAAAGAATTTCACCAGAGGGAGACTTTGTACAAAAGTCGATTGCTTGGGTACCTCTGTTCCATTCGTGTTTCTACCGTGAAGTAGTTATGTCTGCATGGCTACGTTTTGGTTTGAAGAATGGGATATGGCGTGAATTTACAAATCTGTGACGGTTTGTGTCGAAAAAACTGTTTGCTCAAAATCAAAATGTACTTACAAATACGTGATTGCGCATTCTAAACTAAATTGTTAAATATTAATTATGAATAATTTAAATGTAATTAAATTAATTTTAAATTTTCAATGCAATGTGTATACGAAGTTGTCTTGCTGTTGATCGACATATGTGTGTATGTTTGCAGGCGCTTTTCAACAAAACACTTGTGTTAATGTAAACGTACTATCTATGTATATATGTGTGTGTGTGTACTATTTATATACTATGTCTATACTTCGAGTAACCCTCTCATATTGTTTGCTATCAATGGGTTCATCTAAATAGCACACAACAGTCTTAGCTTTGCATACAAGGGGTGATATAAGATCGACATATCTACAATCAGACAATATTATAGTTCGCATGTTGTATAGGCAATACGTCTATAGAAATGAATGCTTGTTATGATGCAATAGTATAAATTACTACGAGACATTCCTTACAAAACAAACACTTTTTTATGTAATAGTAACAATAATAATATTAAAGTTGCATAATTAGAGTGTTTTAAAATTATTGAATCTTGAAAATACAGGGTTAGTCGTTAAAATATTCTATCTTTAATACGAAATGTTTGCTCTTAACATCTATTTATAGGTATTAGAATTGTTACTAAAACCGTTTATTATTTATTTATTTACTAGTTGTATTCCACGGCTTCACCCGCATTAATCAGAATATATATATATATATATATATATATATATATATATATATATATATATATATATATATATATATATATATATATATATTTATTGCACTAAAACATACAGTAACAACAATAAGTTAATAACAATGTTAGCAAAGGCGAACTTATCTCTAAAATAGATCTCTTCCAGTCCACCTAACACTGTGGCATATATTTTCTAAGTTAGGATATAACCCACCCGTGTACCAAATGTCATTCAAAGACGTTTAGTAGTTTTTCAGGGAAAGAGTAACAGATACAATTATCTATAGATAAGAGACACTTTTTTTAATGGGTGATAATGAAATGGTAACCCCACCTGCGCTCTCGGTATACACTAGTGGGGCACCAGTAAGGTATGATATGTGACATGAAAGCAGGTCAGTTAGCCCATCGCGACGAATTCCACTAGAATTAACTACGATGCCTTCCAGGGGAAACCGCGTGGAGGTCGACCTGATAGGGTGTATTGCGAGCAATGGGTTACTAACAATCCATTACTAACAATCCCTTTCCCCCCTATAAGAGACACTTAAGGTTAGGTTAAATCACTAAGAGATAGTCAAAAAACACATTTATAATATTAGTAGGGATTTAACTTGTGAAGAGCTATGAAGGCACGGTTCTCTCACAATCATCTATTCATCGGTTTTTCACCATTTCATTTCTCTTAAATATATCATATACTGGAAGAAGCGAAAGAGGTTTGTTGGAATCGAAGCATTTGGCGTTCCATTGTTTCTGCCTACCCTAATGGGAGACAGGCGTGACAGATATGTATGTATGTATTTATATCATATACTATCAGATCCTAACATTCTTAGTAACGTCGTGCTACTTTTGTGGGTTAACTTAATATTTACGTACTCTATTAACTTGACAAATGAAATTAAAACTTGATCAGAACTTCGATAACTAATACAGATTCGACCGTAAACTTTCATGAAAGCTTCTTGTTCGCTTTCTACGTTTTCGTTCTATCTTTGTCCTATTGAAAATTGTCTATATATACCAACATATTTTATTAAATTATCTAATACTAGCGATCTGTACTAATTGCACAGCCATGCAAACTGTTGCACGGTAAAAATACGAATGGGACAGAGGTGCCCAAGCAAATGATTATTGTACAAAGTCCTCTGGTATATTTAGGAGTATTACTGACTCAAAATACCACAAGTGCTCATTTACCATCTTCAAAAAAGTGTGATGATAGTCGAATACATGCATGAACACATAAATGTCAGAATAAACAATACCGCTTATTGCACACTCCCATCTCATACGTTGCCATTTTCGAGGACTGGGAAAATAAAAGCGTACGCATTACTGTTTCACGGGAGATATAGGTACAAGTAGGTAGGTAATGTTACTTACAAAAGCGAGTACTTTTAGTACAGCCGTATTATAAGAATAATAGTAACTCTCTTTACTAGTACAGAAATTAGGCTTCAAAAGTTTGTACATATCATTGGTATATTATTTTTATAATCCAAGATCCATATTCCTATACAAATTATACACTTTACCAGAGGGAGATTTTGTACAAAAGTCGATTGCTTGGGTACCTCTGTCCCATTCGTGTTTCTACCGTGAAGCAGTTGTGTTTGCATGGTTGTGTTTCGGTTTGAAGGTTGGGATATAGCGTGAATTTACAGGGTACAGAGGAATAACATCTGAGTCCTCTGGAATGGCAACGCATGAGGGGTATCATGGGCGAAACAGTATACTCTGTTATGTCCATGGTACTGCTCATGTTTATAGGCGACGGTTACCACTTTCCATCAGGTGGGCCGTCAGCTTGTTTGCCATTCTAAGTTGTATAAAAAAAGTTTTAAATTTGTATTTAGAAAAATAAATAATCATCATGTATCATAAGTGAAGTGTTATCATTATCATATCAGCTTTTAGTTGTCCACTGCTGAACATAAGTCTTCTCTTGGGGGTTTTGCCAGTAGTTGCCACGCCTGGCAGGCGCATTGACAACCGCAGTTAGGCTTAGGAGATGGTTTAAAGGGGATGCTGTCGCCTAATATTGCCTTAACTTAGTCGGCTGTTACGACACCCACGGGAAAGGAAGAGGTGACTTATTGTATGCCGGGACTACACGGCAACGAAGTGGAATATGTTTTTTTTTTTTGCAAAATTGAATAGATTCTAATATTTATAAATTTAGAAGTTTCTTTGTTGCCTCTTAGTACCTTATGGCTTAATTAATTATCATAAGATTTGTCTGTCGCGTAGTATTTGAATCGTAGAAGGGCATAGACTACCTTTTTATATCGGCTAATCACATTTATCGTGTTCAGAAGAATTAAGACAAGTATAAATGTTTATAGATATTTTTGAACAGTAAAATAATTTAATCGTTAGAATAGAGTGCAAAATTTTTTATTGCCTCTCTTATTGTGTATCTAGGATTATATTTATATCAATGACAGGTATTAACTACCTCAATTTCCCATTCAGTTGGTCGCTTCAATATAAAAAAAAACCCTTAAAAATGGCATAACAACAGCAAAGAGGCAGGTGGTATGAAATTAGCGTCGTTAAGCGGGATGAGCGAGTGGATAGTCGGACGCATTAGCTGCTCGCCGCGAAATGAAAATGGCGCAATAAAGGAACATGAACCGTAAGGGTTGGTCCGCACTGATGGACCACAGGTAAATAAAATAGGATGGGGGATCGCTCGCGTGAATTCATTAATACATACATACATACATATCTGTCACGCCTGTCTCCTATTAAGCTAGGTAGAAACAATGGAACGCCAAATTCATTAATATGTGTAGTATTTCGGCTATCTTATTAAAGTGATAGTTTCCAAAGAGTCTATTACACGATTTGAATTATTGTATATAAACAAATTATCTTAATGCCAATTTAATTATTATAAATAAATGTTTGTTTAAATAAACAAATATTTATTTATAATAATTATTATATCTATTTAACTGGGAATTACATCGAAAATCTACTATAAATAATAATAACAAGACCTTAAAATATTAATTAAAAGTGCAAAAAAATCCAATCATATTTTCATGTTTGTTAATTAACGATTGACACGTTGTCGAATGGAATTTGTTAAGCAAATTGTATATACTCGTAATGAAAAAATAAAAAAAAACAAACGCAGTACACGTCGTATAAAATAATCATGCCATTTTACATATTATAGCCAAGGGTCTTCTACCTTTTTCTAGTCAAAGGCCTAGTATAGTTTACAGTTACATATATTGGTTCGGCGGTTCGCAACGTAACAAAAACATTCTATTATAAACTAAAAGTAATTAATTAAAAAGATATATATATATATATATATATATATATATATATATATATATATATATATATATATATATATATATATATATACACCTATCCCCCGATTTACACGGTACTTGTTTTACATCTCACGGGGAATCCCGAGCTTATATGCTGACTTGCTGCACATGCACACTGTGTCTGTATTTCTTCGCATAAAATTAAAGTTTTATCTACGGAAAATTGTATTTGAGTGAAAGTTTCACAGTGTCAGAAAGATTTAATTTTTCATATTCGTAAATTACAAGTGAGTGCATAATTAAGATTTTTATAAATTAACATAAATAAAAAAAAATATAGGCTTATAATGTCGAAAGAAGTTAAAAGAAAAGTTATTTCTTTAGAAACTAAAATCGAAATTTTGGATCGCTTTGGATCGTTTAATGTATTGTAATTAAATAAAAAAAACAGTGTTTCCGTAATATATTACATATTTTAACCTGTCAATGCATTTTATTTTTATTTCTGTGTACACCTAAAAATATTGAAAAAAATCACAACTGTTAAATAGCAAAATTATGCATTTTCTGCAAGCTTTTCGATTTACACGTTTTTCTTAGGAACGTATCTACCGTGTAAATCGGGGGATAGGTATATATATATATATATATATATATATATATATATATATATATATATATATATATATATATATATATATTATTTTTATTTAAAATTATTTATTATAAAATTTTACAATTAAGAAATTATTTTAATAAAATTCAATTATGAAGACATTCATAACTGATAGCCGCCCCCATAGTGGTACTTGTAATTCTCAAACTGTTCCTAAGATGAACATTCGTCCATTAGATTGATTTGGTCGTTCGAATTTCTATGGGAAATTGAAAAGAAATTAAATTAAATTAATTTCGTAAGTACACATAAATACTGGTTTAACTTATGTGTAATTAGGTCGAGAAAGCTCGACTAGTTCCGGGACCATCCGGAACTAGATACGCTCAAGATTAGAAGTTCAAGAGTTAAAAAAAAATCTACATAATTTTTCGCCAAGTGAATTTAATGTAGTTAACCTAATATTGGGCCGCCAAAGACGCCACTGCCGTATGCGACCCGCGGGTGGAAGACCCTTGTCATAAGCTGTACTCGCTACTTCGTCCGCAAATCTGGGACTGTGACCGGGATAAAACGTAGCGTAAGTATATCCTGATTAATGCTATGGTATGTTACGCATATGTCAAACCTCATGCAGATTTGTTGAGCCGTTGAACCTCCATGGAGTGAAAAACAATTTCAATATTTAATTATGATCACACACTTTGCATTTTACTAATTTCAAATGGACATATAAATGTTATTAAAATCAAAATTAATTAGTTATTGAGTACTTGAAAAATTTCAAAGAAACTGCTAAAAGGAGCACTGAACCCTGCATAATGTATGTACTATTTCATCACCCAATAATTACGCGTATTGAAATGTAATTTTCATTTTATAATAAATTTTTGTCTGTCTGTCTGTTTGTTTATCTATATTTGTCCCAAGATTATATAAAAACTACTGCACCAAATTGGATGCGATTTTTACAATTGAGGTCCTAACGATCTAACTTGATCATGATTTATGATTGTTGGTTTTCCTATTTCTAAACGATACTAGTGATCTACATGTATTTTATATTAACTTTAATAGGCCAATTTGTGACGCTTTGGGTTGCATTAATATAATTTTCGTAGGGATCCCTAACTTTTTAATATTAATATATAACTTATATTACTCGCTTATAAAGTAATTTCTAAATAAATAATTATAAAGTAGCTCTCTATAGGTGAAATAATTTTTAAAATAGGTAGAGTAGTTTTTGAGTTTATCCGTTACAAACAAACAAATTATTCCTCTTCATAATATTAGTATAGTATAAATATATTGTTCATGTATAAATCTATTCCCGAAGGTTTATTGATTTGCGAAAAATGACTTTGCCTATAATTAGGGGAGGCGGACACCTCTATTAGAGGAATTAGGGTGTGTTTACGAGGCAGGGGTCAGTCGCTAGAGCAAGGTTCGGGCCGTTCGACAGATATTAAGACATAAATTGAACTGCGGTTCGGTATATTCGAATAAATAATAAGATTAGTAATGGTGAGACGCCTGTTTTGTGCAAATTGAACAAAATACGATACTTAAAAATTTTATTCATTCATCATCTTTGCAGTTGTTAACTGTCCACTGCTGAGGAGTCTTGCCAGTATTTGCCACGCTTGGCAGGCGGATTGGTAAACGCAGTAAGGCTTTTAGATGAGGGACGTCGTAGCACATCCTTTTCTCATTAAGTTCCCTTAGTCGCCTCTTACGACACCCACAGGAAAGGAAGGGGTGGCCTATTCGATGCTGGGAACGCACGGATACTTGGGGGGAAGGTATTGTTAGTAATGGGTAGTCATAGTTCCCGTTGCTATCAATGTACCCTATCAGGTCGACCTCCACGCGGTTCCCTCTGGAAACTATCGTGACTAATTTATCGTTGAATTCGTCATAATAATAAATTCGTCATAATTTTCATCCTCTCCTACCATCTCTCACTGATACTCCGCCAGTGTATACTAACAGGGCAGGCGGGTTTTTTTTTTGATGGGTGAAAATAGAATGGTAACCCCGCCTGCGCTAACGGAATACGTCGGCGGGGCACCAGTGAAGGGTGATTGATGAGAATGTAAACAGGCCCGTTAGCCCATTATGATGAATTCATCAGGAATTAATCATGATAGTTTCCAAGGGGAACCGCGAGGAGGTTGACCTGGTTGGGTATATTGCTAGCAATAGGATTCTCAGTCTCCATTACTAACAATCCCTTTCCCCCCAAAATTTCCCCCCAAGCGCAGGCGGGATTACCATGGCATTTTCACCCATTAAATTAAATACGGAGACTTTATTGCATATAAGTGTTTTCTATAGCTTTATTAAACTTAGGTATGAACGAAAGAAAAATTTTGCATTTGTGTATGTATGAATTTTTCAAGGATTTAATTTAAATAGAAATCCTATTATATAGATATGATACAGTCAAAACTTTTAACCAGTCAAAAATACTATTTACTAGCAAAATCAGTCAAAAATACTTTTGACCGTATGCTTTAGTCAATAATAAGGATAACCTAACTATTATCAAAATTTCTCATCAAAACTCTCATCCTCATAATTTACATACCAGCACAGATACCGGTGTTCGAGAATCTGGATTTAGATTACAAAGTCCTTTGTGTCGTAGACATTCAAGTTCCTGGAAGCTCCGTGCTACGCTCTAGTTCAAGTACAGAGAAATATTAATTCTGTATTGAAACAAAATTCGAAATTAAATTCTTCGAATTGTGAATTTTTTTTATACCACTGAGGTGGTAAACAAGCATACGGCCCACCTGATGGTAAGCGGTTACCGCAGCCTGCTATACCAGAGGTATTACGCGCGCATTGCCGACCCTGAAGAAACCTCTTTACCCCCCTTTTGAAGAACCCCATGCTGTAGTCTCTTGGGAAAACCTCGGTAGGGAGCTCATTCCATAACCTGAGTGTTCGTGGGAGAAAACATCTCTGAAACCACGTTGTACGCTACCATTTAGGCTGTAAGATATGAGGGTGAACTCTCCCTGTCGATGGCGAGCCGTACGATGATAGAAAGTGGCCGTAGGCATCATATTATTTATATTTTTCAAAAGATATTTCCTTTCGTTACTTGCATTCTTATTGTTATTATTATTAATGTAGTTAGGAGAATTTTACAGAAGCAAAGCTTTTTATTACTCCTATTATGTATTTATTTCATTATAGCAAGATTTCAAATTAAACAGTAAGGTAGCTTATAAATTTCTAATATTGTAAAAGCAATAATGCCTTAATTCTTAGAAGTACCACTCGTCTAAAGACTCCGAAACGAATGGGTCTCCATAATGAATACTTCCGTGGAAATTCCGAATGTCCAAACATGCTCCACAAATATGTCTAGTAACATACTATTGTTATTAATTATATTGTGAAATATTGAAATGGAAAATAAAAATATTATTATACTCCTTATATTATTATACTTTTATCTGAAACATGGTCCAGATATTCTTGAGTAAGACTTTTTTGCAACACAGGGGGCAAACGAGCATGCGGCTTACTCGATGGTAATTTTTTTTTATATAACCTAAAATGGCAAACAAGCTGACGGTCCACCTGATGGAATGTAGTAACCGTCGCCTATAGACATGAGCAGTGCTATGGACATAACAGAGTATACTGTATCGCTCGTGATACCCCCCATGCGTTGCCATTCCTGACGACTCAGGTGTTATTCCTCTGTATCCTGTAAATTCACTGCCTTCTTATTGTATCTGCTTGCATGACTGTATTTTGGTTCGAAGTATATAGTAGATAAATAACCGGGTATCAAGTTATTATATTTGCAATGCGTGATATGTATGATATCTTCTATGAATTCTTTGATTCTGTTAATTGACGGTTATCATTTTCCATCAGGTGGAGCGTTAACTTGTTTGCCATTGCAAACATATGTATAAAAGATAATTTAAGATTAATTAAGTCTTCCACATGAAAAAGAGTTCAATTACAGCAAAACCAATTGATATGATGTAAAAATTTTGATAACATTTCTATGGGACCAATCTGTATGTATGTCCTTTCAGATAAAAAAAATCCAAATCAGTTTGCAATTACCGGAGTTATGAGGTAGCAAACATAAAAAAATACCATCGAATTGAGAACCTCCTTTTTTAAAGTAGGTTAAGAACATTATAAATCATTCTTCCAGTAGCCCTGTCTGAACATCGATCGTTTGTTTAATCTCGTCCGTAGATTAGTGCAATAAGAGACGACGCCGCATCGCGCCATTAGTGCCGAGGATTCCGCTTCGGCTACAATTTCATTCGTTATTCATGCCCCGCGAACCTTTTTGTTTTTCATAATAAAGCTCGCGTCTTTGAGGATTATCCACCTGAGTTGTTTATACTTAGGCGAAATAAAATCGGGAACCTAACAGGATTGAAGTGTGATATACGTTATATAGGTACTTGTACATTTGTGTTAGTAAATTTGAAACTACCCGAAAGACGTTTTATAATTGTTTTAAAAAAGAATATTTGTGAAAAGGTCTAATAATACAGGATAGACAAATAACAAAAATGCTTGATAGGTGTAAACTCTAATTAAATTTCTATACGTACAGAGTTGCTGACATTGGGTTTTTTTTTAATTGTTGATACTTTTGTTATTGTATTGACTAGCATTTTTTTTAAATTGACATAATTGTTGAAATAATTATAGGTATAAATGATATTCTAATTTTGTAATGAGTGGGTATACTGATTGTCACATCCAATTTGCTATGGATTCTTTTGACATATTCGCGTATCTTAAAACAATGGCTAGTTCATCTGTCATACTCGTAAAGGTGCGCTTCTAGTAGGGTCCGGTCTATTCAAGAATACTGTTTTTTTTATACAACTTAGAATGGAAAACAAGCTGACGACCCTCCTGATGGAAAGTGGTAACCGTCGCCTATAGACATGAGCAGTACCATGGATATAACAGAGTATACATGATACCCCCCATGCGTTGCCATTCCTGAGGACTCAGGTGTTATTCCTCCGTACCCAGTAAATTCACGCCATATCCCACCCTTCAAACCGAAACACAGCCATGCAAACATAACTGCTTTACGGCTGTGATTCTATGAATTTTTTTAATTTTTTTCTTTTGATCAATATGAAGTTTGTAGTAGTAATAATCCTAATAGTTTTTTTTTTTTTTTGTTTACGGTACAGTATTTAAAGCATCCTGTCTTCGCTATTGGATACGGATAACGGAAAACCTACAAAAGAGGGTCTATGGTCTATTTACTAGTAATTTAGACGCAATATTTGAAGAGCATGACAAGGTCCATACGTTTTGGCCGCACTATGACGGCTTACTAAGTGGTTTTTACAGTTTGGAGGAACCGAGGTTGTAGAATGAAGGAAACATATCTAGGGTTAGACCATTCCACATTGTTACGGTAGAGTTAGCAAACTTATTTGTACCCGAGAGCGAGCAGTCAACTGTGTAATGACTGCAATCACTGGCCTATCCTCGCAGTGTAATTTTGGAAAGATAATAAGATCCATTTTAAATAACCCAAAATTTTTTTCGCGTTTATCCAGTATCTATTTGGGGTTGGCGTTGTTTTTTCTTTAATTCATATCTATTTATAGTAATCTCAATACTCACTTTTCTACTTTTTTGTCATGTTTCGTATATTTTATACGAATTTTTTTTCGTGTCTTCCTAGTGATTACTTGCTCTATAGATCTCCCTGTCCACATACTTCATAATTATAGTTTTTTTTTACTTATTTTTTTTTGGATTAAACAAAATTAGTTTATGATACAATATACTCGTAGCTATGACTTCACACTAGACTTGTTTCATAGAACTAAAAGCAAGAAATATAACAGCAGTGGTACAGCGAACAGAGTTGTTTTAAATAATTTAGTTCAGTGTTTAATTGAAAGAAAACTCTTTTAATTAAAGCTGTCATTTCAGTGTAAGGCTAAGAAAAACAACTGTTACTTAGATTGTAATTTGGTTGTTGTAAAAAATTGTGGTATAGTTCTGGCATAGAATGGGTTAAACCTTCCTGTCCCATGAGTGTCGTAAGAGGCGACTAAGGATCAAGGGAAGAGCAGCAGTGTTCGTCTTAAAACATCACTAAAGCTAACTGCGGTTGCTCACCCACCTAACGAGTGTAACAAATATTGGTAAAACTTCCCTGTTATAGAGGAGGCTTATGTTCAGCAGTGGACAGTTAAGGGCTGATGAATGATAATGATGATGATGTAAGAAATATTATAATTTGTAACTTGCAATAGTAGAAGTTGTAATGGCAGGGATTCAGTGGATGCAGGTTTTTTTTTACAACTTAGAATGGCAAACAATCTGACGGCCCACCTGATGGAAAGTGGTAACCGTCGCCTATAGACATGAGCAGTACCATGGACATAACAAAGTATACTGTTTCGCCCATGATGCCCCCCATGCGTTGCCATTTCTGAGGACTCAGGTGTTATTCCTCTGTACCCAGTAAATTCACGCCATATCCCACTTTTCAAACAGAAACACAGCCATGCAAACACAACTGCTTTACGGTAGAAACACGAATGGGCTGTGGCTGTGGCTGTAGCTTAGGACCGTTCCTTTTGGCAGTCTATGGGGGAGGCATACGTTCAGCAGTAGACCAATAATAGCTGAGATGGTGTTGATGAATAGTAGGAGTAATGTTAACATAAATAATGAATTGTCTAGAAAAAGTTCTTAAAAACTCCTTCTGTTACTCTTCGAAGTATAATAATGGCCATTATTTATTTGGTCGACTATTGGACGATTGTATAGAACTGTCAACTGTATATTGTCTCGGGGAGACTAATGGTTCGGACAATTAGGATAATTGGTTTGCCGCTATTGTATATTTTGTATTTTAGGGCCGTATTTGGATAACAATCTATATTTTTAGGGTTCCGTACGAAAATTGTGCAAAGAACCCTTAGTAGGACGAATTTTTCGGTCAGTAATTTAACTATTCTTTTTTTTTTTTATACAACTTAGAAAGCAAACAAGCTGACGGCCCACCTGATGGAAAGTGGTAACCGTCGCCTATAGACATGAGCAGTACCATGGACATAACAGAGTATACTGTTTCGCCCATGACACCCCAAGACAGGACTTAGGTGTTATTCCTCTGTACCCAGTAAATTCACGCCATATCCCACCCTTCAAACCGAAATACAGCCATGCAAACACAACTGCTTCACGGTTGAAACACGAATAGGACAGAGGTACCCAAGCAATCGACTTTTGTACAAAATCTCCCTCTGGTAAATTTTTGTAATCGACATGTTTCTTTTTGGCTCCATGTTAATATAGTTACGAATAAAATAAGTATTTTATACGGAGCTAAACATACTACAAACATAATTTAAAACACTATTTATCTCAACAGTACTTTACAGATGTCTTTCTAAGTAATTAAACATTGTTTAGTCAGTGTAAAAACGTTTATGTGTAAATGTATATACTAAGATATATAAACTATTGTAATAAAACATTTCTTTAAGTACCTTTTATTTTTTGTAAGAGAAATTTTCCTTTGTTTAAGTATAAATAGACTTTTTTTTTATGGGTGAAAATGGTATGGTAACCGCCCTTGCGCTAACGGGATACGCTGGCGGAGCACCAGTGAAGGGTGATAGATGAGAATGAAAACAGGCCAGTTAGCCCATCATGAGTCATCAGGAATGAACCATGATAGTTTCCAGGGAGAACCGCGAGGAGGTCGACCTGGTTGGGTATATTGCTAGCAATGGGATTCTCAGTCTCCATTACTAACAATCCCTTTCTCCCCATAAATAGACGTTAAACATATTTTTGTAGTAAGGCTTTTAAGCTGGTATTGAACACATGTCTATCGCAATTTTAATTTATTATGCTAAGACGGATTGGGTTTATATTAAAGGTACATAAATGATATACTATATCTGCCACTGACTGTCCACTGCTGAACGTAGGGCCTCCCCCTTGGGGGGTTTTGGTAACAGTTGCTACGTTTGACAGGCGGGTTGGCAAGGGTAGTTAGACTTTGATTTGATTAAAAAGGGACGCTGCTGCCCATCCCTCTACCATCAAGTTCCCTTAGTCACCTCTTACACCCACGGTAGAGAAAAGCATGGCCCATTCTATGCTTAGATTATAGGTCAAATAGAAATAATATAGCTTATTTAAGAAAAAAAAAATATCTGAATACATTGGAGCGTAATAAAGGATCTTCTAGTCCTTACTGATAGACAAACATTATTTTTTTTATTTATTTTTTGTTGTAAATACATATATGTTATACATGCCATACATGTTATACTAGAAATCAAGACTAATACAAATAGACGTACTCGTGATTATTATTGTTTCGTACGGACACTGAACTCGTAGGCATCGGAAGGTGAAGGGTTGTTATCGCTCTACACAGCCAAAATGGTCAAAAAAAATTTTTTTTTTATTAAAGATTCTAATACTTCTAGCTTTTACCCGTGACTTCGTCCGCGTGACCAAGATATATCATATAATGTGAAAGGTGGGATATGGCAGTGAATTTACAGGGTACAGAAGAATAACACCTGAGTCCTCAGGAATGGCAACGCATGGGGGGTATCATGGGTGAAACAGTATACTCTGTTATGTCCATGGTACTGCTCATGTCTATAGGCGACGGTAACCATTTTCCATCAGGTAGACTGTCAGCTTGTTTACTATTTTAAGTTGCATGAAAAAATATATTTATTGATTGAATTAAAAAGTAGCCTGTGTCCTTTCTCTTTTCACATAGTCCTTATCAAATTTCATAATGATTGCTTAAACCGTCGTGGCATCGAGAGATTCCATCAAACAAGCTTATCCTCACATTTATATTAGTAAGTATGTGTATATGTTGCTATTTTTGCTATTTTATGATATTATTATCAAAAAATGCAAAAATATCTATTAACAAGTTATTAGTTCCGTTATTAATTGTTCTATGACGTCACTATGCAGTTAAATGAATCCATTGCATTTCAATGCTAATGCAGCGTTAATTAAACAACCACCTCTCTGTACTAGTCATGTTCGCAGTTGAAGTAAAAGCCGATAGACGCCACGTAAGCTTTCCTATTGATTTACCTATCAGATACTATGCGATATTAAAATAATAGTTTTCCGTCTACAATACTGGTAATTAATACTATTATTACATCATATTATTATTGTATTATCATATATATATATATATATATATATATTAATTTAATATATTTTGTATTTAACTTCTCCCTTTTTATGGGGGTAAAATGTTCAGCCATGCGGGGCTTAGCCAAGCATGGTTGACTCTAAATTATATATGACGATAATGACAATGATGAGAAATTATTATTACAATTATATCACTCGTAAGGAGAAATAGGGGATGGTAGGGGGGGCATATTGCCACGCTTGGCAGGTAGGTTGGCAACCGCAGTTATATTTTAGTGATGTTTGGAACGCTGCTGCTCATTCTTTTTCTTTCTTCTTCGACCATTAAGTTTCCTTAGTCGTCTCTTATGACACCCCTGGTAAAGGACGGAGTGGCCCACATAGCAATTACTAGCAATATACATGGTGAAATTAAGTCAACTTCCACGTAGTTGATGAATTCTTAGTGATTTCATCATGATGGACTAATTGACCTGTTTTCACCTTCACCTACCATCCCTCACTGGTGCTTCCCTAGCGTATACCACTAGTACAGGTGGAATTACCATTCCATTAACATCCATTAAAATTTATTGAGTCTCTTGTACAACTGTGATTTGAAATAGAATAAGTTCGTCAGTTAAAATGTCAAAACTTAGGTAACTTCAAAACCTATATACATAAACCATTATATATATATATATATATATATATATATATATATATATATATATATATATATATATATATATATATATATATATATATATATATATATAAGACAAAAGGTATGTGACGCACTATTATGTAGATACTAATATATATATAATACTTTTGTCTTTTTTCACAATGCCCTCTACACAAAGGTTGTCTGGAAGAGATTGTTTAGTGATAAAGTCGCCTTTTGTATTACTTCTCATTAAAATGAACTGTGTTAATTACTTTTATGAATGGTGCAATAAAGTGTATATGAATAAATAAATGTCAAAAGGACGCTAACGATCTGTGCCACCTGTATATTCCATTAATATTAAATTCACAACTGTAAGGATGCAATAGAAATCGTTAACACATCCTATGAAAGGAATGCTCTTGAATATTACAGTTCTACGTGAGAGATATCAAAATTAATATGATTCTACGAAATCCTGAAAGCAATCGTGTGGAAAGCGGTAGAAATACGAAACTATACAGATTAGTATTTCTTGCGAGGTATACATATACATACCTGAAACGTTAAAGAAGTACGAGAATTAGATATACAGTCTTTTTATGTAAACTATTTCAGAAAACACAATTTATCATAAAACTGCAAAAAGCTTAAAACCGTAGCTAAAAAGCCACATAAAGTTCATCAATTTAAAAGAATACTTTTCATTAATAGGTAAGGCACTGGCCCTGGCGGGAATTCAGGGGAACTAATTCACTTTATTTATTAAAATGATATTATCTACCTTGATGCATGCAGGCGCGCTATTCCCCGCATAGAAAACCTTCGCGTATCCATGGTTACGTGACGCTGCAGTGCTTTCCATGCCCGCCCTCCGCCGCAGTAAGCGTTTATACTTCGCTCGGATCGCCCGACCCGTTTCGAATTTCGAACTTCTCACCGACACTCATTTGTTTTTCGATTTAAATTCGAATTCGCGTGTTCGGAATTCAGAGGAACTTATTCTTTTTATTTGCAATTTGCGTTTTGTTTTTGCTTTAAAAATAGAACGTTTCGTAAAAATGACTGAATTGGGAGGTGCATCTTGATAGGGCGAGTTTGGATGCAGTTGGTGTTTTAGTGATGGAGCTAGGTGTATTGTTTTTGTGTGAGCCATGAGGGTTTGTTTTGGATTGTGGATACTGATCACGGCGACATGACGGCACAAGAGAGATCGAATATTTTTTCGGACGACGACGAGGACTTGGTGAGTAGTGTTTCTTATTTCTCGATTATGTAACTGATATCCTTGCGATTTGGATCAGATCCAAGAATGCTCCCTTTTGTTACATAAAATCTGCATTGCGTTATGTTATTTTATTTTTGTAGAAAAAAAAAATAGAGTTGAAAGGAATAATTTAAGAATACAACTGAGCTTATCGAATTATTTATTACTTAAGTACCTTTATTTCATTTTAATCCATCAAAACTGGTAATTCAATAGCTACTGAACAAAATAAAGTTTTTAATTCTGTTTCTTTTATTAATTTGACTAATGCCTACTACGATAATCGAGTGTCTACTTTTTAAAAATAGGTATTTCATTTGATTATTAACTGAGGGACCAACAGAATACTCACGTCGGAGACAAATAATAAAAAGTTTATTTCTAAAAGTGACCAAACCGGGAATCAAACCAAGTACCTTATTTACGCAACTTTTTCTTTCCACTGCAATACGAAAATCGTGATTTTAGTATATCATAGTATTTTCGATAACACCTCCTAAAAAGGCGTTTATGGGCGCCTCATTTTTTTTTTAATAAGTGATAATGAAATGGCAACCCTGCGTTACTACGCTGGCGGAGCACCAATAAGGGATGATAGATGAGAAAGCGATAGTTAGTAATAGGGATAACCAGTCCCAATGCTAGCAACATACACTATCAGGTCGACTTTCACGTGGTTACTCTTGGAAACCATTCTGGTTAATTCTTGTGGGATTTGTCACGACGGGCTAACCAACCTGTTTTTATTCTCATCTATCATCATTTTCTGATGCCCCACTAACATATACTGATGGCGCAGGCGGTGTTACTATTCTATTTTTATCCAACAAAATGTGCCTTATGTATATAACTATAGAGTATCTATAATAAATAGGTACCTAGGTACCATGGAAAATCGGCTATGTATTTCTTATGAATCTTTTATTTATTTATTTATTTATAGGATCACCAACATAAGATATAGCTAAAAATTTCAATACAATACAAAAGTGGATTAGATCTAACTGTTCTTACATTTAGAGGCAACCACAGCATGCTTTGTGTTTGATAAATATTAAAATGGAATTAAATTATTAAATGTCAATAAATTAATAAAGATATTGACAATATAAGTAAATGATGGAAATTGTGATGAAATTATTTTAAATAATAAATAAAATATAATGTAATGGCGAGGTACATCAACTTTTTAATTTAGACATGAACATAGTGAATATCGTTTTGAATATCAAGTTCAGGCTTGGATTACTATCGTTTTTATACGACTTCATTTGTGTAGACTCGTTCTTGTTTGTCATATCTGTCTGTTTACTGTATATCTGTCTAATTACTGTATGCATAATCTGGTGGTATTGTTTTATTGTTACCCTATTCCCTTTGGCCGTAACAGAATATCAGTGCTTTGCTCTTTTGAGGGCGAAGCAATAAACTGAGTTGTGACCATTTTGTATTGTTATGGCACACGCACAAACGATAAATTGTATTTAGCTTTATGTATTTTTTTTTATCATTTATGTTATATCGCTTTTTATGTATATCAATATATGTTATAATTTGTATGCTGTAAGTAATGCAAATAAATTATCTATCTATCTATCTATCTATCTTGTCGAAATTTCAGGAAATATTAAACTTTACTGTCTATGTATTCAAATAGAAAGTTTTACATTTCCCTATATTCACCATAAATTTAACTTGACCATATTATAAAGTATTTATGTATTTAACCCTTTTTGCCCATACCTGAAAGCTGTCTTGATTCCTGAATGGGTACCAGTCAATTCGGCGATTTTATCCATAATAATTATAATAATAATATCTTGAGAAGATTGCTTTCAACAATAAGACCGCCTTACTCTACTTATACAACTGTATCGTTACATTTGTTAATTGTCTTGCTTATTTCCTATATTGTATAATGCAAATAAAGTATACTCATTCATTCATTCACTAAAGCACCCAAAGACCCAATTGACAGATAAATAAAAAAAATAAAAAAGTAACGAAATAGATAAATAAAATAAATAAATGCGTTGGGAGTAGATAAAAAAGCCTATTGTTACAGAATTCTTTTCTTAATTTCTTTCCAGGCACTTTTCAGGATACTGTGATACATGAAAAATATTTTTCTAATAGATGACTAAATTGTTATTACATTACTCTGTTATATTCAAAATACTATTCACGTCTATAAGCAACGGTTATCACTTTCCACCAGGTGGGCCGTCAGCTTGTTTGCCATTCAAAGCTGCGTAAAAAAACAAATGTGAATGATTTGTAAACTTTAAAATAGGTTATAAATTCCAATATGCTTTTTTTACACCTAATGACATTTCAAAATGACATTTATACAGTCTTTTTAGAATAAACGAAATGAGTCCTTTACTTTTTTGTCAAAGTGCCCACGCGAAAATCAGTAGAGTTAAAAATATTCAAGGGCCGGTTAATGAATAAAAAGAAATTGCCGCCGAATGCCTAAGGAATAAAAATTGAGTAACGAGAAAATTTTCGAATAATGAAACTATTATTATTACTCGTGTGAAGGTGTAGCTTTTTAGTCGTAATAATTTCTCGACTGTTTTAGCTGTATACGAAGTAGAATTGTTAAAAGGCTCGAGTTTCCCGAGTCTTCGACTCATTGAAGGCTCGAGTCTCTTATGAAGGCTCGAGTCTCCTATGAAGGCTCGAGCTTCAGCCTCAAGCCATATTGCGAAAGCTCGAGCCCAGACTCGTTTTAAAAGCTCACTACACAACGTTTTGCTTCTAAATAAATCTAATAAATATGTTATTAAAACAATGTATTTTTATCAATTTCACTGCTGAATAACATATTTTTATTACAATTTTGTACCTCGACTTATAGAGGAAACTAAACGCGCCGATCCAGTGTTATCGCTAGTTTTTAGAACTACCCACATTACTATTAATATTATTGTAATAATTGCTTGTATACGCCATTCATGTATTACGAAGGGTTTCACGTGTCCTCCGAACAATGAAACTGATGCCGGAAAAATTTTTTGATCAAAAAATTTATTTGATTATCTAGAGACATACTAGTTGTGTCTTGATAACTTACTTTATTTATCACCTGTATGAGTGAGTACATAAAGTATCCTATGTATTAAGTTAGGATGTAATTTACCCGTGCACCAAATTTCATTCTACCTATTCGTTAGTTTTTACGTGAAACAATAAATGTATATTGGTAAAGGATATCCATCGTTACAAACTTTTCCATTAATTATACTAATAAAATGTGAAGCCTAATATAGTAATATACTATATTTGTCCATGAATGCAATACAATCCATAACCCCACTATTAGTAAACTGGATATTCTGTTATTATCGTAAATAATTACCCTGCAATAAACAATCGATTATTTGTACCATTTACGTCATTGAGTTGGAAGGGTGTTTGGCCAAACAAAGATACGTCCTAAATAAATCTAAAACGATCTATTACATACTCCCACGTATTTCACCTTACTCTATTTTGGTTGTCTGTTTTTTTCTGTCCTAATCTATAAATTTTCTACATGTATGTACATACAGGTATATGCAATTCAGATAAGTATTCCATTTCATGCATGATTTCTATTAATAATATAATGTTTCGAATTGAAATGACTTCAATTAGATAGAATTACAATTAGAGAGATTAATACAAGATCTACATATAAATAGGTACATTTATATTTATACTGGTACGGTTTAATATATTTATTTACTTATTATTGAAAAATATGTATAATTTTAACTAGGTATTAAGTTTTATTTTTAGCTGACACATTTTTATTCTCGAACATTCTATAGTTTTCTTTCAGCTTCTCAAAGGTTGACTGTATGCTTGTATGGGATAAAACGGCTATTGAATATGAAATCTTTTTTATGTATCCAATGTAAATTATGTACAATATTTTACAACGATTTTGCTAAAATATGGCCAACTTTTATATTATTGTGTACGTGAATAGGAAAAAATAAGATATATAACTAAATATATACTCAGTAAGTGGAGTAAATGTGTAAATATAAAACTTAAAAACGTAATAATGCACCTATAAAGGAAATTCTAACGAAATCAGTACAGCCGTTTTTACGTTATAAGCTAACAATAATAAAAGTAAGAAGCTTATGAACATAAAACGCGCTAATAAAAAATAATATTAAAAGATTTATTTATGTATAAAAAATGTTTGATCAAGCTGCCTGTAACAGACGTCGTGCACAAGTATATTATACAGGGGGGAAAGGGATTGTTAGTAATGGAGACTAAGAATCCCATTGCTAGCAATATATCCAACCAGGTCGACCTCCTCGCGGTTCCCCCTGGAAACTATCATGGTTAATTCCTGGTGGATTCATTATGATGGGCTAACTGGCCTGTTTTCATTCTCATCTATCACCTTTCACTGGTGCCCCGCCAGTGTATCCCGCTAGCGCAGGCGGGGTTACCATACCATTTTCACACATCAAACAAAAAAAAAGTATGTTATAAAAATAACATAGTATTTATGCATACATAAATATATATGGTATTATAATTATAATAAATAGTTTCAGAATAAAATTGTTATTCAATGGTTACGAAATAACATTTTTTAATATATTTTATTTATGTTTAAAAATCAAACAAAATTCATGTAAATAGAAAGGTCAATTTATTTTTGTAGTGTTTGTATAAATATTAAAAGAATATAGATCAAACGTTTCTGATAAATGGGATTATATACATATATACTATAATATATACAGTCATATATAAAATAATAACACTATTTTTCTTTTTCTGTACTAGAATATTTTTTTTAATACTTAGCAAAACTGTAATTTATGTTAAGGTCACAATTATGTAACAATGTATTAATAGTAAAAAGGTACTTTAAACATTTGTGTTTAAGCCACTTTATTAATCTCATTTATACTAATGAATAATATAGTATATAGGTTTACATATAAAGTATAATACAAATGTGGCTGTACCATTGCATTATAGTAAAATTACGCGCCAATACCTGAACTGAAACTAGCTCGTATTTCAAGAATCGATGAATCTCCGTTCCTCATGTACATAAACCAACCTACCTCATAACAATAGAGTCACTAATTATGAATATATCTTATATTTAAAAATCCGCACCATGATTTATAGGATCTAGTCTTTTTTTATACAACTTAGAATGGCAAACAAGCTGACGGCCCACCTGATGGAAAATGGTAACAGTCGCTTATAGACATGAGCAGTACCATGGACATAACAGAGTATACTGTTTCGTCCATGATACCCCCATGCGTTGCCATTCCTGAGGACTCAGGTGTTATTCCTCTGTACCCAGTAAATTCACGCCATATCCCACCCTTCAAACCGAAACACAGCTATGCAAACACAACTGTTTCACGGTTGAAACACGAATGGGACAGAGGTACCCAAGCAATCGACTTTTATACAAAGTCTCCCTCTGGTAAAATTAATTTAAGTCTAATTAAATTCTTAGAGATTAAAGTTTTTTTTTTATTATATGCATAACGATAATAAAATTGCAGTTATTTATATAATTAAATAACCTAAATATTGATTATAAATAATGTTTTAGAAAACACAAGATGACTTTACTTCTCTTACTATTATTTTTTTAATTATCAATTTATGAACAGAGACGACATTGAAATTTTTAAGAAAAAGATATATTCCTTCTTAAAAGTCGGAAATATACACCTGCAATTTCTCTAATGTTGCAGGATGCCTATTGACGGTGGTAATCATTTACCATCAGGCGAGCCACATGCTTGTTCGTCCTCTTTATAACATAACAAAATGAGTAATAAGTAGATAACGTTAATATAGACAAAATGAGAGCACAACATTACAAAACTGTCTAAATATTACGGCGGTTGGCCAGAAAAAGGCTAACCCTCCACTCTCGGCAGCACAATAAGAGGGATGGAGTATCATAAATCTTGGAGCACAATGACACGCGGCCCGCGGTAATGTTCCCGTCGCGTATTCTATCTGCCTACATAGAACCTGTTCGGTTCATTTTTTAAGCTTTTGCATATTTCACGTGGCACTGAAATATGATGTTTCTCATCTATATTATGGATAACTAGTCATTACCTGTGACTTTGTTCGCTTGTCCGTAATATGTTGATTAACGGCCATAAAAGTAATCTATTTTCTTCAACATCCCAAATATTATTTATATGTATTGTGAATTTTATGTAGTTTGATTAAGTTATTAAACTGTCAAGAATTAGAGTTATATTATTTTTTTATTTTATTTTTAAAAGGTATATCAACAGTGTAAATACAGACATTAATTTTAATTGATATACAGGGCTTGCATCTTGCATTTACACCAATTACAGATGTACACAACATTTTCTTAAGTCATCGATTACATAAACTGACACCAAGAAAACAATAAAAAAAACATACAAGTGACAAACATAAGAAAACTTAGTATAATAATAGTATAATAAGAATAATTAATACATACTCTTATGATATATTTTTTTTATTTAAATTTTATTTAAATATTTGATTATTATATTAGCGGGTACTTGTCCACTGCTCAATATAGGCCTTCCTCATAAGGAGGATTTTCACTACTTCTCGTTGAGACACTGCTGTCCATCTCTCGAAGTTAAGTTCCCTTAGTCGCCACTTACGACATCAACGGGAAAGGATGGGGTAGCCTATTCTATGCCGGGACCACACGTAATCAATTGATGAACAGACCTAAATTCTAAATTGATTTTAAACCTCTGTCCCATTCGTGTTTCAACTGTGAAGCAGTTGTGTTTACATGGCTGTGTTTCGGTTTGAAGGGTGGGATATGGCGTGAATTTACTGTGTACAGAAATACATAGTAGAAAAAGAAAAGAATAACACCTGAGTCCTCAGGAATGGCAACGCATGGGAGGTATCATGGGCGAAACAGTATACTCTGTTATGTCCATGGTACTGCTCATGTCTATAGGCGACGGTTACCACTTTCCATCAGGTGGACCGTCAGCTTGTTTGCCATTCTAAGTTGTATAAAAAAATATATATATATATATAAATATTTCTTAGTTCAACATCTACATTACACAGATGAAATATTCCTCTCTCTCTTCCACTTTTTCCCTATAGTCGCATAAAAATAAAAGGTTTTTAGAGCCACACGCACGCAACCGGATAATATTAGATTCCACGTAGACGAAAGCTTATAACAATTCCCTTATAATAAGTAACAAATACTTGGTACCACAATACCGCAATATTCCATTACATTACCGCAGTTTCTAATCGAATTGAAGCCACTTGCTCCCACACCGACGATCAAGCCGCAACGTTCAGAATCAGCCGCGCGTGAACACAGTCACAATCAAAATGAACTTCAGCCAATTATTATAATCTAATAGGCGTGAGTTTATTATGATTAATTATAAAACCACACCTTTTTCCTTTTGGTTAAACAAAGAGACTTTTACTTGCTTGGCAAATAAATTATTCGTTATGAATTATTGATAGCAGTCTTATTTTATCTTTTTATGTTTCATAAGGATAATAACAGGTTTTTAATAATTCAAGCAACTAGTTTTATTTAGTAGAATTCTCCATGTCGTTATAGAGTAAGATTGTAGGGAAATATAGCTCTGTTATTTGTATTATTTATATGTTTTTAACCCACATAACAATTGTATGCTACTTACGGAGTCGTATTTATGTTTATGCGTGCAGTGCAGTAAGAAAAGCGTTTGTTATCAGCCTTTTACTGTTCACTGCTGAACGTAAGCCTCCCAATTGAGAAAGGGGGGGGGGGGGTTGTTGGCGACTAAGGGGACTCAATGGTAGAGGGATAGATAACAGCGTCCTTCTTACAATATCACCACCAGTTAGACATAACTGCAGTTGTTAACTCGACTGCCAAGCGTGGCAACTATTGACAAAACTCCCCAGTAATGTTAGCCTATGATCAACAGTGGAAAGTTGACGGCTGATATGATGATGATGATGATAAGTAATAAATTATCCTCTATACAATTAGGTTTTTAGCACATATTATAAAAAAAAAATACAATTACATGTTTGCCACGTTTATATTTTCAAGGTTACAAGGACAATGTCCTAAATGTATATGGACTTTTAAGGTAAACTGTATATCGAGTACACGGGTAGGTATATCTTGAGAGACATTCGAACTACTAGATAGAAGATGCCAATTAGCTGTGATTAGTTAGGTATTGGTGAGATATCAGCTAATTACGGTTCAATTACTACTATTCAATTTCCGATACGGAATGGCGCTATTGAATCGACCCAATGAATGTTTACTTCTTCATTAATTCGCTTGGTGTGTTGTGACTACTTAATTAACATTCGTTTCACAATTATACGATACAAATTTTTACCTGCGACTTCGTCCGCTTGATAGAGATTCACCAGACTCCCTCTGGTCAATATTTATTTCAAATTTGCTAAATTTCATTCAAATCCGTTTTAGGTTAAGTTTTTACGTAACAGACATTCATCCGTCGTTATAAACTTTTGCATTTACAATATTATTGTGAATGTCTATCTATGACTGTTATTATTTGTATGCTGTAAGTAATGCAAATAAATTATATATCTATTAATCTACATACATACATACATATCTGTCACGCCTGTCTCCCACTAGGGTAGGCAGAAACAATGGAACACCAAATGCTTCGATTCAAACAAACCTCTTTCGCTTCTTCCACATTCATCAATCTTTTCATACACGCTCGCCGGTTATGAAAAGATATCTATCAATCTAATTGTTCGTAATAGTAAGAAAGTCCAATAAAAAGATTGAAAAAACACATGTGATGTTATGCCAAATACTAGGAACTGATCCTATTAAAAATTACCAATTTATGGAATTTTTCCGTTTAAAATAGCATAAAAGAGGAAAATGGAAAAAAAATATAATAATATTGTTGAAGAGGGTTTTTATATCGCTGACGTTTGTATTATAAAAATTATAAATAATTCTACTTTATAATTATGAATACTTGAAGTGTTTGTAATAGCAGAAAAGTCCAATTAAAAGTTTAATAAAACGCGTGCATTTTTTTTTATTTTTTTTTATACAACTTAGAATGGCAAATCAGCTGACGGCCCACCTGATGGAAAGTGATAACCGTCGCCTATAGACATGATCAGTACCATGGACATAACAGAGTATACTGTTTCGCCCATGATACCCCCCATGCGTTGCCATTCCCGAGGACTCAGGTGTTATTCCTCTGTACCCAGTAAATTCACGCCATATCCCACCCTTTAAACCGAAACACAGCCATAAAAACACAACTGCTTCACGGTTGAAACACGAGTGGGACAGTGGTAATTTTCGATGCGTGCGGTTTTTAATACCTGTAGCAAAGAACAATATGTAATACATTTATAAAAAAACATTAAACATGTTTTTATGCTACCAGAGGGAGACTTTGTACGAAAGTCGATTGCGTGGGTACCTCTGTCCCATTCGTGTTTCAACCGTGAAGCAGTTGTGTTTGCATGGCTGTGTTTCGGTTTGAAGGGTGGGATATGGCGTGAATTTACTGGGTACAGAGGAATAACACCTGAGTCCTCAGGAATGGCAACGCATGGGGGGTATCATGGGCGAAACAGTATACTCTGTTATGTCCATGGTACTGCTCATGTCTATAGGCGACGGTTACCACTTTCCATCAGGTGGGCCGTCAGCTTGTTTGCCATTCTAAGTTGTATAAAAAAAAAAATGTTAGGTAGTGATGCGCGAATTTACTAATCTGAATACTAAATATTCTACTAACTATTCGAATAGGCAATTCATTCGGATTATTCGAATGATTTTCAAATCAATTAATTACTAATTTTATATATTAGACTACTGATTTCATCCGATTAGTAATTTCATTCGATTACAAATTTAATTCACTGAATTTTTCTACTAATTGCTAAAATCAATTATTAGTATCTAGCTGTTCATGTACGAGTCGATACGAACGTAGCCGAGTTGAGTCGATCGCTTGGAATGTCCTTTTTTTGTTAATGGTCAAGAGCGTTGCCAATTTAATATATTTAGTGAAAAGTAGCAGCTTACCTATCAAAGTAAATTTGTAGTAATTACATATGATGTATGTTTTAAATGAGAGAACTTGACAGTTGGAATTTTTTTGCTCGTCAGTCATTATCCATTATTGATACCGATGATTGATGATTATGATACCCGATTAATAAGATAATGGTTATAGGGAAAGAACTTTGTTTTCATTAATAGTGATTTAGTTCGAATTACTAATTATTAAAATCTTTCGACTGAGAAAATTAGTATATTAATAATTTAGTAATCGAATTATAAAATTCGAATAACAAAATCATCCGGATTCGCTCACCGCTAATGTTATGTAATATTCTATTGCTAACCAGAGCGTTCCGTGCCAGTAATACAAGTATGTAATATAAGCATAGACAACGCACCTACCTACTGAGGATTCTCTTTGAGTACGGAACTAATCAAGCAATATCGCACATGATTCAATCAACTAATCCAATTATAGTAACTCCATCAAGGCTTCATAATAATAAACTGTTATTTTTACTAGTAAGAATAGAATACTTTATCTGCTTCGAATAGGTGATATAGTTCTTATTTAATAAGTAGACAGATCCATATTTATTTATTTTATTTAATACTTTATTGCACCGACATTACAGGATTTTTTTGAACAATTTTCGATAAGTATAGTATAGTACAAAAGGCGGTCATATTCAGCTAATGCATGCAAATTATATGAATATATATTTTTTAAAGTTACAAATTAATTTTACAATATATAAATAAATTTGTTATACATTCGTGTATACAATGTTATATTAATTATAAATTAATTTATAATTAAAAATAATTATATTGTAAAGACTAAAATAAAAAGTCTCAATAAAATATATTCCTTCTTAAGCGACTTTAAAACGAAGGATGTATTTATATTTGATATCTCATAACTTCGTCAGTTATACATCGATTTGGAAATTATTTTTTTTATTTAAAGATAAAGAATCCCATAGAAATTTAATCAAAATCAGTATAGTGCTTTAGTTTTTAATTGAAAATAAATGGCTTTGTTACAATTTAAGTCGGTTTTTTTTTATGGATAATTATTGAAAGATCGACAACACACCCGCAATTCCGTCGATTGCGGGCGCACATGGGTGGTGGTAGTCACTTACCATCAAGTGAGCCGCATGCTCGTTTACCCCCTGTGTTATAAAAAAAACCAAAGATTTGTAAAGTTATAAAAATAAAAGTGACGTATTTTTGATTACTAAAATTGTTTGCTTGAGTCGTACACTGTTTGTCTTCGTTTTATTGTTCAGAATTCCTTTAGGAGAATACAAAATACCGTGTAATACAATTACATAAGCGGAAATTTCTGGGGAAAAAGTCAATTTGCATTCGAATTCGGGAAGTGGTTTCGTAGAAATTCGTTTGTATTGATAACCATTGAATTTGGAAAAGACATTTGCACCCACGTTAGTTAAATTTTAATTTCTTTATTGAATATCATATTATATGAAATTTTAATTCTAATTATGACAATTTATGAATTTACTGTTGTCATAACCCAAAGAATAAGGAAGCTGAAGTAGCAATGGGTAGGTCACATAGCTTGAAGAACCGACAACCGATGGGCGAGAAAGGTTTCTGAGTGGGGACTCTGCACTTCAAAAATTTTTTTTTTATACAAGTTAGAATGGCAAACAAGCTGACGGTCCACCTGATGGAAAGTGGTAACCGCCGCCTATAGACATGAGCAGTACCATGGACATAACAGAGTATACTGTTTCGCCCATGATACCCCCCATGCGTTGTCATTCCTGAGGTCTCAGGTGTTATTCCTCTGTACCCAGTAAATTCACGCCATATCCCACCCTTCAAACCGAAACACAGCCATGCAAACGCAACTGCTTCACGGTTGAAACACGAATAAGACAGAGGTATCCAATCGACTTTTGTACAAAGTCTCCCTCTGGTGAGACGACCATCCACTAAACGGAATGACGACCTCAAATACATTGCAGTAAGTCAGTGGATGCAGATAGCTCAGGACCGTTCTTTATGGTAGTCTATGGGGGATGCCTGTGAGTTTTGTTGAATAAAAAATAATTGTCCTAGGTACTTCATCTTTAACGGTACTAAATATTTCATGACTATTTGAAAACAAATAGATTAACTTTTCAAACATCTTCAAAAAGAAGGAGGTTCGGTTGGTTGTACATTTTTATGTTTGTTGCTTCATAACTCCGTCAGTTCTGGATCGAATTGGAGATTTTTTTTATCTGAATTGATTATACATTTACAGATTAATCCCGTAAAAAAATTATCGAATGTGGGTTGGGTAGCTTAATTTTTAAATAAAAATAACTTTTTTTATTTAAAAATTAAACTATCCTAGTTTTGCTTTAATTGAAGTCGGTTATTTTATAAAAACCTTTAATTATACAGTTTTATAATATTGCTATGGATTTTTAGTAAGTACTAAATAACACTTAATCGTTGTCAGCTTAAATGGATGGTGAAAGAGGAAGACAATCTTATTTTATGCTCAGGGAATAAGGACATATGATTGATTATTGCCTGTCACATGTATACGGAAATATTATAATTTTCTTTTGACACTATTAAATAATATAATTTATGATTTTTTCTTATAGGATGATTATGGAATGGTACCCCACCTGCGCTATCGGTATACACTGGCGGAGCACCAGTGAAGTATGATAGGTGAGGATGAAGTAGGTCAATTAGCCCATCGTGACGAATTCAACACGAATTGTTCACGATGGTTTCCAGGGGAACGTGTGGAGGTCGACCTGAGAGCGTATATTGGTAGCAATGGGGCTATTTGACGCCATTACTAACAATTCCTTTCCCCCCGGATGTTAATGGTTATACCTAGAGAGGTACCATATGAATAATTAGATGGATATGGCCAACATTGTAAACTCTTTCCACCTTAGGTACCGAGGTAACGATCTTTCACGCCTGATAAGGTGCACGATTTGCTTCTAAAGGTCAGATATTATTTGACCTAGTTACTTGTACAGCTCGCTTTTGTTTCAGGCTGCATAATCTAGTTCACTTAGAATATTAAGTATAAAAATTTATGCTTTGTTACACTAAAGGTAAATTCTATTAAACAGTAACATTATTCTTTATTATTAATTATTATTTCTTTTTTTATGCAACTTAGAATGGCAAACAAGCTGACGGTCCACCTGATGGAAAGTGGTAACCGTCGCCTATAGACATGAGCAGTACCATGGACATAACAGAGTATACTGTTTCGCCCATGATACTCCCCATGCGTTGCCATTTCTGAGGACTAAGGTGTTCTGTTCCCAGTAAATTCGCGCCATATTCCACCCTTCAAATCGAAACACAGCCATGCAAACACAACTGCTTCACGGTTGAAACACGAATGGGACAGAGGTACCCAAGCAATCGACTTTTGTACAAAGTCTCCCTCTGGTAAAATATTTTGTCAAATAATAATAATTTCTCTCCCTGGGGCCCTGAACTCCTGGGTTAGTTTGTCATCTCCTCTCCTTAAGGTGGGAGATGTGAATTTTTCAAAAATTAAAAAATAATAGTAAATAATAATAATAAACTCGTAAAATAAATAAAATATAATTTTCATAAGCATCATCCATCATCATCATCATCACATCAGCCGTTAATTGTTTACAGCTGAACATAGATTGGCAACCGTAGTTAGGCTTTGGTGATGTATTAAGAGGGACACTGCTGCCTATCTCCTGGCCATTAAGTTCCCTTGGTCGCTTCTTACGACACCCGCGGGAAAGGAAAGGGTGGTAATCAAATTTAACATCCGCATTGCTAGCAATATACACTACCAGGTCAACCTCCATGCAGTTCCCCCTGTAAACCATGGTTAATTTTTGTGGGATTCATCACGATGAACTAATTTATTGACCTGATCTCTCATCTATTATTCTTAATTGATATTTCGCTAGTATAATATATACCGACAGCGCAGCTGAACTGAGGTGAAAAAGCATTGTTAGTAACGGAATCTAACAGCCCCATAGCTCGCAATAAATCAGGCCGATCTCCATGCGGTACCCCCGGAAATCATCTTGATTAATTCTTTATGAATCCATCACTAAAGGCCAACTGACCTGATTCATTCTCATCTATCATCTTTCAGTGATACACCGCGCCAGATTACATTGATAGCACATATGAGACTTCCATGTTCCATTCCATTCATTAAAAAAAAAAAAGCGTAGGTGGATTTTAACATATCATCTATACTTCTAAACTTATAATAAATCTGTAGAGAGGTCAATTCTGTACATGAAATATATTTTCAAAATAACTATCAGGCGGTGATTAGTGATCGATACTGATGCCAAAAATGCAATCAGTAAAATTTTTGTCTATTTGTCTGTATGTTCGTTATAGAAACAAAAACTACTCGACGGAATTTAACGAAACTTGGTACAATTATTCTTCATACTCCTGGACAGGTTATAGTATACTTTTCATCACGCTACGATCAATAGGAGCAGATCAGTGAAGGGAAATGTTGAGAAAACGGGAGAAGTTACTCTATTTTTAAGCTTCCATCGCGTGTGCAGCCTTAATGGCCACTTTTTAAAATGTAAAAATGTCCACCAGTGCGACGCCGGGACGGGCCGCTAGTTCATAATAAAATGACTATAAACTTTGTTAACAAATCCAACTATTCTAAGAGTGGTGGTAATCTCGCAGAAAATATGCTCAGTGAATTGTGGTAAAGACAATTTTTATTACTTTACGAGGAAAATTTAAATCCCTTATCTAAAACTGTTTTGCAAACCGATTGCTTTTTTTCCTCGTTGGAAATCGGTTTTCTAATTTAGTTTCCTAAGGGAAATAAGTCGGCTGAATGTAAACAGTGTAACGGTATAAGGCGGCTAATACTTACGAATACTCTATCTGGTACTAACAAAGTAAGCTAACAAGCGAGCAATATACATTTTTTAATGATCAATTTACATTTATTATTGTTATTTTTTATTGATATTTTTTTATTTATTTACTCGGTATACTCTTTTTTTAATGGGTGAAAATGGAATAGTAACCCCGGCCGCGCTATCGGTATACACCGACGAGGCACCAGTGGAAGATGATGGGTGAGAATGAATGCAGGTCAGTTAATCCACCATGATGAATTCGACAAGAATTAATAATGATTTCTCCCAGGGGGAACCGCGTGGAGGTCGACCTGAAAGGGTATATTGCTAGAAATGGGGCTATTAGACCTCTTTACTAACAAACCCTTCGCCCCGGTATACTCTGTTATGTCCATGGTACTGCTCATGTCTGTAGGCGACGGTTACCACTTTCCGTCAAGTGGGCCGTCAGTTTGTTTGCCATTTTAAGTTGTAATAAAAAAATATATATAAAACACTATTCATCATCATCATCATCATTAATATATCAGCCTTTAACACTGCTGAACATAAGCCTCCTTCTTGGTTTTGCCAGTAGTTGCCGCGCTTAGCAAGCGAGTTGGCAACCGCAGTTAGGCTTTAGAGATGTTTTAAGAGGGATGTAGTCCTCAGTGGTATCAAAGGCGAAGGAGGTTATTTCTTTCCATCAGGTGGGCTATCAGCGTGATTGCTATTCTAAATTATTATAAAAAAGAAAAAATCTGACGGAATAAACTGTGAATAAGTAAACAAATAACAAGGTTCAGGTGCAGTTCTGAAGCCTGGCGCAGTAATCGGAAGTCGACGGAAGTGTTTACAGAAACTTACTTCTAAACTTGTCGAGTTTGTTCGTTTACCGTCGTTTTATTAACATTTACAAAGTAAAATAGGGTAAGGTTTTATATCATCTGTAACATTCGACTGTTATTTTTTAACGCTTTTAGTGCCATTGATTTTTACTTATATCTACTTAAAAATGCCAAAGAAATCTTTGTCGTATTGATGTCATTTACCCTTGTCTCTAAAAAACTGTATCTTTCCCCAAAAATTATCCAATTTTAATATTTTTTTTATAGCAAGCTAAACAGCGACAGATTTCCCGAGCGCTATGACGCTCGTGGCACTTTTAGTTGCAATGCGCACGAGCGCAATGGCGCTCGTCGGCACTCAAAGGGTTAAACGTCAACGGAAATGAGGTTCTCATAAGGACTGTTTTATTGTCTATGTTACACGATGTCATTGCCATCAATATGAATTGATTTTCACATTTCTTTTTAGAATCGATAGAATACAGTTCCAAGTTCTTTCTATTTTAATTATGACGAAAGCTGTCTTTATTTGGGGGAAAAATATTAATGGTGCACATTTCCGCGTTCTAAATTTAAATATATTTCATATTTTCTGTGTATGAAACATCTCGTCATCTATGGATACTTTTTATTTCTTACTAAATTAGTAACTAATATAAATGATATCTTCACTAATTGTCCAATGACTTCAACATTTTTTTTAAGCGAAAGGATTTACTCCCTCCTTATCTATGGTCTATACTATTACTTTTGAAACAGTATAATTTATTTTTCTATTTTGTGAAGTTGGTTACGATTTTCTTTTACGAATATTATAAACTTGAAAAAAAAAAAACCCAATTTTTGGTCGTTTAATAATAAAGTCGGGATAATTCGATGAGCTTTCATGTACTCGTATTTATTAGTTTTTTATAATAATTTATTACTGTGATAATCTTCATAGAAACTACGAAACCTCCTACAAAATTAGTTTTGTTCAGTTGGCTAACGTAAACATAAATACGGCCCGCAAAGGATCAGAACAAATAATGGTACAAGAAGTGATAGCAAGTTGAAGAGAAATTGGCTGGCGTGCCGCCAGAGTTTCCAAACAAAACTCTGTAACCATAAAATGTACGGAAATAAAACTACATAAAAATAAGGCAAATAAATATACGACGACTCACGACTATAAGCACTAATGGGTATTATAGTACATTACTGCAGCGGCCAGCAACTGAGGCATTGATGGACAAATATGCAAATGTGGGCCGAGGCGTAGCCGAGGCACATATACGTGAGTCCATCAATGCCTAGTTATGGCCAAGGCTTGTATAGTACTTTTCTCAAACAATGCGCGGAAATCAAAAACACAAATTTACTTTTTAAGTTCAATGACGAATAACGAACAATAATAATTTTTCACGCACCATAATGTTTCTTTGTATTTTTTTTTTCAATAAACAGCTTTCTATTTGCAAGCCAGTTCGAAATTTAAATAAAATCTTTTATTACTTGTAGTTACCTCCTTGGTAGCCATGTTTTGAAGTAAAAGGTCATTCAATTTTTAAATTACAGGACAAATATGAGTTTACATAGTAATTTATCTGGCCGCATAACACGACAGATATGGATTTTCATACAACTTTTGCCGGCCGCTGCCTGCATATATCTGGCCAGTACGGCATTTTTTATTTATCTCGAAGAAGATTGTCAAAATAATGCTCACATTTCCAAGTATGTTTGGGAAAACATATTTAAAATAATAAGAGAGGCTTGGTCTTTTAAAAAAGGAATATATATGTGTTTTCAGACACAAATCCATTTCTGCTCGGATCCAGGATAGGCACCAGACATTTTTGGGGTGGGTACGGTCCACCTGCTCCCCCCTCCCCTCTTAAATACGCCTATGCTAATGGGGCAGCCAGAGACATTGGTCGAATTTTTTGAACGTAACTTGACGTGACCATATTTGTCCAAGCATATTGGAATCTATAGTGAAGCGGTAGCGGTAGGCTATCATCGCTTGAATTAATTTGGTTTATAATCGATGTTTTCCATTATTGAAGAATTAGTTGGAAATAAAAAAAAAATCTAAAATGTTGACGATTTTTTAAGTGATAAATTTTAATATGTTTCTCTTTTGACATTTGCTATTGACATTATATTTTTATTTGACTTTTTGTTTGTTTTGAATTTTATATGATTTTATTTGACTTTGTTAATATGGTTTTGTTAATATTGTTCTCTCCTATACAATCCTACAATAACATTAAGTATTTAGTTTATATCTAATCTTCACAAAACATTAATATATTTTGTAAGGCATAGGTAGATAGAAAGCATAGATTTACTTTGTAAGGCACTTGAAATTGCCACTGTCCTAGAAATAATATTTTGCACGCTAATGTTAGCAAAACATGTTAGAACTATACAAATCCTTGAATGAACAACAAGTTTGTCTTTGCACTTACTATGTACATATGTTTGCAAATAAATTTATCTTTATCATTATTAACTTTAAGATTGTGTTCCACAAAAAAATATCAATAGTGAGAAAACCAGTTATTTTTATTTCAAATTAAATTACTGAACGGATTTTGGTCAAAATTATTATTATTATATAATTAAATATCAATCTGTAAGTATATTCTTTAGGCACGGTTTTTCTTAATTGCTTTATAACAGGCGGTGTTTTGAGATAACAAACATAAAAAAACAACCGAAACGAGAACTAACTACTTTTTGAAGTTGGTTGAAAGAAGCCTAAATTCTTCTCCAACCTAACACCACGTTTAGTTATATCTAATTGAATAACTGTTAATTAAGCTGTTAATTTTTTTTTATACAACTTAGAATGGCAAATAAGCTGACGGCCCACCTGATGGAAAGTGGTAACCGTCGCCTATAGACATGAGCAGTGCCATGGACATAACAGAGTATACTGTTTCGCCCATGATACCCCCTATGTGTTGCCATTGCTGAGGACTCAGGTGTTATTCCTCTGTACTCAGTAAATTTATGTCATATTCCACCCTTCAAACCAAAACACAGCCATGCAAACACAACTGCTTCACGGTTGAAACACGAATGGGACAGAGGTGCCCAAGCAAACGACTTTTATACAACGTCTCCCTCTGGTGTTAATGAGCCAAGGGGTAATAGATATACACATTTATAATATTAATAATTACTTAAGAATTATCATAGATAGATATTAGTTTTTGTTCAACCTTATGCTCCCGGCATAGAATAGGTCACGGCTTCCTTTCCCGTGGGTGTCATAAGAGGCGACTGTGGTTGTTAACTCGTCTGCCGAGGGTGGCAACTACTGACAAAGTACCCATTTATGAGGGAGGCTTATGTTCAGTAGTGGATATTAATTAACGGTTGATATAAGTAATCTTTATTGTTCCCACCAAAAGTATATTATTTAAAAAAAATCTATATATGTATATATATGATATATTAAGACCTATTATTATCGTGTAGTGTAGGGTTCAATGCACTCATGTTTTATATTTTTTGTGTTCAATAAATAAATAAATAAGATCATATTGCTAAGACTCTGTGAACTCAAATCGTGTAATTTAGATGCATAGATGCACATCAGCAGTATAATATAAGAGCTAGACAGAAAAAGAGCCGCAATATCGAAGAATACCCGACACGGCCGTAGAATATTAATTGCCGAGGCGAATAACTTTTTAAATTACAACCAAAGTACAAGGCAAGTGGATCACTAATTAGAGGTTTGTTTAAACGGCTTCCTATAACATTAATTCGAAGAGATTTTACCTCTTAATTCCAACATTATTGGTTTGTTCCCTTTTATTATAAGATAATAGTAGATATTTTATTTAAGACGATGGAAATTTTTGTACATAATTAGTAGGCATTGATAATGTGGATACCGATCCGATATCTATATATTGGGTTCCTCCAGTTATTGAGGGAGAACAAGGGATGAGCAGCAGCGTCGCTCTTAAAACATCTGTATAAGCCTAACTGTAGTTGCCAAGCCTCCTGCCAAACGTGGCAACTACTGGCAAAACCTCCTTTATGGGGAAGACTAATGTTCAGCAGTGGACAGTTAACGGCTGAAATAATAAAAATAATAATGTTAAATTTTTTTTATTTATACAACTTAGAATGGCAAATAAGCTGATGGCCCACCTGATGGAAAGTGGTAACCGTCGCCTATAGACATGAGCAGCCCCATGGACATAACAGAGTATACTGTTTCGCCTATGATACCCCCATGCGTTGCCATTCCTGAGGACTCAGGTGTTATTCCTCCGTACCCAGTAAATTAACGCCATATCCCACCCTTCAAACCAAAACACAGCCATGCAAACACAACTGTTTTACGGTTGAAACACGAATGGGCATATCTTAACTACTACATGGATACTATGGGATCAAATGACCTAATATCAATTTATATTCAAGAAGGGCACGGCCTTAACAAAATCTTTAATATTTTTTTCATATTATATTGGACATTAACTGTTTGCTCATTACTTCGTACGTTTGAATTTCAGATGTAGTAAAACCAATGAAATAGCCCACTTCTCTATGGCGTAACAACATGAAATAAATATACACTAGATTTTACGTTAGACTTTTAGGCATACAGCTATGGAAACCGCATCCAATCTAAGATCGAGTTCCCAATTTTATATTTTTTTATCTGTCTTCAGAACTTGATCAGTTTTCGATTGAATCACAGCAAGAATGCATTGGAATTTGTATACGATTCATATCAAATTTAAAGTTTCAAATAAAAGTAAAAGTTCACGCAGTTTTAATAACCTTCTTCGTAAATTTTGCGCTCACTCCATTTCCTTTTATTCTAATTCCTTTACTGTGCAGACAGTTCGTTTGTAGAACTTACTACCTGCCTCTATTCGGTGTGCTCAATCTCTCGCTAGCTTTAAAACCTCTGTTAAATCCTATTGTCTCTCCCATTAAGTGCTATTTTCCCGTGTTCTCTTTTCATCTTTCAGTTTCATTCTCTCCTGTTGTATGTGTGCTTTAAGTTTGTTTATGTTTATATTTGTTTATACGTATATATGTTTGTATATATTAATTTACATATATAATTGTGCGTCACCTAACCTATGTCTTTTTTTCTTTTCTCTATGTCCTCTACCTAAAGGTTGTCTGGTAGAGATTGCTTAGCAATAAGCGCGTCTTTTGTATCATTTCTCATTACAGATAAATGTATTTACTATTTTATAAATGGTGCAATAAAGTGTAAAATAAATAAACAAATAAAAGTCTTAAAACTGCAAGATTTAGATACAAAAGTGAAAATCTGTAAGTACTTTATATTGCTAATATTAAGTCCCAAATATCTACATTAAGAAATCTACTCAACTTTAGATCAATCTATTAAAGCTCAACATTTATCTAAGAAAAAAAAAATATCGTTAGAATACCGAATAAGGGATAAAGTCGAAATGAGGGTTGTGTCAAGGGTACAGATGGGCAAAGCACCGGGTTTAAACCCGGTGCTTTGGTAAAAACCCAATAAACACCCATAAACTCCCATAATCACCCAAAAAAAATAGGTTTTTACGTATTTTTTTGAAAATATGTAAGTAATACCAATAAATTATTTTTATAAATTGTATTGATCAATTCTACAATATTAAATAAAACGTTAACTAATAATATTTCAGGAAATTTTAAAAATCTATATATAATAAAATGAAAGTAATTAATTTTCAGTGTTTTCATGTTGCAGTTGATCAACATGTTGGCCTTTTGCTTCCCGTAGATACTTTAAAATTTCTTCATAACACCTCGTTCGCACACATGGCCGTATATATTTAAATTCTTGAGCCACTAACAGTCCGAAATACTCATTTCTTTTATCCTCTTCTCCATAAATTAAGCATTTAGAACAGTTTGTTTCTTCTTTCAGTAAATTTTCTTTTACTTTATCCTCGTTTTTTTCTTTGTTGCGACGACGCTGGGTAAATCATCTGGACACTGGGTCTCACTATCGCCAAATATATTTGGAGATCGGCTTCGGCTACGGCTTGGCAGACATTTTTTTCTTTCTACAATTTTAAATTAAATTTATTAGAATAAATGCTTCGAACACACGCGATCTAAGTACCTTTTGTGTTTATTATACCTTACCTACCTAGGTATAAAAAGAGTACTTACGTAGATTTTCTTTTATTAACTGTTTTATACGAAGATCTTGATCTCTCAAATTAGCATCCATTTTACTTCCAGTGATTATCAACTAAATTAATAATCCACAAAGTATTAAATAACGTTTTTATGAAATATTTAGCACAAAAACAATACCCTTTAAATATCGATCGTCAGTAACTGTGGCTGACTTACCTATATTCTAGCAAGCAGGACTGCCAGATGTGAAGGGGAAATCCCCAATAAATTGTTGCATGTGACTGATGATGTGAGCATGTTCGTTTCATAATAAAAATGTTGCCAGGTAACCAAAAAGTCGTATGTTTTTGTGCGAATTACGATCATAATCTTTACGATCGTACATTAAAAAATAGACAAATAATAGTATGAGTACGATTTAAATCGTATATCTGTCAACCCTGCTAGCAAGACAGCGACAAAATTACGTTGCATAACAATGTAGCCCAAGCTTATATCTTATGAAATATACGGAAGAGATACGGACTTAGAAAAAACAGAAATGTTGTTCTTTGTGGAAGTCATTGATGAAATTCTATGTATTTTAGCCCGCAAACTTTCTTCAAACAAAAACAGCGCCATCTAGTATCGAGTTCTGTAATTATCTCTTTGTTTATGGATTTGAAGTAAGACCGCCACGCATGCAATACATTATGACTGGGGATTCCCCTATTCGTCGACGCTGAATATGAGGCGACGACAATCACTGTCAAACGTGTTCACTATTACTCTGACTCTGGTAACGTGACTTCCTGGTAACGTGTTAGGTAGGAAAAGCAGTAAAAAAGTGCATATTAAGGGAGCAGATTTGAAATAATATTTATACTTAACAAGAAATAATTAAAGGTAAGTGGATTTTTGAATGATACAATTATATCATGATCACTTAACAATTTTAACTTAAAATTAGATGTATTATTACAAGCTTTTATTTAGCTTGCGTTATGTAAATAAAAGTATGTAGGTATGTTCGTATGTTGATGCAATTATCCTCAATCCTCAACCGACTGGGATAAAATTTTCCATACACGTTTATTTTGGATGATAGTGCATAGTTAGCTGAGAGTCGTCATTGGATAATAATGGTGGATAGCCTAAGATGTGTACTAGATATTTATTTTTAACATAATATGCGTAAGTACCTAATCGAATTAAAGAAGTTGCTGAGAAAAATACAGAACAATACGATAATAAACTAGCGTCTGCGTTTAATCCTCCGAGGAGATGTAATTTTACAAAGGTTTTTTGTATTTATTTTATTATTTTTTTAATAAATTTATTGTAAATAACAAGAAATAATCATTGTAAAAAAATAGGCACTCTATTGTTGAATTTTCGTCAGACCAACTAATCATCGTTCATTTTTTTAGGTTCAATGGGGAGACCTAAAGATTTACGCATATGGGAGCACTACCGTACTTTACCAAACAAGTCTGTTTCTTGCAAGCTTTGTAATAAGGTCTACAAATTCAGTAATGCTGCCAAAATGCTTCAACATCTTATCACTTGTCCAAAATCTCCAGAAACATTAAAAGACTCTATGAAACTTATAAAAGATAGCTCGTCCAAAACCAAAATGTCTGGACTGTCAGAGATAGAGACAAATGATTCTTTTATAAGCCCCTCGTCGTCTGCTAACACTACAATAAATGCTGAGTTTCAAGACACCGATGATCATATAAAAACAGAATTAGCGAGAGCTATATTTGTAACAGGGACGCCATTATCGATGGTGCAACATCCTTTATGGATACAATTTTTCGAAAAATTGCAACCAAAATTTAAAATACCTTCACGTAAAGCTTTAGCGACAAAATACTTAGATAAAATATATAGAGAAATGCGTTTTGAGTTAAATGAGGAACTAAATGCTTGTAGTTACTTACACCTTCAGTGCGATGGCTGGTCTAATTTAAGAAATGAAGGAATAATAAACTTTCTTATATCAAAACCTCAACCTGCATACGTTAAAAGTTTGAATACAGAAAGTAATCCTCACACTAGTGAATACCTTAGCCAAGAAGTTGAAAAAGTAATGAAAGTGTATGGAGCAAATAAGTTTCTTGTACTTATTGGCGATAACGCTAGAAATATACAAAAGGCATTCGAATTAACAAAACTCAAATATCCACATGTTGTTCCTCTCGGTTGCTGTGCACATATCCTTAACTTGTTGTGCCAAGATATTGTAAAGATACAAGAAGTAACTGTGTTTATTATGCAAGCCATAAATATAATAAAAACTGTTAAAAGGAGTCAACGATTAAGTTCCTTGTTGATAAAATCAAGGCAGGGTGAAGATTCTACACAAACACTAAAATTGCCTTGTGCTACAAGATGGGGAAGTCATGTTACTTCGTTAAAAAGTTTGAAAGCAAATAAGATAGCTTTGCAAATATTAACAGTTAGAGAAGATGTGGTAATTTCAAGAGATATTAAAGATTTAATTCTAAGTGATGATTTCTGGACGAAGACAGGGGAATGTATAAGTATTTTGGAACCAGTCACTGAAAGCATATTTTACTTAGAGAGCGACCAGAATCGTTTGCATCGCACATACATTACATTTAGAGATGTACAAGCTAAGATACGTTTTGCATTAAATGAGATTTCGACATTGAGCGAAGAAAGCAAACAGCAGATTCTAACATCAGTATCTTCAAGATGCAATATGGCAATGAGGCCAATACATTTTGCAGCATATATTCTAGACCCCAGGACTCTAGGAGTCGAACTTACTCAAGAGGAAGAACTTAAGGGTATGGAGTTTATCTACAATTTAAGCCAACACTTAAGTTTGTCAAATGTAATGGCAGATTTGGCGTGTTATAAAGCTAAAGAAAACTTTTGGGCCAGAGGATTTGTATGGAGCTCATTAGATAGCATTGAGCCCCTAATATGGTGGAAAGGTATTTGTGGTTCCACTGAGTTAAGCAAAGTAGCGATTCGTATTCTATCAGCTCCCTGTACTTCGGCAGCCACTGAGCGTTCCTTTAGTATCCAAGGCTACATACATAATAACAAAAGAAATCGACTTACAACTGAAAGAACTGAAAAAATTTCATTCATTTGTTATAACTGGAATCTTAAACATAAAGCTGAATGCGAGGACATTCAGTTTAATGAAGAAAATACCTTAGAAGCTTTCATTGAGCAAGTAAATGAACATAACAGTTTAGACGAAATAGAGCCTATCGAACCTATACAATTCATCGCTTGTAATAACTCTGAATCTGACAGTGATTGACTGTAGTTTTACATTTTACTTTCATCTCTTTCTTAATAAACTCAAAATCAAATTAAAAGTTTTTTATTCTGTAGGCTGCATAATAATATTGTCTATGTCCAGTATAGTGGACGTCTTGCGGCTGAGATGACGATGATGAAGTACAAAATCATAAACACCCAAAAATTTGGGTGTTTATGGGGTTTAAACCCAATAAACCCAAAACACCCGGTTTTTACCCACCAGACTTTAAACCCACCCAGGTGGATTGCCCATCTCTAGTCAAGGGTCGATTTATTAAAGCTAAGTAACTACACATAATAGATAAGTACCTCACAAATAAGGCACAATACAGAATATGTGTAGAGTGTTTAATATCAAACATAATTACATTGTTTTAGCGACATTCGTGATCTTGGTAGTAGTAGCTGGTATGACAGGGGGAGGTCTATGTTCAGCAGTGGACTGATGGCAGATATGGCGTGAATTTACTGGGTACAGAGGAATAACACCTGAGTCCTCAGGAATGGCAACGCATGGGGGGTATCATGGGCGAAAAAGTATACTCTGTTATGTCCATGGTACTGCTCATGTCTATAGGCGACGGTTACCACTTTCCATCAGGTGGGCCGTTACCTTGTTTGCCATTCTAAATTGTATAAAAAATTATAATATTACTAGCTTATAACAACAATCTGTGGGACCGGAATATGTTCATTGACTGGGATCAAAAGTAGCCTATAACCTTCTCCATTTCATATAGTACTTGCATACCAAATTTCATAGTAATTGGTTAAGCCATTAGGGCGCCATAAGGTAACAAATAAAGTTACTCACGCATTTATAATATTAGTAAAGATAAGGACACTTAAATACCTATTTATACGCTAAAATACCTATTCTAAAAAGTCCTAAAGTCTCTATTTCGTGACAAAAATCTTTGGTAACTTTGACGGAATGGCAACATAGTTGGTTACCATTCTCGTTCTCGTCCATTCCTCTAATCCATCTCATCGCAAATCCAACGCCAAGCGTGGCCTATCCACAACTTAGGCACTTAAGTGTGAGGAAGCAGCAACAAAACAAACTGCCCTGAAGTTATTTATTCAGTCGATATCGACCGTCTCTGGTCGAATACGTGACCGACCTATGTAAGTTGATTGCCTCGCCTTCAGTTAGCGTGGAAAAATAAATTTGTCGTTAGAAATGAAGGAGCGCCTAGAACTGTTTCGTACTATCAAAGAATGAGTACTCTAATAGTATTTGACGTCGCTACAATTTATTAGTATTTGATAAGTAGATTGTTGGATGACCCCCCACTAGATGGAGTGAAGATCTCAAATGCTATGTAGAAATTCAGTGGATGCAGGTGGCTTAGAACCGTTCCTTTTGATAGTTTATGGGGGAGGCCTATGTTTAACAGTGGACATACAGTGGCTGAGATGATGATTTATCAAATTATTCTACGAAGGAGGTTGTTACTTAGTTTTTTGTGTATATGTTGAGCGATATTCCCGTAAATATGTACCTCATTTGATTATTATCTGATAAAGTTTAACTCCTTTTTGGTCTCATATAGTTTAATTAAGTACAAAATCTGTCTTTAATAGTGAAGCGGTTTTTAAAAGAATTTTTTTTTTAGTATAATCACATATCTAATAATCTGTCCAGAGGGAGACTTTGTACAAAAGTCGTTTGCTTGGGTAACTCTGTCCCATTCGTGTTTCAACCGTATAGCAGTTGTGTTTGCATGGTTGTGTTTCGGTTTGAAGGGTGGGATATGGCGTGAATTTACAGGGTACAGAGGAATAATACCTAAGTCCTCAGGAACGGTCACGCATGGGGGTATCATGGACGAAACAGTATACTCTGTTATGTCCATGGTACTGCTCATGTCTATAGGCGACGGTTACCACTTTCCGTCAGGTGGACCGTCAACTTGTTTGCCATTCTAAGTTGTATAAAAAAATATCTAATAATGTTATATTTTTAATGCGTCGTACAATAAAAATGTAACGTAATTGTAAAGGTTGTCTGAATCCCAAAAATAGATTGAAATCATCGAATTAGAAATACAATCGTGGGCGAGCGACCTGAGACTAATATGGGGTTCGGATGCGGTGTTGGCAATTGTAATGAGTTCCAACAAATAGGAGGTATTAGCAAAAATATACTCACAATTATACCCTCATACACACATTCATAAAAATATACTCATAGCTGTGTAGGTCTCGGCATAGTATAGGCCACTCCTTCCTTTCCCGTGGGTGTCGTAAAAGCCGACTAAGGGAGCTTATGGTGGAGAAGTGAGCAGCAACATTCATCTTGAAATATGACCAAAAGTCAAATTGTAGTTGCCAACCCGTCTGCCAAACGTAGCTACTACGGGCAAAACCGGGAGGGATTATGAGGGAGGCTATGTTCAGCATTGAACGGCTGATACACCAACTCACAGTTGTATTTATTGACTAAATAAAGTTCTCAATATCGTTGGCAAAAAAATTTACTCTTTTATGTATATAAAATGCTTTGGTCTACAAAAATAACAAGACATGATGGGCATTGCAATGTGTTCTGTGATGTCTACAGTTACAATTATTTGCAGTTCCACGTTGTATACAAACGTTTCAATAGGAAAGAGTAAATTTATTTATTTAAAGGAACACCAACAGCATATTGAATTATAGCATATATAAAAAACATTAAATATAATACAATATTAATGCACATGCCTATTATAGGCAAAGGCGAACTTTGTTCTAAATAGCAGCATGCAGTAATAAAACATATATGTATTTGAGATATAAAATAATGAGTTCAGTGAAAAAAATACAAGACATATCTTATAAAATTCTGACATAGAACAAAATTAAAAATAATACATTGTTCTAAAAAACCTTTGTATCAACAGCCAGTATTAAAACTCCAACAAACTTTTCTCTAAAAGAGATTTTTTCCAGTCAACCTAACACAGTGACATAGGAAGTAGTGAGTGTGCAGTATTGTAGTAGTATAGCAGCAGTTTTATCTTCATACACTGAAATTTCTCTATCCCTAACTTAATCTATCCGGATGGGAGGGATTATTAGTAATACGGAACACCAGTCTAATTGCAGGTTTACATCTACATGGTCCCTGAAAACCTACACAATGGTTTTCAGGGACCATGTAGATGTAAGATTTCATCAATCAATTCCAGATGTATACGTTACGAAGAGCTAACTGACCTGCCATTTTATTCTCATTCCATTATCATCCATTAAAAAAAAAACTTAATCTTCCCTTTGCATTGAAATATAGTTACACAAATTTAGCTGTTTGACGGAAGAAACACGTCAGGGACAGAGGTATCAAACTCTGCAACTTGAAATAGGTTGTGGCGGTATACCATAGCACTCTGGAAAGGCATCGCATGAGAGGCACCATAGGTACAATGTATGCTGTTTATAGACAATAATTACCACTTTCCATCAGGTAAGCCGTCAGCTTGCTTGTCATTCTACGTATCATAAAAAAAATCGCCTAAATTTCAAACCACTATATTCGTCAGTCCTTACTATTAAAACCGGAACTAGTAGTGTTGGGGCTATTTGTTTTTATTTAATGATAATGGAAAACAAATTAAACCTGAAGTATCGGTATACGATAGTTGGGCACTAGTTAATTAATTACATGAGGACAAAATCACGTCAGTTAGCCCATCGTGCCGAATTCATCAGGAATGATATTGAAACCACATGGAAATCAAGCTGATATATTGCTAACAATCAGGCTGTTTGATCCCATTCCTAACAATTCTATTCCCCCCTATTGGCACTATTAGGCCTTATAGTTCCGATAATGAAAATACAATCTAAAGGAAATAATGTTTTTCCTCCTCCCTGTCATAATATTGACATTAATATTATGAAATCTTTATTGCAGATGAAGCTCACGTATTGAACGTATTTCACGGGCCCGGCAACTGTCAGCAACACTCAATTTTTTATTTCCTATTTATTTCCAATCGCTTTGTATTGTTTACGTAACGTTTCATAAGGTATCCTCCGTTAAATTGTAAATTATATTTATTTAACAGGCTATAAGTATGATGGAGCAACTTGGCTTCACTGAGAACAAATTTTTGACACTAGAATAGCGACACTCTAATTTTAATTAATAGTAGTTCTAATAATTAAAATTGGGTTCTACAAAAAAAGGGTTCAATTGTAATAGAACCAGTTATTATGATTTAAAAACTAAACTAATAACCAATCTGTAAGCCTTTCCTTTTCAGAGTAAAGAAGAATTTTCCAAATCAATTTACAGCTTTAGTTATGAGGTAACAGACATAAAAAAATACAACCGAATGGAGAATCTTTCTTTGTGAAATTTGTTAAAAAATAGATATTCTTTATTATATGTATTTGAACTATGTATTTATGCAGGCGGAGTGCTGATGAAGGGGGATAGGTGAAAATGAAGTCAGGCCAGTTTCCTTATCGTGACTATGTTGATTTTCAGAGGACTGCATAAAGATCGATCAGTCTGGAGTACTTTGCTAGTAATGGGGCTGCTAGTAAACCAATTAAAGTCTCAGTGACTGATATGGGTTTCTCCCGATAAGGCAATTATTTAAAATTTCTCTTACAAGGTTATTTAAGGTTTTGTTATATTTATTATATTTTTTTATAAAAATAATATACTAGACCAACACTATCGAACGCGAATAGAATAATTAAAATCCTCAAGAAATTAAAAAGCTATTGCGTTACATATACACAAAATAGTATATATGTTACGTTACAGATTGTTTGCTATTCTAAGTATCAATTATAAGCAAAAAAATTTAAGCCCTCAATTTTTTTTAAGTTGCTCAAAAATAAACGTTGAATTCTAAACTCCAGGCAGTAAGATCTAAAGCTACGCGATAAAGCAATCCTCGTTTCTACTTAATTATAAAATTAGGGGATATTTTATTATAATTAAGCTCCTCAGGGATTATCTGAGGCCAGAGGGATTTTTGGTTGTTTTCCTTTAGAGCTTGTTTTAATGTCAATGTCAAATGGTACGGTACACTCAGACTCGAATTAATAATTATTATTAACAAACTGTCTTTTACTCACGACTTTGTCTGCGTTATCGTGGAAAAAAGTACTTTCCCTTTTTGTTCTATTTCATATACCAAATTCCATAGTGATTGGCTAAACAGTTAAATCTCTTTCTTAGAGTCTCACAAACTCACTTTTACGTCCTATAAGTGCGAAAGTTTGTCACGAATGGATGGATGTTTGTTATTCTTTCACGCAAAAACTACTAAACGGATTAGAATGAACAATTACATCATGCATTCTGAAACCATAGTTAAAAATTTATAGCTAATAAATGAATGATGCAGGGAGTCAGTGGATGCAGGTGGCTCAAGACCGTTCTTTATGGCAGTCTATTTTAGCTATTATCCGTCCACTGCTAGACATAAACTTCCCCCATATATGAGTATGTTCTAACTTGGCGCATAGGATACTTTATATACTAATTCACGCAGGTGAAGCTGCGAGATGCAGCTAGTTTATAATATTAATAACGATTGAAAAGAATATTATTTCAGTCATAATTTACAGGCGCTACCTACAGATAATTTACAAATTACGGCTGAAATAATATTAACGGCTCTGTCCATATGAATTTGGAATGCTAATTTTGAATATGATCTTATATATTTCATATAATATAGTATTTTTTTTATTTTTAATTGATTATCATGAAAATATAGAGTTACAGAAATTATGTTACATTAGCATTCAGAAACCACGAAGGTTTATTTTAATACTAAATACATTAAAAATATTCAATTTGTATTAATATCATGCAAGAAGTATCGTTTTAATTTACATTTGATGTTGCTAATAGTAATATTACCCCGTATATCTTACCCGTAGTCTTAAAATCTCTTCAGTTGAAACGTGATAGAAAAGAACCGAAACGACCGAACCGATACGACAACATAACCTTCAAGAAAAGAGCATATTCCTTTTTAAAAGGCCGACAGCACACCTGCAATGCCGTAGGTGTTGTGGGTGACCATGGGCGGCGGTAGTTACTTACCATTAGGTGAGCCGCATGCTCGTTTGCCCCAACAGAAAACATTATTTATTGAAACATTTTTAAAACTTGCACATCCTAATATCCATTCCGAGGAATAAAACAAAATAAAAACCGAGGCGTGATAAGCCAAAACATACGTTGGGTTAAAATGTATCCTATATTTATGTATGCACCTCATTTCATTCAAATCCTTGAAGTTATTCAAACGTGATAGAATATCCAAATATGTTTACTGATTTCAAATTTGTTAAATGTATAAGATGAAATATTGTATAGATATTTGAATATTAAATATTTGTTAATCTATCATACTGTTATACTGTAATGAAGTACATTAATTGACATGAAATTGCAATTGAGATATTGTTTTTTTATAAGAATTGTTAATTTAATATTTAAGTATTTAAAATTTTGCATGCCTAATTGTGGCGAAATATGTGGACTTAGTATTATTTTATCTATCTGTATATTTACCATATTTCTTGCAAATAAATATTCATTAATTAATTCATACTTAAAAGATGGAAAGAATTTTAATGGGCAAATAGACCATACCCTACATAGATAGAACAATTCATATACCTACTACATTTCGATTATTTTGCATATTGACCCATATAAGAATAGCCACAAGATTTAGTTAGTTCTATAATTCGTATTTTATAGCTATGTTGTGTGGAATGTTTTCTAGCATATTGTAAATGCTCCTTTCGTATTTCACCATTTTCAATGGTCATAAAAACTCGAATGGCGCGGACGTGTTTGCTGTATTGAACCTTATGTGACGTCAGTAGAACAGGGAATTCATGATTTATACATTTTGCATGGGAGATAACGAAAAGGTATTATTTTTGTAAATAAATATAAAGAATGCACTCTAATCGTACATATTTATACGTCGTCATATCTTAGTACATATTTGAAAATGTTTTTAAACACTAACCGTGTAGTATTGCCCATTGTTTTCTCATTGTGATTATTTCTTTTAATTATTTATATTTATAATAAGTTTACTATTGTAATCTTTTGGAGAAAACAATAAAGAGTATCTATCTATCTATTAACTTATGAATCTGAAAATTACTAGAAAACTATAGGTACCTGTTTAATAAATTTTTAACCTCTTTTAATCATGAATAATCATTACTATTATTTATATTATATTTGTATAAATTTCAATTAAATCTGTGATAATTTCAACAAAACTTAGTTGTCGTTACAGCCGCGTGATCCCAGCGTAGTATAGGCTACCGTGGGTGTCGTAAGAGGCGACTAAGTGAAATTAATAGACGGGGATTGACAGCAGCGTCCCTCTTAAAGTATCACCAAAGCCAAAAACCCCCTTTTGGAGGAGGATTATGTTCAGCAGTGGACAATAGATGACTGATGTGATGACAATGATGATGAGACTATACATATAGTTACAGTTTATTTCAATAAAACATTATAGTAACAAATAAGGTTCATTTTTACGATATTTAAGTTATATTAAAAATTTATTTATAAAATATTGTATAGGTTATATGCCGTCATTAACTGAACGTCAACAATCAAGGAATATATACTCGTCCATACCTATATCTTTATAAAGAGTCACGATCGATTAAAATGTATTTAGCTATGTGTGTTGTCGGTTCGATAAATAATACTATAAACTTAGATTATATAGATAGTGTCTCCATACAAATATTTCGAGTAATGCGGGTCAACTTTTCCATACAATTTTGTGTGATAAATAGTTATGAGTGATTCTTTTATAACTTGTATATTTATTTTGTTTTACAATTTCTGCATCTTTTTTAATAAATATAAACTCTTTTTTTTATTAAATAATTAAATATAAATACGTAAAGATACATTGTGTGCATATAGAACACTGATAAAAAAATTTACTCGATCTTGAGACTCGATGCTCTGTCTCTATATCTAAGACACCTACGTGTAAGGGTATATCTACGTATAGAATTACATCAAACATTAGTGTGTATGTAATTGCGTGGAGCATCGAGCTTATATATATATATATATATATATATATATATATATATATATATATATATATATATATATATATATATATATATAATGATAGCTGCTTAGAAAATCTTGACATCAGATGAGTAGTAGTAATAATAGTAGGAGCTTTAGTGTGTTCTATCAATGAAGTTGATCAATTCTCAGAGAAATATGCGTCGAAAAACAATAAAAACTTATAAGCCTCTCTTATAGCTAAAAAAATAAAGATGGAATATGGGATGGCAATAGAAATGGAAGGCTTAATTTTCTTGTCATTTTTCAATCTATATTCCTTTGCGAAAGTTGTAAAGTTTCACTAATAGAATATGGGACCCAATTTTAAGTCGCTATTTCTCAAATCCCATCTTTTAATCTAGTATTTTATATATATATATTTTTATTTGATTGCTTCGCGAAATTACTGTTTTATGGAAAAAATATGGATGCAATAAAGAGTAAATAAATAAATAAATAAAATTATAATAATTTTTATTTAAATAAATTAGAAATTTAATTCACATTGGTCCTTACAATAAAGATTTTGCTGCGATGTCAAATTGAAATTTTAAATTTAGAAATAGACTTTTGTAATAGCGACTCAGAATTGACTCTCATCATCATCATCATTTCAGCCATTATCTGTCCACACCTGGACATTGACCTCCTCCATAGGCTGCTATAAGGAATGGTCCTGAGTCAGAATCGACTCTATTCCCTTAGAATAAATAGCCACCATTTCTCATATGATATCAATTCCATCCATTAAGTATGTTCTCTGTAAAGAAGTTAACATGATAATTCAAATATTAATTCCAGTAAAATTATTGTTCAAGAGCATCTCTCCCTATTATACATGTATATACTTATATACAACTCACAGTTTCCAGGCTCTTTTAATAATAGAATTCGTTCACGTAAAATTTCTCTGAAAGGAAACTAGAGGCCTATTCTTACATTAGGTACCAATTTTTCACCTTTGTCCAAAATATCCCAGGGTCCGCTAGTCTAATTCGATTAGGGTTTTGGTTCTTTATACAAATGGATTGGTTTTACATATTTACAAATTATAGTATACGTTAGATCCATCTTAAGGTAATACGATTTTTATGTGTATTGTACTCGTACGATATCTTCGAGTTCCGATAATTGAAAATTATTTTTGGTATCAAGACAGTTTATCTATACTAATATTATAAAGAGGAAAGGTTTTTTTGTTAATTTGTAATAGATAAACTCAAAATCTACTCAATTGAGTTTAAAAATTCGTACAACTATAGAAAGCTGCATTATCAGCGAATATTAAAGATTGTGTGTGCATGTGCGCGTATGTGCATGTGCGCGTATGTGTGTGTGTGTATATGTGTATGCATGCGTGTGTATGTGCGTGCGTGCGTGCGTGCTAGCGTGCATGCGTGCGTGCAAGCGTGCGTGCGTGGGTGCGTGCGTGTGTCGTGCGTGCGTGCGGGCGAGCGCGTGTGCATGCGTGCGTGTGTGCGTGGTGCATGCGTGCGTGCGTGCATGAGTACGTGCGTGGTGCGTGCGTGCGGGCGAGTGCGTGTGCGTACGTGCGTGTGTGCGTGGTGCATGGATGCGTGCGTGTAGCGTGCGTGCGTGCGTGCGTGTGAGCGTGCGTGCGTGCGTGTGTGTGTGTGTGTATGTGCGTGGTGCAGTGGTACCCAGACATGGTAGTATAGTATATTTTCATATACATTTTATAATTTCAGACAAAAATTCCTAAGGCAATGTATAAGTAACATTTAGACTGCTAAATAAGTTAATTTTTAAAAAAAACCTTGCGTGTCTTGCCCTGTGTGCTTTAAAGTATGTACGTCTATTAAATTGATTACATGCATAATTAACGTCCGCAGAGAGCTATCACTTAGTTTTTCACCATTAAGGAATTAAATTAAATGCGGTTACTGTACACGCAATCACTGTTTGTGCTAATTACACGTATTTTAGGTTCTAATAGTGAATTAGGGTAATTAGAGTTAGTATGGTATACTTTTACTATTTAAACTTACGAATAATGGCTGTTATGATAATGATTATGTGTTTCAATACCAAAATGGATGAAATTAAGTTCTTTTACGATTATTTTATGCAACTTAAAATGGTAAACAAGCTGACGGCTTACTTGATGGATAATGATAACCGTTATCTATAGACAATAACGGTATCATGCCAAGGGCGGATTCAGCTTTGGCGCCAGAAGGGGTCACATAGTCGTGGTCATGCCAAGAACTCATAATTTAATTTAGATAACAATATATATAAATAAAATCATTATGTATGTTCAATTAGTGGTCCACCTAAGTTCTGGAACCAGCTCAGCCCCCCCCCCCCCTAGATCTGCCCTTGTATCATGTACATCACAGAGTATTGATGCTAATTATTTTTTTTAGACCATGAAGGTAACAAACAAGCATGCAACCCGTCTTATGGTAAACGATCACTATAGCCTATGGACACCTGCAACGTTAGGAGTGTCACGTGCGCGTTGCCGACCTTGAAGAAATCTTAATACACCCTTTTTGAAGTGACTACAGAACGATAGTCTCTAGGGAAAACCTTGGCAAGGAGCTAAATTCACACTCTGAGTGTTCGCGGAAGAAAACTCCTCTACGCGATTATTTAGATTTATATTTCAAATTCATTAATTCCTCTATATATAAGAAACTTTTTAAAGATGTTTTCGACGTTATAAACAATTTAAATCATTTTTAATTTTTCACAATAAATCGATCACAAGGTCGCGCAGTTGGTATAAATTATTTTGTGACTTCGACGGCCCTTAGGGAAAGTTGTTTATCTAAATATATTTACAAACTTTTACATTTATAAAAGTTATTCATTTCTATAAATAGGTATAAGGACTTCATACTCGTTTCTTTTCGACAAACGTAAGATGTTTAAAATTACAAGAATAATTTTATTTGGGAAAATATGCAAATGAAATCAAAATTATATAATCGTAGTGATCTCCCACGATAGATAATCATGTTAAATATCTTTCCTAAAGTAAATAACTTTCTAGGTTTCTTCAATACATTTCAAAGTTCTCAGGGTGAATATCTTAATTTCATTAATGGGTTTTGCTTTGAAAAAGTTTTGAAATGTACAAATGTAAATTTTGTATACGTCCGAAACGGTTTTTGTCACAAGAATATATATTCAGGTAGAAATGACACTCCCTTGACTATAATGATAATGAATACTATTTTTTTTTTTATACAACTTAGAATGGCAAACAAGCTGACTGTCCACCTGATGGAAAGTGGTAACCGCCGCCTATAGACATGAACAGTATCATTGACATAATAGAGTATACTGTTTCACCCATGATACCCCCCATGCGTTGCCATTCCTGAGGACTCAGGTATTATTCCTCTGTACCCAGTAAATTCACGCTATATCCCACCCTTCAAACGGAAACACAGCCATGCAAACACAACTGCTTCACGGTATTTTGCTCGCTATTTTATACGCGTAGATTTCAGAAGTAGAAAAACCAAAATAAAATAGATCCTATATAGATGGTGTATTAAGATAAAATGTATAGCAGATTTTAAGTTAGACCTTCAGAAATATAACTGTAAAAACCGTATAAAACACAATTTGATGCAGTAGTTTTAGCGTTATGTCAGAACAAATATATGGACAGACAAAATTTTTTAAAATTATTATTTTGGCTTCTATTGGTCTTATTAATACCCCTTATATCAATTTTTTATTAAATATCTCTCAAGTGTAGACTTCGTCTAGTTGCAATTTTATTATATTAATAAGACGTTGGCGCACTGACGGTACACGTTCTATTAAGAGCTAAATCAGTCAGGGCTTGCAAATAACAGACACTGTGAGAGTGTGCATGGGTCATGTCACATTAGAAAATTGATTTGTTAAATACGAATAAATTCGTGACAATCCTCCCAACCTGTGCACGAAGAATGAATTGTAAGAACGAATCTGTGCGTGAAGAAGGGTAAAAGTATTCACAAAGGAAAGTACGTGAGTGTCACTTCCACCCAGTCTATTGTTGTTGTTCTCTGTACTTCGTTTCCTTGTCTTTTCTGTTTCTTTGTGAAAATGTTTCCTGACTTTTACATTTGAAAAAGGAAATCGAAGAATATTTGAATACTTATCCGATTCATTCTTCAGGTCGGCGCACTCATTAGGAATATATTTAAGTGTCCCGAAATACTTTCAAGTTATTTTGGACAATCGCTGAAATTATAGTACATTTTTTTGATTGTATATAAAAATGTGGCGCATAAAAGAGATGAAATGTAAATGGTAAAAAATATTATTATTGACGTCAGTAAAATGGATGACGTCAATAAAATATTTTTATAGCTTTATAATTGGGAAAGGGCAATAATGTATAAATGTATATATTGTCATTTAGAATTGGACTTTGTCCTCAAGTTCGTTACCATAGAATTAATAGTTTCTGTTGATGTTGGACATTATTGATACTTGTTTAGTTGAATTCTTTTATTCAGATATAAATGCAACTTATATTATATATGTAAAAGTTACTAAAGGTATTTGTATGTTTGTTCATCATATCATCATCATATTAGCTGTTAACTATCCATTGCTGAACATAGGTCACTCGTTTGAGGGGGTTTTGTTATTAGTTGCCACGTTTGGCAAGCGGATTGGCAATCACAGGCTTTGATGATATTTTAAGAGTGACGCTGCTGCCCATCCCTCATCCCACCTTAGTCACCTCTTACGACACCCACGGAAAAGGAAGGGGTGTCCCATTCTATGCTGGGACAATACACGTTTGTTACTCAATCACGCTTAATTGGCTGAATGGATTTGAATAGAATTTGGTACACGGGTAGGTAAAATTTAAAAACAGTTTTCATTTGATTCACGCAGGCAAAAGCGCGGAAAACAACTTCTTTGAATAGCAATAATATAGAATATTAATCAATATTATTAATAATTTCACGATTTAAAACTTCTTTTATTTTTTGTAGAGTAATATTTATTTATTTTTTATTAAAAAAAATCAAACTCAATATTTTGAATTTCTATAAAAAAATAAAACCTTTTTAGTTCAGGTAATAAGTGACTAGGTCAAAGATTTTCCCTCAACATCCACAGCGCAAATGTTGATGGCTTATTAAACTTTAAACTCGACACACTTTGACGGCAACTGGCCGAGGAGCGGGAAATTGCTTTGTAATCCGATGAACCTGCTGTCAATTATTTTTAATACTGCCTACGTTATTTTGTATGCGAAAATGTAACCAAATAATGTTACACTTCTTCTTATTTTTTACAATTTACAATATGTACAAAAAAATAAACGTGATATCTGACAGTAGTTATTTATTCAGAATCGGAAATAAATCATTATTATTTATTTTTGGGGTGTAATACTTTTTTTCGCTGTGTCGGCCATCTTTTCCTTTCCCGTGGATGTCATAAGAAGCGACTATGGGAACTTAATGATCGAGGGATGGGCAGCAGCTTAAAACATCAACAAAGGATAATTGCGGTTGCCAACCCGCTTGCCAAGCGTGACAACTACTGGCAAACCCTTCCTGTAGGGCCATATCCAGCAAAGGACAGTTAACGGCTGATATGATGATGGTAATTGCTTTTTTTAAATTTATAATTTTCATGTGTATGTCTGTATAATTTTCATTTATGTTTGTCATTGAGCTTAAAAAGTAAAATTGTGTTTTTGATTTCGCGCATTGTTTGAGAAAAGTACTATACAAGCCTTGGCCACAACTAGGCATTGATGGACTCACATATATGTGCCTCGGCTACGTCTCGGTCCACATCTGAACGTTCGTCCATCAAGGCTATCAATTAATCATCATCATCAATCATCAATTAGTTAGTAAAAATTGGTCCCTTACAAATTTTATTTCAATTGAAATAGATTTTTCTACATGAAAATTTGTAGTTCCAGTATAAACTCCAAACTTAAATAACTACTTGCTAAACTATTAATCAAGCTTGTTAGAGAAATAGCAATGTTTAACGATACAACATTACGCTCTCGTGGGAGTACCTAGTTCTAAAGTACATTGTAAAATTCCTGTGAGCCCTTATGCTAATAAGTAAATATTTAGGCATACAAAATGATATAATTTTCATATGAAATAGAATATAACCTATCTTTACGGCAGCTAACATACGAGGTAGACAGAATCATAGAGTAAGTAAGGTCTCTGTTCATATTTCTATCGCTTCGTCCATTTTTATAATTTGTCAAACATATTCTAAATTACCCAGTTCTCTCAAATAAGCACCTATCTACACTAAAATTAAGAAGAGGAAAAATTTGATTGTTTGTTTATAATGGTATACTAAAAAAAACTACTCAACCTATTTTAAAAATTGTTTCACCTATTTAAAGCTACATTATTAGCGATTATCACAGGCTATATAATTTTCGGAAATTTTGTCTACCCGTGTAAAGCCCGGCCGGATCGTTAGAGATATATATAACACATTGTGATTTGTTAATCTTTGTCGGGTGCCCACGATACAGACTCGCCTAGTGTGGGGCCCATTGTATCTTGGGTTTGTAACTTTGTGTTTTTTGTCAAATAATAAATTTATAATTCTAATATAGGTAAAAATATTTGTTACTGGCAAATATTAAGAATATGTTATTTTAATTTTTCATTTTATACCAGTTTTTCTTTAATGTGTGAAAATAATATGGCAACCCCGCCTGCGCTATCGGTATACACTGGCGGGGTACCAGTGAGAGGTGATAGGTGACGATGAAAAGGTAGGTCAGTTAGCTCATCGTGACGAATTCAACGATAAATTAGTCACGATAGTTTCCAGGGAGAACAGCGTGGAGATCGAACTGATAGGGTATATTGATAGCAATGGGGACTAACCTCCCCATTACTAACAAGCCCTTCCCCTTATTTTATACCAGTAGGTAGGTAAGTAGGTAATTATTTATTCTGTTTGAATAAATAAAAAAAGCAGAAAATAATAAATAATTCCCTGATATTCGTCGCTAGTTTGTGTAGTCTGAAATGTTTATCGTAAGAAAATTTACAGCGGAATAATATTTTCATAATTCTGGTCTAATTTATTTTATTATTTCTGTCTAAAAAGTCTATTAACTTCTGTGAAAAGTAGAAAATAATTAAAATCCCTGAGTTCGTTGCTAGTTGGTTATGTCTAGGAATATTTATCGTTAGGAAAAATTTACAGCACAACAACATTTTTATAATTTTGGTATTATTAATTTTTTATTTGTAACTAGAAAATCTATCAACTTCTTATATATTTTTATTACAACTATTTACTAAATGAATACATGAAATTATATTTTCAATAAAAACAAAATATCTAAAGAGAAAAGCACTCTCATAAATATCTCCGCTGTGTTTCTAAATATTTCCACCATACCTTCAGTTCTTGGAATAACAATAACTCACTTCGTATATTCAGCAATATACTAACTCTACATACGGAGAAGTGCTTTCAGCACTGCATCACGACACATCGCAAACATTTCGAGCGACTACTAAGATAATAAAAGTGAAAGTACAAGAAAGAATAATATATACCATAGACTGGAGTAGATACATATTTTTTGTATACATCTTTTGAGCGATGTCTTAAAAAAAATATAGCTGCAAATAATCTGCCATCGATACTCAAAATAATAAAAAAATCTGTCATCGATATATTTAATTTACTAAATATATTTACTTTATTTTACGATCTCTAATGCATTGCAGGGAATTAGTGGATGCAGGTAGATCAGGACCGTTTCTTATGGCAGTCTATGGGGGAGGCCTATGTTTAGCAGTGGACAGATGGTGGCTGAGATGATCATTTTGGCTTACTTTATTTTAACCAATTTCTAAGTTCTAGTTTAAATGTAGTCTAGTAGTTTTTGTCAAATATTTAAAAGATATTAAGTTTTTTACTTATGTAAATATGTTAACTTTTCAATATTTGAAATTGGTAGCAAAAGCTACCAATGTAAGTAAAATATAATTTTTATTAAAATTTCAGTTTCTCTTTGCGGAGAAAGATTAATTTATTATCAAATGAGCCATCAGCTTAATTGCTATAAAAAATATTAACTCAGAACCTTTTGCCTTATTTAATAAAATATAAATGGATTAGTTTTAGCAAGTGCGACCCCTGTTCAACTTCGGTGGATTTTTCAACTAAGCTTTCAACTTCGAGTACCTAGAAAAGCCAATGTTCCCGATATGCAGAAGGATATAAAGCTGCATTTTATAAATTACTTTCTGGGGACATTATTTTTACTGAATACTCGAAACCAAAAAAGTGCACTGCAATTAGACAGAAATCGCAATTTGCTAAAAATCATCCAAATATATATGATTTTCCAATATATAGTAAAATTGTCTATCCTAGTCAATCGCAATTTGCTAAAAATCTCTCAAATACATAAAAAGATTTTCTAAAAAAAAAGACAAAATTGTCTATCTCAGTTGAGTAACCTTTTTCAGACTTTCCTCTTACGTGGAACACTAGAATAGCTGACACAAAACACTTTGCAATTAGCTACTCGTTATTCTGGCGAGACGACGGTGAACGCTAATTCGCTTAACAGACCAACCTTTTCTGTTTATTTAGTTACGTACCTTTGAGATTTCACTTCAATCACCTACAGTAAACGTGTTTGGGTCGTAATGCTTGATTGAAAATAAGTAACCGTTAAATTAATATATACATATATATACTTACTTAAAACTATTATATACACATATATATAATACATTTTATAACCGTATTGGTTCGCATGGATAAATTTTACAACATTACAAATTTCGTTTTTGATGTTTGTTCAATTATAAAATCAAAGAATGTGCATGGTTGTGTTTAGCTTTGATGGGTGGAATACCATACCATACCATGTCACCACCATCCATCCACTATTGAAAAGATGCCTCCTCCATAAGAAGGGTTTTGCCAGTAGGTGTAACACTTGACAGGCGAGTTGGCAACCGCAGTTAGGCTTCGGTATTGGTTTAAGAGGAATGCTACTACCCATCTCTTGGTCTTGGTTGGTTAAGTCAGGAAAAGGTGGCCCATTCTATACCGGGACCACACGGCGTGAAGGGAGAGGGGGAGGGGTATAGGATATTAAAATTTCTAGATATGGATGCATAACGTTTTCATTATTATAGCCTATTAGCAATTTTGGATACATGAATGTTCTATAGGAAAAAGATAGCTCACAGTAAACTGTAGCCTTTCATATCGTTGACTCGACAACGGCGACTCTTACCGTTTCCTTTCATGCACTATAATCCCATCCTATCAGCCGTTAACTGTCCACTGCTGAACATAGGCCTCTCGTCAGGAGCATTGCCAGTAATTGCCTCGTTTGTCAGGCGGATTGGCAACCACAGTTAGGCTTTGGTGCGTTCTAGTCTGACTAGCAAAACTAAGTTTGTTTATGAAAACTCGATTACACTCATTATAATATATTTGATCAGACTCGTCGTATATAAATATGTACGAGTAGGAACGCTTAATACAAGTATTGTCAGTGAAAGGTTTCTTATCTAAAATCTCTAGACATTTTATCTACTATTTTACGATGTAGATCAGTTGACATTTATTTAGGTTTTTTTTTTTTTTAAAATAAGGAATATTATTTTTATGATTTTTTTTTCAGTTTATTTCTCTTGCAATATCCTTTTTTTTTTTATGAGTGAAAATTAAATGGTAACCTACTAATGGTGAAGGGTGATCGATGAGAATGAAAACAGGCTTGTTAGCCCATCATGATGGTTTCATCGGGAATTAACCATGATAGTTTCCAGGCAGAACCGCGAGGAGGTCGACTTGGTTGGGTATATTGCTAGCAATGGGATTCTTAATCTCCATTACTAGCAATCCCTTTCCCCTCTGCAATATTGTATTGTAGATTGCTATTGTTTGACAATACCTTAAAGATGAAGATGTGTGATGAAAATATGTATTCATAGTCATATCTGACTTAAGATTTGGATATAGATAATAGACGAGGCAATAAATTCTGATTGAGCATCTATAGACGACGGTTATATCACAAATTGATAATAAAAGTAAATAAATTCAAAATTAAGTACATATTAAGTCTCTAAGTTCAAATCACTATATTTAGTCCTCGCAAAATGTTTGTTGAATGGTATAATATAGCTAGTGGACCTATGTGAAATTTCTCGCATCGGGAAATCTTGTCACGTAAACCCATTACAATTTTAGGTTATACTTTACTCCTGTCAGTATTCACAAGAAGCGTCTGGCATATTGTTTATTGTAAGATTGTGAGAAATAGCTGATAAAAAGAAGGGTGTTATTTATGCTTTTGTTGCCCAGAAATGTAATAAATTTCACTTTAAAATTATATTGGTTATTGATATAATTATGAAGCAACGCAGGAAGTCAGTGGATGTAGGTTGCTCAGAATCATTCCTTATGGCAGTCTCTGGGGGAGGCCTATGTCTAGCAATGGACGAATAATGGCTGAAATGATGATGATGTTTATTGATAACAAATTTACATGAAAAAATACTTTTTATCAAAAGGTCTTTTTAGTATTTTTAAATTCAAATTAAGAAATAATTTTTATTCACTTGAATAAGCATATTAGAGTATTCATTTGTTATCAATCTACCTTTTCCATTCGGAATGCCATTTTAGCTAAAACGAACGGGCAAAAGACTTAGCTGTTGCTTTATTTAATAACTTGTATATTATAAATTAAAAACTTGTGTAAATACAAAGTGCCAAGTCCACCAGATAATAACAATTTAGATACATATTAAAATGTTTGTTAGGTATGTTTACTAAAAATAAATCTAACCACTAAATTTACTTTTGAATGATAAACAAATGCAATATTATGGATGAATCATTTTGAATGTATCTACGTATGTACAAAAAATTGCTGTGTGTTCCCGGCATAGAATGGGTCACCTCTTCCTTTCTCCTTGAGTGTCGTAAGAGGTAACTAAGAGGGACCATTAAGATCGAGGGAAGGGTAGTGACGTCCCTCTTAAAATATCACTAATACTTAACTGCGGTTGTCAACCCGCCTGCTAAGCATGGCAACTACTAACAAAGCTCCCCTTATGGGGGAGGCCTATGTTCAGTTGTGAATAAGTAACGTCTGATACGATACGATATATACAAAAAATTAATAGAATTTTCACAAAAATATTTTTCATGTGTCAACCTTCGTATTTTAGACTTTGAATAATTATAAGCCCATTAGCGACATGTCAAGCATACTCTCCATATAGAAGTAAACTGACATTTTTGGAACGTATCAGTTTATCTTTATTTCTTTTTAAAATAAATATTTGTGTATAAAAAATAGACTAAGAGTCAACAACAAACAAAACAACCTCTAGTTACAGGTTACAGGTATATATATATATATATATATATATATATATATATATATATATATATATATATATATAAAAAGTCAGTTTATCTATATATCTATTAAAAAAAAATATATGAGTATAATAAATAGACTAAGAGTCAACAACAAACAAAACAATCTCTAGTTAAATATTTGTGTATAAAAAATAGACTATATATATATATATATATATATATATATATATATATATATATATATATATATATATATATATATATATATATATATATATATATATATATATATATATATAAGCCATTCTTATTCTTTAACCTCGATTTATTACCACATTTGCCCTTCATACGCTTTCTGTTTTTACCTAATGGTTAGCTGGTAGAAAATGCCATATGGCATTAAGCTCGCCACTTGTTTAAAGTTTTATTGTGCTTTTATATTAATAAAGAATAAATAAATAAGAGCATGTCAGATATGCATTAATAGATGTACGTAGGTTAAGTTTTTTTAACGATGTAAATAGTAATGGTAACTCCGCTTCGGCTATTTTATGCTATTGGCCACACATGGAATACTGTTCTCACCTGTGGGCAGGAGCGCCACAGTACCAACTCCTTCCATTAGACCGCATTCAAAGTCGGGCAGCTCGAATTGTTAACGATCGGCGTCTTACTGTCCGGCTCGACCCACTGAAACTGCGTAGAGATGTTGCATCTCTGTGCATCTTCTACCGAATTTATCATGGGGAGTGCTCTGAAGAATTGTTCGGATTGATACCTGCTGCTGATTTTCACCATCGTACAACCCGCCATAAACTAAAATTTCATCCCAACTATCTGGACGAGTGGCGGTTCTCCACCGTGCGTTTTTCAAGGCACTTTCTCCCACGCACAACCACTCTTTGGAATCAATTTCCAGCAGCAGTATTTCCGAACCGATACGACAACATAACCTTCAAGAAAAGAGCATATTCCTTTTTAAAAGGCCGGCAGCACACCTGCAATGCCGTAGGTGTTGTGGGTGATTATGGGCGGCGGTAGTCACTTACCATCAGGTGAGCCGCATGCTCGATTGCCCCCTGTGTTGTAAAAAAAAAAAAAAAAAGTCAAGAACTTGAGAATGAAGTCAGGCTAGTTGGCCTATCTTGACTAATTCATCAGATATTAGCTACGATACTTTCCAGTGTGAACCAGCGTGGAGATTAATCTGAAATTAAGTAGGAACCTTTAAAAAGTTTCTTATTTTTTAACAAAAATAACGACTGTTTTAAGAATTCTTGAAACTTATTTAAACTTTTTTATTAATTTAATGCCATTAAAGGGGAAAACGACATGTCCTTCAAGATATTGTGAATTAGAAACATTCCTTCTATTTATTTAGTTAGAATAGATATTGCACCAGTGGGAGACTTTGTACAAAAGTCGATTGCTTGAGTACCTCTGTCCCGTTCGTGTTTCAACCGTGAAGCAGTTGTGTTTGCATGGCTGTATTTCGGTTTGAAGGGTGGGATATGGCGTGAATTTACTGGGTACAGAGGAATAACACCTAAGTCTTCAGGAATGGCAACGCATGGGAGATATCATGGGCGAAACATTATACTCTGTTATGTCCATGGTACTGCTCATGTCTATAAGCGACGGTTACCACTTTCCATCAGGTGGGCCGTCAGCTTGTTTGCCATTCTAACTTGTATAAAAAAAAAATGTTTGAAGTGCAGAGTCGCCACTCGGAAACCTTTCTTGCCCATTGATTGTATTTTCTTTAAGTTATGTGACCTGCCCATTGCTACTTCAGCTTCCTTATTATTTGGGCTATGTCGACAGTAAATTCATAAATTGTCATAAATGATCAGATTAAAATTTCATATAATATGATATTCAATAAATAAATTAAAATTTAACTAACGTGGGTGCAAATGTCTTTTCCAAATTCAATGGTTATCAATACAAACGAATTTCTACGAAACCTAAAAAACCTAAAATTAGAAGTATAATAAATACGTAATTATATATTATGCGTGAGTTCCAATGTTTAATTTATATAAAGAATCTATTTACATATACATAAATAAAGTAAATATATTTGTATATGTGAGTGACTTTCGATAAAAAATATTTAGCTTTCTGTATAATGAAGACGTAATTGTGGGACCTAAGTTAAAAAGTAATACATAAATTCAAAACAACTTTAAGGTTCTGCTTAAGTTAAATCGTAAATATACATAAAATGTACCAGTTCCGTTGCTTATTGAAAAGAGCAAAGCTGAAACTTTTTTTAACAAGGCGGAAATTTCCGAACTTCCCTGTCGGCCGGGTGGACGTCAGTCAACGGAATGAAGTTTTCAATTTGCAAACGGAGAAATAATTTTATGAATTATTGTACAATAAATAAACTTATGAAAGTACCCGGAACAATATTTTCTATACATTTTCGATTTTCATTACGAAGACTTTATTTTAAGGAAATTAAATTGTCACTTTGTAATGGCTTATTTATTTTTAAATAAATCAATAAAAACAAAACAAACAAATAAAATGACAATGTTTAATGTATACAATATTTTATAGATAGTATAGATGTAGATGGAGTGACTGTGATGAGATTGGAGTTTTAATACAGGTTGTTAACACAGGTTTTTTAGAACATGTATTATTTTTAAATTTACTCTGTGTTAATCTTTCATAAAACGTGTCTTGTATTGTCTTACTAAATTTAACATTTTATATTACAAATACATATATGTTTTATTACTGCATTCTGCTGTTTACGTCAATGGCGACCTTAAATGCATTGCAGGGAGTCAGTGGATGCAGGTTGCTAGTATTTGCGTGATAGAATCCAAAACGAGTATATCCGCAAAATAACCAAAGTAACCGACGTAGACTGAAGGATAAGCTAGTTAAAATGGTCATATAGGCTGGTCATATAGCTTGAAGAACCAACAACCGATGGGGAAGAAAGGTTTTTGAGTGGCGATCTTGTAAGGGCAAACGCAGTGTAGGACGACTCTCCTCACTGGATGGAGTGCGACCTCAAATGCATTGGGGGAAGTCAATGGATGTTTTAGTTATGGCATTGTTTATTTTAATGCAATAAAGAGTTAAATAAATACATGATTATATATCCCGTGGCTTCATCCGTATATATATATATATATATATATATATATATATATGTACAAGTTCTATACTCTACGTTAAGATATAATCCATTTGTATACCAAATTTCATTTAAATCTGTTTAGAAGTTTTGAGAGTGAAATAGTAAACATTCATTCATACATGTACGCTCACATACTTTTGCTAGTAGTACTAAGGTAGTAGTAGGATACTTAATTCTGTCAAAAATGTTGTTGCATTACACATTTCGTTTTTATTTTACATTCTGTATACTGTATAATAAAATACACTTCAAAATATCGAATATATTAATATATTTCTGAAACACCTGTTAATATCACAAATATTCATCACAATTTTCCTTTCAATCCAGTTGTGATTTATTGAATTTGGTAGTGAATAGAGCTTTCTTAAATTGTTGTCAATAATAGAAAAAAATTGTATTTAACAATACAATAATGATACATACTCATATATTTATTTTTGTTTTAATAGTATTCAAATTTGAAAAATATCAAATGAACATTTATATAAATAAAAGTTTTTTTTTAATAGGTGAAAATGGAATGCTAACCAGTGGCACCAGTGATAGATGAAAGGTGAAGATGACGGCAGGTCAGTTGGCTCGTCGTGAAAAATTTGACTAGAATTAATCACGATGGTTTCCAGTGGGAACCGCGTGGAGGTCGACCTGATACTTTATATAGCTACTTTAGCTAGCTTTATATAGCTGGGCTGTTATCACCCATTACTAACAATCGCTTTCCCCCTATAAATAAAAGTTAGATATAAGTAAGGACTTGCGTACACTTATAAATGTGAAAGTAAGTTTGCTTATTTGTTACCTTATAGCGTCATATCGGAGGAAAAGGATTGTTAGTAATGGGGTTTAACTGACCCATTGTTAGCAATACACCCTATTAGGTCGACCTCTACGTGGTTCCCCTGGAAACCATCGTGGTTAATTCCAGTGGAATTCGTCACGATGGGCTAACTGACCTGCTTTTATCGTCACCTATCATTGCTCACTGGTGCCCCGCCGGTGTATACCGATAGCACAGGCGGGGTTACCATTCCATTATCATCCTTATAGCGTCTTATCAGCTCTACCAATCCCTATGAAATCTGGTACATACTTACTATATGGTATGCAGAAGTAAGCTTATCCCGTATATTGGAACACAGACTTCACCATAGATTATCATAAATTCAACTGCGCTTTATGGTAATCATAATTAATTACTGACCTGACGGACACTTGTTTTTTTCTCACACGAGAAGGACATAGCGTACTATTAATTAATTAATAATAACTTAATGTAACTTATTTGTTCCACAAAAATTCTTTTTTGTGGAAAAAATGTTTCTACATCGGCCTCAATTGTTTCATTTCAATTCAGTTGTTTAGATTTAAAAACTAAACTGTTGAATTGCTTTTGATAATTTTTTTATTAAACTAATTTTAAAGTATATCCTTTTAGGTAAAAATAATTTTCCAATTAGGTTGATTTATAATACAACCGATTTGAAAACTCCTCCTTTTTTGAAATCGATTGAAAAGTATTTAGTTTTTTCATACCTAAATATTAATACCGTGGTAGTTATTTTTAAAACATACGATAATTTTTTAACGATTCGTACTTTTTTTTTTACAACACAGGGGGCAAATTATATGAATTGTTCTATCTATGTAGGGTATGGTCTATTTGCCCATTAAAATTCTTTCCATCTTTTAAGTATGAATGAATGAATGAATATTTATTTGCAAGAAATATGGTAAATATACAGATAGATAAAATAATACTAAGTCCACATATTTCGCCACAATTAGGCATGCAAAATTTTAAATACTTGAATATTAAATTAACAATTCTTATAAAAAAACAATATGTCAATTGCAATTTCATGTCAATTAATGTACTTCATTACAGTATTATAGTATGATAGATTAACAAATATTTAATATCCAAATATCTATACAATGTTTCATCTCATACATTTAACAAATTTGAAATCAGTAAACATATTTGGATATTCTATCACGTTTGAATAACTTCAAGGATTTGAATGAAATGAGGTGCATACATAAATATAGGATACATTTTAACCTAACGTATGTTTTGGCTTATCACGCCTCGGTTTTTATTTTGTTTTATTCCTCGGAATGGATATTAGGATGTGCAAGTTTTAAAAATGTTTCAATAAATAATGTTTTCTGTTGGGGCAAACGAGCATGCGGCCCATGGTCACCCACAACACCTACGGCATTGCAGGTGTGCTGCCGGCCTTTTAAAAAGGAAGTATGTATGTATACTTCTGTATGAAGTCGAATCAAATGTCAAATAAGATCATAAAATTTCTGTTATAAACATACATACACACACGCACACACACACACACACACACACACACATACACACACGTACAGAGAGAGAGAGAGAGAGAGAGAGACATATATAGACACCATGGTAGTTAGTTGGCGGTTATATCTTATTGATTATATGGTTATAGCTTATTAAAATAATTGAACCCAATATCTAAGAAGTTAAAATAATTACACCTGTACAAATAAATGAAAAAGAACGCAGAATTCAATTGAAGTAAAACTAAGTTAAATTAAAGTCTGAACACAAGAAATTCTCTTGAAACCAAACTTACCGAATTACTTAAAGTGATATCGAATTTTGACATTTCCCTGTAACTTTAATAAATTCAATCCACATTTTCCTATATAGGCGGAGGTTAAAGCGACTTACAACAAATCGTAATATGTCGGAGGCGTGACTATTAAGTTTTTTTTTATACAACTTAGAATGGCAAACAAGCTAACGGCCCACCTGATGTAAAGTGGTAACCGTCGCCTATAGACATGAGCAGTATCATGGACATAACAGAGTATACTGTTTCGCCCATGATACCCCCTATGCGTTGCCATTCCTGAGTACTCAGGTGCTATTCCTCTGTACTCAGTAAATTCACGCCATATCCCACCCTTCAAACCGAAACACAGCCATGCAAACACAACTGCTTCACGGTTGAAATACGAATGGGACAGAGGTACCCAAGCAATCGACTTTTGTACAAAGTCTCCCTCTGATTATTAAGTTTCACTATTTTTTTTTTAACAAGTTAAGAAACTTAAGCCCCCAGGAATTTGATAACAATAGGCATAACAGACTGCAGACGTTTCGTTTGTTAGTCTACATTTTTTATACGACTTAGAGAATATTATTATTCATGGCCACAGAAAATATCTGTACCTACCTATCTACGGTAAAATGTTATATTTCTAAATAAACAGACATTTCCAACAGTTGTTGTATATCCTATGAGCTTTGTCAGAAATTCTATACATTACTGACGAAGCTTTGTTGGAATCCATACTAATATTATAACTGTGAAAGTGTGTTTGTTTGTTGACCTAATAGCGTCATAACGGTTTAACCAGGGAGGAAAGGGATTGAGGAAGGGAAGGACTTTACCAGCTCCATTACTAGAAATATACCCTATCAGGTCGGGGGTATACCATATCAACCTCCACGTGGTTCCCCCTGGAAACCATCGTGAACAATTCCTATTGAATTCGTCACGATGGGCTAACTGACCTGCTTCATCCTCACCTGTCATCCTTCACTGGTGCCGATACCGATAGCGTGGGTGAAGTTACCATTCCATTATCACCCATTAAAAAAACCCTATCAGATCGACCTCCACGCGGTTCCCCCTGGAAAACATCGTGCCTAATTCTTGTGGAATCAATTCCGATAGGCTAATTAATCTACTTTCATTTTCACGTATCATCTCTCACTGGTGCCCTGGCAACGTATACCGATAACGCAGGCGAGGCTGCTATTTCATTATCACCCCACAAAGAAAAAACGGTTTAACCAATTACTATGAAATTTGATATACACATACGTAGGATAAAGAAAGATGTACGAGTAACGCCGCTGGTGTTGTGGGTGATCATGGGCGACGGTAGTCACTTACCATCAGGTGAGCCGCATGCTCGTTTGCCCCCTGTGTTGTAAAAAAAATGTTAGTTTTTATTTTGGCCAATCAGCATATGCCGGTCACGCCGATGAAGTCGCGGCTAAACGCTAGTATTGTACAGGAAAATCCATATTTTTTTTGATGGGTGAAAATGGTATGGTAGCCCCGCCTGCGCTAACGGGATACGCTGGCGGAGCACCAGTGAAGGATGATAGGTGAGGATGAAAACAGGCCAGTTAGCCCATCATGATGAATTCATCAGGAATTAACCATGATAGTTTCTAGGGGGAACCGCGAGGAGGTCGACCTGGTTGGGTATATTGCTAGCAATGGGATTCTCAGTCGCCATTACTAACAATCCCTTTCCCCCGGAAACTCCATATTTAGACTCGCTTAATTCATTTTCGTCTAAAATATATGTTGGTTGAGATTGGATCATAGAGACTGAATAATGGTCAGGGTATCTCTAATCTTATAACAATGCATGACTGCACTAAGGTGCCTTTAGGTATCTAAAAGATCTTGATAGTAGGTGAATGACCGTGACTATCTCGTTATTGGGTTTAGATATAGAATTATGGACTTAAAGATGAATTGTACGTCTTATAGAACGATAAGTACACTTTTTTAGAAAAGCGTTTGTAAACTGGCATTATGATTTTTTGTGGGTGAAAATCTATCGGTATACACTGGCGGTATACACCATAGGAAATGATAGGTGAAGATAAAATAAAGTCAGTTATCCCATCGTGATGAATTCCAGAAGAATTAACCAAGATAATCTCCAGGGAAAACTGCGTGACATTGACCTGATAGGGAATATTTTAATGTAATAACTACCGGTTTCCTTTACGTGTAATTTGATCGAGAAAGCTTAACTAGTGATCATTCGGGACCCTTAATACGATTGGTTAAGCGGTTAAGGCACCAAACAAACGAACAAACTCATTTTAAGTTAAATTAGTATTATCAAAGATAAGTACATAATATATTTTGTGATATTTTAAATGCCAAACAAGCTGATAGTTCGTCTGGTGGAAAGTGGTAACCGCCGCTAATAGATCTGAACAGTACCACAGAAATAGCGTAATATACTGTATGCATGGTACTCCTTATGCGTTGCCATTCCATAGGACTAAGGTATTATCTCTCTGTACCCTGTAAATTCATTGCCATATCCCACCTTTCGAACCGAAACACAGCCATGCAAATACAGCTGCTTCATGACATAAACACGAGGGGGACAGAATTACACATTCATTTTTCAATTCAACGTTTGTACAAATTTTAACTCTGGAAAATTTATCTTAATTTATATGTACTCATTTGTCGTAATTATACTCTTTTTATAGATATATTATAAATAAAAAATTATATTATTATAGTTATCCTTGTCAGTAATATTTTTTTTATATAATACCACTGAGGTAGCAAACAAGCATGCAATACCAGGGGCGTTGCGCACGCATCACCGATTCTAAAGAAACCCTTTACTCCCTTTTTTTTTAAAGAACTCTATACTGTAATCAGAAAATAAATAAATATGTAATATAATGTACATTTATAAATTTGTGCGTATTAAACACCAATTCGTATATTTCATGTTTCTGAATAACTGTCATTACAGCGTTTGGAACCCGGAAAACTCAATATCCGGTCACAATTTTGTGACGGCAAAATAATAGATGTGCGAACGGTCGCCCCGTATATATATATAAGCTTTAGTTTAGATACACGAGTATCTTATAATATTCTTCTTTTATCTTCTCTTCTATTTATCTTAACTAATATTATAAATGTAAAAGTGCGTCTATTTGTTTGCTCTTGACGCTTTAACGGTTTAACCAATTTATTATTTATTTATTTATACTTTTACACACATTAAAATATGTTCATTAGGCGAAATTAATGCCTGATGGCATTCGCTACCCGTCAACCGTTACGCTAAACAGAGAGAGAGTAAATAGCAGTGTATTGATTTAACAAAATCAATTTGTAAATAATTGTTTTGATAGATAACAACGTTATTACATTTTAATATAAATGAACATACAGGCATATGGAATAATATATTTATAAAAAATACACACATAAATCAAATACAATATAATACAGATATAAATAACTATATGTAATACATATTAATATAATCTAATATATAAAATTCTCGTGTCGCGGTGTTTGTTACCAAACTCCTCCGAAACGGCTTTACCGATTTTTATGAAATTTTGTGTGTATATCGAGTACGTCTGAGAATCGGCCAACATCTATTTTTCATACCTCTCAATGATAGGGGTAACCCATCCCTAAATATTCTTTTTTAATTATTTTTGTAAATTTTTTTATTTTTATTTTGTTATGATTTAGCATTGAAAAATACATACAAATTCAAATTTTCACGCTTTTACAATCAACCCCTGTTGTTTAATTTCAATTTTTATATGCCGCAATAGGGTTGCAAGGTGACAATCGAATATAATAACTGTAGTACGATATATTTTCATGTATAGTTCTAGAAATAATGTATATGGTAAAACAACGTTTACCAAGTCAGCTAGTAAATATATATAAGTCAAGCCTAATTATATAATAATATAGATAAATAAAAAGAATAAATAAATAAATCATCAATTCCAGGCACCTTTGGATGGAGAATAGTAATTATAAACAGTTTTTGCGTCTCACCTGATGGTAAGTGGCTACCGCCATCCATGAGCACTGCAATACCGGATGAATAACTGTATTGCAGGTGTACTAAACAATTTTTTACAAGGAATATGTCCTTTTTTTTGTTCTAAATGCTGCTGATGGAAGATGGTCTCATAGTGAAGAAAAACATAAACTAATTTATTTGTCCTGGTCAATTGATATATTCCGCTCACACAGAAGAACGGTCGCGGGTAAAAACTAGTATTATTATAATGGGGAAAGTTTGTTTATTTGTTTATTACCTCCTAGCATATTAATGGCTCAAGCAATTGTCATGTTTGTTAAGGACATAAGTTGCATTTTATATGCGTGACCGAGTCACGCTAAGTTGCCGGTAAAACTAGTGGATTTGTAAATAGGTATAAAAGACTGACAATAATATCGGAATATTTCTTTCTATACACATTTAATATCTGAGGCTCCGCGCAACATAAAGAAAGGGCTGTAGCTACTACCAAAATAGTCCACGAGGGTGAATAGGGGAGTGTATATCTGTGTGGGTAGGGTGTGTAAGGGTAACATGAATCATAGCGCGGCGAAGAATAACATTCTTTTTAATGTTAGTCGAGTAAAATGAAGTAAAACTTGAATAAATGAGTAAAATTCTGAATAAAAATGAGTAGAACGCAGAGTTCTAAATTCAAATATTTTAAATCGTTTCTATAAATAGGTGTGTACTTATATTATTTTAGCTGTAAAAGTCCACTGCTGAACATAGGCTACTCCTAGGGGGGTTTGCTAGTAGTTGCCAAAATTGGTAGGCGGGTTGACAACCGTAGTTAGGCTTTAGTAATCTTTTAAGAGGGATGCTGCTGCCCTTTCTTCGACCATTAAGTTCTCTTAGTTGACTTTTACGACACCCACGGAAAAAGAAGGGGTGGCCTATGCCGGGTCCACATAGCTACATAACTGCTATATTCATATACATGTAATAAAATTGTATCTAAACGATGTCCGTAAACGGAAGACGTTTAAAATTAAAAATAAACATAAAAATTGACGTGAGAGACCGACTCGTAAGAGCAATAGAAGTTATAACAATATTCTTTAGAATTTTTTCTATTTGTATATTTATTAAAGTATTATACAAAAAGTATTGCACCAAATTGGTTGTGATTTTCACAGTTGTATTTCTGAAGGTCCAGCTTCAATTCTAGCATAAAAAAATTACCAAATATCTAATTATAAACCGTAGTTTATTATCAATATATCAAATACAATATAAATAGGGTTTCAAAGTCGATATATTAAGTGCTCTACAAACATAAACCGTCTTACAAGAAAATAGTTAAACTTGCAACAAACATGTGTAAAATACATGTTTAGACGTCTTATTACAAAAGTGTATCTAACATCTGTTTATGTCTAAACAAAAGAAAATCTATATATTATTCAAAATAAAATATGTTTAAAATAATAAATATTATGATAATTAATTTAATTTATATGTAAATTAAAAATATTAACATTTACTCTGGCGAAATATTTAATCTCTTAAAACAGTGTTTTGTTCAATCCTGTTTACAAGGCCTGTTTTTGTAGAACATTGTTTTTTTTTTTGTAGCAAGACTCTATTGATCCATCAAATTAACTCCAATTACTTGAAGAATCCGAAATCTCCGGACGAATTTCGCCAAACAATCACCTCTGATTGTCGGGTCAAACCGCTGCTTTGTTAACCTTATTCACAGTGTGACCAGAATAGTTAAACGCGGTATAGTTCGGCGTGATAATCAGATCGGATTAGTGATTTGGGTTCGTCCAAAGAATTTTCAATATTATCTTCTAATGTTACGTTTTGAAGTACATTTACAACTTTATTAAAATGAAGTCTTTAAATCGACTTTGTCTTTTTAATGTGATTGTTATTGCCATACCTATGCTAGTTTAGGACTGATTTGAGTGATTAATTTTAAAAAGTTGATTGGAACAACATATACAATGACCATTGTGTGTAAACTATATCTTATTTTTACAAGGAGAATCTCATTGCCAACAGTGGAATGTAAATGAATTTTAAAGTAAGAACACTTGCCCCAATATGGTGTAGAAAGTGCTAGTTCAAATTGAGACAGTTTCAATATTTTTTAATCATACAATAATTACTGAGACACCAATAATTTAATATTTTATTTTTCATTTAAAGCTTGCAATATAATTTCTCCCACCTACTGAGTAATAAACATTTATAATACAATAATATGCATTGCGATAACCCTATTCACGTACAAATGAATAAAAAAAGTTGATCTGTTTTTGGTCAAGAATTTGTATGGAAACACTCTATGTATATAATTTAAATTAGTACATTATATCACATGTAATATATTGTTACACTAGTATCATAGTACGTCTATGAATGTAATATATATGCAAAAGAAGCCAACAGTTTGAGAACTTCTAACTTTTGAAACGTGCCTAAAATATATATTGTATTGTAATGTAAAATCTTCATTATATATTATTTATATTGTACATGTACACATTAAAAGAATTAATATACAATGGCGGATACCATATCCCATAAAGAAATATTTTACAGTCAATCTTTGAGAAGCTGAAAGAAAACTATAGAATATTTAAGGGAAAAACCGTACACCTAAACTTTTTAAATATTTAGTTAAAACTGAACATATGTATAATACAATAAAAAGTAACTGTATACACCTACATACATAAATACATACGTATATATATATATATATATATATATATATATATATATATATATATATATATATATATATATATATATATATATATATATATATATATATATATATATATATATATATATATATATATATATATATATATATATATATATATATATATATATATATATATATATATATATATATATATATATATATATATATATATATATATATATATATATATATATATATATATATATATATATATATATATATATATATATATATATATATATATATATATATATATATATATATATATATATATATATATATATATATATATATATATATATATATATATATATATATATATATATTTCAATAGGGGCAATGAAAATGAAATGGAGTTTTAATTTGAAATTTTTTGATACCGTTTGCTTTAAAGGATTTTAATGATTGTGCCATTCATATTATAACTAAGTAGGTCATTATATCCTGAATTATATTGCTTAACAAAGTAGAAGCAAATAAACATAAATTTTTATTTATATGTTTTCGTGGGTATACGCAGAACAACTCACCAATGTTTTATCACATTTCTATCTGTCAATGGTTTATATACGAGTATACCTAGAGAATAAACATAAAAAAATTATTTTTTATTTATTTTTTTTCTTTAAATATGAAGACATGAAACGCTCATGGATCACTAGAAATCCCGGTAATAAGATTAGCATTGTACCTGCCAACCATAATTTCGGAGTTCATAAGATAAGCCATGGCTTATTCCATATTTTGTAACGTGGTTTATTGTTGCAAGATTTAATATTGAGATTAATCTTACGTGTCCAATTATTACAAATTATTGGATAAACTAATGTAACAACTAGCTTTTACCCGCGAATTCGGATATGGGATATGTTCGTTGATCGGGATAATAAGTAGGCTATATCCTTCTTCAACTAGCTTTTACCCGCGACTTCGTCCGCGTGACCAGGATATGTCCATTGACCAGGATAAAAAGAAGGCTATGTCCTTCTTCAACTAGCTTTTACCCGCGACTTCGTCCGCCTGACTAGGATATGTCTATTGACCAGGATAAAAAGTAGGCTATATCTTTCTTCAATTAGCTTTTACCCGCGATTTCGTTCGCCTGATCTGAGGTAGGTCAGTTACATCCTAGCATCATCATCACATCAGCCTCTAACTGTCCACTGCTGAACACAAGCCTCCCTTGCTTGGGGGGTTTTGCAAGTAATTATTACGCTTGACAGGAGGATTGGGAACCGTAGTTAGGCTTTAGAGAGGTTTTAAAAGAGATGTTGATGCCCATCCCTCAGCCTCCCTTAGTTGACTCTTATGACACCTACGGGAAAGGAAGGGAAAATTGAAAATAGTAAGTCTAGATTAACTATTCGTTCTGAAACTGATCGATTTTAAACCCTAAACCGTATTTCGTTGTGGTTTAGTTTAATTTATAATTTCCAGTTTCAATAGGAGCTTGAGGTAAAGAAGTTTAAATCAATTCATCGACTACTTTTCGAGTTTAGCAATCATAAACTTTTGAGACCACATCTGGAAGCTGGATTTCTTTATTTTTTCTTTGTGGTAATGAAGTTATTTTAGATACATAATATTTTTTGTTTTTACAGTTGAGTATACGAATAAGTTATACTGTTTCCGCACAAAGCAAGCCACATAAAGTTGTCCATGCGAGAAACATGAATTTTCCAAATTTAGCAAAGTTGCTTAACAAAGGAGAAGCAAATAAACATAAATTTTTATTTATATGTTTTCGTGGGTATACGCAGAACAACTCACCAATGTTTTATCACATTTCTATCTGTCAATGGTTTAAATATACCTAGAGAATAAACATACAAAAATTATTTTTTATTTATTCTTTTTTCTTTATACAACTTAGAATGGCAAACAAGCTGACGACCCACCTGATGGAAAGTGGTAACCGTCGCCTATGGACATGAGCAGTGCCATGGACATAACAGAGTATACTGTTAATTCATTCATTCATTCGTGTTCATCGATACTTTTGCATTCATTAAAATATATCTACAGGGGAAACTTAATGCTTAATGGCATTCTCTAGCAGTCAACTGTTACACTTAACAGAGAAAGAGAGATAGAAAATAAAATAAATATGTTGATAAATAACAATATTAATACATTATAAGATAAATGAACATACAGACATATGTACTTATAAAAATTATACATACATAAATCACATCAGTACAATACAGTTTTAAATAACTATACATAATACATATTAATATAAAACTAGTGCCTTATAATAATAAATAATTATAAGGGCTTTTACCCATGACATGGTCCGCGTAACCGGGATATGTTTACTGGCCGAAATAAAAAGTAACATATACGCTTTTCCATACCATATAGTATGTGTATATCTAACTTCATAGTGATTGGTTAAGCCGCTAAAGCACAATAAGGTAACAAAAAAATAGACCCACTCTCACAATTATAATAACTTTTTTTTGTAGATGACAATGGAATGGTAACCCCGTCTGCGCTATCGGTATATGCAGGCGCAGCACCAGTGATAGATATATTCAAGATGGGTGACAATGAAAGCAGGTATATTATGTTGTATACAGATATGTATTTATTTTGATGGACTTCATAAGAATAGAAACATAACCATTATTGATGGTTTAATTAGAGGGTTTGCTGGAAGAGAACCGAGTTAAGTAGATTTATTTTATATATATTATATGTAATATTTTTTTTTGTGTACAATAAAGAATAAATAAATAAATAAATAAATAAATGGTTTTCAGAGGGAACCGCGTAGAGGCCGACCTGACAGGGTATATTACTAGCAATGGGACTGTTAAGACTCCATTACTAACAATCCCTTTCCCCCACGTTTATAAAATCTAAATTAATATATTTAAGTAGGTTTTACTCGTTTAATAAAAATAATAGCCTGGAATCTCAAATAGGAGAGAAGCAGATAAGATAAAGCTCATTTTATGTGACGATACTATATGGTCGAGATAAAATACCCTTAAGCGGCTTCGCCTTAAAGGGTCTTAAAAGCAATTTTTCTTGAGACAAAAAAAAATACAGCCATCCCACAGACCCTATCCTAAGGAAGCGATATAATTCTATTTCGTAACATGTTGGGTACAGATGGTTTAGTCTAAGTTTTAAAGGAAATCGGATAATGAAAAATTTTACATGTGATATGTTTTTTATTATCATCAACATCATCATCATCTCAGCCATTATATGTCCACTGCTGATTATAGAGAAAGGGGGGGGGGGAGGGTTGCCCTATATTATATTTGTATGAAAGTCGACTAGGTTGATTATAATTAAATTTGGTACACAGATTTATATTTATCGACATATACAAAAATACACAACATAGTTTTTATCTTGTTTTACGTGGAAAAAATTCGCGAATTAAAGCTATTAAAAAAGCTTTTAAACATAAAACAATATTATGTATATATACAGTTACCCACACCACCTTGTTCTTAATTCTAATTCTTCTAAAAAGTTTAAAATAGCTCTAAAAAATATTTAATTACAAAAAGTTATTATACACTACAGGAATTTTTCAATGAGAAAATTTAATTGTATTTGTACCTATTTGTTTGAATGTAATAATGTTTTATTTATTTTATGTTAATCGACGATACATATATATATATAATGTAAAAATTTAGTTATGTACTTTATGAAATATTTATTAATGTGATTGCTGTGCCCTTCCAGGGTTCATGTTGATTCTTTACTTTTAATAACTTAAGACCTATATTGTTACAACATGAAATAGCAATAAATGATTGAATTGAATTGAATTAAAATATAATCAATTCAATGTAAATTATGTACAATAAATAATTTACAACAATAACAACAGCATGTTTTAATTTTAAGATAATATATATAATTCAATAAAGTATTTTATTTTAAATATATTTTAATATATGTGTATACAATATCAATTTGTGCCTTTCTTTCTTTGATGTCACCCCTTTCATACAATGTAAAGGAAAATGAAAACGGAACGTCACAACCACAGAAAGGATCCCATGAAAAATATACACGTGATCAGAAACCAAAATGGGTTAGAAATAAGTGGTTTAAAATTATTTTTGGTCATTGACCAAAATAAATGCTCGATCTATCTACCTCTTTCAGTTTTCATCTGACTTTAAAAAGAAGGAGGTATTCAATTCGGTTTTTTTTCATACAACTTAAAATGGCAAACAAGCTGACGGCCCACCTGATGGAAAGTGGTAACCGTGGCCTATAGACATGAGCAGTACCATGGACATAACAGAATATACTGTTTCGCCCATGATATCCCCCATGCGTTGCCATTCCTGAGGACTCAGATGTTACGCCATATCCCACCCTTCAAACCGAAACACAGCCATGCAAACACAACTGCTTCACGGTTGAAATATAATATTAAAAACCGATTTGGAAAATTCTTTTTGTATCTAAAAGGATCTATACTTACAGATTGGCTCCATAGAAATTTTATCAAGATCTGCTTTTCTACTATTAAATCCAATATCGATATCAATCCAATCTATTGCCAATGACAATTTTATACTGCACACATGAAACAACAATTAAAGATTAAGTGAGAATTGGAATCGGTTTGCACTGAGAATTTATACTAATATCTATCTCATCATTTCAGCCATTATTCATCCACTGCTCGACATTAGCCTACACCATAGACTGCCATAAAAAATCGTCCTGAGCAACCTGCACCCATTGGCTTCCTGCAGTGCATTTCAGGTCGTCACTCCATCTAGTGGGGGTCATCCCACAGTGCGTTATCGGTTCTTCAAGCTATGTAATCAACCTATTGCCACTTCAGCTTGTTTATCCTTCGGGCTATATCGGTTACGTAATGTTCATCTATCAGAATAACATGGAATCATTATGTCGCTAGTACTCGTATTGCAATTCGAGAGTGCGAAACGTCTCAATTTCAATATCGATTTATTGGAATTCAAACCCCGTAACTCAATAGTTTCGTTTTTTAAACCAAAATAACTGGTTTTTGCAGAATTTCAGTTGGTTTATTGTGGAATACAATATTATTGTTATATTATAAAACGAATGGGACAGAGATACCCAAGCAATCGACTTTTGTACAAAGTCTCCCTCCATGAAGCATGTTTGCATGGTTGTATTTCAGTTTGAAGGGTGGGATATGGCAGTGAATTTGCAGGGTACAGAGGAATAACACCTGAGTCCTCAGGATGGAAGATATCATGGACAAAATAGTATACTGTGTATGTCCAAGGTACAGCTCATGTTTGTAGGCGACGGTTACCACTTCCAAGCAGGTGAGCTGTCAGCTTGTTTGCCATTCTAAGTTGAATAAAATAAAACTTCATTGTTCTTTACACGTACCGAAAATGGTATGTGTTTTTTTTTTAAACTTTTAATTGGACTAGCCTGCTATTGCAAATACTTCAAGTATTAATAATTAAAAAGTAGAATTATTTAATTTTCCTCTTTTCCGCTATTTCAGATGGAAAATTTTCATAAATTGGAAAACTTTAATAGGATCAGTTCCTAGTATTCGACACAACATCACATGTGTTTTTTCAAACTTTTAATTGGACTAACCTACTATTACGAACACTTAGATTGATAGATATATAATTTATTTGCATTACTTACAGCATACAAATAATAACAGACATAGGTATTACAACATTAATAATACACATTCACAATAATATTGTCATTGCAAAAGGATATTATATATCGACGCATGAATGTCTGTTATTCTTTTACGTAAAAACCACTAAACGGATTTGAATGAAATTTAGCAAACGGGTAGGTTATACCTTAACATAGGACATAGAATATATATATTTATATACTGATTCACGCAAGTAAAGCAGCGTAGTGTAGAAGTAAAAGAATATTTTTTTCTTTCATACGTGTGCCATATTACCACAAAAATGGTCACAACTCAGTTTATTGCTTGCCCCTCAAAAGAGCAAAATACTGATATTCTATGATAAATAATGTATACACTTTAACTATTCATAAATAATAAAATAGAATTAATTAATTTTTACAATACAAACGTCGGCGATATTAGGAATAACAAAATAAATAAATATAATAAATAAATAATTCTTTATTAAGGTTACCAAAACCCACTTCTTATGTTTTACTAATTATATCCATTAATTATTATAGAGGGGTTCTTTCGACATGCAACGCAATACAAATGATTCATGTAGAGAGAATCCAGCCTACTCGTTAACATGGCCAGAACGCAATTGGGGCTGGCCCGCAATCTGCAGAGCAGCAGTGACGCAAACAAAAACCCTCTTCAATAATATTTTTTATAAAACAGGTTGCAAACGAGCATGCGGCTCGCTTAAGACAATGCAGCTATGCTGCTGGCCTTTTAAAAAGAATATGCTCTTGATGGTTATGATGTATTAGGTTCCGAAATGCTGCTGCTGGAAGTTAATTCCAAAGAGTGGTTGTGCGTGGAAGAAAGTGCCTTGGAAAACGCATTTTACCCTATTCTGCTGTTTCCGACAATTTATGGATTTTTTTATTAGGATTAGTTCCTAGTATTTGACATTAAGGGAGAATAAAACAAAACTCCATATGACTGTGATCTCAAACAGAATAGTCAGAGACATTTTCTCGACTGTACGCTTTGCGTTAACTGCAAAACTCCCGTATACAGCATGCAGTAACAGCCACCCATCTAACACGAGTTCATGGAGGAAAGGGATTGTTAGTAATGGAGACTGAGAAGCCCGTTGCTAGCAATATATCCAACCAGGTCGACCTCCTCGCGACTCTCCCTGGAAACTATCATGGTTAATTCCTGATGAATTCATCATGATGGGCTAACTGGCCTGTTTTCATTCTCATCTATCATCCTTCACTGGTGCACCGCCAGCGTATCCCGTTAGCGCAGGCGGGGTTACCATACCATTATCACCTATCAAAACACGAGTTCATGACCGCGTTAATTATAGTTTAACCTGTATGGTAGTAACTTAATTCCATACCCTTAAAAAATATCAATCTATCTCAAAGTTGGTTATTTGATTAGAATTATTTTATTTAATTCTGCTACCATTATGAATGTGATGTTGTGGGTGATTGCCAACACCCGAAGGTTTACTACCAGAAGTTCCACAACCTTCCATATTAGCCATCAATCTATGACTGCCATTTTGTTCACGCACCTTTTGCGACACGTGTTTCACCTCTATACGAGGTATTTTCAGGCAAATTATTAGATTGTTCGGAGCCTAGTGGCGCAAAAGGTGCGTGAATCGCTATCGATTGCAAAAAGAATAGTCAAAATCGGTTCAGAATTGTATTAAATAAATCACTAACTTAAAATAGCTTCAGAATGATTTTTTGTAAAAATACCTATTAATTATTAAAGATTGTGTTCCATAAAAAAAAAAAAAAAACTGACACCAATTGTAACAAAACCCTTGTTATTTCGATTCAAAAATTAAATTACTGAACTAATTTAAATAAAACTTCTATGGGACCAATCTGTAAATATATCCTTTTAGATAAAAAAAAAAAAATTCCAAACCGGTTTAAAACTAACAGAGTATATGAGGTAACAAACATAAAAAAAATACAAGCGATTTGAGAACCTTGTTCATTTTGAAGACAATTGAAAAGAAAAAGTGTTCTTTCTTAATTATATAGTTAAATCTACTCTTTTATTTTTAAATATATATTTCACTAAAATACATTTTTTGAATTTCGAATTACGTCGATATTACCAGGCGTATGCGTACAACCGAAAATTCTATTTCAGACGCCAAATAGAAAACCTTGTTCCACATCGTAACTGTAAACATACTCGAAGATCCCGAGGGCCCGACGGGTTATTAGGTGGATGCAAATAAAAGACATTTCTTCACAATTGCTTCAGAAGGGTTATCCCGTAGGACCCAATACAAACACCGCTTGGGTTCCATCACTAGCTTATTATACTTGATCCTATTCATCTTCAAATCCTCCCTGATAAATATTTATACTAAAATATTTATTGAGAAAATACGCTGTGCTGATTTGACCGCGGTGTTTTTAGTATTTATTTATTTACTAGTTTTTACTTGCGACTTCGTCTGCATGATCTGGGTAAAAGCTTACGAGCTTCACCGTCTTAAGTACTACGTACATATATGTATGTACTTCATGATAAACTAAGAAGAGTGTTTAGTCTCACCTATTGAATTCTCAAAATCAAAACAAAGTAATCAAGTAAGCAGTAGTTCATCTAATGAATATGTGTATATTTTTATATGTGGGTATATATTGTATAAATATTATATTAATATGTATGTTTATTTTATAAATGTTTGTATATATGTAATTACCATCTTATACTAAAATATCAATAATTTTATTGTTTTATATCGCCATCGAGAATCTATGCACATTCTAAAGGTCGATTGGTAGTGAATGCCTATAGCATTAAGTCCACTTTTATACCACATTTTATTGGTCATACATACATACATACATACATACATACATACATATATACATACATACATATTTGTCACGCCTGTCTCCCATTAGGGTAGACAGAAACAATGGAACGCCAAATGCTACGATTCAAACAATATATATATTGGTCAATAAAGTTTACATAAATAAAAGCGTCAAGACATGTAAGAAACAAAAAAAAATTTCACATTTATATTATTATTAATATATTCATTAGTTTTTATCTATATGTCCTCTTACTCGTAATTAGACAAATAAACAAACAAACACACACACACACTTTCATGTTTATAATATTATGAAGTGTTAAACTTTCATGTACATAGCTATTATTTTTTGTTTTTATTTAATTTGTTATATCTCTCATTTAGAGGTAGTTTTAGACACGGGCCAAGGCCAAGTGTTTTTGGAATGTCAGTTCAATGATAGGAACATACATACAGACCAGGCGACATGTATTTAAAACTGTTGCTTTAAGGAGGAGTATATATGTGGAGGGTTGTATACATAATGTATGGAGACTTGTGTGTAAGGTTTTCGGGATTACACCTATTGTAGATAAAACTATTGGTATTGTTTTTACTGTGTGAACTCACCATTGGGATTTTATTTCTATACAGAGATCTAGAGCTAGTTTTTCAGAGTGTGTTTTTGTCAAACAAAAAGGGCGTATTAATTAGTAGGGCCAGGATATCCATGGTGTTACAAGCGTTATTAGGCTGCGGTAACCCCGTTTATCATCAGAAGGGTCGTACGCTTGTTTGCCACCACAGTAGCATAAAAAACTGACCAGACTTCATTCACACCTGCCATCCCTTACTGATACGTTTAATGTTCGTCCAATAAAAAATGAAATATAGATATCTCCACATATTTTTTTTAATAAAAACATATATATATATATATATATATATATATATATATATATATATATATATATATATATATATATATATATATATATATATATATATATATATATATATATATATATATATATATATATATATATATATAAACCTACATAAATAAGAATATATAGATGTTAAATACAAAATATACATATCTAATAAAAGAGAACACATTGATAACAGTCTTGTAATCATTAATAGTAGTAAAGTATTCAAGTGAAATTGGAAAGATAATTTGATGTTAATCTTTTCTTAAGGAAATTGATAGACATTGAAGACACATGAAATAATATAATACAGAAAACGGCATCTGTTTTTCTTCTGTGTACAGTTAGAAAAGATTGGTTTGTGCAAAGAAGTTTGTTTGGTTACTTTTGTGTTACACGAGATACATGTAAATGAAGTATTTTGAGTTACTATTTGGATTAACTTTTCTAAAGTATATGTATTTGCAGTATTCTATTGTGTTACGAAACACGGAATCTCAACTCCGCTATTTACTTCGGGAAACAAGGAAAATTCGCCGGCTATGTTTAATGCGTATAAAATGCTCTATAAAAAACATAATGACTGTAATTTATCTCCATCATTTTTTTCAGGGTTACGATTACGGCAATTGATATTCAGAGCCGACAAGCCAGTGAAATGGATGGAAATTTTTCGCCGTATATAGATATCAGAGGGAGACTTTGTACAAAAGTCGATTGCTTGGGTACCTCTCTCCCTTTCGTGTTTCAACCGTGTAGCAGTTGTGTTTGCATGGCTGTGTTTCGGTTTGAAGGGTGGGATATGGCGTGAATTTACTAGATACAGAGGAATAGCACCTGAGTCTTTAGGAATGGCAACGCATGGGGAGTATCATGGGCGAAACAGTATACTGCTCATGTCTATAGGCGACGGTTACCACTTTTCATCAGGTGGGCCGTATACTTGTTTGTCACCTCAGTGGTATAAAAAAAAAATAAAAATAAGCGTTGTTTTGTGCCCTACCGCCTATTGATAACAATATATCCTATTAGGTGAGACTCCTTGCAATTCCCATTAGAAACCATTGTGGTTGATTTATTGTGGAATTCGTCTCGAAGGACCAACTGACCTGCTCCATCTTCATCTATCATCCTTCAGTGGTACTCCGGCAATGTATACCGATGATACAGTCGGGGTTAATATACCGGGTCAATCATATCTACTCAGTTGTATCTAAGGATAGATATTTTCAAAATCGATTGAATGGTTTCGGAGCTTAGCATGAACAAACATCTTGACACGAGATCGTACACAAAAAACCAGCATACAAACTTTTTTAATTTTTTTTATTAAACTATTTCTTCTTTTGTTACAGCGGCCCAGGCAGCAAAGCCTAGGCGGTGTGCTGAGGCGCGAGGGTAACTGGAAGTGCTTCCTGCTGACGCTTATGATCGCGGGCTGCCTTGGATCAGTCGTGTGGTGCAACACCGCTGAGATTGACCGGGACCTTATTGATTTGGACTCGTAAGTATCACCACCATCACCATCGCTCTTTATTTTATCTGTCTGCTATATTAAATATTATAAATTTACTAGCTGACCCCGTGAACGTAGTTTTACCACTTATTGCGAAATATAAAAATCGCGATTAAAATACAGGGGTTGATCGTAAAACGATGAAAATTTAAAGTTATTTGTATTATGTATTTTTCAATGCTAAATCATATTTAAATAAAAATAAAAAAAAATTGTCAAAACAATAAAAAAAAATTTTTAGGGTTTTTTAATTTTTAATTTATCATTATGGGGTATAAAAAATAGACGTTGGCCGATTCTCAGACCTACTGAATATGCACACAAAATTTCATGAAAATCGGTAAAGCCGTTTCGGAGGAGTTTGGTAACAAACACCGTGACACGAGAATTTTATATATTAGATAGGCTATAATAAAAAATAGAAAAATTGTTTAGCTATTTGTGTAAAAATATATAATAAGATACTGAATGAATTAAAATTGTTAAATATAACTTTATTAAAAAAGACACTGTATACTTGGCTGAATATAAATAGTTGTTACCATATAAAAAAAAATCTTAAATTAAAATGTTAATCGACTAATGTCTTAAAATAACTGGTACAGAATATCTTAAAATAATTAAATAGAGAAGGAGATACACTATTTGTTACCCCAGATAACCAACATATCAATGCGAACATGGAAAGGAAAGACAGATCAGATTAAAACAAAAAGAAAATATGTGATAATTACGTTTTATCCTAGACTCCGAGTTGCAAAACATTGTGCTTTGTAACACTCCATTAAAGTGTAAAAACAAGTTACCCACTGATATGAAAAGCACCAATAATTTCATTACTTTTAAAATTAATCATGGAACTATTTTGTTGAAAGGATGTTTTCACACTTTGGACGAATTAAACAATTATGTATTTGACAAGTAATTTAATTTCATTATTATTGTCTATAAGTTAATCAAATTTTTCTAATTTTACTTGTAGCTTATTTAGCTTATTTCACTATTTTTTCTTATATAATATTGTTACTTATTTCAAATATAATTGTATGATTGTTATGGAATAAATGAATATGTATATATAATATATATGTCACGCAGACGTATTCGCAGGTAAAAACTAGTAATACTTTTCCAATCTGTGACACATATAGTTTATATCAGATGACCCATCGCACGGCAGCCATTGAACAATCCGGATCTGTCCCGTTATCGGGGATTCTATCCGACGCCTATAGAGTTGTGACAGCGCAAAAAAGCTTTATGGGGTTAGATACGAGGATTTGTGAAATCCGACTTTACTCACTAGCGCTCTACATAAATGATTGTTTGATCGATAGATAGACTGATTAATTGAGAATTTAGTTATTTTACCATTCACTTACTTTTTGCTCGCTCCTTGTTCGTGTGGATTTTAGAAATAGGATAACCAATTAAATAGCTTTAAATTAAATAGCTTCTAGATAATGTATCAAGATTTTCACATAGACTAAATTTTAGGTTAGACCTTAAGAAATAAAACTGTGGAATCCACATTCAATTTTATTTAGTATTTTTACCTGATGTGTTTGCATGGCTGTGTTTCGGTTTGAAGGGTGGTATATGACGTGAATTTACTGAGTACAGAGGAATAACACCTGAGTCCTCAGGAATGGCAACGCACGGGGGATATCATGGGCGAAACAGTATACTCTGTTATGTCCATGGTACTGCTCATGTCTATAGGCGACGGTTACCACTTTCCGTCAGGTGGGCCGTCAGCTTGTTTGCCATTCTAAGTTGTATAAAAAAAAAAAAGATGTCCTAACAAACAGACATATTATATTTGAGAGAATATTTGTATAGCCAAATTGACTATTTTTCCCAGAGGAATACAAATCAATAAATAACAAACATTTTGAGCCTCAAAGACTAAATAAATAATATTTCAATTTCTGTTGGAGTTGGATTCAATTGTAATCAACATTTATTTCAACAAAATTTTGTTATTAATTCTTTTTTCAGATAGAAATAAATTAAATAAATAAAATAATTGGTTTATATTTGGCGATGATATCGAATGAGATAACCGTCTAATTTGGGGCATCTCTTTTTTGAAATCCGTCAAAAAAAAATATTTAATTACAGTATAAAGGACTACTTTTCTTATACTTTGTATATTATTATTATTTATGACTTTACTACTTACTAGCGACGCGCCCCGGCTTCGTACGAGTGCAATATTTGTTTGCGTAACTTTTAAACTGTTCAACACATTTTAGTGAGGCTGGTATTTTGGCGTGTGTGAAAGTACTGCACTGGTATTCTCTAAGATTTCAAAATGAACGGCTTGTAAGATTTATTTTACTTTTACCATTAAAACCTTTTTTTGTTGAGATATTAAATGTAGGTATGACACCATATACCTACGCAGACTTTTTTGTAAAGCTAAAAATAATTAACATTTTGCTATAGATTTTATTACTTTATTTCAAACCACACCATATACTAGAATTGTTATTGACTTCAATTACATTTATTGTGATTAATTATTAAAAAATACATATTAATCAAATTAAAAAGTAGTGTATAGTAATCAGAGATAATATACCATTCTAATAGCGAATGGATTTTCAAAATTTGGCAGTAGTACCGGAGATTACCCCGAACATCGAAACTCATAAACTTTACCTCTTTATAATATATAGTTTTTTCAATCTAATTACACGTAAGTTAAATCGGTACTTATTAAATTATAGTATGGATTTATTAGCTAAACAAGGAATAGATACGTAATATGTTACCATTATACTTCATGAATACCATTAGCGTTAAAGTCAAAAACTGTCGTTTCCAATAAATCAGTCACGAATCAGCCAAAAATATCCCTGCAAATGGATTGATACCGGTATCGGACCGTAATTTCATTTGGATTAAGCTAATCTGTTGCGAGATACCAATTATTGTCAATGTCCCGTCGGTTGTTGGTCACTGCAGTCGAATTTATTATTCAATATTTCATAATACATTTAGGTTGATAGAGACTTTTGTGAATCAATATGTGGCCCACAAAGGTTCTGTTCCATTTTTATACATATTTTAACATAATCATAATATCAACCGTTAACCGTCCACTGTTGAAAATAGACCTCCCCTTATGGGGGAGTAAGGGGAGTTTTGCCAATAGTTACCATGTTTAATTGAGATTGGCAACCGCAGTTAGTCTTTGGCGATTATTTAAGAGAGACACTGCTGCCCATACCTCGCTCTCCCTAAGTCACCTCTTATGGCACCCATGAGATCGGAAGGGGTGACCTATTCTATGCCGGGACCACACGGCTATAATTTAATATTGTTTTGTATTAATTTCTTGAAATATGATAATAATTGTTCATGATATTGAAAGAATACAAGTTAATTGAGAGCTTTTACCGAAAACGCTGCCTAATGCATTTGAGCTAGAAAACAATGTATGGTGGAATTGTTTCTCTTTTATAGGTCTACAAAAAAATTTGCGATAGCATATGTCTATCTTTTAAGGATAGCTTAACATACCCATCTAATTATACTCGACGCAACAAACTGAAGCAAAAAATGTAAGCATGGACTACTAGCCGTGCAAACCCGGGGCTGGTCATTAGTAGTTTATAATAGAAACGAAAGAGTTTCCATTCTTATAAAATTCCTTTTCCTTCAAAATGGGTATAAGGTTTCTTCAGAGGGGGTAACGCGCACGTGACATCCCTAGTGTTGCAGGTGTCCATAGGCTACAGTAACCGTTTATTATCAGTCAGGCTATATGCTTGTTTGCCACTTTTCTGCTATAAAAAAATCTTGTTCGTATTAAACACTTCTATAACAATAAAACAATATCATCAAAATGGATCAATATATTGTTTGTATCTATATACAATAGAGCAAACTGACTGACATACTGACATAATGGTTCAAACCGCTGGTCCCGGAAACTTGAAAGGTACAGAGTTTGTTGGAGTGTTCGTGACAATTTAAGGAAGGAATTCCAGCTAATCTCGAGGGATTGTTGTAAAGTTTGGTACGGACTTGAACTGAAATACTGCGGATGATTCTGAACTTGAGCTAAGTGTGAGTAGGATACCTACTATGGGATTGATGAAATAAATGTACTATTTCTTTTTACCTATTATTCGAGATTTCGTATGCGCGACTGGGATATATCCATTGTCCGGGATAAAAAACAGTCTTTGCTCTTTTTTATATATATAGATAGATAGATAGATATATAATTTATTTGCATTACTTACAGCACACAAATTATAACACATATATAGTATATAGTACGTATATATTAAATTTCACTAATTCGCTAAGAGATAGAAATAAAAAACACGCTTTCAGATTTATAATATTAGCAAGGGTTAATAAATTTTTTGGTCAATATTCAAATAAAAATTTATTAAAAAACTATATAAATTGACCTAAAGTAAACTTATTAAGTTAAATATTAATACGTAAAATTATAAATATAGTTAATACAAATACAATAAAAAAATCCGTTTTTATATTATATTAGATCCCAAAGTTATTCAATATTAATCATGGATCAAAGGTGGGAATTGATTTAAATGGAATATTATATGATTTCTCATTAACGTTTCATTGGATGCGGGTTCGTCAACATTGGAGATTGTAATATTAACCTATTATTACCACGCTGGCAGAACAGCTTGGTATATGATTTTATATCGGGTTTTCTTCGGTCAAGAATTGACGACATAATCGCGTAACATAACCACAAAATATGACTCAGACGAATTGCTATTTTTCTTTTTTAAAACAATTAAATAAAAATCAGCAGAAACCACTGTTTTTAATTTAGCTAAAAAATATTAAACTCCTAGACCTGGAGTATCAAATAATCTCTCCAGCCATTTCTAATAAGAGTCGAATCTTAATAGATTGATATTCGATTCTGATCAATCTCTAAAATAACTAAAAATCGTGAGCAATATTTACTTACAATTAATTATTTTTATTAAATTTAAACCATCTTTATTCAAATGGACATGCAAGCACATTTAAATCGTTATTTTTTTAATCTACTACGAGGTTTAAAAGGTTGTTATCTATTGAGAAGAGCTCGCAAGAAACTCAACAGTTACTTTTTTAAATCTTTGTTAATTTTATGTGTATTTATTTAAATGTACTATGTCTAAAATTACATGGTCATTAAAAGTTCGTGCATGATCGACTAACACCATGCACATTTGTTATTCAAGTAATCGTATCAGCTTTCCTCATTTGTTGAATTAATTTCGAATATGATAGGACTCAATTATTATTTATGTGAAATGTGAAAGTTTTTTTTTTTATTTATATATTTAAATAACTTTATTAAGCAAAAGAAAATATGGTACAAAAGGCGGACTTAATGTTAGTAGCATGATTATTTAGATATTTATTACTCAATCATGCTTAAACAGCCAAATATATAAATAAATTTGGTGCATGGGTAGGTTATATTCTAATTTAACACATAGGATACATTATTTATTGATTCATGCGGCCAAAGCCACGGCAATTAGATAGTAGTAAACAATTCTATTAACATCTAAAACAGTTTCGTCTACCTCAGGAACCCGATCAAGAGGACAGTTCGCGAATCACCGTGTGACGTCGGCTATGCGTATATACCCATCGCATTTGTCCTGCTTCTCTACTTGGTGTACCTGGTGGAATGTTACCACAGCACGGCCAGGATTCAGCTGGCAAGAAGGGTAGATGTCGCCGCCGTCAACGCCAGAGTTCATTCTATGAGGACAGCTACGCCGAGAGTTTGGTAAGTTACTTCTACACGTATTCTTAAATAAGAATCTCTTTAGTAAATTCAATAGAGACAGCGTATTCTGTGAAGACTACTTAGGTAAGTTGCTTGTATTCTAAGTTAGTCTTTTTAGCAAGTTCAATAGATGTAGTCATTGGATTCGTTAACCTGATAGAATATTACAACAGGGCCGTTAGAATTAAATTGACTAGAATAGTAGATGACGACACTGTCAACACCAGAGTTTATTCTATGAGGACAGATACGACGACAGCTTCATAAGTTATTTGTATTCTAAGATAAGAATCTCTTTATGAAGTTTATAAGCAGCGCATAGACCTGCAGATACATTTTGAGTACTTGATGAATGTTACCATAGTACCTATCAGAGTAAATGTCACATAAGTTAATACTAAAATTAATTCTATGTCGACAATTACACAAAGATTTAGGTAAGTTGCTTGTATTTTAAGTAAGCAGTATAGTTAGTGCCTATATAAAAAATATCGTGAAAAATGATGTAAATGTCATATTTATGTAAGAACATACAGCAAAGAGAGAATGAAGTCTTTTTTAATGAATGGCATAATAATTAGGTTTCATAAAGGAATGTTGCGGAGATGAATGGTAATAGAGTGTTGGAACAGAATTTTTCAAAGGTAGTAATTCTTGATATTTGAAATGACGTACTCTTCATTATAACAGTATTTGTATTTTAATTGAACATCAATTATGAATGAATGAATAAACGAATGGTTTAGAAGAAACATTAGTAAATAAATAATTTTTAAATTAATTTAGAAATTAATCAATTTTCGTCCATAAAACATGCAGAAAGAAACTCAAATTAAGCACATATTCGTTTTTATCTAATTTATATTTATGTTAAGATAATTCTATGTACCTACATGGCACAGTTCAATATAAAATATAAATGCGATCTGTAAAACTTTTACATATGTAAAATTAGCTTTATTCCTAAGTTAATAAGTTTAGTACATATAAGGAAGGTATATTCGTGGTTTTTATTACTCATATACTTATTGCTACGTCTTAAAATTTTAATAACGGTTTAGCTCTCCAAAATATTTTATTCTTAATATGTACACGAGTATTATATACTAGCTTTTGCCTACTCCTTCGTACGTGTGGATTTAAAAAGCAAGAAAGAAAATCAATGAAATAAATCACTTTTAGTTAGCGAATTAAGATTTTAAATTAGACCTTCAGAAGCCCAATTATAAAAATCGCATCCAATTTGGTGTAATAGTATTTCATGTTACCAAAACAAACAGGCGAACAGACAAAATTTCTAAATAATATTGATTTGGCTTCTATTGCTCATAATTAAGAACCCTTATATCAATTTTTTTTTAATATTTTTCATATACACACGTTTTTCAGTTACAATTTTATTATAATAGTATAAGATATGATATATAGCACTACTGATAGTTATGTTTTTGCGCAGGTGGAAAGCAATATGCTACCATTACGTGAGACGAAAACGGCAAGTCACGCGATATCGGAACGGTGACGCGTATACTACAACGCAGGTATGTGATAATCGAATCACAGCTTGGTACCTATAATCTGTTTTTCCATGTTTACCATGTATTGGTATGTTATTAGTATAAGTAAATCTAGATATGTTTAATTAATAAATGAGTAAATATTGACATGTTTAAATATTAAATGAGTAATTCTGAACATGTTTAATTATCAAATGAGTAAATCTTGGTATGTTTAATTATTAAAATAACATTTATAAAAATAGGGTATTTTTATTATAAACTAGCTGTATCCCGCGGCTTTGATCATGTGAATGAATACATAAAATATCCTATGTACTAAGTTAGGATATAACCTGCCCATGTACTAAATTTCACTCAAATCTGTTAGGTAGTTTATGCGTGAAATTGTCACTCTCACGCAAAATCCATCCCTACAAACTTTTGAATTTAAAATAAATAATGGCATTTATTCTCACTGTATTTTTATTTTTAACATCAGAATAAAGAAGAGACGGAGATTGTTTATTAATTATAGAAAAACAGATAAAGATATGTGGCGTAATGAATTTTTTGTATATTTTAATTTGGAAAATTTAAAGTAAGTTAAATATGCGAATTTGTTCACTGTTATGAAATGTCATATATATGTAGTATTTGATTTGAAGGAGGTCATATGGTAATATCAAAATAACTCGGTCACGCGGACGAGTTGTAGATAAAAAGTTATATAAATTTTCGCGCAATTTTTTGCACTACGTATAACTTATATAACGTTTTAGAGTTTTGCTGGAAAAATAACGTGTTTGTATTTACATACGAGTGTTTGTACATACAACGGTATGTAAACAAAACACTGCCGCCATAAAAATTATCAGCCTACCTATATACCTATACTATGATAGGAGGATTTATTAAAAAGGGCTCTTACTGGACACTGCAAATTAACAAGCATATGATCCAACTAGGCTGTAACCAAAAAGTGTTTATAGATTTTGTCACAATCAGGAAAAAAGGCCGCAGTACCGCAAGCCTCCCCCATAGACTGTCATAAAGAACGGTCCTAAGCCACCTGCATCCACTGACTCCCTGCATTTCATGACGTCACTCCATCTAGTGGGGGGGTCGTCCTACACTACGTTTACCCGTACGCGGTCGCCACTCAATAACCTTTCTTCCCCATCGGTTGTCAGTTTTTCGAGCTATGTGACTAGCCCATTGCCACTTCAGCTTGCAAAGTCGCTATATATCGGGCTATGACGGTTATTTTGGTTCTTTTGCGGATATTTCGTTTTGGATTCTATCGCGCAAAGAGACTCCGAGCGTAGCCCACTCCATAGCACGCTGAGTAACTTAAAGATATTACATACAAGCAATCGTATAGGACCATGTTTCGGTTCCATAAGACATCATAATATTAGTACGTTTTAATTAATAAATAATTATAATAAACAATTATTAATAATAAATTTCAATAGGTATACTACGAACGAGTGAACACGCACAGCGCGAGTACATCGTTCGCGCACGCGTGTTGCGGGCAACGCGATGCCTCCAGGAACTTGGTCCTCGACATAAAAACACCAATCACTAAAGTCCGTTTCAGTAAAGGTTTCGCTTTCGCAAACATCGAAGCTGCCAGTGGTGAGTGATAAAAATACATTAAAAATTATCTAATTGTACATAAATTAGAATAAAAGTATTATATTTCTGGCTTCAAACTGTGGGGGTATATATGCAAAAATCTATTTAAAATATAAATACACAATTATTAGTTTATATAGTACTTACGAGCCATTCTTGCTTCGTACAGGTGGACACTAATACTAAATATATCCTTCATTATCCCTGAGTAATATAATGGTGAAAGAATTTTTGAAATTGGATCAGTCGTATAATGAGTTTATTCATTATAAACATACAAAAATATAAGTCTTTCCTCTTTATAATATAAGTATAGATTTATTCTACGCAATAAAGATAGTATTTTTATAGGAATATAAAGAAACACAAATCTGCTTTAAATTTAGAAATTTGGCCAATTGCAAAAAAAATATTTAGGTTTATTCTTTCTTGATGGGTTTAAATGAGCTTACTATATGCTCTGAAATCCGAAACAAATGTCAATCTTGAGTATAATCTATTTATATAATAATTTTAAATCAAATCCATTCAGCTGTTTAAATGCAGTTAAAATAAAAAAAAAAAATAACAAACATCAAATTATCATTCATTTCTATTTTGGTTAAGTATTTTCCCTCTCACATTGCCTTACAGAACGTTTTTCGAACGTTATTATGTTTGCCATTTTAAGATTCCCGAATACAGTGAATGAAATTGAATTCTTATATTTAGACTAGCCTCAGCTTCGATCAAATAGTTGATATATAGTCATGAATGGAAAATAGACGATTATTCATAACACAAATATTATTGACGTGACAATTTTAGTGTCACAAAATTATCTTTTTAATTTAACAGTATTTTTTAATAAGAGTAACATATTTCAGAATTTGAAGACCAAAGATCGAGGTTCTTTGCTGAACATGAACGGTTTGATGATTTCATGGAAATGCGAGAAGGACTTGATTTAATTGGAGTCAGTTCTTTCAAAGAATATATGGTGGCTTACAGGTATAACATTTGCAAGATCTTCATAATTCCACAGTTATGAAATTTTAAAACATTGCTTACTTGCGTAGAAATTACCTTTGTTCACCTAATATTTTGTTTCAGGGAAGCCGATCGGTGTCCCTGGTATTCCTCACAATTGCTCTTCTGGACGCTATCCTGCCTTTTACTCTCTTGGCCTCTACGAATCCTCATAGAGTGCAATACAGCTTATGTACATTATACAGTAAGTATAACTCACAATTAGTCTAAATTTTTAAAATACATTTTATAAGCAACTGTAAGTGATGAAAAAGTTAAAAACTCATCTGATGGAAAGTAACCGTCGCCTACACATATGAATATCATAGACATAACAGAATGAACTATGTCGCCCATGAAACCACGTCGTATAGTGGTATTCTTCAGGACTAATTTGTTAAGAAGATATACCAAATAATTATTTAAAGGATAAACTTACGCAATGTTGTTTGACCTTCATTCTGTAATTCATTTTTCGTATACTATTAAATCTCAGACTAAAATAATTTGTTCGATCTTTGTAATAAGCACACAAGAGAAATCCAATTAAAACCTCCTACGCCACGAAGTTTCTGTTTGTTTTTAAATTATCGGCGAGTAAAAAAAAATTATTGTTACAGATAACAAAAATATTTGGTACAAACTACGAGTTAGATCCCAGTAGACAGCTAGATCTTGACACACATCTATCAGATACGTTACCACCGGTGACAGCCACCAACTACGCATGGGCTCTCGCCGACGAGCAAAGTGCCGTCCTCTGTTCAGCTCCCCGTCCATCCAGAACCCTCCCTCTATCACATGCGTCTACTGTAGATAGCCTCGAACTATTTGCTGCCATAAGAGGCAACTGTGCCTTAGTACCATCTTATTCTGAAGCAATGCGGATTGACGCCGCTTTGAGAGAGGAACCACCTGAAAATAGCACTTCTAACAACGGTGTATTAATAGATATCGAACCGCAAAATAGACCAAATCGACCGACCATGAAAGCTGCCTCTTTTGATGAACCTCCACGAAGACATAGGGTTACTATAGCAAGCACACACTCGAGTAATAGCATTGCAACAACTGCTAGATGTAACGAAGCAAAACAGCAAAATAGACGATCTTGGGCGGGAGTACTTACGACAGCTAGAAGTGCTAGACAAATTATTGAAGACATCAGAACGTCCAATCCAGTGAATTACCAACCTATGCCAGAATCCCAAGCTAGAAGAGAAGGGGAAGGTACTCTGTATTATTCCAGGGAATTGTCCCCTACATGTTCTAGAGATCCTTTTGGTGGTCGTGCACAAACTACACCTACAGATGAGCCACCATCATATGAAGAAGCCTTGAGACTTCCAGCCTTGAGAAAGCTCACCAGATCTATAACTGGAACCGATATAGCAGGATCTAGAAGGGCCTTCCTAAGAGATGTGCTTGCAAACAGAAGATCATGTTTAGAAGGTGTCGGGGTGTTGTCAGAAGCTAAGGTGGTAAGATTACCCCGCAGCGATTCAGGTGACGAGACCCCTCTATAGCAATTCTGCAGTAGTGCTGCAGACTTTTATGGTGCAATAAAATATATAGTTTAGTGTTCGTGTAGAAATACGTGGTCGTTTGTGAGATATTGAGGCCATGCAGTGAGATTACTTTTTTAATATTACATTATACAAGATGCTTTGGAATTGTCTTATATTCTGAAGATGAGCTTGAGCAATTATTAGTATTCGATAATGATTAAGTAAAAATTAACGTCTACCTATAAATTGATAGTTCGAAATATTAAATATAATGTATAAATGTAATTTTATGATTGACGCGAGGAATATTTTGTTATTGCCGTATTTTTACTTATGTAAAAATATGCAATTTGATACTAAATAAAAACGAACTGTAATTTAAAAATTAAAAGGTACTTTTAATTTTTTATCGCATCCAATTTTATTATATATATAAAAAATATTAATTTTTAGTCAATGTTCAATCCCCTCAATTTTGTTAGAGTGTCCTGGGTGTTTATAATTTACCGTAGTGAGACACGATATCATACAATTTATCGTCGTAAACAATATCTAATAGGAGATTAAAATGTTGGCAAATATAACACTTTTAATTTTTAGTCTCTACGAGTATATCGTGAACATGTGCGGAAATTTAAAAGTGTCTTCTTATTATTAATAAAATAACGTAATGATATTAAGCTATATTACGGTAAATTATAATAACGTCCAAAAGTCCCCTAAAATATGTGGGTATTAATTGTATACTTACTTTTAATGAAAATTTCTTTTGGCAATAAATATATTCACCTATACATATAAATAAGACTATAGTAGATTCTGAGTGACAGTCGCGTACCACAAAAGTACATTAAATTTGATTATTCGTTACGTTTCTATTTGAGGAGGGACCAGAGGGAATAAAAAAGGCTACTTTATTCGAGGGGACAAGATGGGTCTTTTGTTGGCATTTTGGATAATATACTAATAGATTTGTAAGTAAGTACCTATATTATTTAGGTATAAGGCAGTGCCTTGTATCCTCGTTTAGATATAGAGCAACCAAAATAGAATTATAATATTCGTATCCACACTTATAGTGGCGCTTTAATACCTATTTATGTGACATTAAAACATATTTTATTAATATTGCATTTTTTTAATGAGATAATGATATTTTCAATATAAATTTACGCAATTTATTCTGAATACTGCTGCATTTTCTTTTAGTGTCAGTCAAAAAACAAAACGTTTTAAAGTACTATAACAATATTATTTATATATAATTAGATAAAATCGGTTGTAATATTAAAATGTGGCTGCAGACTTTGTAGTAGGTTTAAATTGTCAACGATAACATGGCACGCCCTCCAAAATCTAAACAATTCAAAATGTGTGAGTAAAAATATTTACAAGGTTTCTATCAAGGAATATAAATAAAATTTCTCTGGCAACCGACTTGCTCCCCGCTCCACTACTGAAGATGTTTCCACACAAACGTAAACAGAGCACCGCGTCTGTATACGGTCCCAAAAATTGAAGTAAAATGTTGGAGGGGCGTACCATATTAATGTAGATATTTTATACCATAAATTACGCGGGCTTTTATAATTTACCGTAATGGGGTATATTATTCTACAGTAAATTATAAAAGATACAATACTATAATATTTACCGTCACGATATAATATGACAGGAAATGTATTCAATAATAATATACCGAGATGTATTTGTAACTTTGCGCCAATATCGTGGATGACGTTGCGTACATTTTGTACAACCATTATCGTGACGGTAAATCAGTATGATATCGTGACATGCAACGGTGAAATACAGAAGCGCCCTATGGGTAACAATATATTTAAGGTAAACCGGTGCACATTTTTAATTAATAGTAGATAAATAGGTACTTAGTACTTACATTATAAGATTCAAATCTCTAAAACTGGTTTAATACTGAACTGTCGATATTATAGACAGTTACCTTAAAATATTACGATCTTGTCGCCATAGTGATAAAACACATTATGTACCTCCAGATGGTCGTAGGTTCAATCCCTGCACAACATAAATATTTATACCGGTAATGATCTGAGTATTTTCTAGGCATGGGTAATATCGATATCAGTGCGACATTTATATATTGGGTTTTTCTGGATATTGACGGTGGAAAAGAGTTCTTTATTTTTTTCGATATCACCCATACCAGTCTATATCATTTCTATATTATTTTCGACAGGATTCTTCAGTTTGATATTATATATTGCATAATCGCCATTTAATATGTATCTGTTATATATAGATACGATATATCTATTAGATATAGGGCGAATATATAGATACTGTAACAACAATATATAGATATTACTATATATAACCCAACCCTAGTATTTTTTCCATATAATTTGTATGAATTTGCATTTATATATATTTAAGTATTAATTAGAAACAAAATTATATATATATATATATATATATATTAAATATATATATATATTCAAATTATAATCTATTTATTATATACACACCTTTTATACACTATAAGTATCAAAAATAAAACCTTAAAAAAATTACTTAAAAATAGAAAATATCTTTGAGACCTGTATCATTTGTCTTAATACAAGCTCTGCTTAATGTGTGAGAGAGAAGACGCAATGAAATATTTTCAATTATATTTATGTTACTTAAACTGTATTTGTATATAATTTAAAGTCCAATACATTCAATACTTAATACCTACATTAATATTACTCACCTCTATTAAATGAAACGTAATTTATATTTATATATATAAGATGTGATTATTAGACTTATAAATAACTCCGTACGCTTGTAAATAAGATTGTAACAAATTGATTAGTTACTCGTAACGTATAAAGTGCCAATAAATTGTAAGAATAATTAAGATATATAAATATAGATGTAATCAGGGAGGTTATGCTTTATATTTAGCTTCGTGAAGTTAGAAATGGAATGTGCAGTATCTTATAAATATTAACCAACCAAATTGGGATGGTTTGATAAAATATATAAAGAGAATAATTAATTATGTTATAAACGACATCTTTCATTCTTGGTTGGTTAGTAATCTGCAAATAGGTTCACAGTAGGCTCGATTTTAACTAAATAGTAAATAGTTTTTTTTTTTTACAAATCTAAAGTGATTGAAGTTTTCTAATTATTTATTTTATTACAATTACAAAAAATAAATTGAATGAAACTAATGTAATGCAGATATATCAATATAAATATTTCTTTTTTGTACAATAAAATAAAAATTCCAGCCTAATGTGAACCCATAATTACTAGGTCGTGTAAGAACAAATTTTTTTGGAAAGATTTTATAGGCTTGTAGCCTGAAAGTAGAAGATATAATGTAATAAGAAATTTCAGTACGACAAGTTATACGTTGACGATCCGATCATAAATTAAAGGACGATACATGATACTTTTCAATTTATATAGTAGTATAAATCAAAACTAATTAATTAACTATTTCATTTGTTAATCAATTTAACTCTTTAAATATTAATATAATAATTTCAACAAAACTTAGTTACCTTTTCATTAAATTGTTGAAAAAAATTTATTCCATTTTTAGTTTATTCAAAATTGCAATAAATTCTTTATTAAAATTACCAGGACCCACATTATTTTTATACACATTATTATTATTATGATTATCTACCTAACCTACTTTTATTTTTATTCTTTATTGTACACAAAAAATATGGTATCAGAATAATAATTAAACATAATAGTGCACTAGGGCCAGCTTATGGCTAAAAGAGATTTCTACCAGTAAACCCAATATGAGATAAACTGACAGTTTATTCGTAATTACAGGCATATATGTATACCAATCGACTTAAAAGTTATGGTTAAAAATAAATAAATATATACACTTTTTTTTGTAAATTAGCCAGCATATGTATCGTACTAGAATGAATGAAATACTAGAATGAGTCTAGATGGTCAGCAAATATTCTTAAAATAGTTTTTATTTTTAAATATATAAGGGTATTTTCAAATCCCAATGCTAATGGTTTACATCGGGTTTTCCTTCCTTAGGATAGTATTAGAGTTGGCCCGGACCCTACGCATCAGGGTTGTGCACCGTTTTTGCATAAAAATGAATAATATTTATGGATTGTCAACGTTTAATAGATCTGCTATGCTTGGCTCATAAATAAATGAAGTAATATTAGTAAATTATATATTGTAACCGGCTTTACCGAAATGTTGCCCAAACAACATTACGAGTATAATTGTAAAAATTATGTGTACATTATTAAGTAGTTTACGCTAAAAATTAAATATTTTTCATTGTAAGACAAAGGAAGTTTATTATTTTCAATAAACTATGTTACGAAATTTTCTGGGTTTTATTATCATTTGTTTCATTTACATATATTAACATTTTTATCTATAGCTATTAAGAGAATGTGTGTCTGTGCCTTGACATAGAATGGGCCACCCCTTCCTTTCCAGTGGGCTGTCGTAAGAGGCGACTAAGGAGGGCAAGCGATGGGCAGCAGCGTTCCTTTTATCTCCGAAAACTTAAAATCTTCAAAACATCTCTAAAAGCCTAACTATGGTTGTCGAACTGCCTGCCAAGCATGGCAACTACTGGCAAAACTCCCCTTATGGAAAAGGCTAAAAATATTTCTTAAATCTGTTGATAATTGAACAAGTTGCCGATTTTATTTACGAAAAGCATTATTGTTATGGATAGTGTTCCTGTAACAACTCTGTATGCGTTTTCATTGTTTCAGAAACTGTAACTATATAAGTTTCAGATTAACTTTAAATTACATAAGTTAAAGTTCGTAGTTTCCAACTAAGGATATGCGAAGCTGCAACACTATTCTACTAACCAACTAGCACAGTAACATAAAACAAATAGGAAGTCAGTCGCAAGAATAATATCAACTATCTCTTACATTCAAATCAATGAACAGATAACTAAACGGAGCATTTAGTTACACTTCGAGTCAAAGTAACAACTTTAACACAAGTATATTTTGATCCCTAAAAATTAGGCATGAAAATTACCGCTACATTTAATTCATTATCACTTAGTGAAACTGTTATTTTTATTCACAGTAATATCATCAGTGACAAATCGTAAAAAAGTTATTATTTGCTAGTTAATAATATAAATAATAAAAACAAGCAGCCATGCACTCCTCGACCATAACATGTAAAGTACTAGGAAATACAATAATTACACTAAACTCACAAGATGCACCACATCACACCGCTACAGACACGCACACACACGTATAGAGCTATGAAGCATAAAAATAATGTATATGTAGTAATATATATGTGTATGCATATTTGCATACACACAAATGCAATAAAAGAGGTTTGGGTCTCAGCTTTCTTTTTTCCGAAGGTTTTTGGGACGGGTTGTCTGAGAAAACCGGCAAATTAGCCGAGAATGAAGTACATAATAAATAATAAGAAGAATATAAATTACGTGTAAAATCGAAACATACATACATACTAGAGAGAGACTTTGTACAAAAGTCGTATACTTGAGCACCTCTGTCCCATTCGTCTTTCTACCGTGAAGCAGTTGTGTTTGTATAGCTGTGTTTCGGTTTGAAGGGTAGTATATGGCAGTGAATTTACAGGGTACAGAGGAATATCACCTGAGTCCTCAGGAGTGGCAACGCATGGAGAGGAGGTATCATAGGCGAAACAGTATACTTTGTTGTCTATGGTACTGTTCATGTCTATAGGCGACGTTTACCACTTTCCATCAGGTGGGCCGTCAAATTGATTGCCATTCTAAGTTGCATACAAAAAATATCCTTTCTTCAGAAGTTGGGCAAAAATAAATACAAATTTAGAAAGTCCTCCATTGACAACCACAAAACTTGTCAGGCAGAAGCAACGCTATCCCTGTAATATAGAGGCCTCATAACGAATTTATATACGAGGGAAATATTGTGTCCCCTACCCACTACCCTCTTGTTTCGCATTAGAGCCAGAGAATTCAATTTGCCCGTTTTCATTTTTATTTCACTTTCGATTCCACGCTCGATTCGGCATTTCCCTTCGTTATTCACGTATATTTATCAAATCAGAACAAATAAAGACATACATGTTCCCATTTGGGACCAATGTAAATACCAAAAGAGTCAATTTGAAAAATTATATATAAAAAAAAACATTAAAACTAATTATGTGGTTGTGGCATACGAGTAAAATGGACCACTCGTTCCTTTCCCGTGGGTGTCGTAAAAGGCGATCAAGGGAATTTAATGGTCAAGGGATGGGCACCAGCATCGTTCTTAATACACCACCAAAGCCTAACTGCGGTTGCCAAACGTGGCAACTACTGGCAAAACCCTCTCAAGCGGTAAGCCTATGTTCAGCGGTGGACAGTTAAAGGCTGATATAATGATGATGAAAAATAAATAGATACTGGACAAGATTTTTTTTTATTTTAAAAGGTACATCAACAATTTAAATACAGACATTAATTTTAATTGATATATAGGGTTTGCATCTTGCATTTACACCAATTACAGATGTACACAACATTTTCTCGAGTCATCGATTACATATTAACAAAACTGACACGAACAAAACAATAAAAAAAAAAAAACATACAAGTAATAACATAAGAATACTTAAAACATAGAATTATTAAAACAGTGCACACAGAATTTAAATTATTAGTTATAGAAAATTATGGTAGCATTATGAGTACTATATTATAAATGTGAAAGTGAGTATGTTTGTTTGTTTTTTTTCCCTTTAACAACTTAACCAATCGTCACAGAATATACACCTACGGTATACACATATTACTTAGGATGGAGAATGACAGGCTTAGTTTTTATCCCGGGAAATCAGCATAATCCTTGTCATGCGGACGAAGTCGCACGTAAAAACTAGTATTTGAATATTTTTTTAATGCTTAGTAGCTTTATACAAAAGTCGATTCCTTGGGTACCTCTGTAACATTTGTGTTTCTACCGTGAAGCAGTTATTTGCATGGCTGTGTTTCGGTTTGAAGGGTCGGATATGGCCTGAATTTACAGGGTACAGTGGAATAACACCTGAGTCCTCAGGAATGGCAACGCATGGAGGGTATCATGGGCGAAACAGTATACTCTGTTATGTCCATAGTACTGCTTATGTCTATAGGCGACAGTTACCACTTTCCATCAGGTGGGCCGTCAGCTTTTTTGCCATTATAAGTTATATATAAAAAAAAATATAGGTACGTAAATAATTACATTTGGTAAGATTTAAACTCGCCTGAATGTATTTCTCATTTTTCTATGCATCTAATTTCCATTTTATGACAGAGTTGAGCTAATTATGCTTTGTTCCTTTTACAAGAATTTGGAAGTAAAAAAAGTTAATGGTGATTATTTAAGAAAAATGTTTTTGAATACTGGCCAGCTATTTGCTCGCTACTACGTACGCGATTTTAGAAAAAAGAAACCCAATAAAAACAAAATCACTTCTAGATGACGTATTGAAAGAAAACATACACCAATTTTAAAGCTACACCTTTAGAGACGCAACTGTGAAAACTGCATTTAAATTGGTGTAGTAGTTTTTGTATGATGCCGAAACAGATATACAGACGAACAGACAGACAAAATTTCTAAATAAATATTGTTTTGGCTTCTATTGCTGGTATTAATAAGAAATAAATAAATAATATTAAAAACATGTTTTTGTAAATACCTTTCATGTTGCTGTGTGGTCCCGGTATAGAATAAGCCACCAATTCCTTTCCCGTGGGTGTCGTAAGAGGCGACTAAGCGAAGTCGAGGGATGGGTAGCAGGGTCCCTCTTAAACTATATCTAAAACTTAACTGCGGTTGCCAATCCGCCTGCCAAGCGTGGCAACTACTGGCAAGACCACCGAGAGGAGGAGGCTTATGTTTAACAGTGGACAGTTAAAGGCTGATATGATGATTTTACATGTACAGACATCACTTAGTTACAATTTTATTATATTAGAAAAATAAGATTAGATATGTATCGTAACATATTTTTTTTTCTTGTTTTGTACACTTAGCCGAACTAGGTATCCCGTCCTCGCTATGTAATACGGGCGACGGGCACTGTAACTGTAAATAGTCGATTTTTACAGGACATTCTTTTTTTTTTAGATTCGAAGAGCATTGTAAGTTTTTTGACTATAGTTGATCCACAAGCTACTCGTGTAGAACACCTGACAAAATGCTTTTAACAGGGTTATTTTTACTTGTTTTGTACATCTAGTAAACCTGCGGGCCAACATGTTACTTCTAACTGCCAATGCTCTTCTTTCGCCTTCTATGTCCAGGTCATCTTTCTTTTGAGTCCTCTTTTTTTTTTGCAATTTAGAACAATAAATAAGTAGAGAAATCACATCTGATTGAAAGTGAAAACCGTTGTATAGTTACGAATATACTGTGACGTTTCACCCGTTGTTATTTCACTTATATACGCAGCCGACTTTTGTATGAAGTTTCTGTCTAGTTTATTTCGATATAAAAAAGTGTATCCCCTTTTTCGGAAGAAAGGAAACATTATCCAAGTTTTGTTGAAGAAGGGGTTAAAATAGTTAACTCCCAAAAATCATAGGATAAAAATTTTAAGGGGAAAAACGGAACGGAAAAAGTAATCAAAGCTAGGTTTAAGTTAGGTGACGTTTAGGAAACTAAAATTAAATATTAGTTGGGGTAATTTCTACTCCAACTAACATTTAAATTTTTTACAACAAAAAGACTAGGGAACTGATAAACTAACAAAATTGAGGAATAACACAAAAAAAAATATTGTTCAAACTGTTTAACAAGCATTCCTTAGTAAGGACATAATTAATCTAACATCATAGTAACACATATTTATACAAGCTATTTATTTACATGGTACTTATTAATTGAAATAATTTACGCCCAACAGTTGCTTAAACAAATAACTTAAGAACGCAATTATGCGACATGAAATCAGAAGCAGTAGAGCATGGAAACGTTTAGTTTTGTTATAATAGTAAATACCCTGTTTAGATATTATAAGATTGATATGTTAAAAAATAAAAAGCTCAAATTAAATGTAGATTAAATAAAAATTCATTATCATCTTACCCTTATCCTCATTTAAATAAATTTTGGAGTCGACTTACTTGTAACATGTTTTTATTAATATAACCCAAGGTTTTGGTTTTAATTTTACGGCCTTAGTTTAGTTTTTTGAAATAAATTATAATTGTCTGACTATTAATACTGTTTTTATCCATTCCATTAAGTTTTTTTAGTCGCCTCTTAAAAATTTAATGGGCAAGGGATGGGCAGCAGCGTCCCACTTCAAAACATCACCAAAGCCTAACTGCGGTTGATAATCCGATTGCCAAGTGCTGCAACTACTGGTAAGTTCCCCTCCCCCCATCCTATTTTTGGGGGAGATCTATATTTAGCAGTGGACAGTTATCGAAGCATTTGGCGTTCCATTGTTTCTGCCTACCCTAATGGGAGACAGGCGTGACAGATATGTATGTATGTATGGACAGTTAACGGCTGATAATTACCATGATAGTCTATTCAATTAAAAAACTCCATTAATGTATTGAAACATATTGGTTTAAACAGACGACAAATGTTTTATATATAAAACAATTATTGTTCTTTAAAAACTCAAAAAAGCCAAAAAAATTTTCTTTTAGTTAGTTTTAAAAATTGAAGAATCTAAAAATTTAAAATATTAGTTTTTAAATGAAGAATATAAAAATTTAAAATATACCTAGGAAATCGCTACTTCCGAATTACTTTTAATAAATGGTATTGTACTTGTTATTCACCGAGTAATCTAGTAAGTTATAATTTTATTTCTTTGAGTGACAGATTGCATCCCTACTATAGGCAATACAAAAAAGAATTGCATCTAAAAACAATCCAAAAAAACTAAAAGTACGTGGAAACTAACAGCTCTCTCGATGAAAAAATTAAACCAAGTCTTCCCTCTTTCTATATGGCGGTTATTTAACTCAAAATTTTCCACACGATTTTTCGAAAATTTCCTTTCATACAAATTTTGTACTGACAATGTAAAACAAACACAACAAAAGAGAATTAGTAATGGGTATCTAATTGACCGATTTTTATTCAATACACATTGACCACATTTTTATAGGAACTTAATTCGTTATCTCTTTCTACACCATTAAATTTTCTCCTCTATCTGAATTGTAAATGTACATACTTACTCTTCACTGGATGGAAATATATTTAGTTAGCTAAATCTGTTATATTATATGGCTCAAAACACGTGTTTTGATCTTTTTGTTAGGTCAGGAGAATCGTAGCTAATTGTTATATAGCTGAGTTGAGTGATCATTTTGTGTTACTGTGGCACACGCATGAAAGGAAAAAATTGTTACTAATTGTATGCATTTTTTTTATTCTTTATTTTTTGTACATTTATCTTTTTTGTGCTGTAAGTAATGCAAATAAATTATCTATCTATCTATATCATCACTCACTAGTACCCCGGCAGCATATACCTACGAGTATAGCGCAGGTGGAATTAACATTCCATTATCACCCATTAAAAAATCCCTCGACCATTAAGTTCTCTTAGTCGCCTCATTTATTTATTTGAAAATTACTCACCACACTTACAGTCTCCCAAAATGTGTAGTGAGCCATAGGTTTATTTTACAAACTTACAAATTTAGTACATTTTAAAAATATATCAATTTTGTCATTAAATATGTCAATATCTGGCTGCTGCTACGGGAAAAGAAGATATAGATACACTTTAATGTAGTCATGAGATGATGTAGACATGATGTATTGCTAGCAATACACCCTGTCAGCTCGACCTCCACGCGGTTTTCCCTGGTAACCATCGTAGTTAATTCTAGTGGAATTTGTCACGATGGGCTAACTGACCTGCTTTCATTGTCATCTATCATCCTTTATTGGTGCCCCGCCAGCTTATATCGATAGCGCAGGCGGAGTTACCATTCCATTATCACCCACAAAAAAAAAACAACAAAGATTTTATACCCGTCTACTCGCACGAAGTCAAGCGGTTCATTTGTTTATTATAACATATTAGCTTTCAGAAATGGACACCCAAAAGGAGAATCACGATCATAACGGAGTATTGTTGGTAAAGCAGTTTATGTCTATAGGCTATACTTACCATTTTTCAATATGTGGCTGTCACTTTGTTAGCCATTCACAATTTCACGAATTTTCTTGAGGAACTTTCGTGAGAAACCATCGTAACGTATTAATCCAATTAATATAATAATATTGTAACTAAGTGATATATGTATGTAAGAGACAGTTAAGAACTAATATGAAGGCTCTTAGTAATACCAATAAAAGCTAAAAGAATTATTTGTTTTGGTATCATGCAATAGTTACTGTATTGTGTTGCGGGTTGGATTGACACGACGAGGTTTGTGGAAATGTATATTTCCAATGGCTCAGTTATAACTGACAAATTTTAAAAAATAAGAATGATCTTTAATACTAAATACAAATAAAGGCAAATAATATAAAAACTGGTGAGGCGATACATTGACCTAGTACGTGCAATCGAATGTAGTTTTCACAATTATATTCCTAACGGTTTAACTTAAAATCTAGTGTATCAAGATAGAACATATTAATAGGCTGTTTGGGCCGTAACTTGGTTGCGATTCCGTATTGCAGTAGGTTTTTGTTCGCGCGGTTCGGTAATGTCGACGCGCGCGAATGTCTCCGTTCGTAAAATGCTTAATTAAAAAACTTATAAACCCAAAGCAAAGTATCTACATTCAAGTTGCACCCTGAACGTTTCTGTTTTGTGTTGTGACAAAAGCTGTATGGATACTTGTACTATTCACTGGTGAAGTGTGTGGATTCTAGTGTCTTGTGGTACGAGACAGTTCACGTTGCTACGCATTCTCCATCTTGGAACTGCTGCTGTTCAGCCAGCCGGCCTCCGTAAAAGCATATCGGTATATAAGGTGAGTGAGCCAGTTTATTCGATACTGCTGCAATAAGGGAGGCAGCAACCAAGTTCTAGAGTGTACCCAGGGCCCCATACGTCTGACCCAGTAGATTTCTTGTATACCTAATTGTGGGTATTGGCTCTCCATGGCCACACCATAGGCCATCTTGAAATAGTTGACTATTTCCTAAATATACGTGTACGAAGTAGCGGGCAAAAGCTAGTTACAAAATATAATTTTCCAACATCTAATCCTTCACACTTCGGACAAATAATTTGTAATCGATAACCTGATTATGTGAAGAGGGCGCTATCGTAGTCGGTAATCCAATTATACGAAACCGACACGACGATGACTTAATTACCTCGAGAGCCGTTCCTCGAGTTCCTGTGACGTCACTTTTATAAAATTATTTAATTACACTGTTGTATGCTTTATTGCCAAAGATTGACTTGTATATTACTTTTAGATTAGTCTTTTCATAATTTTTATAGTTTATCAACCGACTTAATAAAAGGAGAGAGTTCTCAATTTGAATTTATTTTTTGTTACCTCAGAACTCTATCATTTATAAACTGATTTGGAAAAATATTTTTTATCTGTAGGGATATCTTCATCTCTCCCTGGTGCCCCATCTATGTTACCGATAACCAGGCAGGATTACCATTCCATTATTACCAATTATAATGTCTTATCGTGTAAATGCGTTAATTGTGTGTAATCCCGGCATCGAATAGGATATTATTGGATGCCGGAACCACACGGTACACACCATTTCCTTTCCCGTGGGTGTCGTAAAAGGCGACTAAGGGAGCTTGACTTGGCTTAAGACATGAACAGCTGCATCCCTCTTAAAACATCACTAAAGGATTGCTTGGGTACCTCTGTCCCATTCGTGTTTCAACCCTGAAGCAGTTGTGTTTGCATGGCTGTGTTTCGGTTTGAAGGATGGGATATGGCGTGAATTTACTGGGTACAGAGGAATAACACCCGAGTCCTCAGGAATGGCCACGCATGGGGGGTATCATGGGCGAAACAGTATACTCTGTTAGGTCCATGGTACTGCTGATGTCTATAGGCGACGGTTACCACTTTCCATCAGATGGACCGTCAGCTTGTCTGCCATTCTAAGCTGTATAAAAAAAAGGCTAACTGCGGTTGCCAACCCGTCTGCCAAACGTGATGACTACTGGCAAAACCCCTCTTTATCAGGGGGAGACCTATCTTCAGCAATGAATCAGTTAGCGGCTGATATGATGATAATGATGGTAAAGTCTGATAGAAAGTGTCAACCACATCTAAAATGAAGCGCTCTTGAAAAAACAACTATTTACTGACAATTTTAAGAGTCCTATGTCCTATTTTCTCGAGAACAGAGACGCAAGAAGAGAATTCCACTCTTTTACAATCCTCATTAAAACACGACTTTTAAATTATTATATTACAATCGCAAATATCGTTCGAAGAGTCCGAAGCGTAAATAGAATTCATGAAATTAATGGCTTTAATACAATCCACCAAATTAATTTATTTAAATAACAATGAGAATATTTATTTGACCGTAACAAATAATTAAGGTAATCTTAAATACGTTCCCAGAAGGAAATTAATTGGAACAAGGAATAATTTACATTGTGATCCGGACCGTGGTCCATTATTTGTCGTCAATTTACTGTAATTGATGCTTTTGTTCATTAGATTAAATGTTAATACTATTTCTATTGTTAAACTCTAGTATTTCATTCATTTTCATTTATTTATTCAATAACAATCATACAATTGTGTTTGAAATAAGTTACTATATTTTATAAATTAAAAAATAAAGAAATAAACAATAAAAAATTCAAAGGTCAATTAAAAAATAAAACAAAAATTAAAAAAAGGACGCAGTTAATGATCATTATTCCGCGGGGATTATAGAATCTATCTTGTGGTTTCTTTATCTATGATCAGATGATCATAGATAGAGATAAACCCATCCATATATCACCCATATCTATGGAGATATGGGTGATATATCTGTATCAGTATTTTTATGAGAAGAGTCGACATACTGCTCTCTTTATATGATGATCTTTTTTTTTAATGGATGAAAATAGAATGGTGGAACCAGTTCAATTATTAAAAATTGCTTCGTCAAAGTTGAAAAATATCATTTAAATATATTTTACAGGTGGAATCAATATCTGCATGTGCATTTAATTTAAAGTAACCTTCGTTATGTCTCAACCTAGGGTTTACAATACAGGTGTAAGTATATTTTTTTATCAAGACTGATGCTGCTTTTTTCTGTGCAGAGCTAAATCTTGCTTGTTGTGAAAACCTACTTGAAAACACACGATTCTGCGTCCTAAATTTAAATATCTATTTTTTAATCCAATATGTCTATGTAAGAGGTCGTAATCTTTTATTTTAATCATTAGATATTTGTGGTTTTAATTGTAAAGCAGTTTTAGATTAACCATGTTAATTTTGCTACGACTAAAACATTTATTTTTCCTTCTGTAAAAGCTAAACAGACATTTCACTTTGTAACATCATTGCTGAATACAAATAAGACAAAAGTGTTAATTGAATCGAAAAAAACTCATACGAAATCGAGCCTCGAATTCCGCGCTTGACACCTATGACAAACCTCGATATCGGCCCAACAAAGGCTCCTTTTGTCGAAATAAATAAACGTACACACGACGAATACCAATTGAGGTTACGCCGACACTGTATTTCGAAATTCAATCAACATTTTCTACTTTCAGCACGAGTTTATTAATTGAAGCTTTATTCCAAAACCCTCATTCCAATTGGTATTTTACGAGTACTGTCATTGATTTTTAAGCGATATTTTTGTAGTTACCTATGCTACACGATTTTATTGAAAATTCTAAACCAATGTCGTTAGTTATTCTATTATTAATTATTTATTTCAGCCATTAACTGTCCATTGCTAACGATAAGCTTTTCCCATAAGGGGAGTTTTGTTAATAGTTTTCATGCTTGACAGGCGGGTTGGGAACCGCAGTTAGACTTTTGGTGATGTTTTAAAAAACACGCTGCTGCCCATTCCTCGACCATTATGTTCACTTAGTCGCCTCCGACAATATCTACGGGATAGGAGGAATATTTATAAATATCTCCTCGTTCATCGGTTTATTATCTTATATATAAAATTCTCGTATCACGGTGTTTGTTACCAAACTCCTCCGAAACGGCTTTACCGATTTTTATAAAATTTTGTGTGCATATTGGATAGGTCTGAGAATCGGCCAACATCTATTTTTCATACCCTCAATGATCAGGGTGACCCTCCCTGATATTTTTTTTTAATGGACAAAAAAAAATATTCTCCAAATAATGTATATGGCAAAACAACGTTTGCTGGATCAGCTAGTAACAATATAAAAGTCGCCATTTTTAATTTTAGGGAATAAAATATGCTTGTCATATATCAATAGTATATATCATAATATGTATCATATTTTACACATACAGACGCAAACTTTATCTCAGTCGTCATAACTTCGAATAACTTGTGCAACTCCCTTCTTGTTCTTTTCAAGTGAGTCGTCTGTTGACTCATTTACTCGAGTAACTTCAGGATAACTTTAAGTACTGGATTCTTGACTTTTTATCATTTTGCTTCCAATTTTCTTATATGATATGTATTCATTCATATATAGCGCTGTAAATATAAATATATAATAATGGTTAATCAAAAACAGTAATGTACAGAAAGATCGCCGTCGATTTTTTTTTTTAAGTAATCATATAGAGGTATTTAGAATAATTTAGAATAATAGCGGTACAAGGCAAACGTTCTCGGGGTAGATCGCCAACGCGATGGACTGACCTCATCAAAACGGCTACACAGAAATCTATTGTGGAATGCTCTCGCTCGGCGGCGAACAGAAGTAGATGGAGACATACTGCGAGGACCTCAATCGCGAAGGAGAGCCTCACCGACGATCCACCGTCATTGTGAAAACCACGACCACTCTGCCAAGAGTGTACGACTGAAGAGAGAGATTTAGAATAAAATAGAATAGAAAATATTTATTGTAAGAAAAATATATAGTACAATATAAAATACAGAAATATTATATGTAAGAAGTAGCTCATATTCGGCAAAAGAACCGGCTCAGCTGATGCTGTAAGTGTCCCAGTGCATATTGCACTAGCACGTATATAGCACAGCACTGGTTTTCAGCAAGCCCCTCTTTTAAGAAAATACAACAATAAATGTGCCCTTTTTAAAGTTGTTTTATTTTTGCATTAGAATATTAAAATCGGTTCATTCTTTGTTATATTTTCATTAAAATTTTCATTAAAATTCAGCCTCAGCCATTCTTAAGGATTATAATATTAAGTAATTTCACTGCCGTATACAAAATATTTGTTTTTATGCTACAGACATTGGAAAATATAAATACTTTATAGAAAAAGATAGTTATAAAATTATATAAACCAAAAACATTAATTAATTCGTATTAAATCCAACATATCGTATTATTTTATATTAGTTGTCAGTAACATGTAAATCTTTGATTTTACAGAATTTACTCAATCCTTGGAAAGGCTTGTGTAGGGACATACAAATAAAGAGAAACTCTTTATAGAAGTTTAATGAGTTATGTTGGATACGATTGTATTCAGGCCTTAATAACATTTCCAGGAATAACTCTCAATAGAAGGTTATTGCATAAGTAATTTTATACATTTTTCTCGTTGATTTTCTGGGAAGAGCTGATATTGGAAGATAGCGATGGGAATACTACCTTGGAGCTGATAGGCTTAGATTATAGAATAAAATATAATAAAAAAATAATATTCATTTATATAAACTTGTACGAAAGTATTTTTAAAGTGTCAATGAAAAATCTTGTAAGAAACATCTATTTTAAATATGTTATTTCCAACTATAGAAATTTGAATGGATACATAATATATGCTCCTACAAGCATCATCCGTTCACGAGTATGACAAAAGAGCCAGACATCGTTGTTTTCAATTATATTATAAGAAAGCCAACATTATAGTTCACACTAACTTGGGTCAAAATATCCAATTACGTCAAAAATTCATCATCACTATTATAAACGAAAGATAGAGAGATTCAATCCAATACAAACAGACAATTCTCTTTCAAACACTTTGCTTCAACTACTAACCACGACTTACAAACTTTAGTGGACAAATCGAAATGTATTCTAAACGGGCACCGTGAACGAAATGGAAGAGCACCCCTTTCCTAGGATTGGAGGAAAGTCAGTCAGCCATTGTAAGGATCGACAATCACAAACTTTCCTTTCTTAATTACACATTGGGTATAATTAGGAAAGGACAATCTTATTATTATCAAAGAAAAGTGCTGATTATTATTATTTCCCAATTTCTCGCACACGACAACCTATTATTTCCATTTCTTTGGGAAGTTCAGAAATCCCTTCTCAGTTATCAGTAGTCACCTATAGATATGTTGTGCAAACTCTTGTGTTACACAACATATCTATACATTGTGACTTACACTATTGTGTGTATTTTGAACTCTAACTAGGTTCAAAATTTTATTAAGAAAGAAAAATTATATTTTTTTTTTATACTTTTTCAATATACAAACTTTTTTCAAGCATTCAATCATTTTTGAGCCATTACGAGGAGTAACGTGGCCGGCTCGGTGTTCGACCGCCATCAATTAGGCTGGAATATTTAGCCATTCGCCCTAGCTCGTAAACTCCGCTCGCCGGCGTAGCTTGATGTTCCTCGTTTGTAGGCCCAACCTAATTTAATAGCTTGTCAACTCTGTACAAATAAAATATATATTCTCGCCAATGTATACTTTATTGTATATTAGGAATTTCGGCTAAGTAATTAATGATGATAATGCATGACTTTGTGCGTTACATATGTTAGTAAAGTTTGACTAATGTAAGTTTTAAAATAAGTGATTTAAAAAAGAAAATTCTCAATTTGGCTGCAATTTTTTAATTATATGAATGTTAATTAATAATTACACACATCAAAAGTGTCAAATCAAGATCAAGTACTTGGTAGAATCGAGTATTGCCGCAATTAAGGATTTTTATTTTAACTTTTTTTTTATCGTTATTAATTCTGTTCAGTCAATTTAAACTTATTTTCAAAAAAGAATTTAAACTGATTTTAAGTACGCCAAGTAGATGTGATTGTGTGATTCGTATCAATGGTGGTAACACAGTTTTTTTTTTAATCTTACAATAAAAATTTGAAAAGTCCTCATTTTATGCCATTTAATTAACAGCATCAATTAACTTACTTACTGACCGAAATAAAAAGTAGCCTATATCCTTCTACATACCATATAGTATGTGTATACTAATTTGTATAGTAATTAGTTAACCCGTTAAGATGCTGTAAGGTAACAAACAAACAAACTCACTTTCACATTTATAATATTAGTAAGGATTTTACCACCTAGCAACTAAGCAAACAGACAGATGGACTTTTGTATTACAGACGTTTGTATTGTTTGAGTCGTGTTTTTGCTGCCAACAGCTGTATGCTAGCATTGTTCTGTTCTAGTTAGAAAGGCGAGATAGTGCCAGTGAAATTACTGGGAGCGGAGGCTTACCTTAGTTATCAGAATAGATTTTTTTTTAACTGACTTCGATAAAAAGAATGTTCTCAATTCGGTTGTATTTTTTTATGTTCCTTACCTCATAACTCCGTCAGTTGTAAACCGATTTGGAAAATTAAGTTTTATCTAAAAAGATATGCTTACGGATTGGTCCCATAGAATTGTTTCATTACTTTTTAAATCACAATAACTGGTTTTGCTACAAATAAAGTCGATTTCATTTTTTGGAACATAATCTTATATTATCGAAGGGTGATACAGAATGGTAACCTGTACTATTAGCACACATTGGTAGACTACCAGTGAAAGATTATAAGGTAAAGATGGAAAGAACTCAGGTCAGTTGGCTCATCATGATGACTTTGTCGTGAATTAACCACTATGGTTTCCAGAGGAACGGCGTGGAGGTCAACCTGACAGGATATACTGCTAGCAATGGGATCACTACTTCTTATTACTAACAATCCCCTCCACCCAGGATAATATTTATCCCACTGTATGCTATTTAATTCTACTAACTATGACAATCCCCTCCTCCCAGAATGATATGATGTCACAGTGATTTATTAATCCTTCTAAGCTTCCACTATTGACCACAGGCCTCATAACGTAAGCAGAAAAGTAATTATTGTTAAAACTTTGTTATATCAATATTGGTGCAGTCACAAAAACAAAGTACATAAAAAGAAAAAACATTTAAGTAATTGTAAGTAAAAGAAGCGATCTCGTTTCTATTGCATATTTGCCCGACAACTTCTGGGGATGGTGAATAGTGTGATATAAAATAAAACAGGTGGCGTCTAAGTGTAAAGACGACCATTATTAAGCCTTGGTATCCAAGACTTTTTAAACCTCTTCCTTTCCCATGTGTTTCGTAAGAGGCAACTGGCGTTGCTGCTCATCCCTTGACTATTAAGATCAAGGGATAAGCAGCAGCGTTCTTCTAAAAACACTACCAAAGCCTAACTACGGTTGGCAACTCACTTACCAAGAGTGTCAACTACTGGCGAAACCCGCCTTACAGGAGAGACCAATGTCAATTATCATCCAAGTTAATGCACGGTTGGCTGTATATAAAAGCTTCAAGTTGCTCAACGAGCTATAGAGAGGACTATGCTTAGAGTTTCTTTGCGTGATAGTATCTGAAATGAGAATATCCGCAGAAGAATCAAAGTTGCCCGAAGATAGGAATCTGTGGGCCTACCATGAAATGTTTTCCGAAATTTCGAAACCGAACGAAACACAAATTTAAAGTTAAAATTACATAATATTTACCGTTTAAAAACATTAAAAATATTATTGTTTTGGATTTTTATGGTAGGATTTATGACGAACGAAATGTTAAGCTCCATTTACTGGGCCGATTTAGGTATGAACGAAAACACGAAATTGAGTCCGAAACTTCGGAATTTCATTTCATTAAGTCGATAGGGAAAATAGTTTTTTTCTCTCTTGAGTAGTCGACTTTGTATAGCCACAAACGGTTTAGGATGATCCCTTACTAGATGGAGGGACGCATTTACATGCATTACAAAGAGTCAATGGAGGCAAGCAGCTCAGGACCGTTCTTTATGGCAGTCTATAGGAGAGGTATATATTCACCATTGGACATTTAATGGTTGAAATGATGACGATCCGAGTCAGTAACTAGTTTTCTTATTGTGGCACGAGTATATTGTCTTTGTAATAATACATAATTAACAAGCTCGAGGTTGTAACACATTATAGGGTTAATAATAAATTAATGTTATAAAGCAACTTGGGGCTGCTTAAGTGATTATTAAATATTAAGATGGCCGACATTATACTTGTCTCCAATCTATACCATTTGGACTTGATATCAAATTACTCCTCTCCATCCAAAGGTTGCCTGGATGAGATCGCTCTTAGCGATAAGGTCGCCCATTGTTTTCTCATTGTGATTATTTCTTGTAATCATTTGTATTTATAATAAGTTTACTATTGTAATCTTTTGGAGGAAACAATAAAGAGTATCTATCTATCTACCTACATACATTTCTTATTAGTGGTCAAGTAATTATACTTTTGTTTAGACGGTATCTTTTAGATTTTAATTGTCCGATTGCTAAAAAAAGTAATTAAGCTATATGCATATGTGTTTGTCAGTTATTTCAGTACAGCCTATAGTCTAACTGTCTAGATAATTCCACTATAGAATGATTAATTTCGCTTTACTTGTAAAGATGATATTTTCAAGCGGTTTTTTAAAAAGGAACATGTTCTTTTTTTTTATACAACTTAGAATGGCAAACAAGCTGACGGCCCACCTGATGGAAAGTGGTAACCGTCGCCTATAGACATGAGCTGTACCATGGACATAACAGAGTATACTGTTTCGCCCATGATATCCCCATGCGTTGCCATTCCTGAGGACTCAGGTGTTATTCCTCTGTACCCAGTAAATTTACGCCATATCCCACCCTTCAAACCGAAACACAGCCATGCAAACACAACTGCTTCACGGTTGAAACACGAATAGGACAGTGGTACCCAAGCAATCGACTTTTGTACAAAGTCTCCCTCTGGTTCTCAATTTCGTGATTTTTTTTATATTTATTACCTCATAACTCCATTACTTTTTTATTTAAAAGGGTACACTTTTAGATCAATTCCCATAGAAATATTATCAATATCGGTTCCGTAGCTTAGTTCTTAAATCAAAATAACTGGTACTTGGAACTTAAAACAAAATAAACCAATTAAATAAACACAAGTCATTTGCCATTATAAACGTCGATATTTTTTGTGTACTAATGGACATAGGTACAAAAGTTATTTTAACTTACTGATTATTTGTTTTACAAAATAACACCTAATCCAGTAAAATATATTTTATATATAAATATATTTTACTGGATTAGGTATATATATATATATATATATATATACATACATATCTGTCACATGTTTCTCATTGGGATGAGCAGAAACAATGAAACGCCAACTGCTTCCATTCAGACGCATCTTTTTCATTTCCTCCACATTCATCATTTTAAATAATTCGACTTTTTGTTAATACTGATATATATTGTTCCTATTATGACTAGGTGGGCGATATATACCAATGATATCATATATAATCACGTTATATATCTTTTTATAATAAATAACTACACCTTCGTTCTGAATGAGACGTTGTTGCAATGTGATTGTATTCATCCAAATCAGGAATATAAGATGCAGACTGAAGCCAACACTTATACTTCTTATGTTTAATATTTTTAACATTCATCATTGACATCTTATTTAACATAATTGGAGTTACAGAATTAAAGTGAGAAAAAACATGCGTAAAGTTAAAGTATATATTGTGTACTTTTTGTTTTATTTCATACTAATTTGATATATATTGTTAGAATAGAAAAGTAAAATAAAATATAAAAAATAATAATAGGCCTAATGACTTTTATATATATACTTTTCCAAATGATGTCCAGCATATATACAAAATTTCGTTAGAAACAATTGAATTAAACTCATTTATAACTGCGTGGCTTATTTAATTGTCCGCTTTAAATTCGTACCTATGTTTTCTAAATGCAAATTACCTGGATGCCAGAGTCTAAACACAATACGCCCTCCATCGGCTTGTTGGGCTTAACGAGCTTTTAAATTATTTTGTAAAATATATATCAAAGCACCAAAACATTGTACGGACGATAACGAATATAATTTTACATTAAGGTTGTATTTTTCAAATGATTTAGAAGTTATATTATACGAGTAGAAGAAAAATAAATTTATAAACATTGTTTTTGGGTTTTGTATTTTAGACAACGGTTAAACTATTTTATCAATTTCAAGAAAATTTACGTAGAAATATTTTTCCAAAACCTAAAATACAATAGAATAGAATATTATTAGAAATTATTATGTACAGTTGCAAATTTCCATTTTTTGGTTTTCAAAAATAACTCCCTCTATATATAATGATTTACAATCATTTATATTTTCATTTCAAAAACAAAAGACAATCCGAATTGTTTTATCCCAAATATATTCAGTTACTTACCTAGTAGGTAGTTAGGTTTTTTTTGTAAGTGTATACGCGACACTACAAATCCATTATTACTTTTTATAATAAAAAAGAGGGTTCGCTACCGTATTTATCATATATTTTTTTATGAGATAGATCTTAAAAACTAGATAAAAAAAACTAGGTTATAAAAAAAAGTATTTTAATTACTAAGCAAGTCGGTCACCTTAACAGAGTCGCGCAATTATCATATTGTTTTACCGCTATTACCATTTATCTAGCTCTTGAAAAGACGCCATGTAAGCTCTAAATATCGCCTTTTCAAGAGCTAATGTTTCAGCAACACACAACGACAATAGTGTCTTTTAATTTTCTGTATTAAACGGCAAATGTTTGTTGACTTTCAAGACGTGCCCTTTTGTTAACTCCTACTTATTTATTTCTAAGCTACAACATTCTAACATGACTTGTTGTAATACGAAACTAAGTTTGCATTAATTCTAATAAAAGTAACCTTTATTCATCTAGGATATATCTGTGAATCAAATTTTATTAAAACCTCTTATCCAATTAAACATAATAAAGTAAATAACAAAATTCAAACATCTTGACACAGAATTTAGCTCATTAATACTTATTATAAAATTAATATGAGCTATAAGGGGGAAAGGGATTGTTAGTAATGGAGACTGAGAATCCCATTGCTAGCAATATACCTAACCAGGTCGACCTCCTCGTGGTTCTCCCTGGAAACTATCATGGTTAATTCCTGATGAATTCATCATGATGGGCTAACTGGCCTGTTTTCATTCTCATCTATCACCCTTCACTGGTGCTCCGCAAGCGTATACCGTTCGCGCAGGCGGGGTTACCATACCATTTTCATCCATCAAAAAAAAATGTGAGCTATAGGGGGGAATAGACTGTTAGCAATGGAGTTTGACAGCCCCATTGCTAGCAATATGCCCTATCAGGTCAACCTCCCTAGAAACCATCGTGGACAATTCTCGTTGAATTCGTCACGATGGGCTAACTGACCTTTATCCTCGCTTATCATCCTTCACTGATGCCCCGCCGGTGTATACCGATAGCGCGGATTTATCACCTATAAAAAAAAATATGAGCTATAAGAAAAAAAAATTGAAATTGAACTATCAAATTATGAGACAGCACAATGTTCAACAGTAGACAATTAACAGCTGAGACGATGATGATGATAAGAAATAAAATGTTGATGAAAATATGATACTAATATTATAAATGTGAAAGTGAGTTTATTTGTATGTTACCTCTTAACGGCTGAACGAATTATTATTAAATCTGAGGAGCTACATAGGTTACCTTTTAGACTGGTCACATGAATAATTTGCGGGTAATAACTAGAAAGAAAAAATAATATTACAATAATTAATGCATGATTGAAAAACAAAACAAAGTGGGCGAAGTTCAAACGTTGCAATGTTCGGTTTCGTTTTATAAAAAAAATTACACAAAATTATACTTTTTGTAGAATATTTAATTTTTCAATGAAACAATAGGTATAAGTGTAAAAATTTTATAAGTATTACAAAAATGTAATACGGACGGGTCTTAGACGGCGCGCCTTTTTTTTCCGGAATATCGAATCCCTTTAAGAATTTTTCAAAGGATGCCCCATTGTCGCAGTGCGCCTTTTTGAAACAATGGACGATACGATGATAGGTGGCTGTATTTCGAATAGATGTTCCTATATACAATGTTAAAATCTCGACAGTATCTTGGGCATTCCGCTGTGATATAGCATTTTCGAAGAAACACTTTCATTTTAACAAGAGCTATATCTGAAATATAACTTTATATACACGTGATACGTGAACACTAACCCAGAAAGAAACAAACAAACTTAAAACCTTTGAAATGTGGTGCGGGAGAAAATTAGCTGGAAAGATCGAATTAGTAATGAGGAGGACCTACGTAGTGTTAAGGAAAATAGACAAATCATAAAAACTATTAAAGTCAGAAGAGAGAAAATGTTAGGACATTTGATACGACACGACGAGGTTATGAACATCATAATAAAAGGTAAGATAGAAGGAGGGAAAGGAGGAAACCAAGGCATAGTTACATCGAGAGATCAAAGAAAAAGTTGGTGTCGTGTTGTATCAAGAAGTGAAGAGACTCGCTGAAAATCGTAAAAATTAGCAAGAGCTCCACCGACAAGAGCACAGCTCTTAAATGCTTATGAATGAATGAGATAATATCAAATAATAATTAATTTTAAACTATCAAATAATGTCAATTATATACAGTTGCATAACAAATATGAATATAATTTGGCAAGAACCCATCAAATATTAATTACTGCCTAATTTATCTTTCCTTAAAAACCTTAATTAAATTGTTACAAATTGTACACGATGTGGACTTTTTTATATCTTTCTTCTTTAAAATTTACATTTTATTCTTTTTCTGAAACCTGTTACTTCTTATTCTAATTCTTATTCCAGTCAACCTAACACAGTGGCATAGAAAGTAGTGAATGGGCAGTAGTAGTGCTAAACAGAAATAAATATTTACATAAATTAAAAATCATTATATATATTTGTAAAAAACTAAAATAGAAAAAAAAAATGTTTTACGTTTCATTACCTGTTTATCTTGTTTACGATATATACTGTTGTCCTCTACTTGGTTTCGGTCTTTTCCTCAACAAACAATACATATACCTATTTTTTTTTTTTTTGGATAGGTGACAAAAGGGATAGGGGGAAAACGCCATATCAGTTCATGGGGATACGAACCGCTAATGTTTCGAGACGTAAATGTATGTATAACAGACATAAATAGCATCGCCTTGAAGCAAAGTAAAGAATAAAAAGGGCTATTATAAATATAAAAAATAGCCAAATCCGTCCAGTCGTTTTCAAGTGACGTACTTACCAACCAGCAGCATTTAATTTTTATTTACATATGGAAAATAATGCAGTTGATAGAAGATGCAGTAAGTGCACATTCTATTATAGACAAATTACAGTTAAATGATTTATTAACTAAACTAAAATTGAATTACTATATAATAAATTTACAGTATTTAAATAAATATTACAAAATTTTAATTGATTTAAAGTTAAAATTTGTTATCGAAATATACTTACCGAGTATAAGAAAAAAAAACATACCATAGATATAAATAGTAAGCTCACAATAAGTATATATTGTAGATATTGTACCTACTGTACTTTTCTTCAAGCTACTTAAAATAGAAGGGCGTTCTTAATTCGAGTGTATTTTTTTATGTTTTTTACCTCTTAACTCCGTCAATTGTAAACCGATTTAGTAAATTTATTTTTATCTGAAAAAATGCACTTACAGGTTGGCCCAATAGAAATTTTATTAAAATTGTGTCTAAATAAAAAATAGCTAACTTTGTCACAATTGAAGTCGGTCTTTTCTGTGAGTCACAATCTTTATTTCTTCTAATTCTGGTCCATTTAGTTTAGAAAAAGTGCCCATTAACCTTTCTGTTGGAACAACAAGCTCGTATATATTTCATGTCGCATTAAACCTAAGTATTAAGACCTATTTAGATCTTTTATGGGTATGGAACCATTAAATTTCGCCGATTTCGAAGGATACATTGGATTATTTTACTGAACAATATGTTATTTTGCGGAATTCTATATCACTGGTTATTTGATTAAAATATTTTGTTTAATTCCGCTATCATTAGTATATATAGAACGGCCAACACTCGAAGGCTAATCACATATAATTTTTTTTAATGGGCGTTAACCCTAGAAAGATACTCTACGTCCGCGAGACGTACGCAGTTGTTAAATATTGTTATTTCTTTTTATCTACAATACGCAGCGCACTGTCCATCTCAGTCAACTCCGTCGGTTGTCGGAGCTAATGTTGGATGGTGGTTCAGCAGCGGTAAGTGATATGGGTACCTAGATACAGCTATGTCGTACGTCTACGAGACGTATGATTATCTTTTGTGTGACTTTCGCGAGATTGATATTTTTTTTGTTTGTATGTTTGAATGTATATTTTTTTTATATTTAAGGTACATGTAATATAGCCATAAAATGATTAGTCAGAGAGTATTAATGAGGAGGAAATTGTGCAATTTTTGATGGGAAATGATGATGATTCTGCCCAAGAAAGTGGTAGCGAAGTGGAAAATCAACTCTTCGAAGATGATGTACAAAGTTATACAGAAGACGAGTTGATCAATGAAGCTGTCGAAGCTACAGATAACCCTTCTGACCAAGTGGAGTCAGTTCAATCGACGGAGTCTACTGTCAATATAATTCCCTTGCTGAACACTCGCATAGTTACCCCGCCTAAGCAAACGCTTCGAGGGAAAAATAGGTACTGTTGGTCCACTGTCAAAGGTAAAAGTCACGGAAGGACATTTTTTAAATGGATAATAATGGAATGGTAACCCCGCCTGCGCTAACGGTATACGCTGGCGGGGTACCAGAGGGAACCACGTGGAGGTCGACCTGCTTGGGTATATTGCCAGCTATAGGGCCTTTAGTTTCCATTACTAACAATCCCTTCCCCCCTACGGAAGGACGTTAGCAATAAATATTATTCGATCAGCTAGGGGACGCCTAATAGATGGCCAAAGACGATATTTTATAGCATGCTAAATATATCGTTTGTTAACTTATATATCATATATTGTCATAATGTACTCATCAAGAATGAAAAGCCATTGAACAGGAAAGACTTCATGAAGAAATTGAGCACGGAGCTAACTTCAGCTTGGATGGGAAAAGATTGGAAGTTCCGACCTTGAAAAGGTACTTACGCCACAATATTAAAGAACTGCTACCAGAAAATAGAGTGGATGATAACCCGGAAAGAGAGAAAGAGCCTGCAGCAAAAAAGAAAAGAAATTGTTTGCACTGTCCTTCAAAGATAAAAAGAATGTCCAAAATGGAATGTGTTCTTTGCCAAAAGCCTGTTTGTAGTAATCACAAAAAAGATGTGTGTTATAAATGTACTTAAATTATAAGAGATGATTGTTTCTGTTATATTAAAGACTATTTAGCATTTATACCCTCAAAAAGTGTCATTATATTTGTAATTGAAGACTGATAGCCACATAGAAACTTCCTATTAAAAAAGTTGAATTATATTTTGTGTACTTTTAAGAGAGTTTTATGTTTATTGTTTTTTCTTTTAATTAATTAATATAATAACTTAATATATGTTTTATTACTTAGTACAATACTTAAACTAATATGCAAGACCCTATAAACAATTAGTAAATGCATATATATTAAAATATTAATTAATAACGAGGCGTACGTCTCTGAGACGTATGATTATCTTTACCGCCATACCAAATATGATTATCTTTCTAGGGTTAATGGAATTGTAACCCCGCCTGCACTATCGCTATACGCTTGCAGGGCACCAGTGAGGGATGATAGGTGACGATGAAAACAAATCAGTTAGCCCATCTTGACGAATTTCACTAGAATTAACCACGATGGTTTCCAGGGGGAACCGCGAGGAGGTCGACCTGATAGGGTGTATTGCTAGCAATGGGTTCATTAGACCCCATTACTACCAATCCCTTTCTCCCCAACCACATATATTAGATTAACCTTTTAGTAAATAAATTGTATGCGCATTTAATTAAGTAATGTTTGCTAAATAAAGTTTTTTTTTTTAATGGATGATAATGGAATGGTACCCCACCCGCGCTTTTGGTATACACCGGCGGGGCACCGGCCCATCGTGATGAATTCAACAAGAATTGTTCACGATGGTTTCCGGGGGGAACCACGTGGAGATCGACCTAATAGGACATATTGCTTACAATGGGTCTGTCAAACTCCATTGCTAACAATCCTTTTCCCCCCAAAAATAAAGCTGAATAGGTATGTATACTTTGTTTTAATTATATTACAGACTAAATAATTAAATATATAAATTATGTAATTAAACCAATAAATATAAAATAAATAAAAATCCCAATGTGTTTTTATTTATTTTTGAAAGTCATTATCCTTTTCTTAAACAATCGTAATGATAAGTAATTAAAAAATCTGATGGGAAATGATAACCGTCAACTGTAGACCAGCAACATGTATATCACAGGATACACTGTGACGCCATTGTACCCAATATGTAGGTCGATAATTACTTTTGCCATCGTCAGAGTCTACTCTCATTTTATTTTCATATAAATTTAGTTACCGTTAAAGTTACGATTATTTTTTATTAAACATAAATTATATATCTTAAATAAATGTAACCAATACAAAGATAACCAATACATTTTTAACGTTCAATTTGATACATATCTACTGGTTTTATTGTTTCAACAACTAAAACCTTCAAACAAATAAAAACAATAAGAGAATGTTTCCGCTAAACTTATGAAAGGCAAGTCTGTTGAAATTTAGATATTCAAAGACATTTGCATGAATAAGTTCCCGCATCTCGGGGTCTGTCCTAAATTGTTCCCAGGGGAGAAGATAAGGAAAACAGGGGAAAGAACGCACGACCGTTTCCGCTTGTACAGAAGTAATTTACTTTGCATTGTGATGAATCAAACTGGCGTCGTCCAGAAATTCTAGTTATTTATTGTGACATCAATATTTCTTACTGGAATTACTTTATTGGGATTACGTAAAAAATTCAATTCGTAAATACCATTTGTTCGTTTTTAGTTTTAGATGTTTTTTTATGCAACTTAGAATGGTAAATAAGCTAACGGTCCACCTGATGGAAAGTGGCAACCATCGCCTATAGATATGAACAGTATCATGGACATAACAAAGTATATACTGTTTCGCCCGTGATACGCCCCATGTGTTGCCATTCCTGAGGACTAAGGTGTTATTCCTTTATACCCTGTAGATCTTTCAGTTTGTTTTAAAATTTAAATTTATTATTGAACTATTTTGCTGTTTTACTCTTTTGGGTAAGCTGACTGAGGTACTTAGTTTTTTGTTTTAGTTATTATTTTAAACTCAAAAAAGTAGGTAGAGAGATTTGTGTGCTTGTAAACATTTACATACTTCTAATACTAGTTAACCCGTAACCAGGATATTATTGTAATAACGTCAAAATATCTGGAGGTTAAATAAACGATATCTCGTTATTAAAATGTGTAAAACTTATTTATTTTTTATTTTATTTTTTTTCAACTGCTCAGAGTATTCACATGGATAGTAGTCAATTAAACTTCTTCTATTTTATAAATAAAACATGCATACATTAATTGTACATATTGTAGTACAACTCGCGCCGCACGTCGTTGTGTCGGCTTATTATTACTTAATGTTATTACAGACATTAACTTAACATTTAAATTTAATAATTCCTCGAAATTATTATTTTATGAACCATCATAAACCAAAATTACAATAATTTTCAGTTAAGTCTATTAGGAAATTAGCTTATGGCCTTTAAAAACTTCAATATGATATCAAATTGAAATTTTAAGTTTAGAGATAGGTTTAAGAAATGTCGCCTTAAAATTGAATTCATTGTCACTTGTTTAGTTTTTTCGGATAGCTTCGTGAACTACTTCGAATGTCTCTAAGATCCACTAGTGGTCCGCGGACTACCAGTTAAGAACTATTAATCTAGATGAAAAATCATAAATAAAGTAAAATAATCGTAAATAATAATAGCCGTGTAGATTCCGGCATAGAATAAAATACCGATTCCTTTCCGTGGGTGTCGTAAGAGGCGACTAAGGGAGCTTATGGTGGAGGAATGGGCAGCAACGTCCCTCTTAAAACATCACCAGAAGCCAAACTGCGGTTGCCAACCCACCTGCCAAGCGTGACAACCACTGACAAACCCTCCTTGTGGGGGAGGCTATGTTCAGCAGTGGACAGTTAACGTCTCATATAACAACAACAATAGGGAGATAGGGATTGTTAGTAATGCAATATACCCTGTCAGGTCGACCTCCACGTGGTACCCCCCGGAAACCATCGTGTTAAGTCCAGGTGTATTCATCACGATGAGCTAACTGACCTACCTTTTCATTCTCACCTATCATACCTCATTGGTGTCCCGCCGACGTATACCGTTAGCGCAGGCGGGGTTACCATTCTATAATCTTTTTTTGTTTTTTTTTTTTATATACAACTTAGAATGGCAAACAAGCTGACGGACCACCTGATGGAAAGTGGTAACCGTCGCCTATAGACATGTAATACCATGGACATAACAGAGTTTACTGTTTCGCCCATGACACTTTCCTCTGTACCCTGTAAATTCACGTCATATCCCACCCTTCAAACCGAAACACAGCCATGCAAACACAACTGCTTCACGGTTGAAACACGAATAGCACAAGGTACCCAAGCAAACGACTTTTATACAAAGTCTCCCTTTGATTATCATCCATAAAAAAAAAGCAAAACAATAATACGTCATCATTTGATAAGTTAAACACCACGATAAACAGTATAACAATATCTTTAAAAGCATATAGAAATTAGATAAAGCATCGTATTGTATGCAGCAATAACTCAGTTACAACACGATAGTAAAACAAACAATTGGTCCGGCAAACAGTTACAAAATAAATACCTAATAAATAATATATATTATGGGTACAGTATGTAACGTTTTGTTTTGTTTAACTACAACTTTCCGCGACGTTGTTGACCTCCTAATGTTGTGTTGTTCGGGTTTCCTTTAATGTTTTGTTATTTTTAAATAAAAAAAAAAAAACAGGAGCTTTGCAATACGACTGTTTGTTTTGTGTATGTTACCCCCTGTTTTCGACTTTGCAGATCTGATCTTATTATTTTTCAATCGGTAATATTTACTCTCACATAAACTTACTGCTTTTACCCGCCACTTCGTCCGTATTTCCTAGATACATGTATTTGCTGACTCGATTAAATACTAGCCTATGTCATTCTCCATTTCATATAATACGTGTAAAGCAAATTTCCTAGTGATTGATTAAATCATTCAGACGCTATACTATTTATTCTTTTTAAATTATTATATATATTTAAAATAAATAATAATTATTTATATGAGAATCCTTACTAATATGACAAAGCTGAAAGTGAGTTTGTTCGTCCATTTATTTTATTGTAACCCCTTAAAAGCTTAACCAATTACTATGAAATTTGATATACACATACTATGTGAATTGGAGAAGGATATAGGCTACTTCTTACCACGGTCAGTAAATGTATCCCGATCTCGTAAACGAAGTCGCGTGTAAAAGCTAGTAACTGTATAAAACTACGATGATAAGAGCCGTTTTAAATGCAGTCATACCATAGTTTTACCAGAAGGAGACTTTGTACAAAAGTCTCTGTCCCTTTCATGTTATTCCCGTGAAGTAATTGTCTTTGCATAGCTATGTTTAAATTTGAAGTGTGCGATATGGCAATAAAATTACAGGGTATAAAAACATTACACCTCCTCAGGAATGGCAACACATGAAAGGTATCATAAACGACTCAGTATAGGTACTCTGTTATGTCCATGGTACTTTTTTTTAATGGGTGATAATGGAATGGTAACCCCGTCTGTGCTATCGGGATACGCTGGCGGAGCACCAGTAAAGAATGATAGGTGAGGATGAAGCAGGTCAGTTGGCCCATCGTGACGAATTCAACAAGAATTGTTCACGATGGTTTCCAGGGGGAACCACGTGGAGGTCGACCTAATAGGGCATGTTGCTAGCAATGGGGCTGTCAAACTCCATTGCTAACAATCCCTTTCCCCCCTGTCCATGGTACTGTACATGTCTATAGGCGACGGTTACTACTCTCCATCAAATGGGCCGTCAGTTTGATGGTCATTTTAAGTTGCATATAAAAAATTAAAATCGAGAATAAACAAATAAAATTACAGCGCAAGTCGTGTACTCGTATTTCTTTTCCAATACAGTTATGGTTTTCCCACGCGACTCGAGAGAAATAAATATTACTTCTAAACCTCTAACGTCTCAACCGCAGAAGCAATACTGGCGTGTGTGGGAGGAGTCGTTACCATCAATCAAAGTTACAAGTTTTGTACGATTTGTTCACGTAAGTTTTACGAGATTTATCATGTGTTGCCCCGCGAAGATAGAATTACGCACCATTTATATGGATAAAGCGTTGTCTTTGTATTTAAAAAAAATGGAATTGATTATCATTTTAAAGGAGTTAATTGCACATAGACTCGCTCTGAATAGTGTTGTTACATTTTTTATTTTGTTGTTTTTGTGCCGATGACCTTAAATGTTGCGGCCTCTTTGATCGGTTTTCTCACTGGCCGCAAAGACATTCGACAAAGACTAACTTTCTTTACAAGACAAATTAATATGACGATGAAATAAAAATGAAACCATAGACTTAGTAAAACGTACTACTTAAGAAAATGAATATCATTTTTAGACATGAAATTTACCTGTTTATTTCATCTTCAAAACGTCTAATTTCCAATCTTCTCGACCTTTCAAGGGAACAGAACTGTAAATAAATAGTAAAAGAGGACGATAATAGCATTATTCATAACAACACTATAATTTTTTACATTATCATTGTGAAAAACATAATAAAAAAAATATTAAATATTTTTTTTAAAGCTAACAAACAGACGGCCTGCAATGTTGTCGCCATTCATTCCACGGATATCACACAATACACAGTGATGCCCATGGTACATTTAATTTCTTTTTATTTGACGACACAAGCAGTACCATAGACATAACAGAGTATACTGTTTCGTCCGCAATACTGTCCATGCGTTGCCATTCCTGAGGCCTAAGATCTTGTGCCTCTGAACCCTGTAAATTCACTGCTATATCTCACCCTTCAAACCAAAATAGCACAGCCATGTTAAAAGCAAAGCAAAACTGATTCATCGTAGAAACATGAATGGCATAGAGGTACCCAAGCAAACGATATTTGTACAAAGTCTCCCTCTGGTATATTTATATTTTATACTTTAAATAATTTTAATATAAAAAGATGATATCATCAATTCTTCATTGTACGAAATGCCACGCAAGCATCGCACTGTCTTGTAAATAAGTTGAGACAAAGAAGACCATTAGCTGTTGTTTTCAGAGACAGAGATTAATTACCCGGCGATTGACGAAAGACGGGGTAAAACCCTGAGCGCCATTGGTATGCAAATTGTTTTGGGTACGCCATTAATGGGTCAAATATTGTAGTGTAATCAAGTTACTTATATGACTACTAGCTTTTACTCGCAACTCCGTCTGCGTGTATGGTACGAAGTAGCCTTCATCCCATACAGTTATCTACAGTAGACATGGATAATATGAATACCGATCCGATGTCTATATATTGGGTACCTAAATATTGATGTCGGATAAAAGGTCATTACCCATTTTGATATCACCCATATAGGTCAGATATTTATTTTAAAATATGTTAAAAGTTTGTTAGGCAATTTTTTTTTTTTTTGGATAACACACTTAACACACCAGTATATAAATATTGTAACTAAAATATATAGATAAAATATATTGCTATAAATTACCTACTTCTTAATCTACATACCAAATTTAATAGTGATTGATTCAAGCGTTAAGAGGTAATAAATAAACAAAATCTTTCACATTTATTATATTAGTAAGGGTGTCTTATGTAAATACATTTTAATTATTTAAAGAGAACGTCATAAACAAACAAAATCATAAAGTATGATTTTGTTGAGGGTACACCAATTGAGAAAATTATGCTTTTTTTAATGGATTATAATGGAATGGTAACCCCGCCTGCGCTAACGGTATACGCTGGCGGGGCACCAGTGAGAGATGATAGGTAAGGATGAAGCAGGTCAGTTAGCCCATCGTGACGAATACAACAAGAATTGTTCATGATGGTTTCCAGGGGAAACCACGTGGAGGTCAACCTTATAAGGCATATTGCTAGCAATGGTGCTGTCAAACTCCATTGCTAACAATTTCTTTCCCCCTCCTAGAGAAAATTATACTGGAAAAAAAAACAGTTGGATCCACTTTTGTTTATGCAACTGGCAAACAAGCTGACGGCCCACCTGATGAAAAGTGGTAGCCGTCGCCTATAGACAAGAGCAGTACCATGGATATCTGGAAGTAAACACTTTCAATAGATATGTGAAGAAGTGCTTGTATAAGCCAACACAGTGGAAACCATATTTTTGATTGATACAACCTTGTATTGAATCTGTGACCTACATAAATAGATTTCGCAATCACTTTTAGTATAAAGAATGAGCTCTGTCTGGCTCCTCTATCAAACCATCTCTTTGTGAGCTTTTTCATCAGAAAAATTCTTTTGAACAAGTTTCTGTCCCTGCTCAATTAATAATACTTCTTGACAATTTTCCTGTACAATCCAAGTATAGGACAGGGAAATATATAAGAAATATACAAAAGAATACAAAAAAAGTACAGTCAAATTAGAAATAATGGATTTTCATAAGCAGTTTAAAAAGGCTTTTTTTATTACGTTGATAAAATAACTTACATTAACATTGATATAAAAAAAATCTAAGATGCACGAACAGAAACTAGAGTGGCTTTAATCATTTCTATCTAGTTGGGTTATATTTATTACTAAATGGAATATTTTTACAAATTTTGTAAAAAAATATGGCGTGACAGTACTTGTTCTTTAAGACTATTTTCCAGGGCGACTTGGCCTATGTATGTATGTATATATACACATACACATACATACATACATACATACATACATATCTGTCACGCCTGTCTCCCATTAGGGTAGGCAGAAACAATGGAACGTCAAATGCTTCGATTCAAACAAACCTCTTTTGCTTCTTCCACATTCATCAATCTTTTCATACACGCTCGCCGGGTACGGGTGCTTTTAATTTGGCCCTTCTTCAGCACGTCGCCTATTTGGTCGACATACGTCCGTCTAGAGCGGCCCCTACCGACATCTCCATTCATTCTTGCTCGATAAATCTATATGTATATATATATATATATATATATATATATATATATATATATATATATATATATATATATATATATATATATATCAGATATATCTTTTACTTGCTTGCATCGTAGCAGGTGGACTCTAGACAGCTCTGAGAAGGGCACGACCCATCGGGTTCTTAGACGCTTATGATTATAGTCTAAATAGATTTTTATATTTATGAAAAATCATCGCCTCCACTCATCTTCTGTCGTATGATTACAGTTTATTTTTTTAATTTTAATACAATACACTTTTGGGTGTAACCTTGTAATTTAAGTCTAAAATTTTACATCTATGTATATTAATATCACATAAAACATCTAATAGATTTTCCTTTTCCACCATAATCGAAAGATAATAACCCAGTAGGTACGTGCAGCTATTATTTTTAGATTTATTGGGTAAAATATATTACAGATTATGGGTACCTACCGGAACGACATTGTTGAATTTAACCGACTTCAAAGGAAGAGGGTCTGCATATAATACATTATAAAAATGTTTGTATTAGAAATGGACTTTTAGGGATTTCGTTTTCTAGATCGACTCATTTGCTATCACCAAATCTGAATAGATTTTAATTATATATACCTCATACATACACTTTTTTAATAATTCTTCTTGCAATTGATAAAATTCACTCTTCTGTTAGCTCCATATGTATAGTACTTATAATCTATTATATAGATCGAGTTTTGAGATCGAGTCTCAAAAACAGGTCAACTTTTTGTCAGCTAATGATCAAATTAGCGTTTTTTTTTTTTTATTAGTATTCTATATATTTACGCAGAAAATATATTTTGACGTATTATTTAACATATAAAATATGAGTTTACGTATTAAAAAGACGTAGAATTTATAAGACAATATAAATATAGAAGTTATAAAAGAATCACTTATAACTATTTATCACGAAAAAATTGTATGAAAAAGTTTATCCGTTTTTCTCGAAATATTTCTATGGAGATACCCTATCTATATAATCTAAAGTATAGTGTTAATCTTGTGTGACACAACTCCACGTTCTAAATTCAAATATTTCATAATAAATCTTGTGTCTATGAAACATTTTTTCATTGATAAATGTGTTTTAATTTATTTTTTTACTAAAATATAAATATAAATTTTGACAATTATAAAATCGCTCTTTTGAGCGTAATAAAGTGTACCTGATAGAAATAATTTTCCGAATCAACATCCTGGCAACACTATAATGGTGTACAAGCCCCGTATCAGCGGCGTAATGAGGGCGCACCGCGCCATATTTTATCGCAATAGGGGTTGAACACATTCATTTTTTAGGTAGATTAACCTTCGTTAATAATGGCTGGAAGTTCGAAAACGTTATCAGAAAATGTTACTTTAGCGTTAATATATACATTGTTAAAGATACTACCACATTACGAGTATGTACCACATTTTCATTTCAAGTTAAAGTCGTCTTCGTTACTTTATATTATCTTTTTTTTTATACAACTTAGAATTGGAAACAAGCTGACGGCCCACCTGATGTAAAGTGGTAACCGTCGCCTATAGACATGAGCAGTACCATGGACATAACAGAGTATACTGTTTCGTCCATGATACCTCCCCATGCGTTGCCATTCCTGAGGACTCAGGTGTTATTCCTCTGTACCCAGTAAATTCACGCCATATCCCACCCTTCAAACCGAAACGCAGCCATGCAAACACAACTGCTTCACGGTTGAAAAACGAATGGGACAGAAGTACTCAAGCAATCGACTTTTGTACAAAGTTTCCCTCTGGTAATCTACTTAAGTGTCTTGATTTAAAGGTTGCAACATGAGATACGGCAGTAAAATTACTGGATACGAAGGCTATAATAGTCATCTTTGTCTATAGGCCACAGTTATCATTTTGCAAATAGAATTGTACAAAAGTCGTTTGCTTGGACACCTCTACCCCATTCGTGTTTCTACCGTGAAGCAATTGTATTCGCATGGGTGTGTTTCGGTTTGAAAGGTGGTATATGGCGTGAATTTACTGGGTACATAGGAATAACACCTGAGTCCTCAGGAATGGCAACGCATGGGGAGTATCATAGGCGAAACAGTATACTCTGTTATGTCCATGGTACTGCTCATGTCTATAGGCGACGGTTACCACTTTCCATCAGGTGGACCGTCAGCTTGTTTACCCTTCTAAGACGCATAAAAAAAGAAAAAGTACTATATCCTTGATCTAGACTTTGCATCAAGTAAACGACAAATTATAAAAAAAATATATGTGTACCATAGAGTTGTAGTTAGTACATTGCTTTGAGTATAAATGCCCTGATATCAAATCCTAGTCGGACTAATTTTTCTCGGTTTTCTAGACATATTTTTTTCTGAATTCTAATAATTATATACATACTATCAGGTAACATTCTGTATATGTGTCTTTAAAATAAATAATCAATTAAAAATATTTTTTATTCAATTAAACTTAATTACGTATAAGCATTTTTAATACAATTTTTTTATGAATCTATCGTCCAGTATAGTGTAAATTCAGCTGAGAAAAATAGGCAATAAATTCAGTTATTGCCTTTTGAATTAACGAAAAAAAAAATGTGGATGTAAACATTAAATATCACAAACTTCATATACTCGTACATAAAAAAACTACAAGAAGCACCCGTTCACGAGTATGACGGATGAGCCCGCCATCGTTGTCTTCAACCCTATTATTGGAAGCCCAACGACTCGACCTCTCCCCGTTACATTCCGACCTCTGTGAACAAAAGCGTGCAATATTAAAATATTTTTGCAAGCTGTAAGCCGATTATAACAATATCTTTTTTAATTAAAATCATTTACTTTCATTATCATTATATAATAGCTAATACCCATTGCTGTGAAAATAACGAGAGTTATATTTTATTTATAGATCAAAGAAAACGAATTTTCCAAATATTATGTACATTCTTTAATAATCTCGCATTTTAATTAAAATAATAGTGTATGTATACATACTCATAACAATTCTGACAAGATAATTACTTGCTACACCGTGCTCATATTAATCAAGTCTTTACTCTGAAATCTTTGTAAGCGTGCTATACTTAGAATTTAATTATACCACGTATTCGTGGCCGGGGAAAACGGTAGCTTTCTTCTAAAGCGGTAAGTGATTTGAAAAGATAAAATATAATAATATTTACATTGTCTATTTTCTATGATTATGATATGATAGAAAAAAGAAAAAGTGACACCCCTAGCTGTTTTGTGCTGCCGCTGCTAAGGACTAATAACAACTAATGACTTGCCTCTTTTAATAGTGGTAGGGTTGCATGCAGTTATATTTGTAATATTACTGTATGCAAACCTAGAAATAAATAATATAAATGTAATATTTTACTATATTTAAGGTTAAGTTACTATACAGAATGAAATCTAAATATATATTTTTAAAAGTGTATTTTATGATAGAATATCAACGTTTTTCGATGAAAGATACATTCGCCAAAAAACACTTCACTCCAATCATTTTTAAATTTAGTAAATAGGGGGAAAGGGATTGTTAGTGATGAGATCTAATAGCCGTGTTACTAGCAATATACCCTTTCAGGTCGACCTGCACGCGATTCCCTCTGGAAACCATCAACGTTAATTCTCGACGAATTCATCATGGTGGGCCAAATGACTTGCATTCATTCTCACCTATCATCTTCCACTGGTGCCTCGTCGGTGTATACCGATAACGCGGGCGGGGTTATCATTCCATTTTCACCCAAATAAAAAAAAATTAGTAAACATACAAAAACAAGGACATATATTACTTTTATCCCTGTTAATAATGTTTTTGTTTTGTGCTTTTTTATTTTCATTCTTTTATCTCTTTTACTGTGCATTATGTGTATGTTTTTTTTTTTATTGTAATTTGTGTGCTGTAAGTAATGTGAATAAATTATCTATCTATCTATCTATCTAATCTGTATATATCGTAATGTGGACAAATCTGCGAATAAAAGCTAGTGAACACTACGGCTTATCAATTGAATGAATGAACACTAATACAGCTTTTAGAAACCTCTCGAGAGTTTGTTAGAACGAGACTATTCTGTATTCATAATCGATCGACAGCGAGCATGGCAGTTCATTTGATTGCTATCTAAAGGTTTTTCTGTGCTCTGGTTGCCACAGTTACTAAGCTTTATCTCCCTTTTTAATATATAAGAAATAGAATATAACAATAGTATGTTGCTATAATATTGTCTATTGCTGGAATCCTATTTTATATAGCCTAGGAGGATTAAATTTATAGGATTAAAGTATAGTTGATATATTTTCTATGTTATTTATCCTTTTTTAACATAATATTTGCTAAAGTTACAGAAGTAAAACACATAGTTATTTTTAATGGTATGTGGATTTCTGTTAGATAAACATAATCAAATGCCTGAATGGATTTCAATGAATATTTGTACACAAATATGTAACATAGATTAAAATGTAGAACACTTTATCCTAATTTATATTAGAAATTATTTTTTTTTATACCCCAAAGGTGGAAAACAAGCATACAACTCGTCTGATGATAAACGGTCTCTATAGCTTATGGACGCTTGTAACACCAGAGGTGTCAGGTGACCGTTGCCGACCTTAAAGAAGCCTTAATATACCCTTTTTGAAGAACCCCATACTGTAGTCTCTAGAGAAAATCTCGGCAGGGAACTTATTCCACAGCCTGAGCATTCATGGGAGAAAATTTCTCTGAAACCGCTCTGTACGTGACCATTTAGGCTCAAGCGTATGAGAACGAATCCCCTGTACATGGCGAAAAAGATAATAGAAAAAATACGGGTATTAGCCAATGTTATAAATAAATAATAAATAACTGACACAACATATTATATGTTCTTTTTAACCGACTTAAAAAAGAAGGCAATTTTCAATTCGATTGTTTTTTTATGGTTGTCACCTCATAACTCCGTCAGTTATAAACCGATTTGGAAACTTCTTATTTTATCTGAAAGAATATACTTCCAGATATCATTCTATAGAAATATTATACAAACAGATTCTGTAATTTAGTTTTTAAATCAATATAACGAGTTTTGTCACACTTAAAGTCGGTTTTTTTCTATTTTCATAGAAAAAAACCTAATCTTAAATTATTATCTTCACGCCATCTATGAGGTTTATTTTTTTTATTGGTAGGTATAAAAACTATTGTATCTCGTAAATTGAAAGAAAAAATTTATGTTTACAAAATTTTATAAAATACAAATGAGTGGTTTCAGAAGTTAGCACAAACGAATAATATGATGCGGGATTTTTCATATATTAAAAATAACAGGGGACTTTTGTGTATTAAAATTATATTTAAAATATAAATAGGTGATATATATAATCATTCTTAAGCGTCAAGCATCTATAATTAGTTGTAAATTAAATGAAATATCTAATCTAAGTACCAAATTGTACCTCTATATTTAATCTGTGAGAACGTTTAATTAAAGTAAAAGCAGGCTTGTGTTTGAATCCGTGCGCGAGATTTTAATTTGTAACATTAATATACATATTTTACATAATTACCTACGTAATATATTCATTCATACATATAAGTATTTAGAGATAATATATTTATTTTGTGCCTCTCTGGGTTCAATATACATCTATTTGTTTTGTTTTATACAACTTAGAATGGCAAACAAGCTGACGGCCCACCTGATGGAAAGTGGTAACCGTCGCCTATAGACATGAGCAGTACCATGGACATAATAGAGTATACTATTTAAGCTCCCATGCGTTGCCATTCCTGAGGACTTAGGTGTTATTCCTGGGTACAGATACCCAGTTAATTCACGCCAAAGGTGGGAACTCTTCAAACCGAAATATGTTTAATATTTTAATTGTAAAATTTTAGTTAGCGTTTTAGTAGCTCTTTTAAAATTGTTATTTTCAAATATAAAAAAAGTATCAAAATATTTCTCCTTCTTTTCTTTATTTAGGTATTTTAACTAAAAGTCCCAAACTAAGAAAGTTTGGGTCTAGGTGGCGCTATGTATCATGTCCAAGGGTTATTTATTTATTGTTATATAATTAGTATAATAGACGTCTTGATAATAAAACTTGTCTTATCAACTTGTCATATTTTATCTTTTTAATATTATCAAATTATGATTTCATAACATATTTGGAGTATTTACTCCAAATATGTTTCAAATTTATGTAATTTATTTTAATGCATAACAACTCCTTTCTTAGTATAACTTATAATATTAGAAGTATGGGTGACATGTAATATAGGTTTAACACCTTGTACAGCGATCAGAGATTAAAAGCATCTGAGGGTAGCAGAGGGAGACAGAGGGGGTATCATGGGCGAAATAGTATACTCTGTTATGTTCATGGTACTGCTCATGTTTATAGGCGACGGTTACCAAAATTCATCAGGTGGGCCGTCAATTTGTTAGCTATTTTAAGTTGCTTAAAAAAAATCAACGGAAAGCAATTTGTACTGAGAATTTCGGGTAAAAAAACTCAGCACTAACATATACAAGTACCTAAGTATAAAATACTGATCTATTGGTACTTGTAAATTTTGTGATTATATGTATTTTATTCTCTTATAATGACACAGATTGTGTTTATTATATCGACCAGCAGTTCTCCTAAAATACAACCTTTCTCCTAGACAAATGATGTAATGGCTCCAGACATGTTGACGCCACTGTGACCTTCTAGTTACAGCCCGTGAGAGAGCAGAGCCAGCGTCCCAGCCCATAATAAATGGTATGAATAAATCTTATCTAGCTACCAAAGTTTTGATGTCCACCGCTGTCTACATACATACATTATTATATTACATATACATACATATATTATACACACATTTATTATACATACATGTATTATTGTAGATTACAGAATCGAATTATTTATTATTATTATATATTTTAATGTAATAACTACCGATTTAACTTACATGTAAGTAGATCGAAAAATCTCAACTAGTTTCGGAATCACTTCGTGATCCTTAGTTATGAGCGACTGTGATTCGAGCGCAATTATTATATAATACTAGCGATTCACTACCGGCTACGCACGACCGCGATTTATGATATAATTAAAGATTGCGTCTCAGATTGTAACGATTTTTTTTTGTACTGCTTAACTGTCTTTAAAAACAAGAGTTGTATGTTCGCTATATTTTTTAATGTCTGTCTACATATTTCTGCATGTATTGTGGATCTGATTTAAATATTCTTTTTAAATATTATACTTGGTTTTCTTAATTTCATTTAAAAAATGTTTCTAAGCATTTTTCATAAAGAAGGGTCATCGAATGAAATTAGACCCCAATTTGGTAAGTTTGAAAAGATAAAATCTCTACAGGATTGGACAACTCGAATCAATAAAAGAATTGGAATTAAAACCGGTCGGTGTGTTTGTTTAATTCCCTGAAAGGGTACACAGGGTTGTTAGCCAAAGTAATTTCCCTTGATAGCATCTAAATTGTTCCTGGGTACACAGTGCTTTGAAAATTTAATATAAAACAAACATAGAGGTTTATTGTGTTATTTATATATATGTATACATATATATACATATAAGCAACTAATATATATAACTTCATATGCGTGAATGTTAGAAATAGGTAATTGAATATGAATAGATATTGAAACAAACAAAGAAATAGAATTACAAAAAAAGAAAAAAATATATTTTGGTTTGTGTTGCTTCTATTAAGACTTCTCATTATTATTTTCTTCTCCATCCAAAAGTGAATGGAAGAGATCACTCTTAGCGATAAGGCAACCCATTGTCTTCTCAATGTATTATAATATTTTTTTGTAATTGTTTGTACTTATAATCTAATGGAGGACACAATAAAGAGTATCTATCTATCTTATATATTACAAATCAATTAAAATATAACACTCGCATCTTACTATACCTATGGCAGCGGTGGTACTTGTCATCAGGTGAGCCGTATGCTCGTTCGCCCCCTGTGTTATAAAAAAAACAATGACATGGACTTTTTATGTCAATATCATAACCCGAAGTAACTTAAAATTATATTGTAAGTAACATATGAGTTAGCAAAATTGAATGTTAACATGACGTAATACTTTGTCCCATGGTTTCCTCCCTTGAAACAAAATCAAAGAATATTACACCTTAACACGTTGTATTAAGAAATGTAGGCGATTCTAAAGGACATTATATTTGGCGTAAATGTTTGCAGACACCAAGGCGTCTACATGGCGTCTGTTTGTCGTGTCTTACAGATGAAGTCATTTGCTTGATAGAGACAGTTATATTATTAAGTATGAGTGTGAAAGAGGCAGCTAGCCATGACAGATTTTTAAGATAATCGATTGAAATTTACGTACGCAATCGTCGGTTACAATACATACAATAGTAGTTTAATTTGTATGTCTTTATGCAATCATGTTTACATATAGATATTATATACGTTGAAAGTAGTAAATAAATATTTTAAAATTATTTATTCAGATCATATTAAGCATTTATTTATTCATTAGTACATGTATGTGTACATGGCGGACTTAATGCTAAAAAGATTTATTCCCAGTCAACCATAGGGAAGTGCAGAATATTAGATTTTTTTTATACAACTTAGAATGGCAAACAAGTTGACGGCCCACCTGATGGAAAGTGGTAACCGTCACCTATAGACATGAGCAGTACTATGGACATAACAGAGTACGACCTCCACGTGGTTCCCCCTGGAGGTCGATCTGATAGGGCATATTGCTAGCAATGGGGCTGCCAAACTCCAATGCCAACAATCCTTTTCCCCCCAAACTTTTTTTTTATGGATATGATAATGGAATGGTAACCCCATCCGTGTTTGCCATTCTAAGTTGTATAAAAAAATATTCGCATTAATGATCTCTCACTGGTGCCCCGCCAGCGTATACTACCAGCGCAAGCAGGGTTACCATTCCATTATCACTCATTAAGAAAAATATGTACCATTATATTTATTTGAGCATTTCTTAATATCTCTAGAATGTCGTAAGAGGTGCTTAGAGATATAACGCATAATACACCAGACCAAGAGAAGGTAAACTTGTTTAAAAACCCTTTACCAAGTTATATGGCTGACATGGTAATTAGGTTAATATCCTATGGGGAGAGACCAGCGGCACTGCAATGGGACGGTAATGGTTTGTTTGCTTGTACGATGGTAATGGGTTGTAATGTCGCTTTTAAGACTACAACGATTTTTGGTTTACTGGAAGAGAAATCTTACAAAGATGAGCTCGCCTCTTATGCATTTTTCTGCTACATATGTACCTGTATATATTAATAGCATGTATAATAAAATGTTTTTTTTTATACAACTTAGAATGGCAAACAAGCTGATGGCCCACCTGATGGAAAGTGGTAACCGTCGCCTATAGACATGAGTAGTACCATGGACATAACAAAGTATACTATTCCGCCCATAATACCCCCCATGCGTTGCCAATCCTGAGGACTCAGGTGTTATTTCTCTGTACCCTGTAAATTCACGCCATACTTTCAAACCGAAACACAGCCATGCAAACACAACTGCTTCACGGTAGAAACACGAATGGGACAGAGGTACCCAAGCAATCGACTTTTGTACAAAGTCTCCCTCTGGTACTCAATTTTATGTACCACATAAAATTGAATTTATTAGCTGTACGTAACTACTAATAATCTATTAAGAATCTATCCATTATTACTTTTACATCAGCCGTTAACTGCCCACTGCTGGACATAGGCTATTTTGCCAGTTTTGTTTTTTTTTTTTCAACTATGGCCCAAATCGGCATTTCTATTAATTACATCTGACAACCCTGTTACTAATATGTATTAGCTGAACGCGTTGTGGATGTATGGGATATTTGATAGCTTTTGATGCTTATCAACACATATTCCTATGGGAAAATATTCAGATTTACCGACAGAATACTTTAAATGGATGCTAATGATCGCACCTGTATAAATAAACAAAAAGAGGTAAAGAGTTTTACCGAAAATCATAGTGATCGGCAAGAGCTCTACCAGCAATTATTTACGTCCATATCATTTTAAGATATTTTCCAAAAAAATCAACTTCAGTCTCAACAAAATTAGTATACGACCAATACGGGCATAGATTTTTTCGATTACAAACAATAATTAAAATTGGTTCACAAATAAAAAACTACAATTGAATTGAAAAATTTCCTCTACATGATATTTATTCAAAATCCATACTGAAACTCTCTTATGTTATATTATCTATGCATATGTAGTTCTTAATCTAAGCAGAAACTCATCACCATTAAAGTGTTATCGAATATAGAAATAGCATTAGCTATTAGTAGCTAAGATCTCGCAAACGGAAATATTATTTAGGCAACATTCACACAGCGTCGGTTTAGGAACTACAGTTATCAGGGATGTGGTATAGCCAATGTTCACATATATCATAGAATTGGTGTCAACAACATTTTAGTGAATATGCATCGCATATTTTAAATATCAGTCTTTCTATACTATTTTCACGTAAAATCAACGTTTATATAAATAGACATCACAAAATATCGTCTCGTTGGCATGCAAAATTGGATGTAAAAATAAAGCGTGTTAGAGCATGTTCATAGGTATTAACAGTTCGAAAATACATGACAGGGAAAACTACTTGAAAAAGTTTCTACAAAATGTAAGAAATCAATTAAAGTTATCGCCATCATAGATGAGCACTGACTGAATTTAAACTCGGAACTGTATGAATGGTGCTTTAGATTAAGGCACTTCCTAATGAATGAATTAAAAATAATTAGATGTGCCTTCTTATCAAATGGCAGGTTAAGTGGTCGTTTGTCATTAGTGTCTTTCATATTTGTTACTGAACGCGCCAAATTAGTACGAGAGGCCCGAAGGTTCTTTCCTTTTTTTTTTATTTTTCTTGTCGTTCATCGTCGTCAATATATATAGCTATATTTTTTTAAGTCTTAAAATTTGCTATTTTTTTTATCTGAAAATATATAATTACAGATAGATTTTTAATTTTATCAAAATGGGTTTAGTAGTTTAGTTTTTAAATCAAAATAATTGAAGTCACTTTTATATAGATAACAATTTTAATTATTAATTCATACGGTTCTTTCGAAAAAATATCAATTAAGAACCCATGAGTAGAATGGTAGAAAGTAGAAGTAGACTCCATTATATCCTATATTCAACTTTCTTCCCTATCGGTTTCAAATTCATTGATATATTCTTACCAGAGGGAGACTTTGTACAAAAGTCGATTGCTTGGGTACCTCTGTCCCATTCGTGTTTCAACCGTGAAGTAGTTGTGTTTGCATGGCTGTGTTACAGTTTGAAGGGTGGGATATGGCGTGAATTTACAGGGTACAGAGGAATAACACCTGAGTCCTCAGGAATGGCAACGCATGGGGGTATCATGGGCGAAACAGTATACTCTGTTATGTCCATGGTACTGCTCATGTCTATAGGCGACGGTTATCACTTTCCATCAGGTGGGCCGTCAACTTGTTTGCCATTCCAAGTTGCATAAAAAAAACATGGTTATAATTTGTTATGTGTGCCTCATTAAAATAAAATAAAAATAAAAATATCGGTTGTCAATTTGAAACATGGCCGACACATCGCCGATTCAGCTTGTGAAGCTTCACTCGGATTAATTAATTTGAAAAATAAAACAAACACGTTCAATTTCCCTTGTAAAACTAGAACACCCCGTAAAGAGATGCTAATGGTTTCGATACCACCCTGTATATATGTCACACTCGTGTACTGAATACGTCTAAACTTGCTTTTAGTAACACATTAATGAAATATTCATAGGCGTAGCACAGTGTTTGTGGGTCCTTTGATGGCGCGTGATCTCGCCTAACAAGATGAATTAAACATTACGTTGTTTCTTAACCGATTAAATGGATTTTGTGGTGAAAGAGTGAGAAGGAAAACAAACACGAGAGAAGAAAGATGGATAAATGTATAATGTTATTTTAATTAAAACGTGCAGAGCGTTTTATCATTGTCAATCACATTAAACCCTTATGTATAAAGATTTATGTATAAAGTTTTAAATCAATTATTGCATATGAAGAAGATAAAAATTATATAAAGAAAAACTGTCTGAAGGTTAATTTGTTTAAACTCCAAATGCGTTGCATGCGACCCTGGATTTTTGAATGAAGTATAAATTATCTATTTATCTGTCTACACCATCTACGTATAATTGCCAAGTAAGAATATAATAAACAAAGCACAATACAAAAGTGCAGGTTAGGGTAATCTCGAAAGAAACTCACAAGCTTTTCTTTTTGAGAGTACTCATGTCCAGCAGTGGGCATGAATAAGGAATAGTTAAAGTTGCATGTACATTGGAAAAAATTGTCTAAGGAAAAATTGGTAATAAAAACGGTTAAAAAATAGTTAAGAACTCATTCCCGTTAAACAAGTTATCTGTAATACAGCCGACGTCAGAAGTTTGTTTATTAAAGGGTCACAAAGTCACAACATTTGTACGCGCCCCTTGTTGTTAGAGGGCACAGCCCATCGATGAATTTTAGGAAACAATTAATTCACTTCCTATTAAAAAAAAATAACTGTTTTCGCTATTCGAAGTCCTGATATGGACAACCTTGGATTACAATAAAATACGTGTATATATATATATATATATATATATATATATATATATATATATGACGAGACTGACAGACTGCATATATGACGAGATGTAATTGTAACAAATTACGTAAATGATTAGCTACGAATATGTCAGATTGTGTAATTTTCTTCCTATTATATGCATATGCCACAAGTAATGCATATAATTTTGTATTTATGTCTAAAAAAACAAAACATTTTCGTTATCCATTACAACCAATCCATTGTCCAGTTCTAATAAAATATTAATAATTATTTATATATTTCGTCATTATCAACATATCAACTTTTAACTATCTACTGTTGAAAATAACACGGTTAAATTTATTACTTATACAGATAAAATTTATAAAAAAAAAAAAAACACATTCTGATATTATATCCCTACTATTACTACAAAAATAAGAGAACCTCCTTTTTTCAATAGGCAACGAATGTTTGGGAAGATGAAATGTCTGAATAACTTTTACGTAAAAACTACTGAACAGATTTAAATAAAATTTAGCACATAAATAGGTTATATCCTAATTTAACATGTAAGATACTTTGAAAGCTGATCAATAAAAACAAGTCAAACCACAAAGTAAATTATTCATGCAAACATGACACAGAAACGTGCCTTTTAACAAAATGATGGAAGCCAGTGGTCATGCCTTCCCAGAGGAACTATGGCTTTTGCAAGATCCAGCATCGCCAATGCATAAACTGGCATAAACGTCTCAAGCGCGTAGTAATAATGTTCAAATTCGATTGGCAAACGCCGCCGACCGTACTTTGTCATCCGGTTAGTTTGACTGCTAATGAATTAGTTTAGTAACTTGTAGCTAACACATGGGTCACTGCGCCTTATAAGATTAAAGGGGTGTACTCGTATGTACAAAGTTTTGTGGGTAGCCGAGCGGTAGAAATGGATCTTATGTGGAGTTAATTGGGGATTCGGCAGGATATTCTAACGTGGCCAGTTTACTGTTCGCCTTACATTATATCGGCTGTAACATTTAAAAAGTGGTTGTTGTGACATAACGATAATAGTTGGACATATAGTATCGGGAAGTTTTTTGTAGTTATTAATATTTTCTTCAATATTGTAGAACATACTTTTGTTCTATCACTAATAGTTTCCGCGAACGAATGATATTTTATAGCATTTTTTTCACACCTTGAGTTACGTTACTAAAGTTTTAGTAAGGATACCTAATCTTTTCTAGCAATAAATATAGCCTATATTACTCAAGGTGAACGTAGCTTACTAATGGTGAAAGAATTTTTGAAATCGGCAAAGTGATTTTTTAATTTATTCATTACAAACATACACACAAAAAAAAATCTTTCCTCTTTATAATATTAGTGTAGATGTAGATAAGTTATAAGGGGGTAAAGGATTGTTAGTAATGATGCCAAATAGGCCCATTACTAGCAATATACCCTGTCAGGTCGATCTCCACGTGGTTCCCCCTAAAAACCATCGTGGTTAATTCTAGTTGATTTTGTTAGGATGGACTAACTGACCTGCTTTCATCTTTATTTATCATCTCCCACCTTTGCCCCGTTAGTGTATACTGATAGCGCAGGCGGGGCTACCATAACATTATTACTCATTAAAAAAAACAGACGAGTACTTCAAAGAAGTATAGCAACATTGCAAATGTCAGTCCATTTTCAAAAACAATTAATATTTTTTTTTATTTTTCTAAAGGATTATTTAAAACGTGCTCAGATAGCGAACTAACACGTTAATCATGTGATTGTAATCTTATAAAGTTTTCACTGAAAATTTTAATTTTGATGACAAAATTGTATTTGAAAAATTTCGTAGATATTATTATTATTGATATAAAAAGTGAGTGCAAAGTTCTTAGTAGTAGATTACACACATATATACACAATGAATTAATCAAATACTGACCGATAAATCGAAATACTAGCCGTATTTAGATATATATATATATATACAAATTATTAAATATCCTTCAAACTATACAAACTATTCAAAATATTACATCCTAATGAATTTTTAATCCTTACATTGTTCCTTATACTATTATGTTACTGCCTTAAATGCTTTCTATTCATTTTTTTTCGGTAATTCCATATTTATTACATCACTATTATAGTATAACATCAGTGTATATAGGTATACAAACAAGAATATAAATTTATTTATATATATTACAATCCATGAATAAACAAAATAAATCTGTACGTTTCTCTAGAGCTATCGTAAACATTCGTAGACACTCAAAAATCTCGCGGCGAATTTTCTCATTTCCCGCGTAATGGGAAAATTGTTTGTAATTTCCTTTTGCTTATTTACCAATTTGACATAATGTCGGTAAAATTAATCCAATTATATGAATTAAATACCACCTCTGTGCATTATTTATTTTCATTTTTATATTTTATACACAAAATTTTATAGAAATTACATATAAGCAAGTTATTGTGTATTAATTTTGATGCCAATCCATTGTAAATAATAGTTTACCTTTTTTTGAATGATGTATCTATACAAAATTGAATTGAAAATGCAACATTGCATTAGCACCGTATCCATTATTTTTCAGTAAATGTGTATGAAATATTTAATATTAAAATACATAATTAATTCAATACAATAAAGATTTTACAATAACACCTAAACATGTTATTAATAATCTATAATATATATTTCAGTAAATATATTTTATGCGTAGCAAAAATATATGTAAAATATAAAAATAACAATAAATTCTATAGAAGTGATTTATGAAATTATCATTGTCGTTATATCAGTTTTTTTTTTCGATGGGTGAAAATGGTATGGTAACCCCGCCTGCGCTAACGGGATACGCTGACAGAGCACTAGTGAAGGGTGATAGATGAGAATGAAAACAGGCCAGTTAGCCCATCATGATGAATCCATCAGGAATTAACCATGATAGTTTCCAGGGAGAACCGCGAGGAGGTCGACCTGGTTGGGTATATTGCTAGCAATGGGATTCTCAGTCTCCATTACTAACAATCCTTTTCCCCCCCGTCATCTCAGTTGTAAACTATACACTACTGAAAATAAGCTTCTCCCATAGACCACAATTTGGTTTTATGGATGTTTTAAGAGGAACGCTGCTGCCCACCCCATAACTATTAAGTTTCCTTAGTCGCCTCTTACGACATTCTCGGGAAAGGAAGGGGTAGTTTATTCGATGCAAAGACCATACGGCAATTACTTATTTATTAATTTATTAACGTTTTTATTGCATATTTATCTAGAGCTACATTATATTCATCTAGATGGAGCTTTAGTGTAAAAATGCCCAATAATTGGTTAGCTATTTTTTTTATACCACTGAGGTGGCAAACAAGCATACGGCCCACCTGATGGTAAGCGGTTACCGTAGCCTATGAACGCCTACAATACTAGAGGTACATATTACGCGCGCATTGCCGACCCTTAAGAAACCTCTTTACCCACCTTTTGAAGAACCCCATGCTGTAATCTCTTGGGAAAACCTCGGCAGGGAGCTCATTCCATAACCTGAGTGTTCGTGGGAGAAAACTCTGAAACCGCGTTGTACGCGACCATTTAGGCTGTAAAGTATGAGGGTGAACTCACTGTCGGTGAGTGGTGCTAAGTATTAGCTGATACGTACATAATTTTTAAAAGATTCATTAACCATCATTAACCGCCTACTGCAGTCCTCTATCTGTCATAGTGCTCTTCCATACATTGCCATTATCGCTATCATAGGCTCTTTTTTTTAATGGGTAAATGAAATAGTGACCCCGCCTGCGCTATCTGTATACACTGGCAGGGCACCAGTAACAGACGATAGGTGAGGATGAAAGCAGCCCATCGTGACAAATCCACAAGAATTAACCGCAATGGTTTCCAGGGGGAACCGCGTGGTGGTCGACCTGATTGAGTATATTGCTAGAAAGGAGGTTGTTAGACCCCATTACTAACAATCCCTTCCCCCTTCATCAGTACTTTGTCTCCAATTATTTCCAACAAATTAAAAAAAAAATGGCCTTATGAACTTAATACGAAAAGCATACATCTTAATCAACCGCTGGAAAGATAGAATTATCTAATACAATATGCGGTAATTTGCTGTAAATGCGAGCAAACGTAACATATCCGTTTCCTCATTTGTGAATTGCTCCATTCCCTTCATTGTGAATGCAGCTGAGCTCATTATGTTTGCTAATGCCACTACATGTCGTCTCTGTTGCAATTTATCTAGGTATTACTGCTCCTTTATCTATGGTATTACACATAGAGATAGGAGTACAAAGGTATTACAATACGACGCAGTAGAGGGCACTGTATTTATTTATATGCTTTTGTACGTTCCCTTATAGTATAGATATTAGTTTATAACAAAAATTTATACAGGCGGAGTTGTCCCTTAAAGGGATTTTTTCAAGTCAACCCAAAAGAGAAAGTGTCTATAGGATTTGTTTATGAAGCACGACATATATATATATATATATATATATATATATATATATATAAAGAGAGAGAGAAAGAGTGAAACTTAGACATGTCTGCGAGTAGTTATACACCTTTTTTAAGGGGCCAAGCCAGAAAAATTATTTAAAATATGTTATGGTTTGTTATTTATATGTTTAACTTACAATTATAATTGTTCACCATCATATGATGGCTGATGTCAGCCATTATCCGTCTACTGCCGTACATAGGCCTCTCCCATAGACTTCCATAAAGAACTGTCTTAAGCCGCCTGCATCAATTAATTGCCTGCAATGCATTTGCCGCGTATGTTTCATTTCACTGGAAGAATACCTCCTTCAAATTATACTAATAATTTCAGTTTCACTTATATATACCTAGACATATTTATCTGCCACTTATTCACATACTATCTAGGATGGTAGAATTATTCTTTTTGTCATTCTATTAGAGAAGTCGATAAAGAAAAAAATAGGTAAAATGAGGATGATAATAAAATAAATTAAATATACTCAGAAATTCTCTGAGTAGGAGAAGTAACTAATTAGTGTACATTAATCATTAATGATATTTAAGCTCAGAAATTTATATTCGCGCCTCTAGGATCCCACCGCTCAGGTATGTCTATTAAATATTAATGAAGTTTACTTGACAAGTCGAAATCTCGTAGAAAATAATGATACTAAGTAAATCTTCTTGAAATATTTTTAAGATTTTGTAGACAAAAAAACAGAATTATAATTTCGTCATATCAGCATTTCCTGTTTTATTATTCCATAGAATAAATTTCATCTTTATAATTTCTTTCAAAACTGTATAGAATATTTTTTCTTACTTTATTTATAACTTTTAAAAGCATATTTGTTGTCTATATCTTTGGCAACAGTTTAATATGTTTTTTTATGCAACTTACTTGTAGAATGGTAACAGTCGCCTATAGACATGAGCAGTACCGTGGACATAATTGAGTATACTCTTTCGCCGATAATACCCCCCATGCGTTACCATTCCTGAGTACTCAGGTGTTATTCCTCTGTACCCTGTAAAATCACTGTCATATCCCTCCTTTCAAACCGAAACAGCCATGCAAACACAACTGCTTCACGGTAGAAACACGAATGGGACAGAGGTGCCCAAGCAAACGACTTTTGTACAAAGTCTCCCTCTAGAAAACTTTTGTACCGACTTAACGCCGCAACACTTAATGTGTGATTGTAGCCCATTCATACATAAACGATATATCTTTTTTAGAAAACACACTCTATTCTGAGGAGATAAAACACTATGCAATAAATTAAAGAAACATTTGAATTGTGAAAATTAAAAAAAATATTAAGCAAGAATTAATTATATTACAAAGATTTATACCTACATCATGTAGATATCAATTATTCACAACACAAATGTACCGGGAAACTCATCAGCTTTTTACCTATAATATTATATCCTTAGTAATTTACAACTCAGTCAGCGGGTCCCTTTTAATTTCCGACGTTGCTGTAGACAAATTTCACTTTTATTGAGGTCGTAAGCTCGTAAGTCTGGTTAATGTTCCACTTCTGGAGTTAATGACGTCACAATGCTCGTTCCGACTTGGTTTGAAAACATTTATTATGTGAAAGGAAGAATTTTTATTTGCAGACCCAGTCGGTCCCCTAGAGACGTGGCAAACAAATCTGGAGATAGATACATTTCCATTGGCATGGAAAGGGAGAGAGAAAGGAAGAAAGAAAAAAGAAAAGTAAGAAATAAACTTTATTTTGTACAAACATACGACAGCACTTACACAGGGGTTAAAAATAATGAAAACAAAAAAGAATTATAATTAAGTACGTAGGAGAAAAAATCAAGAAACGCATGTTACAGTAGTCTCCGCATATGCGCTAATTCTAAGCACGAGCCTTGACAACTCATAGCCAGCAGACATTACTATCTTGTGGATGGAAGGGATTGTTAGAGGGACAAGTCACCTCATTGCTAACAATATATCCTGTTTTCCACCACTACACAGTCCACTCAGAGAGCATTATTAAATATAACCAGAAATATTATATAATATTTTCTGTCAGAACTTGATCTAGTCAATACTAACATGAACAATCAACATACATACAAATGAGATACTAGGCCGGAGCCTTGAAGTAATAGAGATCTTGAATAGTTCTTATTGAATTCGTTGAAACAGGCCAGCTAACCTGATTTCACTCTCGCCTATCATTTTTCATTTTATTCCTTTTGTTTTATTTCGTCACGATTGCCCTTGCCGTTTTTTTTTTTTTTCATGATTAAATCCACCGAAGAAATTAGGAAGGCTTTAAATAATTAAATCATATCAAAAATAATGAAAATCAAAACGAATCTACTTACGCGTTCGTGTTATAAAACCTCGATGGTAATCTCTTACTAACTAGCCGTCGAACACCATATTCATCCTATAGAGAAGCGAGAAGCGGTTCCGCGGAACCTAGGGGTTCTGTAAAAAGGTCATCAGGATTCGTGAAATTGCTTATACAGTGAAACAATTTCATTCTTCACTTTAAAAATTAAAGGAAACTATGTAAAGTGTTAAAGTTTTAAAATATTTCTAATAAAAGTTTTTGTTTTTTTTTATGCAACCATGTCATGAGCAGTACCATAGATCTAACAGAGTATACTGTTTCACCCATGATACCTCCTATGCGTTGCCATTCCTGAGGACTCAGATGTTATTCCTCTGTACCCTGTAAATTCACTACCATATCCCACACTTCAAACCGAAACACAGCCATACAAACACAACTGCTTCACGGTAGAAACATGAATGGGACAGAGTTGCCCAAGCAAACGACTTTTGTACAAAGTCTTCCACTGGTAAATTTACTTAAATTTCAGTGTTTTTGATTTGTAATCATTTGATATGGGGTTCCATAAAATGAAAGGTATTTGGTAGGCGTTCTGTTCTCTTAAAAGTTTAGAAACCCCTGCTATAGAGCACCATTATTGATCTAGATTTCGAGACATTGAGAGAACATTGAAGGTCTTGGAACGGTTTCCATAAACAAGACCGTGCGCCAGAACGACGCGACAGCTTGACGCCGTTCGGTCAATGTCAAAATTCACCACAACGTAAAAGAGAGTAACCTAATATTTAAATTTACCTTTTATTGTATATATTGTGTAAGGATTTTTTTTAAACTACTTACAATGGCAAACAAGCTGACGGCCCACCTGATGGAAAGTGGTAACCGTCGCCTATAGACATGAACAGTACCATGGACATAAGTTTAAGGCTGCATTGTGTAAGGTAAAACGAAGGTGTTTTTTCGGGTGCAATTATTATTACTATTATACAAGATATTACAAAATAAAAGTATCGTAATTTGTGGGAGATCTGGAGCCTAAACTAAGTCGTAACTTGTATCTTAGACACCAGGTCCCCTCAATAAAGTAATGATAAATCAAAGTAAAAGGTAGTTGCGTAGAGTAAAAATAAATATGGTTTAATATTAGTACAAAGGGGTGCGTGTATGCATGTATGTGCGTGTGTGTATATGTATATACGCGTGCGTGCGTGCGGGAGTGCATGCGGGCGTGCGTGCGTGCATGCGTATGTTTGTGTGTGTGTTTTATTAGATTAGTACTGTATTCGAATTACGAATAAAAATATCATAAATGTTTTATTTTATTTTACCCTTCCTTTTCTCTTTTTTTTAATTAATTAGATATTTAACCGTAAATCACGCTATTATATACTATTATAATTTTATTACTTCAATTATTTTCTCCTATCATAGTATATAATTCTTCGTAGATAATAAACAAATTTACATTTGTTATTTTACATAAAATTAAGCCAAGTAACTGTAATAGGCTTGTCTCTAGTGCATTCTATACTAATATGCTCAAAGAAATATGGTACGAAATATGCACGTGTTACATAACCTTATACGGCAAAAGTCAATAAAAGGAGAGGGGATTATTGGTCTCTATACATTTTAAATCCTGGTGAATTCGTCACACAATTAGTCGGAACGTGGTTGTTATTCTATATTCATTCACAAAAAAAAATGCTTCTGATGACCTCATTATCGTTAGTAATGCAGACTACCAGTTCCATTATTAGCAATATGTCAGGTCGCCCTCCACGTGGTCTCCCCTGGAAACCATCGTGCTGAATTCCAGGTGTAATCGTTTCGATGGGCTAACTGACCTGCTTTTTTATTCTCTATCATCCTTCACTGGTGCCTTGCCAGCGTATACCGTTAGCGCAGGCGAGGATACCATTCCATTATCATCCATTAAAAAAATACACTAAGGATTACAGTCGTAAACAAATTTTTGATATATGCAGTAACTTAAGTAAATAGCATATGTGTGAGTGTGCGGATCTTTGCACAACATGTATCCCAAATGGGTTGATGGGTTTAAATAAATGGCATGTCGTTATATAGGTCGCTATTACGAGAGTGCTATAGATTGGCTCCATGACAGCATTATAAAATATATCGCAAACATAAACCAGTGGGAGACTTTGTACAAAAGTCGACTGCTTGGGTACCTCTGTCCCATTCGTGTCTCAACCGTGAAGCAGTTGTGTTTGCATGGCTGTGTTTCGGTTTGAAGGGTGGGATATGGTAATGAATTTACGGGGTACAGCGGAATAACATCCGAGTTCTCAGGAATGGCAACACATGGGAGGTATCATGGATGAAACAGTATACTCTGTTATGTCCATGGTTCTGCTCAAGTCTATAGGCGACGGTTACCACTTTTCATCAGGTGGACCGTCAGCTTGTTTGTCATTCTAAGTTGTATAAAAAAAAAACAAAAATTTGCACAAATTATTTCACTTTAGGAAAATGGTCGGTTGGATACGTTTATCTACAACAATTTTCGATTTTTCACCGTGTAATTATAGTTTTGTTTAGCCAAAGGTTTAATGTGGAGAGAATGGGTGCGGGTGGCCAACTCGACTAGACCCAAGATCTACAGTTTACTGACGAAACCCTGTGCGATCTACCAATTACATACTTCTTGAAATCTCAAATGAAACAACATAGTTCACTACACAATTATGTAGTATTGTAGTATTTTTTATTTTATTAAGAGAGAAAATATAAAACTGAAAATTATTCTTAGTAACTACTTACTTATATTAGTGTAAGCAATTTGTCTGAGCATCTTTCGCTAGATTAGCAAAATATTATATTTTTTTTGCCTTGCCACGATCGACTGGACTAATAGTCGCGATTTACCGGTCGATCGCGATCGACCAGGTGGCCACCCCTGGTATATAGCATTAAGTCCACCTTTTGTACCAAACTTTTTTTTTTTTATAATGGTCATAAAAAAATAATAAATAAATATTTTTTTCTGTTTTTTATAAGATCGCTCAAACGAAAGGATTTGAGTCTATGGATTTTTAATTCATATCTTTATTCCCTTACTGATAATGGGTAATACTCGTATATCGCTTTTAGCGATAAGGTCACCCATTGTTTTCTCATTGTGATTATTTCTTGTAATTATTTATATTTATAATAAGTTTACTATTGTAATCTTCTGGAGGAAACAATAAAGAGTATCTATCTATCTATCTATATAGCAATATCTATATATTCTAGTTTTGTAATTAGAATATATAGATATTGCCATATATATAGTTATTGTTATCTTTATATTAACCACCGGTTATCCAATATACAATATCAAAAAGAAGAACCCGCTCGTAATGAATATACGAGGGCTACACTGAAAATTTTTAACACTGGCTACTTGAAAGCAATATAATAAAAAAAATTGTTAAAATTTAAAAAATGGAACTCTTTACGAATAATATTGAGTATATAATTTATTCGATTGTCATTTAAAAAAAAACCCGCAAAAAACAGGTAACAACAACATTGCAGGTTGTTTATACCAGCTCGTAATGAATATAGATATCCGACTGGTATGGGCGATATCACAATTAGTGATCTTTTTTTTAATGAGTGATAATACTGGAAACCATCGTGAACAATTCTCGTTGAATTCGTCACGATGGGCTTACTGCCTTGCTTCATCCTCACCTATCATCTTTCATTGGTGCCCCGTCAGCGTATACCGATAGCGCAGGCGGGGTTCCATCTTCACCCATAAAAAAACCCATCTCTACTTACTGAGTGTGTCTTGTAACTCAGGGCCAAATTACATTTAAATCCGTTCAGCCGTTTAGCGTGATTAAGTAAGTAATGTGCCAACATGTTTACATAGGATATCCCACTAACGGGTCAATGGGTTAATTAGGTTTCGCGTGATAACCCAAGCTTTTGGATATGGATAGACAATGTTGTTGTAGCTCTATTAGACGTTTACTGTCCACTGCTGAACATAGACTGCCCCATAAAGGGTTTTTGCCAGTAGTTGCCACGCTTGGTAGGTTTTTTTAAATAAATGATAATGGAATGGTAACCGTAACCGTGGTAACCATGGTAAGAGGGTTGACGTGGGGGGAAGGGATTGTAAGTAATGGAGTTTAATAGCACCATTGCTAGCAATATGCCCTAACAGGTCAATCTCCACGTGGTTCCCCCTGGAAACCATCGTAAACAATTCTCGTTCAATTCATCACGATGGGCTAACTAACCTGCTTCATCCTCATCTAACATCCTTCACTAGTGCCCCGCCGGTGTATACTGATAGTACGGGTGGGGTTACTATTTTATTATCACCTATAAAAAAAGAGGGTTGACGTCAGGCAGGCGGCAGGTCGTAAAATTAAAAGCCAAATCTTTTTGTAATATGAACAAAAATATATTACGCCGACCCCAAATAATAATTGGGATAAGGGTAGAAAGATGATTATAATGGAATGGTAACCCTGCTCGCGCTGAAGGTATGCGCTGGCGGGGCACCAGTCAGGGATCATAAGTCAGGATGAAGCAGGTACTAGCTTATACTAATAGCGTAAGCAGGGGGGAAATGGATTGTTAGTAATGGAGACTAAGAATCCCATTGCTAGCAATATACCCAACCAGGTCGACCTCCTCGCGGTTTCCCCTGGAAACTATCATGGTTAATTTCTGATAAATTCATCATGACGGGCTAACTGACCTGTTTTCATTCTCATCTATCACCCTTCACCGGTGCTCCGCCAGCGTATCCCGTTAGCGCAGGCGGGGTTACCATACCATTTTCACCCATAAAAAAAAATAGCATAAGCAGTATTACGATTCCATTCTCATCCATTAAAAGAATCCATCATTAATTAATATGATTATATGTCACTTGTTTATTAAATTTCACAATAAATTATAATAAGTAAATTACACAACATGAGACCAATTCAGCAATCGAGCGTTCTATAGGCGGTCCGCGTTCGCTTCGCGGCACATCAAAGTGTAGTCTGCTTTGATCTGTTACCGCTTGGTCGCCTTTCATGTACATACATATTATGGATACCTTATATAAGATTTTTATTTTTAAATCCGCAGTTACTCCTGTCTATATATTATCAACTGGAGTTTCTGGGGTGTAAGAAATAAATATAAACTGTGCAGTATGTTTTTTTGCGTAACTCTGAGCGGCAATCACGTTACTGATCCACATAATGGATAGGGGTAACCATAGTCTATGGATGGACAGTACCATGGGCATAACACAATACACTATGACGCTCACCGGCATAGAATGACCAACCTTTCCTTTACCGTGGGTGTCGTAAGAGGCAACTAAGGGAATTTAATAGTCGAAAGATGAGCAGCGGCGTCTTAAAACATCACCCAAGCCTAACTGCGGTTGCCAGGGGAGAAATGGATTGTTAGCAATGGAGTTTGACAGCCCCATTGCTAGCAATATGCCCTATTAGGTCGACCTCCACGTGGTTCCCCCTGGAAACCATCGGGAACATTTCTTGTTGAATTCGCCATGATGGGCTAACTGACCTGCTTCATTCTCACCTATCATCCTTCACTGGTGCCCCACCAGTGTATACAGATAGCGCGGGTGGGGTTACCATTCCATTATCACCCATAAAAAAGCTGCGGTTGCCAACCTGTCTGTCTATTAGCTTACTAATTAGCAAAATTTTCTTTATAGGGGTGGCCTACGTTCTGGAGTAGATGGTGGATGGATGGATGGATGGAGTAGAGGTGCCTTCGTATCTAGATAGATACGAAGGCACCTCTACTCCATCAGTGAAATTATGAAAGATTTTTTTTTATTAATATTAATTAATAAAGTAAACGTTAATCATAAATATATGTCACTGCGTCGTAGTTTTATATCACATTTCATTTTATATAGCAACTAGACAGAAAACAAATAGGCAGCGAACCAAGATCGTGAGAAATAGTTGAAACGTTTTATTCATTCTAATGATACGTGCACTGAGTACTGAAAACAACTTCTGTTACAGTACAACGGAAAATTATTCTTTCTCGCAAAGGAATTTTCTAATTAAAAGGATCTTTAATAACTATGTCTAAAACTAAGCACGTCGACATCGGGATCGGTACAGAAGTAGCATTTTCTAAACTTAAATTACAACATTAATTTTATATTTGAATAAAACTTATAGTATTTATATGCTATTATAGCCCTTATGGGAAAGGCTGTGTATATGGTATGTTCAGCAGTGGATAGTTATCAGCTGGTATGATGGTGTTGATGATGGTGATAATTATAGTATAGACCATCGAGAATTAAAATTTAAAGCAATTCTGACTAGGCATGAGTAATATATAGATACCAATCTGATATATTGGGTTTCTTTGGACATTGATGGCGAAAAAAGGTCATCACCTATTTTAATATCGTCCATATCAGTTGGATATCTATCTTCAAATATGTTAAAAGTCTGTTATCCAACAATTATTTAATATTTATATTAATATTAATAATTATTGAATAAATATATATACTGTAACTAAAATATATAGATATTGCTATATATTATCCACCCCTAGTTCTAACACATTTCTATTGAAATTTTAGTCCATATTAGTAGAAAGAATAATTTTGCTATAATTTTAATTTTAGATATAGAAGTATTGTTGAATGTGTGGATGTTTGTTTCTTTTCTCTTTCACACAAAAATTACTAATCAGATTTGAATGAAATTTGATACGCCTATAGGTTATACCCTAACTTAGAATATTATTTTATTGTATAAATAGATAGATAGATAGATACTCTTTATTGTTTCCTCCAAAAGATTACAATAGTAAACTTATTATAAATATAAACAATAACAAGAAATAATCACATATATACTAACATATATACACAGTATATACATTATATATATATATAGTTACCAAAATATATACAAAACTGGCAATATAATCGTGAAATTTGGTACAAAAAATAACAAAATACAGGTGAATTTATAACCTCCGCCTTTTGAGAGTCGCTTAATACTAATAATGTCGATGCGAAAATATCTAGACACAAGATAGATTGTATTGAACGAGGCAGGTTGTAGGCGGCAGTACGTCGCGACATCTGGGCGGCAGCGGCTCGTACGTGAAATGTCTAAACAATTTGATTTATAGTTTTACAAAGTCAATACCTACTTGGGCGGCGGGTCAAATTAGATTAATTGATGTAACAATAATTACGACTAAAAATGATAGATAGGAAGGAATATTTTTGAACATTAAAAATTTTTCTTTTAACAATTGCCACTTTTTGATTCATATTTGTATTTATTACTAGCTGTATCCTGTGGCATCGCCTGCGTGAATTAATACATAAAATATCTTATAGCTAAGTTAGGATATAATCTACTCGTTCACCAAATTTCGTTCAAATCCGTTCAGTAGTTTTTGTGTGATATTGTAACAAACATCAATCAATCCGTTGTTAAAAATAATTTATTATACATATTAATAATAAAATAATTGGATTATGTATAATTTTATTTATATTTATTAAAGAAGACTATAATAACTTGATGAGTAAATACAAATACTATATTTATTGCAACGTCTTCGTTAATTCTAAAGAGATTTAATAATTCTTTTTTTTACAGTCAACAGTGTTTACTTTTTGTGAAAATTAAAAAGAATCAATTAAAATGTACATGTATACATATATTGCTAGCAATGCAGCCGTTAATGTCCATAATCGTAAACACAATTGCGTATAATATACGAGTAAATAACACAACAATAAAAAAATACGTTTTTTAATAATCTGTGAGACTTTTGTTGAGTATTTATTTTGAGGCATATCACTGGTTACTTGGTCAGAATTATTTTGTAGTAGCGGAATTGAACTAAATAATTGTAATAAACTAACCATCCATGGTAATCACATTTAAATAAAAAGAGACAAAAAAGTAGTTCAAAAAATATTTCTGACATCTTTTTTTTTATACCACTTAGAATGGCAAACAAGCTGACGGCCCACCTGATGGAAAGTGGTAACCGTCGCCTATAGACATGAGCAGTACCATGGACATAACAGAGTATACTGTTTCGCCCATGATACTCCTCATGCGTTGCCATTCGTGAGGACTCAGGTGTTATTTCTCTGTACCCAGTAAATTCACGCCATATCCCACCCATCAAACCGAAACACAGCCATGCAAACACAACTGCTTCACGGTTGAAACATGAATGGGACAGAGGTACCCAAGCAATCGACTTTTACACAAAGTCTCCCTCTGGTAAAATCTGTACTTGTATAGTTGTATCTCGGTTAGAAGGATAGGATATGACAGTGAATTTACAGGATACAGAGGAATAACACCTGAATCCTCAGGAATGGCATCGCATGGGGAGCATTATGGGCGAAACAGTATACTCCGTTATGTTTATGGTACTGCTTATGTCTATAGGCGACGATTACCACTTTATTACTCATTAGGTGGGCCGTCTGCTTGTTTGACATTCTAAGTTGCATAAAAAAAAGGATAGACTGTGTATGCTACTGAGCATAGCACCATCATCTCATTTGCTATTTCAAATTGCGAAAAAAAAAATGAAAAATATATTGTCGTGATGAACACCTACATATTAAGTAATTTAAAAATTGTAACTGACGCGTATCAGTCCCGTTGTTTAGCTCGCAATGAAACGAGCTTTCCAAATGGAATTACTTGAACTAATTGACTTCTGGTCGAGTCATTGTTTGGCAACCAATAAGTTAGCTAACTACGTTAAACCAACAGTCAGTCGCAATAGTTTTAACACGAACTGTATCAAGTCGCGAAGTTTAATTAAATCCAAACAATACTTCGCTTCGATGCTTTCCACCACAAAATGATTCAAGTTATTGTTATAGCTTATTTTGTCTGTCTATCTAATCAATCCACTAAGCAGAATTTTTTTAATAATGGTATGCAATATATCTTACCAGAGGAAAGGGCTTATTAGTTATGGGGTCTAACAGCTTTATTGCTAGCAATATATAATAGATCGACCTCCAGAGGGAGACTTTGTAAAAAAGTCGTTTGCTTGGGTCCCATTCGTGTTTCAACCGTAAAGCAGTTGTGTTTGCATGACTGTGTTTCGGTTTGAAGGGTGGGATATGGCGTGAATTTACAGAGTACAGAGAAATAACACCTGAGTCCTCAGGAATGGCAACGCATGGGGGGTATCATGGGCGAAACAGTACACTGTTATGTTCATGACACTGCTTATGTCTATAGGCGACGGTTACAACTTTTCATCGAGTGGGCTGTCAGCTTGTTTGCCATTCTAAGTTGTATAAAAAAAAGAAACCTACACACGGTTCACCTTGGAAAACACCGTGGTTAATTCTTGTTGAATTCGTCAATAGACCAACTGACCTGTTTTCATCCTTTCTTATTATTATTCACTGGTACTCCATGAGCATATAGTGACAATAAAGCGAGAGATCGTTCCATAAACAAAGACATACCCTAGATTTTCCTTTCATCTTTTTTCCTAACCAAATCTATGGTTGGTATTTTTTTATACAACTTAGAATGGCAAACAAGCTGACGGCCCACCTGATGGAAAGTGATAACCGTCGCCTATAGACATGAGCAGTACCATGGACCTAACCGAGTATACTGTTTCGATCTTGATACCCATACATTGCCATTCCTGAGGATTCAGGTGTTATTCCTATGTACCCTGTAAATTCACGCCATATCCCACCCTTCAAACCGAAACAAAGTCATGCATGTGTAATATATATTTTAATTCTATGTATTTTATATATAATTTTATATATAATATATATAAGTATATATATATATATATATATATATATATATATATATATATATATATATATATATATATATATATATATATATATATATATATACTTGCCATTGCAAGCTGCAATAAACAACGATACAAAAGATAAGCTACTATAGTAACAAATTGTATATATCTACCCGTACTCTTTACCCGTAATCTTTTCGCAGCTTCTTATATAAGAAGCTGCGAAAAGATTACGGGAACTTTACGGTCGAGGAATAGGCAGCAGTGTTACTCTTAAAACATCACCGAAGCCTAACGGCGATTGCCAACTCTCTTGCAAAACGCGACGACTACTGTCAAAACTCCCCAAAATGGGGAGGCCTATGTTCAGCGGTGAAAAGTTAACGGCCGATTTCGTATGGTAATTAAATCTTCTCGATAATGATTGTAACTTGATGCATACATAATATAACTGCCATAATGCTCGATTATTTCTAAAATATTACATAGGGAAATACCTTTTACAATGTAGACATAACGAATTCTTAATTACTAACATAATATTATTTGAGACCCGACCGCAATTGCGACCTGAGATTTCTGTTTTCCCTTTCATTTATGGTGCCCATCCGTTTTATGGGCGTAATCATGCCTTTTACTGGACATATGATACGCTTTTTGGAGTTGGGGAGATGTCGAATTTAATTATTATTCTGGGACTGCTCACCTTTAAAGTTTTTAATGTATTAAAGTTGCTATTTGATTGATAATAAATGCAACTTTCAACCGACTTCAAAGAAGGAGGCTCTCATGTCGGTTTTATGATTTGGAACGATTTGGAAAATTCTTTTTTAATCTAAAAAATATACTTTTTTATAAAACACAGAGAGCAAACGAGCATGCGGCCCGCTTGATGGTAAGTGACTACCGCCGCCCATGATCACCCACAACTCCAAAGGCATTGCAGGTGTTCTGTCGGCCTTTTAAAACGGAATATGCTCTTTTCTTGAAGGTTATGATGTCGTATCGGTTCAGAAATACTACTACATGAAGTTGATTGCAAAGAATGGTTGTGCGTAGAAGAAAGTGCCTTGAAAAAAATCACGGTGGAAGACCGCCACTTAGCTAAATGGTTGGGATGAAACTTTAGTTCGTGTCGGGTTGTATGATGGTGAAAATTAGCAGCAGGTATATATCCGAACAATCCGATCGTGAATATAAAAATTTAAATAACGTGAAAGTTTAAAATTAACTACCTAATCATAGTTTTGCATGATACCCTGAAACAAGGATACGAACAGGGGCGGGCAATGTCGCGAAGTGCAATTAGTAAATATCATCCCTGTACAAATTCCACGATGTTCAGATTGCAGTACCGCTTAATTAAAATTTACTGGCAACTTTTTTACTTAATCATAGCTGTTATAACTCAAAAATAAAAAGTTTTATTACGCCGTAAATAATAAAGCGACAATTCAACTCTGCTGTAACTTTTAATGACCATTTAAAAGTTTAAAAAGTATTACATCAGCTAGCATCTTAGGTTTTCAGCATCTGGATAGAAATTAAATAGTATTTTTACCTTGTGTTACAAATAACGAGCAGTAATTTTTTTTTAATTCTTTTTAGCGGATTATTATTATATTAGCCTTTAACTGTCCACTGCTGAACATAAGCCTCACCTTTGGGAGGTTTTGTTAGTAGTTGCCATGCTTGGTAAATGGATTGGCAACCGCAGTTAGGCTTTGGAAATGTTTTAAAAGGGACACTGATGCCTATCCCTAGCCTTCCCTTAGTCGCCTCTTACGACGCCCACGGGAAAAGAAGGAGTGGCCTGTTCTATGCTTGGACCACACGACGGATTTTATTCCTTAGCAAATGCTCACATTATAAAATAAATCTGTTTTTTTTTATTGTCACTTTTCTAAGTAAAAAACAAGAAGTGGCAAACAAGCTGACAGCCTACTTGATAAAAAGTGATAACCGTCGCCTATAACATGAGCGGTACCGTGGATATAACAGTTTCTGTATTGTTATTGGGATATGGCGTGAATTTACAGGGTACAGAGGAATAAAAACTGAGTCCTCAGGAATGGCAACGCATGGGGGGTATCATGGGCGTAACAGTATACTCTGTTATGTCTATAGGCGACGGTTACCACTTTCCATCAGGTGGGCCGTCAGCTTGTTTGCCATTCTAAGTTGTATAAAAAAATGTATGTATCATTACTAAAAAAGTATAATTAAACTTGTATTTAATGTAAAAAATATAATATGTTATTCCTCTCTCAGTCAGTTTCATTGTTGTTCTACTCGACTTTATATAAAGTGATCAACATTTAGCGGTTTTATTGGCGTGGAAGTTATTATCGTCATAAAGACTTTACCGCTGCCTACGGTCGCGAGACGGTTTTTTTTGTCGTCTCGTAATATACCTACTGCTTGTTTCATTTGAGATGATCTAAGCTTTTTGAGAGAATGGCCATTCGGTTTAGTGACTCGGATACTAGGGCAGTAAAAGTGGCAGTTCATTTGCTTCATAATGGCGACTCCAAAAACATGTTTTTGGCTTTATAGCCAAATAATAACGACTACCCTAATAACGACTTTTTGTCATTAAAAACTTTTTGATATTTACATATGGGCAATGAAATAGATGGCCGTGTGGTCCTGGCATAGAACAGGCCATCCCTTCCTTTCCCGTGGATGTCATAAGAGGCGACTAAGGGGTAGCGAGGGGTGAGCAGCAGCGTCCCTCTTAAAACATTTTTAAAGTCTAACTGCGGTTGCCAATCCTGCCAAGCGTTGTTACTACTGGCAAAACCCCCTAAGGGGAGGTTTATGTTCAGCAGTGGACAGTTAAGGGTGAATCAGATATGATGAATGAGATATAATGAAATATTCACTGGTAGATAACGCCATATGGTGTTAAGTCCGCCTTTTACACTTTCTAGGTGTACTGAAGTTCAGTATGTAGACATACTTAAGACAAAATTTACAACCTCCATTGCGCTGTAATGTCACTGCTATATCTCACTTTTAAATTTGAAATACGGCCATGCAAAGCGCAGATGCTTCACGGCGGAAATACGGCTGGAACAAAGGCACAAAGTCTCCTTCTGGTGTCATCATGATCATCATATCAGCCGTTAACTGTCCACTGATTAACATAGGTCTCCCCCTATTGGGGAGTTTTGCCAGTAGTTGCCACACTTGGCAGGCGGGTTGACAACCGCAGTTAGGTTTTGATAATGTTTTAAGAAGGACGCCGCTGCCCATGTTTCTATTATTAAGTTCCTTTACTAGCCCTTTACGCAACTCACGGAAAAGAAAGGGCTGGCCCATTCCATGCCGAAAAAACACGGCGTTTCTCTGACGTAAATCTGGCTAATAGGAGGGTAAAGGATTGAAAGTAATGCGGACTACCAGTTTCATTGCTAGCAATATACCCTGTCAGGTCGAATTCCACGTGGTTCTCCCTGGAAACCATCGTGCTGAATTCCAGGTGTATTCATCACTATCGGCTAACTGATCTGCCTTTTCATTCTTACCTATCATCCCTTACTGGTGTCTCGCCGACGTATACCGTTAGTGCAGGCGGGACTGCTATTTCATTATCATCCATAAAAAAAATCAGGCTAATATGTAACTATGATGATAACTCCACTAAGTAGTGTTGGTCATTAATTATATATTTATTTATGGTTACAGTCACAACAGCTAGCACAGAAAATAATATATTTATGAATCCAAAGACCTCAAATCTCTAAATTCGGATCCGTCCAGATTTCGTCCGTAATCTCGGATTTCGATGTATTTTGCATAAAACTCCAACTTTACTGTGTCTTTCGATAGCATTTTCTCGTATCTGAGTAAACTTATATTTGATTCTTACTTTTTTTTTAATAAGGACACAATTTGCAATTCTAATATTGGAATGATTCATTTCCTTATTTGCAACTGTAATAAAATTCACAATTTATATTTGCGTTGCTGCGAAATGTGTTAAGGAAGCCTACATTTCCCATTACGGCAGTGCAAATACTGTGACCGTAGATTAATAATATCTAGATAGAGTATTTCTCATATAAATGCTTCGACGAAAACCTTACCGCTTTTTCAAAATAACGAACTTTCAAAATTTAAATGAAAAATATTTATTTTATAATAAAATTGGTACAATACAAAGATCGTTGTATTGGCATTCTAGTTAGTGTTATCACCTATATCAGAAAGTCCCGCTCCTCCATAACCATGAAAATACAAATCATAATACCATAAAATAAAATATAAACATTGTATATATGTAGTATTAGTAATATGCGAGTATATCTAAACGCATGCATGCATGTGTATGTGTGTATAATATTGTGCGTGTGTGTGTGTTTGTGTGTGTGTGTGTGTGTGTGTGTGTGTGTGTGTGTGTGTGTGTGTGTGTGTGAGTGTGTGTGTAAAATTTTAATAATCTTGTAATTGGTGACTTACATCACACTAATTATAATTTTAATAATTTAATTTCTTTATGCAACATAAAATAAAATGACGATCCACCTCATAGGAAGCAATAACCATCGCCTATAGATATGAATAACACTAAAGATAACCCATATATATTATAAATTCTATGGTATCCTATTGTTACTTTAATTTTCATTTGCCCTAACAAGAAATTAAAAATTTCAACGCTTTGTACAAAAAAAAAACGCTCCAGCCAATAATTGGCTGTCCATTTTTTGCAACGTTTTGCAACACTCGATCTTCCATCTAGATTCTAGATGTAAAACATCGAGATCGTGACTATAACAAGATGGTGAATATTGGAAATCGACTGGAGCTTAGGTATTACCAGACAATAGCTTTGTCTCGTTGTACAATCTTAAACAACAGATATTTTGTATCTGCTTGAAGTTTGAAGTGAAAGTTCAGACGAGATTCAATTAATTCTGTCTTTTGTATAGTTAGATGGGTACTTACCTGTATTTAAGATGACAAATTAATTGATTATTTGGAACTTTACGAATTATCTGGAGGCTTGCTGTCTGGAGTTACCTAATTTCTGTGAGTTGAGTTCATAAGTAGTTCTAATAAGTAATTCTAAGAAATATTATAACAAAATATTTATACGACCCACGTTAAAACCTAAAATATGTACCTACCTAAGTAGGTATTTTAATTTTTTTTTAAATTACTCCAGCCATTAACTGTCCTCTGCTGAACGTAGGCCTTTCCCATAAGGAGAATTTTGCCAATAGTTGCCACGCTTGGCAGGCGGTTAGCAACCGCAGTTAAGCTTTTGGTGATGTTTAAACAGAGTCACTGCTTGCATGCCGCAAAACGAAATCCCTATTCCATAAGCCTAGTCGCCTCTTACGACACCCACGATAAAGGGTAACCCATTTTATACCGAGGCCTACACATACAGGCGATTTTAAATTATTAGATATAATATAAAAAAAAAATCTATCGACAGATTGTGTCGTCAGTCAGTTTAAATATTCAAAAATTAGTAATGCTTGATAATCTGGTATTGCTCAATGAGGTAGTAGCGAGTTCGAATCTGAACTTATTTCACTGTACTGCCATAGAGTTTCGCATAGCAGTAACAAATTAAGCAGAAATGCATTTTTAATATTTATTTTATATAACATAATTAGATTTTTATTTTATAATTATTTCAATATTGTATTATTATAAGGTTTGATTTTTTAATTTTTAGGGAGTGCATCGGTAAATACTGTAAAACTTACCAAAAATATGTATATAAATAAATAAATAAAAGCACATAAAAAAATACATTATTGCCTTAAACTATATAGATAGAACATCAAGCCTCAAAAACGGATCAACTTTTTGTCAGCTAAATTAACTAACTCGTTTGTTTATCAGAGTTCTATATAGTTATGCATAAAATGTATCTTGACGTATTATTTAATAAATAAAATGAGTGTGTACGCAATAAAAAGATGCACAAATTATAAAACATAATAAATATAGAAGTTATAAAGGAATCACTCATAACTATTTATCACACAAAAGTTGAGGCGTTATTCTTGAAGCATTTCTATGGAGGCACTCTATATATATAATCTAAGGTTGTTGCACAGAATATATTGCATTTTACGGTATACCATCCAGCATATGGCGTGTCATCAACATCTGAACTTTTTACGACGAGTAAATGCATTACAGTATCCATTCGATCCCGTACTGTGAATTTAAAATACATACAACAAGTGATCGAAAACGTGACAGCGTAAAATCAGATTGTTAAATTTCCAATTTACAAACTCAATTCTAGAATAGCGCGAATTTTCTATACGTTTATTTTTGAGTTCTGACATATACTTAATCACTTTTATATAAATAAATTGCAACCAGCTGATAGGTAGATTTTTTTTAATAAATGGATGATAATTTAATGGTATCCCCACCGTGAACTGGCGCCCCCAATGAGAGATGACAAGTGAGAATGAAAGCAGGTCATTTAGCTCATCCTGAATTCAACAAGATTTCACCACGATTATTTCCAGGGGTAACCGCGTGGAGGTCGACCTGATAGGGTATATTGTTAGCAATGGAACTGCAAGACCCCATTACTAATAATCCCCGTCCCCCCGATTTAATATGTTGAAAATGGAATAATCTCTCCTGCGCTACAGGTATACACTGGAGAGAACCAGTGAGAGAAAATAGGTGAAGATAAAGTCAGGTTAATTGGCCCATCATGGCGGTTTCATTAGGAATTAACTACGATGGTTTCCAGGAGGTACAGCGTGGAGGTCGTCCTAAAACAATGAGGATTAACTGCCCTATTATTTACATATTACTAACAATCCCTTCAATCGGCTTATAAGTAAATTGTCATGTATATAATAACATCTGGATAACATTAAATTCGATTAGTGATAATTTTTTTTATGAGAATATTTCTTAAAGAACTCGAAAGGAATCATGATGAATGGCGTTACTCTGTAATATAACATATGTATTGCCTATCTATGAAAAGGGGGCGTTTCCCAATTATTTTTTGTGAATATATTACGCACTTAGATTATAGTTTCGCCAATTCTGAACGGATTTTTAACATTGTTGTTTACCAGTTTTACCATATTCTTTTTTACTAAACAAATTCCTGCTTGTTACATTGCTTACGATACTATAATATTCTATATTTAAATATTTTAAAACTATGTAGGTATCTACCACCTCGTTGTCTATCGGTGCGTTTTACTCGTTTAAAATAAGAATAGTAATATAGTAGACACGATCAATGTCATTATTTATTTTCCATTTTCAAAATTTTATACCTTTATTATTTATTAAATTTGATGCTAATAATCATGATTAATATTAATTTATTATAAACTTTATACTGTAACCTCAAATTTTCAAGGGTCTGTATATATAATATAAAGTGTTTGTCATTAAAACTCCGATAGAATCAAGTATTCTTTCTTAAAGAATTATCCCGAATGCTTATCCCAAATTCATGATCGGGCCTTAAGTAGTGACACGATGAAAATCTAATATTTTAAATAATAAAGCAGTCACCATTTAAGATAAGATCATAGTACCTGTTGTTAACGCCTGAACCACCCTAAATGAAGAATTATTAAACACTGGCTATTTTTGAAAAAAGTAACGACTGAGTTTCTTGCCATTTCATTTGCGTTCCGAATGAGCAGTAAAATTATAAAAATAACAATTCTAAAATGTTAATATTTTAGTTTACTTGATATGATAATATTTCTTTCTTTTTATAGAGTCGATGTAATAAAATTTTATTCATATTACAAAAAGTTTTAGCTGTCGATTCTCTATACCTATTTCAGATTCAGATTGAAATCATTGGAACATTGTCATAGTGATTTGAATGTAGAAGCGCATCCCTTAACTTCAGCGAAAAAATGTATAGATTGATTTTATAGATAACTTGTCTTTCTCCTAATAATGTTTTTCTTTTCATTTTTCCTTATCGATGCAAAAAAAATTCCTTGATACTTTTGATAGGTACCTAGATGAAAAGTAGCAGATCCGCGTCACTACGAACAAAAAAAATTGTGTGATATGTATGCATTAAAAAAAATTCATTGAATTTGAAAATCAAGTTGTTTGCAAACTTGCTCTATGGTCTCTAATCTTTTATGATACCTATCGTCATCGATATTTTGACACAGGCATATAAAACCTATCTATCTATGTAAGTATAATGTATATTGAAATTTAAATGTCACAGTTCGTAAAAAGAGAATGCCATCGTTTATCTATGTCACACTTGAAATATTGATGGCCAGTCTATTGAACAACATTCAATGAAATGAACAGATAAGCTCGACTGTATCTACAGGCGCCACAGTTAATAGACATTATTAATTCAAATTCATAAATAAAGACTTATTATATAGCTTTTTCTTCTTTATTGTCATTTTGTATCGCCCTTACAGAGACGCGCGGTCGAACGTCCAGAGGCGCCACAAATAAGGAGGCCACCGAACCGAGTAATGTTATGAGATGGAAGATCTTCTTTTAGTCGTCCATTAGGTGTTTTTCTTTCAGAAACCTAATTTATAGTTATCAATGAGGGTGAAGGAGGAAGTTAGCAATATAGCAGATCGACCTCCACGTTGTCCCCCTGGAAACCATGAACCGTGCTGAATTCTTGGTGTGTTCATCACGATTCACACCTATCATCCCTCACTGGTGGCCCTTGTTTGCTCAGATCCGGGGCACTAAGTACTTTAAGACCTACCAGAGTCGACCCTATTGTTTTTTAATAAGATTTTGTACCGACAGCAAAAAACTAGAACTTCCCTAACAAAAACTATCCATTTTGTTTTTGTTTTTTAATATTGTTATTATTATTTTCAATCCATCTAATGAAATTTAAGATAAAGTACATATAATCGATGTCGCAGCTATAGCTAATTGGATTTATTTAAATGCAAAACTGAAAATAATGCAATAAATTTATATTTTAGCTGTGGGCATTTTTAGGCATTAGGTAAGTCTCATATTCATTAGGTATACATATTAGTACACTATCATCATCTTCTTATTTAAAGATGTTAAATAGAATTTAATTTGAATAGGTGTTTGGTGATACTTTGCGAACGATGTTAAAAAATATGTAACACGATTGCTTCTTAAACGATAGGAATGTTAAAACATAAGTTAAGGAAAGAATAATGCTTGCGGTCTTCTACAGGTTAAAATATTGTGTTCTTTAGACATACTGTAATTGTGTTCTATAAGTTAATGCACTTTTATCTTAGTACGTGATTATTATATTAGGTACGTTTTTATCAGATAAAAAAGCGCCACTAGCGATCAAGTGATAAAAAATAAAACTAATGTTTGTTCCTAAATCGTTCTACAGAGGCGGTACTAACGAATAGTAGATAACCGCTTTTAGGTAGGTAGGTATTTCTATAAATTATGTTGAAAATTAAGATTAAAAGAAAATATCGCGCAATTTAAACTGTCGTAAACTATATGCAAAATATTAGCATACTATTGTATGCTAATTCTTAATCTATAACGTCTACTTTATGGATTCTGTACATTTAATCTGTGGTTTTGTTGTCTATGATCATATCACATGACCCTTTTATTTTGTCCCCGTGATCAATTTGAGAAAATTCAAAAATAATTACGCGCAATGGCTAAAGTTGAAATTAAACCCGATATACACGAAAGTTCTCTTGATAACAGGTAAATTGCTGCACCTATATTACCGTATAAAGTGTATTATATAATTATAGACAGATTCGTACGAAGGTCATTGGTTAATAATTTTGCAACTTGGCAATCGCTATACTACCTATTTGTTTTGTGAATTTACTTATATTCTACTATATATATTTAATTTGTTTATTTACAGCGCTGACAGCGAATATATTTCTATGGTGGATGATCATGAAGGCCCTTGCGGTGAGTAAACAAAACCGCTAACAACTGAATAAACTTAATTCGTTCACAACATCTATGTACTTACATCAATATTGAATTAAGTTAAATTTAATTATTCTTTCCAGGAGCAGAAGAACGGTCCCAATTAGTTTCGCAGTCCTTCTTGGATACAAATGAAAATAGTTCATACAACTTCAGAGATATTTGTATGTACATATTTTAAATTCTATTTGTGTGTTTTGAACTATAACAATAATATCAATATATCATAATACTAATTGATCTACCAAATAAATCGTATAATGGAACACTATTTACTAAGATATCTATGTGACAGGGTAACAGTGATGTGCAATATGCATGCTTACTATAGGAACAAATGAAAATGTTTACTTTAGAAAAGTAATAAACATTGGAGTTCATTCTAAAATGCTATTGTCTATTTTTGAATCAAAATCTTAAACTTGATATTATGGCTATAACATTATTTTGAGGGTCAATATGAATTAAATTTATATTACAATAGCTGATCTGATAAACATTGTTTAGCCCCCTATAATATACATGGACATAGCAGTATATAATTGTTGTTGTTGTCAGTTATTTGCCATTCTAAGTTGCATAAAAAAATGTAGTTCTAGGTCATTTTTTATTTTCCCCTTGGCCCATTCAGATTTTTTATAACCTATAATGTATATACCTTATCTAGACCTATCTATAATATGTTACAGCTGGCAACGTTACCTACAAATTTGTCCAAATGGCGGGTGAAGAACCAGCCAACAGCATAACTTCTCACTCTCCATCACATAGTAAGTGTATTTATTCTTTTTCAATTCTTTTTATTGACATTATTGTACTATATGGAAAGGGGTTTAAAATTAATCATAATACAATATGCATTATATAAATGAAATTGTTGCTATTTTATTCATATTATGCCCTATGATCAAAATGCCGATTCGACTTCCAAAATTCAGCATAATTTCTTTTAATAATATTATGATGCATGCAAAGTGACTTGCTTAACACCTAATTACAAAAGGACGAGCAAACCTGACCTGCATTACTATTTTTTTTTTATATTTTTTAATGATAACTTTTATAAATAGCAATTAATAAATTGTTGTCTAATGAAAATAGAGGGAGATGTGAAGATAGATAGGTAATTTAATAATAATCATAATTATTATTATTTTAGACACGGAATATTACGTCATAAGCAATTCTATTGAGGTTTTTGGAGCTCCAGCACAAAAGAAAGCCAACCATAGAGAACCATTGCAGGCAAAAGCTGTGACTGCAAAGAAGGTGAAAACTAATTTCCTTAATAAGTTATACTCTCACTTCGCCACTTTCTCGACTTCAGGCTGATTATAATAAATATAGTAAAGAAAAATGTGTTTTGGCGCTTTTTATGCCTCCTTAAGGCACATCACAGTGGAAAATCGAAGCTATTAGCATTTTTTTAAAAGCACTATGAGTAAAACTAAATACTTTATCAATGAAACACAAACAGAGCAATGACAAAGATATTGACTTTCCCATACTAACTAAAGAGCTAGACCTGCCCTGATACTACAGACAGCTCAAACTTTTTCTTTGTTTTTAGACTTATATTTTTTTTAAATAACTCCATTTTTCATGGAAATCAATTTCATATAATATAATAATATGTAAAATACATAGTTTATATATATGCACCACTATCGTTAACTTTCTTGCTTTGATACCTATGAGATAGGCTTAACCTGGTATGGGGTTATAGATGCAATGTATTATAAGCTAATCTTTCACAGTTAAATTATGTTATTCTTCATTTCTATTTTCAGCGAGATGATAAAAGGCGAGCCACACACAACGAAGTGGAGAGACGCCGTCGAGACAAAATCAATAGTTGGATCACTAAGTTGGCGGCTCTCGTGCCAAACTCTGGCCTACCAGATTCAGCCAGTAAAGGAGGCATATTAGCGAAAGCCTGTGACTACATAACAGAGCTGACTGAGAGACAAAAAATGTTTGTAAATTGTATTACTTACTAGCTATAAATTGAAATGTAAGCAAGATGGGGAAATAGTGAGTTGTCCCTATAGCTTGAAGATCCAACAATTTATGGGGAAGGTTTTTGAATGACGATCATGGGATTGTTTTGTATAGACCAACATAAATATGTAGTATCATCATCAACATCATCATATCAGCCCTTAACTGTCCACTGCTGAACATTAGCCTCTCCCTTGGGAGGTATTGCCAGTAGTTGCCACGCTTGGCAATCACAGACAGGCTTTAGCGATGTTTTAAAAGAGACACTACTGCCCATCCCTCACTGTCCCTTAGTCGTCTTTACGACATCCACGGGAAAGGAAGAGGTGGCCTATTCTATGCCGGGACCACACGGGAATATAATATCACCCTCCACTAAATGTGCTATAGGAAAAATTTACTATACTACAGCAATCGACAATTAAGCTGAAATGATAATTTAACGTGCGGTTACGCTTGTGTAAACAGAAACTTGAAAATTTTTGTCTTAATTTAGAATATGATTCTACTGTGCATTAAATACTGTTGAAATTTGCATGTGTATCAGTTAGTTTAGGTAAGATTTCAAATTTGTTTCTAAGCAAGTTTGAAAGTAGAGTCAATAATGGAGATGAGAAGTAGTCTTTTGTCATGGTATGGACATCTGTAATAAAGTTATTACATAGTAAGAAAGTTATGAGGATGGTTATAAGTACAGAGGAAGACCCAAAAAGAGATTAATAGATTGTGTGAAAGATGATAATGTCCAGAAAGCGAGTAAGTAGTGAGATGGCTGTAAATAGAGAGGAATAGAAGAAGATGTATTACACCAATTCTTTTTTTTTTTTAATAATTTTAATAACTGTTCTAATAATTGTACCTTGTATTCTTATGTTATCACTTGTATGTTCTTTTTCCATTGTTTTGTTGGTGTCAGTTTTATTAATGTGAATTCAATGTCTTAAGCAAATGGTATGGTAACCCCGTCGGCGCTAACGGGATACGCTGCCAGAGCACCAGTGATGGGTGATAGATGATAATGAAAACAGGCTAGTTAGCCCATCATGATGAATTCATCAGGAATTAACTATGATAGTTTCCAGGGAGAACCGTGAGGAGGTCTACCTGGTTGGGTATATTGCTAGCAATGGGATTCTCAGTCTCCATTACTAACTCCCTTTCCCCCTAATTTCTGTATTTACACTGTTGATGTACCTTTTAAAATAAATAAATAATCTCCAAATACATATGAGAAAAGGGCAGGAAGAAGAATGCACATACTTACCATTATGTACATTTCCAGGTTGGAGAAACTCGAGATGAAGAACGAGAAACTCGTGCTAGAAATAATAAGACTCAACCAAGAATTAACAGAGGCGCGTAAAGAGAACGCCTCTATGCGCAACCAACTGGCCGATAACTGCATAGTTGTATCACAAAGGCCCAAAGGCCAGAAGTCTTAGTTCGCGCTGAAGCGTCGCCCTCGTGGTACATGAACTATTTAGTGCTTGTAAAGAAACAAAGGTGCTGATAATTAAGACCATTTGTGACGTCAGGATTGGAAGGTAGCCAGGGTTGTCAAATGTATTATTACTTGGTTATGTCTTATGTAATTTATACTATTGCTACATATCGTCATAGTCGTAGAATACCGACGGACCTTTATATGTAATATTTATCAGGTCCGTCAGTATTCTACGACTATGACGATATGATCGGCGTTAGGAGCGGGCTGAGTTCCATAACAACCCATTAACTTCAATAATATTCCATGTGAGTATGGGTCTTTTGTTGTGTGAAGATAGAATGGCATATTGTCTACTACTACGCAGCTTGATATAGGCCTTTATTTCATGATTTCAAGGAGATTCTCGATTTGATTATATTTTTTTATGTTTGTTACCTCATAACTTCATCATTTATAAACCAATTTGGGAAATTCTTTTTTTATTTGAATGGATATACTTACAGATTTGCGCCATAGACATTTTATTCAAATCAGTTCAAAAGTTTATAAATAAACAACTGGTTTTTTTTTTCACGATTGAAGTCAGATATTCTTTTTTAACAATATTTTATTCATTGTAAAAGATTGCATATTTTTACTCCAGAAATATCTACAACTACGTACAGTTCCTGAAACTAAATATTAGACTAAGGACCTACAAAGAAATAATTGGCCAGATTTTGTTTTAAAGATTTGTCGTCTCTGTCACTTATAACTGTGATATTTCTTGATAAACGCACGTCAAATACCCATCATCTAAACTTGTACATATTGGAGCGGTTTTGTAATTTGTCGTAAGACGGAAGAATTTATAGTTACGTTATTTTCATTACACATTTACATACATATCGTCTTGACGTCATTGTCGACGTGTACATACATTTTTCTTTCCTATTATACTGCAACGATATAATTGTCTAGTTTGCTATAATAAATTAAAACGCCCATTCTATAATCACAAAAGCAAATTGTGACCTGTTTTAATGCGGTCAACTGTTTATTGATTTTATTAAATTACTCCCTTATTTATAAAAATTAAAATCTACAAACTCATTTTAACTATTACTTTTGTCATTTTCAAATTGAGAACTTAGCACAATAGAAACCAACGAGACAAATCAGTTTAATAGCTAAAATGGATTTATGACAGATTTGGCATTTTCATGAATAAGGGAATTGGACTCTATACAAGCGTTTTTAAATCATCACATTTATTTTATCATCATCATCATATCAGCCTTTAACTGTCCACTGCTGAACATAAGCCTCCCCCTTGGGGGGTTTGCCAATAGTTGCCATTTATTTTATTATACTGATAATCAATTTAGAATGTTCTCTGTCAAGAATTATGTGAAGATTTCCCATCTTCGTTTATTCAAATATATTCATAGATACTGTTCGGACTGTGTCTGTCATCAGGCAGTTGTCGGTCACATGTTGAAAAACCCCGCTCAGTAAACGTCATCTTATTTTTGCCCTATAATTTGGCCTAACTGGTTCGTAACTATGAATGGTCTACTATTTTTGAATGTTCATAACTAAAAAAAATTGTCTAAGAGTAATATATTTAAAAAACATTCGGTAGTTTTTATATGTTAAATGTTTCGTAAGCAAGTAAGTTTAATGTAATAACTACTGGTTTAACTTACGTGTGATTACATTATCAATAAATGTAAGTCTCGTGCTCGCGTAACAGTCACTCGCGACTAAGGGTCACGAATTTATTCCGAAACTAGTTCGAGCTTTTTCGATCTAATTGCACGTAAGTTAAACCGGTAGTTATTATACGATTTGAGAAATAAATTTTTGTTATGTTGTAATAACTAAAATACGTTTTATGTTTTAAAATCTTATATCCAATATGTTAAGGATTTGGAGAGTAGAACAAAACAGGCACTAAATCAGCCTTAACTTTGTTACTGTAGTTTTGTAAATAAATGTGTTACTGTGTTGTTTAAGTGTTCCAAATGTATTAGGCTATGTATTCCGCTCTATTAGACAAGTGTCAAACGCATCTCGTTTGATACGCTTTCGCTACTATGCGTGTGAAAGAAAATGAGATGCCAGTCGTTGCTGTTTCGTGTCTACTTATAGATGCATTTGAAACTTATCTAAAAGGGCAGCCCAGTTGAGAAGAAAAAGCATAATATATAAATTTTGTAAAATTGTGACATACTCTCGGACACAGGAAAAAAGATTTTTTTTTATTAAAAAATTCTTTGTGAAAATTTTTAATAAATTTTAGTAATGAAATTTATTTTAGTTATGCTTTACCTTCTTAAGGCAGAGATTTTTGTCGTATTTAATTTAAACATTGGCACTTGATGTTCCAAAGTGTTATAGAAATGATTCTAGAGATAGTGTTTTTTCTACAAAATGAATAATTTACTCAAAAAGTATATACATTGTAATGCTTTTCATTAAGGTGATTAATAAATTTAAGCTGGATTTTAAATTGTTATATCCCTCTGTTACATACTTTAAACAGGATAAAATGAATTATGTTATTAGTTTAACTAACTTAAGCCTTAACATGTAGGAAAATGTCACTTGTTCAAAATATTTTCACAATTTTTTTACAGTTAAATAACTAGTAAAACATTGTAATACTTTCAGTTAATTTCAGTAAGTTTTTTTTTTTTATCAAATTTTGTTGTTTTTTTTTTAGTATAAAAGGGAAATATGTTCGACTGATTTTGTCCGTCTGCCGTGACGTTTGACCCCGCCTAATCTAGCGATACTCCTATTGAATGTACTCCAAAAAAAAAATGTCAAGATCTCTTTTGGAATTTTAAATAGTCCGAATAACAAAGTTGTACGCAAAAATCCAGCTTTTCCATTATTATTTTTTTCATGTTCGATTTCTTGTATAAACAAATATATAAAAAAAAACTAGTTTATACTGTGTTTTAGTTAACAAAATGATAATTGGTACAAATGCAAATGTTCTGGCCACCCTTTAAGGGGCCAAACATGAAGTAGATAGAATAAAAATGTAGTATTTTATACAAATTTTGTATTAATGACACTTTTTTTTATTCTTTTTTGTTTTCTTAAAAATGTTAATATGTAATTTTAAGAAACGGTTGCAAAGGTCCAAAAGTACAGACCTTTGTCAAATTTCTTACATTTTGTAGCTAGCAAAATAATTACAAATATAATAGTAATACTACTAGGTATTGTGCCTGTAAATAAGTGGTATATCAGTTTACAATGTAAAGTCCATTATTATGAACTATTTAAACAGAATTACTTTCTAAAAGTTAGAAATTTTGATTGGTTTCCTGCTTCGATTACTACCACTTACCAAATATCCCTGCACTAGCAGTGGTTTCTTATATTTTGAATAATCTTCCTTTATTTCAACACAAACAAAATAGCGCCTTATCATTTGTCATTAAGGTTTAAGTTGCATTGTAATCATTTGTGTTTTAAATCTTTATTTGCAATAGCATATAGTATAGGTCATCTTCTGTTCTGATTTTTTTTTTCTTGTTGTTTCACAATCATTTATCAGTGTGTATCTTATGAACTCCTTTTAAATTTGTAAGTATTGTAGATATTATAAATAAGAGTTATTCCTTTTACTCATTATACGATCGGTTTATTGCATTTAAACTTAATTTCTAGATTTACGTACAAGTCTTCAGGATGGTGAAATTTTAACTTTCTCGTCTTTGGAAGCGATAGTTTTGGTTTCTTTTTTTTTTTTTTTGTTTGAGTAATATATCTGGATGCAAACTTTTCAAGGATACCTCCACCATTGTACTAAGAGAATACTATGATGCTGGAGAGACAATAATTGCAAAGTCAGTTATAACGTACGAATTCTATGCAATTTTACATATATAATATATTCATATGCATGTGTTATTGTACAGGAATATTGCCATAATAAGAATCATTGTCACTGGCTTCAAATCTACGTACATGCAAAACCTTTTAAAAGAGAAAATAAAACATCGTTTTTTACAATAGGTCAAATATAAAGAAAATTTGTATATACCCATATAAGTATTATGCCTTCTTCTTTTCATTTAAAAGCTCATTAGTTACACCCACAAAAGGAAACCCTCTTGTGGATGCAACTAATTTATGCTCTTCCAGCCAGCACTATCTTATGCCATCTTCCTATACGACATGACACCTAGTGTTTCCTTTATTTGTCCCATGTAGTTATTCCTCGGTCTATATTATGAACAAATGTATAATTTTAAGCGAAATTATAGAAATTAATAATCCAAAATCATTTTTGCATGTATGTCACTATGATTTAAAGCCCGTGATGGTTCGTTCGTACTTTTCGCATCGTTGTTGTCAGTTCAGTACCATTTTGTATAAGTTATTTAATACAATAATTACAACCATGTCTCCAGTATTGAATAATTTCAGATACATAATAAAACTGAATACCTTTTTTTTTTGCTTACATCTTTAAATATTTCGTTCTTATGTAAGAAAATTGTAAGGTGAACTTTTAAATGAAAACCATTGTTGTTTTTTTTTTTATTTTTTTATTTGTCTCGAGACTTTAAATATAATCAGGTGTTGTTGATATACAGTCTTTTATTTTTGTCTATGCCAATGAAGAAAAGAATAGAATGCAGATTTCAATTTTATAAGATTCGTTAGTACACATTATAATTTAATGTAATAACTACCGGTTTAACTTACGTGTAATTTGGTCGAGAAAGCTCGACTAGTTTCGGTACCATTAGGGACCCTTAATCTTGAGTGGCTGAGACGAGACGCGAGTCTTAGTCACAGGTAGTTAATACATTAAAATATAAAGTACAGATTGTTCTTTATTCTCTTTCTCCACTTTAGAGAGGTATATAGTTCAAATTTAAATAGTTAACATCCAATGAAAGGAGTTTTCTGCCAGTGGAAATAAAAATTTTCGCGAAAGGAACGTGTTAAAAAAACGAACCTCCCATACTAAAACAGCGCGTCCAGCAGGCCTACTCTGGAATCCAATGTCGATCTTAATCCAATCAATTTTCTACCACCCTCGTGAAACAATTAGGTTGAGTTAAATTTGCATTAGCAAGTTATACTAATATGCATATCTATCAGAACAATATGAAACCATTATGTAACTAGTGTTGCAATTCGAGAGTACGAAACGTCTCAATTCATATATCGTTCTATTAGAATTTATTTCAAGAGTAACCCCACAGATTTTAGTATGAGAGGTTCATAATCTGTGTCGTTTTAAAATTTTTGATTCAGGAAATCTCCTAATGTATGTCCTCCTGGTACGGTAGGTAGGTATAGGAAATAATAAACAATAGTATGTCATAATGCGACTCGCACGATCACCCGCCCGAACGTCACTTATACTAGTGGCCTGCAGCGGGGGCTTCCAGTCTAAGCTTTAATGAGTTTTTTTTTACCACGAAAGTGGCAACGAGCATACAGTCTATCTGATGGTAAACGGTTACTACAGCCTATGGCCGCCTACGACATTAGCAATGGCAACGTACGGGGGGTATCATTGGCGAAACAGTACTCTGTGATGTTCATGGTACTGCTCATGTCTATAGGCGACGATTACCACTTTCCATCAGGTAGGCCGTCAGCTTGTTTGCCATTGTAAGTAGTTTAAAAAAAATCCTTACACAATATATACAATAAAAGGTAAATTTAAATATTAGGTTACTCTCTTTTACGTTGTGGTGAATTTTGACATTGACCGAACGGCGTCAAGCTGTCGCGTCGTTCTGGCGCACGGTCTTGTTTATGGAAACCGTTCCAAGACCTTCAATGTTCTCTCAATGTCTCGAAATCTAGATCAATAATGGTGCTCTATAGCAGGGGTTTCTAAACTTAGTTGTATAAAAAAAAATCTAGTGGTAAACGGTTACTACAGCCTATGGCCACCTACGATACTAGGGGTGTCACATGCGTTGTTGATTCTGATGAAACATTTATCCACCACTTTTGGATATTTTACGTTATTCTTAGTTTTACATACCCCTAATGATTCCGTTTCACTCTTTATCCGTTACGTGACCAGAGTAATTGACTATTTTCACCACTAAAGACTTTGGTGTTAGAAATACCAACAGTACAACAATATAGTACCAACTCCTTCCGTTAGACCGCATTCAAAGTCGGGCGGCTCGAATTATTGATAGTCAACGCCTTGCTGTCCGACTTGACCCACTGAAACTGCGCAGAGATGTTGCATCTCTGTGCATCTTCTACCGAATTTATCATGGAGAGTGTTCTGAGGAATTGTTCGGATTGATACCTGCTGCTGATTTTCACCACCGTACAACCCGCCACAAACTAAAGTTTCATCCCAACCATCTGTACGAGTGGCGGTCTTCCACCGTGCGTTTTTCAAGGCACTTCCTTCCACGCACAACCATTCTTTGGAATCAACTTCCAGCAGCAGTATTTCCGAACCGATACGACAACATAACTTTCAAGAAAAGAGTATATTCCTTTTTAAAAGGCCGGCAGCACACCTGCAATGCCGTTGGTGCTGTGGGTGATCATGGGCGGCGGTAGTCACTTACCATCAGGTGAGCCGCATACTCGTTTGCCCCTGTGTTGTAAATATATATATATATATATATATATATATATATATATATATATATATATATATATATATATATATATATATATATATATATATATATATATATATATATATATATATATATATATATATATATATGTTATTGTATTTATTTAGTCACACTTTAAATTCGAGATTTCCCGACTAGTATTGTAATCCATAGGAGCTCATATTTAAAAACGCGCTTCACAACTGTGTCGCGAGGAGCACTGAACTCGTCGGTTCCCAAATTTAAAACATGAGTAAAGCTGACATGAATAATTACATTATGACTCGCGATAGTTGATGATGATGATAATGATGATATTAGCCGTTGACTGCCCACTGTTGAACATAGGCCTCCCGCTTGGGCAATACGTAAAAGTCGCAACACTAATTACTGACAACTGAAACAAAATGCAAATAGTTTACACTAGTTATCGGTTAATAGTTTACAGTCGAGGTGAAACCCTGTAAAAAGGGTTGCGGAAATTTTGGAGATTTTAATTCCTTAGTTTTTTATTTAAATAAAAAAAAAGTTACGTAACTCGTTGTTCGAACCTCCCCTCTTGCTCCTGTAAAACATCGTAACGTTTTACAAGACACCCCCTCCCCCTCTAAATTGCGTTATACAATAGTTAAACGCCACCTTTGCATGGGAGCACTTCAGTAACAAGAGACCTTTCCTTTCCATCATCAGGATAGGACAAATTAGCCCAGGAATGTCAGATAGGCTAAAGCCTAACTATAGGCTGAAATATACCACCATGCAAACTGTATACTTACTGGGGGGAAAGGGATTGTTAGCAATGGAGTTTGACAGCCCCATTGCTAGCAATATGCCTTATTAGGTCGACCTCCACGTGGTTCCCCCTGGAAACCAGTTCATCGTGAACAATTCTTGTTGAATTCGTCACGATGGGTTAACTGACCTACTTCATCCTCACCTATCATCCTTCACTGGTGCTCCGCCGGTGTATACCAATAGCGCGGGTGGGGTTACCATTCCATTATCATCCATTAAAAAAAAAACTGTATACTTACTTATTTTCTATAATTCGGGATCTTCTTTAATTGTTTCTTCGCCTTTTCTATTTTCCATGCCCTGACGCCTTGTTAAACATTTTGACTTAGTGTTTTGGTGATTTATAAAATTCTTTTGTTTGACAAACTTTTTGTGGCAGTAGAAGCATTCGTATGCGTATTTCTTACTTTTATCCTCCACATAAAGGCCGCGTACTTTCAATGCACACTTTGAATTCCTTGTATGTCGTATCATTGAATCCTTTTTTATGAATCTCGCATGACAGTGGTCGCATTCGAACGGCCTTTCACCTAGAAATGTAAATTTAAATCGTATGAGTTCTCTTATCTATATGCTATTAAAATATAATTAAAGATTCTGTCTCACAAAAAACCAATTTAAGTCGTGACAAAATTGGTTATTTTGGTATAAAAACTAAACTTTTTGTTTGAGGGGAAGAATATGGCAGTGAATTTACAGGGTACAGAGGAATAACACCTTACTCAGGAATGGCAACGCATGGAGGATATCGTGGACGAAACAAAATACTCTGTTAAGTCCAAGGTACCTTGGACTTATACTCTGTTAAGTCCACGGTACATACGCACAACGGCCCAAATGAGAAGCTAAGTGCGGAAAATAGAGTCCTATTTACATTTACAAGTTCAAGGTACTGCTCATGTCTATAGGCGACGGTTACCGCTTTTCATCAGGTGGGCCGTCAGCTTGTTTGCCATTCTAAGTTGCAAAAAAACTACTAAACTATTTTTTATAAAATTTCTATAAAACCAATCTGTTAGTATATACTTTCAGAAAAAAAACATCTCCAAATCGGTTTAGAACTCACGGAATTATGTTATAAAAATAGAAAAAAAAAATACAACCGATTTGACAACCTCTTTCTTTCTAAAGTAAATTGAAGAGAAAAACATTTTAAGTGCGCCGAAAGTACATTTGTATCCGTACAAAAGATTAACATTGTGCCATTGTGAATTTCATCTTAATATTTTAATCACTCAAAACTCATTTAAAATTGCAAAATAAAATTAGACAAAACTGGCCTAATCATAGTCACGTGACGCAGACCGGTCAAGTATGGGGGGAAAGGGACAGTAATGGAGACTGAGAATCCCATTGCTAGCAATATACCCAACCAGGTCGACCTCCTCGCGGTTCCCCCTTGAAACTATCATGGTTAATTCCTAAAGAATTCATCATGATGGGCCAAGTTTTTTCATTCTCATCTATCAATAATCCCATTAGCGCAGGCGGGGATACTTTTTTTCATCAAAAAAACCGGTCAAGTATTTAAAAGTTTTATTTTAATAAAAGGCCAGATCTTTTTTTATAATGATTCAATGACTTGGATCATTTTTCATATGATTTTTGATATCTAGAACTGGCCGACACTGAAATGTCATTTTACTGTATTGAATTGAAAATGTGACTAATAACTAAAGCTATATACTCAAGTTTATATACATAAGTATATACTTACCTATATGAGTTTTTACATGAAGAATGAGGCCCGTTCGACGTCTGAATGCTCGCTTACATTCGGTGCACTTGAAGGGTAGCTCCCCTGTGTGTTTTCTGCAAATAAAAGTTTATATTTTACCGGTTAGTCGATTTTTTTTTGATGGGTGAAAATGGTATGGTAACCCCGCCTGCGCTAACGGTATACGCTGGCGGAGCACCAGTGAAGGGTGATAGATGAGAATGAAAACAGGCCAAGTAGCCCATCATAATGAATTCATCAGGAATTAACCATGATAGTTTCCAGGGAGAACCGCGGGGAGGTCGACCTGGTTGGGTATATTGCTACGAATGGGATTCTCAGTCTCCATTATTAACAATCCCTTTCCCCCCTCCGGTTAGTCGATTAGAAATATTTTGATTAATCCAGCTACTATTAGTATGTGTGGGACTGCCAACATTCGTCATCAATCTCCGACCATTATTCAATCCACGCACATATTGCGACACGTGTTTCACTTATAAACGAGGCATCTTTATATATATTATTAGCCTCTGATAATATCTATTAATTTACCTGAAGGTGCATAGTTCGTTCGCTTAACTCGGAGTCTAGCGTTGACTGTTCGGCTAGAAATCAGGCATCGCAGTCTGGATGCCGCTAAATAATTCTAATCGACTAACCAGTGATATGGATTTTCGCAAAATAACACCCAGTTCACGAAAATATATTTATTTATGTGATTTCCTAATCATCATCATCCTCATATCAGCCTTTAACTGTCCACTGGTGAACATAAGCTTCCCCCTTGGGGTCTTGCCAGTAGTTGCCACGCTTGACAGGCGAATTGGTAACTGCAGTCAGGCTTTAGTAACATTTAAAGAGGGACGCTGCTGCCCATTCCTCATCCTCCCTTTAGTCGGCTCCTACGATACCCACGGTATAAAAAGGAGTGGCCTATTCTATGCCGAGACCACATGAAAGATATCTTAATGTTTATCAATAATACACATTTACAAAGTTTAGTCGATAGAGCGATTTTGAAATTTACAGTGACCGAACATCATGACATGGGGTTTTTATATATTAAAAACAATTACAGATTAGTGAATAATGATAGACCGATTACATTAAGTTTTAGACTTTTGCGCTGCATATTTTACTTGATACTATGTTATGTTTTTATAAATTCCAAATGTCCATACTCAATTTCGTGCTTCTGTTCGTACCGAAATTGGCCCAGTAAATGGAGTTTAACATTTTGTTCGTCATAAATCCTACCATATTAGACCAAAGGTACAATATTTTAATATTTTCAAACTATTTGTATTGTGTAATTTTAACATCAAATTTGTGTTTCGTTCGGCCCTAAAGTTTTGGGAACATTTCATGGTAGGTGTTCAGGTTACACCGATTGTCGTTACAAATAGTCATGTAGATGTTAGTAAATAACAACATTTCGAATTCAACGATAGAATCATAAAAAGTAGGGGTGTGTAATATATAGTAATATTTGTTACGATATATAGATATTGGGCCAATAACAAATATAGTAATAAACTCTTTATTGCGCACAAAAGAGAGATGTATACAAGGAGTATTTATACAGAATGTGCATGATATATTAAATATCGATTATCCAATATATATCGAAATGAAGAACACCATCGAAATTGATATTAAGGTTGTCTTGAAGACAAGTTGCTTAGCGACAAGTTCGCTTTTTGTACCACTTCTCATTAAAATTAACTTTATTATTTTATAAATAGTGCAATAAAGTGTAAAATAAATTATAGCTAGCTGGTAACCTAGCTGGTACGTGCAATATTGAAACAGGTGGATAACCTTTATTTCCGCCATCAATTTCCAGGCAAATCTAATATATTGATATCGATCTAGTAAAAATTTTTATATTGATTTTCGATGTCAACTGTACCTCATATGAATGGCAAATTCTGTTTTCGTGACGAAACCTTTCCCGCACTGTTCGCAACTGGCCACATAGTCCTTATTATGCCGCCGTAAATGTACAGCAAAGTTGCCAGATGTCGACAGCGTAGCACCGCAGATATGGCAATAAAATTTCTGAAAAAAAAAAAAAAAAACATTTTTTTACCACACAGGGAGCAAGCGAGCATGCTTCACCTGATGGTAAATGACTATCACCGCCCATAATCACCCACAACACCAGCGGCATTGCAGGTGTGTTGCCGGCCTTTTAAAATAGAATATACTTTTTTCTTGAAGGTTATGTTGTCGTATCGGTTCGGAAATACTGCTGCTGGAAGTCGATTCCAAAGAGTGGTTATGCGTGGAAGAAAGTTTATTCTATTTAATTATTAACACATGTCCCACTGCAGGGTACAGGTCTCTCCCAACTCCTCCCAAAAATTCTGTACCACTTCAAATTTAGTCCTTATCCATTAAACTTCGCTCTAAAGGGAGTAAGGGATTGTTATTAATTGGGAGGTTAGTCTCCATTTCTATAGGTAGGTCGGTATATGGTCGACCTCCGCGCGGTTCCTCCTGGAAACCATCGTGACTAATTTATCGTTGAATTCATTACAATGGACTTATTGACCTGCTTTCATCATCACCTATCATCCCTCACTGGTGCCCCGCCATTATATACCGATAGCGCAAGCGGAGTTACCTCTGTCCCATTCGTGTTTCAACCGTAAAGCAGTTGTGTTTGCATGGCTGTGTTTCGGTTTGAAGGGTGGGATATGGCGTGAATTTACTGGGTACAGAGGAATAACACCCGAGTCCTCAGGAATGGCAACGCATGGGAGGTATCATGGGCGAAACAGTATACTCTGTTATGTCCATGGTACTGCTCATATCTACAGGCGACGGTTACTACTTTCCATCAGGTGAGCTGTCAGCTTGTTTGCCATTCTACCTAAGTTGTATAAAAAAAAATACTGTTCTATTATCACCCATTAAAAAAAAAAGAAACAACTGCTTCACGGTAAAAACAAAAAGATGCCCAAGCAAACGACATTTGTACAAAGTCTCCCTCTAGTGTCGTACGGAGATCGCATTGAGTGAACAGAGATCCTGAATAAAAAATAAAAGTATATTCAGACCAAATTCCAGTGACTGATTAAGTCAATTGTTATGCGAGAAATGCTAACCTTTTCCATTTTTGGCTTAGACAGGTACGACCCCATGTGACTGGTCTGGTGAGCCCGTAGAAAAGCTTTAGAAGTAAACGATATTGAGCAACGTTCACAACGAAAGTCGATGGGCGGTCTCTGAAAATTACAATATAGATGTTATTATCCTACTTATTTATAAAAACAAAGTCGTATAAATGCATTTTAACTACTGGAATATTTTTTATTACTTTCTTTCAAATTGAGAATTTAGTGCACGGGAAAAAGACAAACCGTATTAATAATAATTAAAGAATATCTCACAAAAACATTACTTCAATTATGACATAACCATTTATTTTAATCTAAAAACTAAACTATTGAACCGATTTTGATAAAATTTCTACTAATCTGTAAGTATATCCTTTCAGAAGAATGTTTGTTCAAAGCGATTTAGAACAGAGTAGAGGTAAAAATAAAAAAAAAAATACAACAAATTAGGAACCTCCTTCTTTTTGCTTGAAAACAGAAAAAAAAAATAGAATAGAGATTAACATCACAATAAAGATTTTTGTATTTTGGTAATGGGGTTTCTAGCAGTAATTTTGCCTACATCAATTATCATATATATTTTTATATAAACAAAAACAATTCAACGAGATATAGAAGAGGCTACACTTGAAGTTTTACTGTGTGACAAAGAAAAATGACTGATATAATCCCAAAAATCATCAAAAGTGTCGACCTAGCAGTGTAGGATCACGCTACGAGATGACTTTACAACCTTAACTGTTGCAGGAAGTCGAAAGAGGTTGTGAAAATGACAAAATACGAAGCAGTCAAGTAAGCAAAAGCTATGAACAAAAAAAAAAAATATATAACCTTACCATATGATTCCTCACGTGTTTAACAAAATTTGGATAATTTACAAATTTTTTGCCACAGTAATCACATATACACAGCTTCGGACGTCTCTTAACTTTCTCGCGTGGTATCTTAAACTTATGGCTTTTCGTAAAATGTATCCTTAGTACTTTCATAGTTTTAAATTTCTTTTTACATATTTTACAATAACAATCCTCTATGTTATATTGATTCTCAATATCATTGCCGCGTTGATTATCTTCAGTCTTCTTTTTGCAATCTTCTTTATTGTTAATGCCTTTACTATAATCTTGAAAATCATATTGATTTGGGATATCAGTAAAGAAATCATCTAACACTTTAATATAATTATCTACATTTTGAAATTTCTCTATAAATTGTCCAACTTTGTGAACATTGCTGTTATGGTCGTCTAGTTCCGGTTTTGCTTCACGCATTATATTATCTATTGTTGGAGTAGATGGCGCATACGTCCCCGGAAACACTGAAATGAAATATATTAAAGTATATTTACAAGACGTAATATGATTTCATTTTCCAAAGTTCAGTGTATGTTGATAAATTTTCTTTACACAAAAATGACCAATTATTATTTTTTCTTAAATTAAATAATTTCCAAATTACTTGCCTGTAGGCGACGCAAGTAAGTCCTCCAATGAAATCTCTTTCTTGTCACAATCCTTTAACGCTTCTTCTAAATTCCTATCAATAGTACATTTCATATTTGTAACTTTGATTTCGTTAATATCTTTATCAAGTAAGTCATGATTTATTTCAATATTACTTTCATAATCTGTAACATCATTTGGTATATAATAATTTTTACCGTGTCCTACAGTATTTTCAACGATAATATTCGAACCGACATGATCAATTTCAGTGTCATAATTGACATTTTCCGGTGGTACTAACAATGCGTCAATCATGGGCACATTATTTTCAACTTCATCGAAATCATCGAAATTGTCGTCGTCGTCGTAATTTGGATGAAAATTAATGTTTACATTATTTTTCGTTTGATCAGATTGTAAAATGTTATCAGAGTAAATAGTTTTCATGCTGTTTTTCATGTGATTAGACTGTAATTCATTTTCAGTGTAAAAATTATCTTCTAGATGTGTTTTCAAATCTTGATTTCTATTTATTTGTTTGGTGTATAAAGTTTCATTGTTCTTAAAATTTACATTTGTATTTACATTATTTGCGTCATCATCTTGGTCTATGTTTACATTTCTTTTAGTTACAGATGAACATATATATTTATGAACTTGTTGATCAGATGGTCTCTTTGGCGTGTAACAATGATCTCTATTCACTGAGTGGGGTGTTGCGAATGGGCTAAAACTGTAAAATTTGTCATACATATAGTAAAAATATGTAAAAAGTGTCATTAACTGACAAATTAATAATGTTGAATAGTATACCAAAGTTTTTGTTCTTTGGCTTCATTATAAAAAGCTGTCTATATGGATATATACATAACCCTCGCCAAATACCTTACATGCTACTTATGATTTGACAAGTTAGATACTGCAATGAAATTACTAGGTATTGTGAAGATCTTCATGTCACAAGGGTTTGCAATAGGTTTATTATCTGGCAGACCATATATTTAATTACTACTATTAAATTACATTGTTGTGGAAAAAAAATATAGGAATATTTTTGAACAATTTTACCTAAAATCTATTCCGAAGTCAGGATCGATAGATATGTCATCTTGAAGCCAGTGGGAATCAAGCGAGTCCTCCAGTACATCTGCTTCTTCCTCGATCACTTGTTTGATTATGCGTGCTTCTGTATCGGGCATTTCTTCACCTTGCAGGAGGTCCATCATAAAGTTACCGATACTCGTGCATGTAGATGCTGAAAATTTAGTTTTAGATAATTGTTTTTTATATACGGCAAATTATGGATTTAAGAGTGTCTATATACAACACGACTATTATATTAATAAGTTTACTGAGTTACTACAAAATATATACTTAGATACAATAGTTATTCTCTATTATTGAACATGAAAAGATGATCCATGATACCTGAACCTATTTTATGGATATACAAGATAGCAAACAAAACATAATAACTGCAAACAATTATTATGAGCATACATATATAAGCATATGCAAATGTAGAAATTGTTCAGTAGAGCAATGAACTTCACAGCAAGACTGGGGCTGTGTCCATTTTCCCACTTGCGTGGTCGTAATCACAGAAAATAATAGCATCGTAAAATGTCAACAAGATTGCAAAAAGTGTAGCAGAAAAAGAACTTAACAAAGGTTATAATAAGTTTCTTAACTGCATACCATTATCATCATCTCTTCTGTTATTTGCAGGCGTGTTGTTACCGCTCATCAATGGAAATCTGAAATATTTTCACATAATATGTGATTATTTGTTTATTTTTTTTATATCGCACAACAATATGGATTTTTTTTTTAATAGATGGCAAAGGAATGGCAACTCCGCCTGCGCTAACGGTATACGTTAACGGGGCACCAGTGAAGGGTGATAAATGAGGATGAAAGGGCAGGTCAGTTAGCTCATGTTGATGAATACAAATGGAATTCAGCACGATAGTTTCCAGGGGGACCACGTGGAGGTCGACCTGACAATTTGCAATATTTTTATACATAATATATAATGACATATATGTAAAGTCAATAAATAACGAAGAGAGAAAAAATTTGATTTTATCCTGTAAAATATAGGGTTTTGTATAGATATGGAGTTATCAATGGTTATTTTGTCTGTACCTATTATAGTGTACTTCAACCTGTATTCTTTTAGGTATAAAGTTTTATATTTTTATGTTGATAATACTCTGTCAATCATAATATTGTTGGGGGGAAGGGATTGTTAGTAATACTGACTCTCAGTTCCATTGCTAGCAATATACCCAATATTGCTAGCATCATATTATCCATAAAAAAATCTGGTTAATATGTAACTATGGGGGAAAGGGATTGTTAGTAATGGAGACTGAGAATCCCATTGCTAGCAATATACCCAACCAGGTCGACCTCCTCGCGGTTCCCCCTGGAAACTATCATGGTTAATTCCTGATGAATTTATTACGATGGGCTAACTGACCTGTTTTCATTCTCATCTATCACCCTTCACTGGTGCTACGCCAGCGTATCCCGTCAGCGCAGGCGGGGTTACCATACCATTTTCACCCATAAAAAAAAACTATAGGTTAGTTATAAGTTTATAGCTATAGTTATAGCTTTTACCCGCGACTTCATCCACTACACCAGGACATGTTCACTGACCAGGACAGTAGCTTTTATCTCTGTTTCATTCATGTTTCAACCGTAAAGCAGTTGTTTGCATGGCTGTGTTTCAGTTTGAAGGGTGAGATATGATCGGATAAAGAGGAATAACACCTTAGTCCTCAGGAGTGGTAACATGTGTGGGTATCATAGGCGAAACAGTATACTCTGTTAAGTTCATGATACTGCTCATGTCTATAGGTGACGGTTACCACTTTCCATCAGGTGGGCCGTCAGCTTGTTTGCCATTCTAAGTTGCATACAAAATTTTATATATTAATTTCAATACCTTATAGTACCAAATTTCATAATGATTGATTAAGGCGTTAAAACACTATATGGTAACAAACAAACAAACTCACTTTCACATTTATAATATAAATAAGGACATAGGAAGTAAACCCACCTTAACACCATATTATCATCATGATTTTTAAGAAATGTACCCAAGTCGATTGTGTCATCCCCTTCTTTGGATAATAAATAGTATTTGAATTTCTTGTCGGATGTTCTACATTGTTTCTTGAATTTACATGATTGTTTCATATTAATATAGCAATCTTTGCATAGCTGGAATACAAATGTGTCATTACGCTTCACCTGTAATAAAGATATTTTGTAAGTATTTTATTGTAAAATTAATAATAAATTCATCTTTCCTTATACCCTTTAATCAGAAAAACTTAATCCTTCTTGAGTGATTTTCAAAGAACAGCATTTACTATGTTATATTTATGATTGTAGGCAATTAGGGGAACTTTGTACATATATATCGTTGAACTACTTTATATTTACTTATTTATGCACAATATTATCTGTTAATAACAGAATTAAATATAGATACTGTTGGAATACTCATATGATATGAAATCTAGCTAACAGTTTCTCAAAGCAGCATTGAAGGTTTATAGAATGTCATCCAATATTTTTGGGGATGGTAGTATTCTCTTTCTCCCCCCCCCCCCCCCCCCACCACCACTCCCTTCAGTCTATAAAAATATATAAGCAGAGGAGTTTGAATACACTGACATCACGAGCAATGCTGTGCTATAAAACTAGTATTTTAGTTCCCCAATTTTATTATTCAAAGTGTGGATAAATTATTTTATAATTATTTCAGTCGTTAACTGTCCACGGCTGGACATAATCCTTTCCCATAAGGTTAGTATTGCCAGTAGTTGCCACGCTTGGCAGGCAGGTTGGCAACCGCAGTTAGTCTTTTAAAGATACTTTAAGAGGGATATTGGCAAAGCTATAATATTGTTGATAAATAATACATATTTATGCAACTTATTAATTATGTAGTTCTTTATTGTATCAGGCAAAGTTGGTTGAGATTATTATAGAACTTTATATTTGTGTGCTGTACTGTAGCGAGTACATGGGAGAGGGCAAAGATTACCGCAGTCCGATGAAGTGGCGAAGAGATAGATAAATTATACTACCTGTAAACCAGTACAGTAGACGAAAAGTCTCCTATTCTTCTCTGTATATTGAAGGAGTTCAGCTGGATCATTATACTGTACTAGGCATCCTCTACAAAAGCCTTCCATTTCTGTGCGCTGTCTTCTTTCTATATCAGGCAGGTAAGATTTGTATTATCCTTAGCTTTTACCTGTAAGCAAGTACAAAGTATTATATGGATTCATGAAAAATATAAAAACATTAAACAACTTGAGTTTGTATGAATATATTGATGAATGTGGAGGAAGTAAGTGAGTGGAGGTCTGTTTGAATTGAAGGAGTTGGTGTTTCATTGTTTCTGGCTACCTCGATGGGAGAGAGGCGTGACTTATATGCATGTAGATAAATTACTTTAAACAGTAATCATTATTTAATGGATGAATCTAGAATAATAATCTCACTTGCATTATTGATTAACACTGGCAGAATACTAATGAGAGACAAGAGGTAAGGAGAACTCAGAACAGTTGGCTCTTAATAAAATCAGTGAGAATTATGATGGTTTCGAGAAGTAATGTGTGGAGGTTGACCTCACAGGGTATATTGCTAACAATGACAGTGCTAAGTCCTTCAATTGCTCTCAAGAGAGTTAGAATAGTACTCATATTGATGTTAGCTGATACAAATAATAATAAATAAAATAATAATATTTAAACAACCTAATAATTAATGAGATCATTAAAATATTACATAAATACATATCCGTCACGCCCGTCTCCTATTGGGGTAAGCAGACTTTCATGTTGGTAATAATGTTAAAAAAAACCCCTAAGGGTATCCATTGACCATGTGGGTTAGAACTAGTAGATTTTTTCGATTCCTTTGTTATTCCAATTTTAATTCATTAGTTTTACTTGTATTAAATAAGGTAATTTTTCCCGCCGATACTAATGCCAGAATTTTAATACATTTAAAGTATACTAAAATGTAAAGTGACATTTTGTGAGTACCTTTCTAATTAATGTTATATTTAAATACAGCACATATAATCCTAATTAATTAAGTTTACTTATATTATTAAATTACACTTTTAAATATAACAAACAATAATTCAATTGTACAAAAACAACATACATTTTGTGACATATTATCAATAAATATAGATTAACGAAAGTACATGGTCTCTATACAACGTAAACAAAAGTATTCTGTGGTTTTTCAATATACAGAGTTGTCAGATGCGAATTTTTAATTTTACCCAAACGACAAATATTTTTCATCCAAATGAGTACAATTTCCACGGCTTTTATATAATCACAAATTTGTATCGTTTTATACAATGTAATACTGTACGACAAAATAAATGACGATAAAAAAATTCCTTTTGTTTCTAGTTATAACTTGTATTATTTTTTTTTCTCTCAAGCCATCCGCCATTTTATTGCTTTCATATATATATTTTATAATATTTATATGTCTCTATATAGTTTGCAAATACAGTGTCTAAAAAGTTACTCAGAATTTTCCAAGGTTTTCACTTTTCACTTTTCTTAAAAATTTGTCCAACAATTTTATAACTCCAAAATTTTACTTTAAACAAAAATTTTGCAAAAATGTACTTAGTCGCTGAATTGAAGAGATGATTGTTTAAAGTAACTGAAAAGTGAAATTATGAAATGACTTAATCGTCAATTCAAATTAAATGTTCATCATTTCCATTACTTTCGATAATCTCTTTAATCTATGGTAATTACTTTTTGTGAGCGTTATCACATTAGGTAGTTTCTCTCAATTTTGAATAAAAATTCTATCATAAAATTTAGGAGAAAAGAAATCATGAAACTACTTAAAGAAATTTGGGTAATATTTTTTGGCAGTTTCGGTACTATTTACTGTCATAAATAATAATAATAATATAAGCTTTTATTGAAGAAGTAACATAACAGTTGTAATAAACAATTCAACCCCTCTCTTGTCCAAAGACAAAGACCACCTCCAGAGTCTTACATTCTATTTTGTTTTTGGCTATCCTTGTCCAAAATGCACCTGCTGCTGCTTTTATATCTTATTAACCCATCGTGTCAATGGTCTTCCCTGTCTTCTTTGGCCTGTTCTAGCGTACCAGTCTGTTACAGTTGTTGTCCATTTTTGGTTTTTCTCACATAACGTGTCCTGCCCATCTCCATTTTAATTTTTTTATTGTATAAATAACATTTTTGAATTTTGTTTTCTCTTTAATGTCTACTAATAATGGCTATGTTTGACAAGACATAGACAAGGTAATATTCATGTATCAAACACTTTATTTTTGTCGTTTATAGATATATATTTCTTTTTCATGATATCTTTTAATGACCAATACCTATTCCATGTATTGGCGACTCTCCTGTCTATCTCTTTGTTTGTATCATTTGCAAAAGAAATTATTTGGCCTAGATATAAATATTCTTCAACATATTTAATAGCTTTTCCATTCAAAGTTATGTTTGTATATATGCCATTTGTTAATATTTTTTTTTATATTTAATGTCATAGCGGTATAAAAATATATTAAAATATACAACAAATATTATTGTAAAATATTAATTTGTGATTTGTCAAAAATAAATTAAATCGTATCAATTTGAAGAAAAAATGTTTCAAATTTGGCTAAAAATCGACTATAGTGTAAGTGGCATACTGGGCAACACTGGCTCAATGGTAAATAAAAAAATTAAGGACGTAAATAAACAATGACTAAAACTTTAATAAAATGGAGGATAATAGCGAGAACAGCAATAAAGAAGTAGAAATAACTATTAACAGGCCTGGGAGAGTGTTACATTTTAGCGATGGCGTTGAAGAAGAGGTGGAAGAAAACGTAGTGACTGACTTGCAAAGTAATCCTCCCAAGGAAGAAATTGACCCTGTGAGTTGAGATTTAGCTAAACTACCTATACAGAGTTGTTTTGAATTACTACTCAAATTCCGTACATATATGTACGCAAATTTTATATATAGGAAATTATGTATAAAATTTGCGTAGGGGAAGGCATTGGAACTGCCAGCAAATATAAACTACAAGCACAGTAATTTCATATCTATTGGAGTATGACTAATATTGTATCTACAGTGCTCATTTATTGATTCATTGTATTTTCTATTAAACTCGAGAATATTCTGTTATATATAAGGATATTTCGTCATTGGCATATTTGAAATTGTTGTCTGGAAGGTCAGGACACTTAAAAAGCTGTATATATGTATTCTCGAATACGTCTCTGTAAAGCTTCAATTATATCCTAGGGTAGCCCACCAAGCCTCCTATAATATTTTATACCAATACCAATAATTTTGAAAACAATAAAACATCTTGGTATTAAAGGACAGTGCCTAAATGAATAATAATGAAATAAAAATGTTTATTTCTTTCCTCACAAAGGTTATCATTTAAGTTAAAATTATGTGAAACAAGCTAATATTAAAATGTGATATAATTATTGTGAGTGATATATTATTAATAAATATCTATTAGTGAATATTCTCATTGAGGAACATATTAGCCTGTAATTAATGTAATACATCTATATATATCCTGGCTGATTGAATAAAATTGTGTATTTTAGAAACAATTGGATTGGGGGCCTTGGTTCTCTCACTACGCCCGAAAATCCAGCACAAAACTACTTAATGCTGTGGACTATGCTGGAGAATCACTGGCAGGGTTCTTTGGTATCACTACTCCCAAGTACCAGATAGAAATAGATGAATATGAAAGGATACAAGAGGAAAGGAGGAAGCTCGAAGAAGAGTCTGCAGGCTGGGTACCGAAGAATGGAGGTGGTGATATACCATTAGTTATAAATGAACCAGTGAAAGATTTAGATAAACGCACAGAGCCCTAATTTATTATTTGGAATTCTACATACCCTTTCTATTATTTACATAATTAATTACCTTATTTTCAATAAATGTACAGATTACTGCATATTATGTTTTTTTTGCCATTTATATGGATTAATGGAGTTTCTTTTAATAGTTATGTATTTATTTTAATGTATTCTTTTGATAAAAAAATGGTGAATATATGAAAAATCAATTATTTAAAAGAAAAAGGAATGGAAAGGGTGTAAAGAAAATTTTACATGAATTTAATTTTGATTTTTAGTTCAGCTCACATTATTATTGCTACAAAACTTACACTTTACTTTTGATGTAGGCAGATACTGTACTTATATAATTTATTATTAAAATAACAAAACTAAGCAACCAACTTTAAAAAAGGAGGAGGATCTCAATTTGGTTGTATATTTGTTTAGTTTGTTACTTCAGAACTCTACCATTTATATATTGATTTGGCTTTGATTTAATTTGACTTTCAGATTATTCCCATAGAAATTTTATCAAATTGGTCTAGTTAACTGTGTTGCCATGACTAAAATAGGTGTTTTTTTTTTAGTAATATTTTATGTATTTTTATTTTTTAGTTTAGTGTCATTATTTTAGTTTGCTATTATCAAATTAATTATATTTTATTTTGAATTTTATATCTTTTTATTAGCATCTCTTTTATTATTTAATCAGTTTTTAAATACACATATAATCATAGTTTGAGAGTTACATCACCTTTGAAAGAACAATCAATAATGCTCATTTTAATAAGTATTCTTAATATATACATCAATTACTATTAAATAGATGTACATTCATCACATACGGTAATAATATTAATCAACAAAGTTGACCAAGTTATGACTAAGGCATACTTAATTCAATACTAATGTTAAATAAGGAAGGTGATAAACAAAATAACATTTACAAAACTATTTGGTCATTGTTTTGGTGCCGTTTTGGTGTTTAAGTTTTTTTTTTTGTATTAATTTATTTCATATTTATTAACCAGTTGGTTTCAATGTATTAAAATTTTTAATTATATTAATTTATTATGTTAGTAAATAAAATATAAAATTAAGTATTTGTATCTACTTACACAGATTTTGTAATTACTAGAATTTAGAATTAAATGAAGATTATATAATATATTTGAACAAGAATGATTTTTTTTTAAATTAAAGTTTTGTACTTATCATACTATTTGTATTATTTAAACATGCAAGGTAATGGGCAGAGTATAACAAACTAAAACTGTATATTTTATACTTATATTCATGAAATTAGGTATAATATTAAGTGCAGAGTAAGAATAAAAAGTCTACATATATATAATAATACTTATTATAATAGAAACCATAAGAAGTAAATTCTTTAGAGTAGAAAATGAAATGATCAAATTCCGTAGGGTCTGGTTCTAGTTGGTTGAAAATTATAGCGCCATCTTGTGATAAATAGCAATCATTTTTAAGTTCCAAGCAATATAATGCTTATAACATATACCTAAGAGGCGCACATCAATGCTTTTTATACAGTATGTTCACCTGATGTGTCTTATAATAGGTAGATGGCAGCACTGAGTAAAATTTCTTCAATATTTTGTACTTAATTTTATTAATTGTATTCTTACGTTACCTGTCTTTGCGTAAAGACAAAAGTGAATTATGTAAATTTACCTTTATGAAATAAAATGCATTCCTTTAGTTTGTTGCACAGACGTAGTCTTAAGCATAAAAAAAAAAACACAAAATAAAGACTAAGCAATATAGAAGTGGATAGATAGAGTCAAATTTTATAAGTATACCTGTATACTACTATCTAATAATTATTTAGAACCGTGTACGTTTAAAATTTTGTGACACATGGTCACCTTGAGCCTTGTGATCCTATCCTCTTGGCATTGTCAGGACGTGACTATACAGCTACGGATTGATGTAGTCTATAACGGACGTAAACTAAAGCTTATCATAAGTTAAAATAAACTTTAAACCCTATTATTTTAAGTCCATTTTCCTGTTTATATTGTAGGTTTATAAATTACACCCCTGTAAAGACTTGACACGTTGTAAGTGCTCACACTGGTAACAATGAAATTTTGTCTTTAAAGCGTACGAATAGAATTTAAATTAGGACGGTTTCATCTCATATGTTATTGTTTGTCGGTGTTTAGCATGTGATATGTCGAAATGTAAACGGTTCGAGCTGTGTCCGCAGATCAATATGCGTGTTGCGCGAGGGTGTATAAATACGTGTGATTGGGCGTCGTATGTGGGGCGTGGCTCGTGTGTGAGGCGGCGCGCGCTCGCACGCACTAAACCGGGTTTTGGCGGGAAATAGCACGCACTATGCATTCTATTTTCAAATTCCATAGAGGTCAGTTAAATATTTTTTTTTTGTCAGGATAAAAAAAGTATAAGCTGAATAATGCTGATTGATCTTTTGAAGAAAAGATAAAACTGAAAAGTCTTATAGGTTGCTTGATGGTTTCTTATGGGTCAACGCATGGTTTTCTACGTATATGAAAACGGGAACAAGATATATGAGTTCAAGGTAGACGAAATAGTAAAAAATGCTGGTATCTAGGTAATAATTTTGTTGCTTAAGCAGTAATTTTTACAATGGGCAATAAATATTGATCAATCATTAAGATGACAATGAGGCAAGAAAAAAAATAATTTAGCTTGTATCTACTGTTTATGATTCCCAAGTATCTACATAGATAGGTAGGTTACATACAACATGCCTATCTAAGAATGTATCCAAATTTTTTGGAATGTACCTACCTACCTGTTAAATGTAAAATTTTTATACTTAGTTATATGTATCTACTAATAAACCTACTACTAATAAAACTACCTACGCTATCGCAACCACGTGATTTTTACTATGTAGTATTATTTATTTATTAAAGTATTTTATTAATTATTATTATTAATACTGTCTATAATTAATCATTTCCTTTTTTTTTAAATTTAATTACTCATAATTGATCAAACTGTTTATAATTAGGTACTCCCCTCCATCCAAAGGTTGCCTGGAAGAGATCGCTTTTAGCGATAATGTCGCTCATTATTTTCTTATTGTGATTATTTCTTTTAATTGTTTATATCTATAATAATTTTACTATTGTAATCTTTTGGAGGAAACACAAAAGAGTATCTATGTATCTAATACTCTTAAGTATTTAAGGAGGTAACGTACCTACCTACAAGTTTCGAAAATAAGTGCGTATGTAGGTATATAAGTATTTTTATTTTTATATCCTCTTTTGCTATGTATATGTATGTATTATAAATGTACATTCATACATTACACCACAATAATTGTTAGTAATGCATTACGGCTCGTTGCGAAAAATGAATTATGTCCATTTGCAACAAAATATATGACAAATGCTGTTAATTATTAAATAATTCAATATTTCGTTAACAGCACAGGTCATTCCGGACAATATGGCACGGCACAAAAGACACCAGTTTCGGCTGTATGCAACTATTCCCCTGGCATTTTACCCTTTTTATTAAAAAAAAAAAAATTGCAAATTATAAAAAGGCGCGTGATCAAACCCGTTCGTAGCAAATGAACAAGAATTACTGGTTTGCAGGAATGGTGAGCGCATTATAAATTTTTGCGTGCATTTGCCAAACATAATGATTTTGAATGGAGTGTATTGTTTGGACTAGTTTTCGCTAGTTCACGGTGTTTGAATGTAAATAGAAATTTTGTTACAATTTAAAATAACCAAAGGGAATTAATAGCACGCGTCTTGTTCTAATTTCAAATTTACTGAGGTCCGCGGCGACAACGCTGCCGATGTCTCCCTGTTTGAAATAATTAAAGGTTGTCTCAGAAAAAAAAATACTTTAATTGTGACATACCTGTTATTTTGATTTAAAAACTAAACTATTGAATAGATTTTTATAAAATTTTCTCTATGGGATTAGTTTGTAAGTTTCCTTTCAGATAAAAAAAAATAGAATTTTCCAAATCGGTTTAGAACTGACTGAGTCACGAGATAACAAATATAAAAAAAAAAAATACAATTATATTGAGAATCTGGTTATTTTGAAGTCGTTTAAAATAAATGTACTTCTATTACAACTACCTACCTCTATAGATATATTTATTTTTAAGGTATTTAAATTAATAAAGAGAATAATTATAAGCAGTAGGTAATAAGTAAGTAACTTTATTAAAACATGGCTAATTGTGAAATAGATTACACAAATAACTCCCTATTCAAAGGATCTTTTATACAATTTGATAAACTATTAAAAAGTAAATAAAAATTAAGATAAAAATAACATTATAGTCGAAGGATTGCAGGAAAGATTAATTTAGGAAGATAAAAGTTTTTTATGTAACTTATTCGACTTTGCATGTAAGATGCAACCAAGCTGTCTATAAATAGTAAGTACTTACAAATAATTTGGAAACAGTAGATACGTATACCTAAAAATTTGTTTTTTCCCCATTTATTTAGTTCTTGTACAAGTATATCTTATTGTTGTAATTATAAGTTATATATAGAATAAATTTTATATTTTGATAAACAATAAAAAAGGCTGGCTTGACGGACCATTTGATCCTTCGAGCCGGTTTTATTTGGCTGTCTACAAAAAAGCTATAGTAATGTAACTGCCCATAGGTAAATTAGACACAAAAACTGTATAACTCTTGGCTCACATACCCAAGTCTCTATCATCAGACTTTTATCACAAGATCATTTAAAAAAGCATTTTGATTATTGTAAATTACGTGCCAAATTTTTCGCCATATACTTATCTACTTAATTTCATTTCCGACCCTATCTATGGTTAAGTCCAAATGGCAGATGTTCTATTTCTAATTTTGCATGCATTTGCAATGTTGTTTATTAAAAAAAATCTTTTGTGGCTATTTAAAAAATAAAACTTCGCTTTCAATGCGCCATGCAAATTAGGCGAAATCCTGTACTGGAAAAGCTTAAATCGATTAGTCTATTCGACAAATTTGAACTATGTATATATAGTGTGAAATATTCAATTCCTGTGTACGGTTGTTCTATGCAAATATTCTTTTTGTTATCCAAATCTAAATTTTATTACGGACTCTAAATCCATTGAGCGTAGAGTTCAAAATTGAATATACGAATAGTGATTAGGAGTGAACAAAATTTGCATAAGCGACACCGCACACCTTTACCGTTGATCCGTTCGATGCAATTTGACTGACAGTTTTGATTTGAATACAGAAAATCTGTACGTTTCTATTATTAAGTAGGTATATACCTACTAATCTGTTTTCATATAAGTACTTAAATATATAAATATTTTTAATTGTGATTTATTTCAACTTCTTTTAATGACTTCCAAAAAGGAAAGGAATTCAATACGTATTAGGTATAAAATCTGTCATCATCATTTCAGCCATTATTGTACATAATTTACATTATTAAAAAGACCTAATATCCAAAAATAAAGTTTGTTATCCAAAAAAATAGGGAGTATCATGGGCGAAACAGTATACTCTGTTATGTCCATGGTATAGGCGACGGTGGTCTCATGTCTATAGGCGACGGTTACCACTTTCCATCAGGTGGGCCGTCAGCTTGTTTGCCATTCTAAGTTGTATAAAAAAAAAAGTATATTTTTTATATGACGTGTGCGAAAATTTTTCAATTCTAAAGCTATTTTCATAATAGTCTATATTCACCAGTGATAGTTAACGACCGATACCATCATCATCATCATCATCATCAAACATTTTCTAAATAAAAAGAAATATGCAGTATTTCTTCACACTTTCATATTGTTTTTTTTTTTGTTTTTTCCATTCGAATCAGATTCTGTTATTTTTATATCCATCTGCTCCTAGTTCCTAGGTTAATTTGTTATTATTATGAAAATGTAGGTATATGTATATATGTAGGTAGGTATATAGGTGTATTCTTAACAGATGCACCTTAATTTTGTATGCAACTGTACTTTTACGTGAGGGGAATACTTCCGGGCCGTTAATAAAAATAATTGTTAACCATTAGAAAGGGGTGAGCTGTATGCAAAATAGTTTAGCGAGATATTTCGTACGGAATTAAATTTTTGCACTGTGGGGTTTATGTTTAAAAAAATCCGTTTATTATTTAATTTTGGTATGTATATACCTAATGTATATAAGTATAAAGTTATAAGTTCTGACTTCCTAACTCATCGTTAAGTTGAAGTTTCTAAAATTAGAGATTTGTATTTTCAAATGTCAATCTCTAATATCGCCATAGTCGTAGAATACTGACGGATCTGACGAATATTACATATATAGATCCGTCAGTATTCTACGACTATGACGATATAAGAAACTTATATATATATATATATATATATATATATATATATATATATATATATATATATATATATATATATATATATATATATATACAAAATACGATACTCATGGGAAAGGAAGGGGTGGCCCATTCTATGTCGGGACCACATGGTAATAAATATAAGGGGTATTTTTTTTAGTATACGGCCCACCTGATGGTAAACAGTTACCATTTAGGCTTTATGGTATGAGGGTGAACTTCCTGTCGATGGCGAGTCGTATTATTGATAGGTATTGCCCAAGTTTATGACTTATCAAAATTAATCATTAGGTAAGTATGGGTATTGTAAGTTACGTTGCATATATGACAAAAAATCACACTCATATATCTATCTAATAAATGAACAAAAATACTATCTTTGCAAAAAAGCAACAAACGAAGCAATACAAAACACATCCATCGCCCGTAAGCCGCAGAACCTGTTTCTGCCGTTGTCATTTTCCGACCAAAAATTCGCAAACTAGTTTCGCGAACAACCCTAAACTGTCGAGGGACACTTAAAAAGTTTTAATATAAACACAATGAGTTACCTACGCCCGTAACCGGTGGGCAGTGGCTGGACAATGGGGATACTAGCCGATTAATTCGGTGCACAATGACCAGGGGCTAGGTCCGAGAGGTCATATTTAGGTAGAAGGGTTAAGGGTCAGTAAGGGTTATTGGTAAATAGGAGCGTGCGTCGATGCCAGGGGAGTGACGGCGGGAATGGAGTTTAGACAACATGTCGCCGCTGACGGGTGCTTCGAGAAATTTATGTGCCTCGCGTGTTTAGATATTGCCATTTGGATTTTGTTGGTTTTATGTTTTGTGTTATTGTGTTTATATTGTAAATTAATTGTGTGTTATTCCTTTATATTTTATTGTGTTTATTTATTTATTTATTTATACATTATTGGCCAATAAAATGTTGTACAAAATGTGGACTTAATGCTATATGCATTCTCTACCAGACAACCTATAGGATGAGTAGAGTACCTATTAATTAGTGTGTAAAAATATATTTGGAATAAAATTAATAGATATATATTAAAACAAGTACCGATTTTGAAGGCTTAATTTAAAGACTGCTACGCAGGAATGTTTTCTGATGCTTATCTATCTAAAATTAATCCAAAATATATCATGAGCGAAACAGTATACTCTGCTATGTCCATGGTACTGTTCATGTCTATAGGCGATGGTTACCACTTTCCATCAGGTGGGCCGTCAGCTTTTTTGGCATTCTAAGTTGATGAAAAAATCTTTAAAAATTTTAAGCTCTTGCAACTTTTTAATGTTTGACATCTATGTATTTTGATTTGGATGATAAGTTGCAGTTATCTATATTTGATTATGCAGTTATCTACACATTCTTCGATAATATATATAAATAAGAAATCAAGATTCATCCACTATATTTATGTTCATTTATCTGTTTTCCTAAATAGATACCTATATTTATGTTGTTTTTAATAGATATAAGTAATATTATATCACGTCACCTACCAGTTCGTAGCAAATAAGTTTATATGAAAATTTCTTTACCTTTCATTTTATGAATCGCGCAAATGACCGATTGACTATATTCATATTTGTATAAAAAGTCCGCAAATCATTTTCAGATTTTGACTATGCCTTACTGAATAAGTCGAAATAGTGTAATTGCTAGGCTTCGAAAAGATAATATAACCATCGAAAGAAATATGTATTTTTATTTAAATACTTAGATTTAAGTATTTTTGAATCGTATTTTTTTAAATTTCATTACCGCATTTGAAACGCAATTTCAGCCAAAAACAATGAGCAAGAAACTCAGCTGTTGTTTTTTCAAAAACTATAATTATATAAATAATGAATTTGTGTAAATACAAACTAATAAACAGTAACAGATGATAAAATCTAAAACATATATAGTACATAATTAAAATAAATCAATAAAATACCTCAGTTGCAGTGGTGCAGAGTTTATAGTTACCAGAGGGAGACTTTGTACAAAAGTCGAGTGCTTGGGTAAACCGTAATATGGCGTGAATTTACTGGGTACAGAGGAATAACATGAGTCCTCAGGAATGGCAACGCATGAGGGGTATCATGGGCGAAACAGTATACTCTGTTATGTTCATGGTACTGCTCATGTCTATAGGCGACGGTTACCACTTTCCATCAGGTGGGCCGTCAGCTTGTTTGCCATTCTAAGTTGTATAAAAAAAAAAAAAAGTGACCAGAGCAGACCAGTCCCTACAGGCAACATTCGTTCACGAGTATGACGTATAACCAGCCGTCATTATCGAAACTACCGTTGTAAATTTAATTATGCCATCACGAGCAAAAGTCAACTGACACAAGCGCTCTCGACTCGACAATAATGACAAAAGATTGAATCGCGAGCGATAGTTATCGTTCGAAATAAAATACTCGACGCTGGATAAAAGAAAATAGGTGCCAAGTGTGAAATCGTTGATGGTATCTGGTGAAGTTTTTGTATGTGATTTTTGTGTGATGACACAATGGGATCGGAGGCACAGATATTTAATCTGTTAATAGTTGTTATGGGGACGCGTTGAGATACTTTCGCTTGTTAATGTTTTATTCTTTTTAGGGTTCTTCAGTTAATGGTTAATATACGAAGTTCGTATTTTGTCATGTCTGTTTGTCAGTTTGTCATCGTAAGTTTTAAAGTTCAAATGCGGTCATTGTGAAACAGCTTTGTAACTACTGGACCTCTGAAGAAGAAATAAATTGCATACTCTATCGAGAGTCCTTTTTTTTCTTGAAGTTGGTTAAAATTAAAACTAGTGCTCTTTTAGTGAAAAATTTCTAGAGGTGAATGTATGAATATGTACAAAGAATATTAGATGTATACGTTTTAGCAATATTAGTGAACAATCATTTAAAGTTACTTTATCGATGTAATAACAATGACTCTATCTAGCAAACTATTAGATTTTAAAGATTTTTTTAATATATTAATAACTTTTTAAAAATGACTCGTCATTCGTCACGAACGCGTCATTTTGAATACGCAATTCATTGGTTTTTCGATTTAGTTTTGAGTATTAAGTAAAGGTTTCTATTACTAGAGTTAATAATTATTTAATCTTAATTTTTTTTTTTCATATTTTATGTAGGTATATAAAGCATATACACTTTTAATGAGAACTATAAATGGATATAGTCATTGTATTGATATGTTTCATAAAAAGTTTTTTTAAACATACTTTTTTTCTTTTAAATAAATATTTATGTATAATAAGAATTATAAAATCAGTTTGAAACTTTTTAAATCATTTCAGCCCTGTGTATTCATAATATATTATAAAAAATAAAAATAAATATAAAAAAATGCCTAATATAAATTGATAATTAGTGTATATTTGACTTTGATGGTAAATTACCACAAGGGAATTTATTATCAGGATGCTAAAGCTTTCCTATCGAAAAATTAACTATTAATAGAACCTAGAATGGTCTACCTACCAGGTAAAATAAATATAAATATCATATAATACCTTAAAGATGTGTAGGTGGTTATCTACCACGTATATAGGTAAGGATAAAGCCCCCTAGTGTATAGTTCCTCGCCTATATACTTAAGAAATTGTGATGATACATAGATAAATAATGTTTACATATTCACATATACATATATTTTCACAAACATTTAAATTAATGGCAATATTAATAAGATTATAAAAATTGACAGTGGAGTACCGTTGGCCGTGGAAAAAAATATTACGTTACACGAAGGCAAACCCAAATTCAACTTTAACACCGAAATAACGAACCATCGCGAACCGCGAAGGGTTAACTTATTGTAATGTGCATATTAAAAAAAATATATTCAATATGCTCCCGACGCGTCTAACCCTTTCACTGTGCACAAAAAGACCAATTTTATATGCGTACCCGGTGTCTCATTTCAATAAAGTCTAATAATAAAAAAAAAGATAAAACTTTTTTACCCACGGCTCTTGGGGTCACGTTTTTTTTTGTCCAAGTTGTATCCTTAATTTGCAACAAGGTGCATCACAGGCAAAATAGGGGATCTGTGGAGAGATTTAAATGAGTTCTATAGAGAAAAAAAAGTCTATGGGGTGGCTGGCTCTACGGATGCGTTCGGATATTTTTTCCCTACAATACGACAAAAGATGTTAGTGCTGTTTGACGTTGGTGCGTTGAACTCTACGTTAAGAGAATTTATTCTCATAAAGACGTCAATACAAGTGTATTAGATCATCATTATCACCGCTGTCCACTGTCATGTCCACTGCTGAATAGAAGCCTCCCGTTTGGGGATTTTGCCAGCAGTTGCCATGCTTGCCAGACGGATTAGCAACTGCAGTCAGGTTTTAGAGATGTTTTAAGAGGGACGTTGCTGCCCATCCCTCGCCCTCCCTTAGTCAGCTCCTACGACACCCACGGGAAAGGAAGGGGTGGCCTATTCTATGCCGGGATCACGCGTATTAGATATTAGTATGTTATTTTAAAAAATAATACATACTTGCTAAATAATACATATCTTCTATTACCGTGTGTTTCCAGCACGGAATAGGCCACTGCTTCCTTTCCTGTGGGTGCCGTAAAAGGCGACTAATGGTACTTAATGGTCGAGGGATGGGCAGCAGCGTCTTTCTTAAAACGTCACCATAAGCCTAACTGCGGTTGCCCATCCACCTGCCAATCGTGATCTGCAAAACCCCCCTTTTGGGGAAGTCTATGTTCAGTAATCATCAGTAGACGGCTGATAATCTGCTAAAAATAATCATATAATGCAATACCATAATATCAAATGAAATGTTACTTTATTTAAATATATTTTTTTTATACAACTTAGAATGGCAAACAAGCTGACGGCCCACCTGATGTAAAGTGATAACCGTCGCCTATAGACATGAGCAGTACTATGGACATAACAGAGTATACTGTTTCGCCCATGATACCTCCCATGCGTTGCCATTCCCGAGGACTCAGGTGTTATTCCTCTGTACCCAGTAAATTCATGCTATATCCCACCCTTCAAACCAAAACACAGCCATGAAAAAACACAACTGCTTCACGGCAGAAACACGAATGGGACAGAGGTACCCAAGCAATCGACTTTTGTACAAAGTCTCCCTCTGGTAATAAAACAAAGTAAGGTATTGCACATCGAAATAAGCGTCGGTTTAAAAAGTGTTAAAGATTTCGTGTAATAAAAAGGTACAAAAAAAAAAGTACATAGATAAATTAGGAATGTGCTCTGATCTGAAGTGGCTTTATAAATTCAATAGGTACTTTCTATTTCCAATCTATTCTGTTTGTTTTAGTATAATCGCGAATAAAGGTTTATAAATAGATTTTTCAATGGAGTCGATCACTTTTCGATGAGGTCTACTATTGACGTAGTATTTTCATAGGTTAAATTAAGGTACAGATAAAATATTTGAAATGTCAGCATTTAATTTTTTTTTTTATAAAATAGATAACTTGAAAATTTCAACTTTTCTTTTCTTTTTAAGCATTTGTATCACATCATTACTTGTCTTCCTAATAAACAGTAATTTTTATGCCCCTATTACTTATATGACGGTATTGCTTTCTAATATCTTCTCACTAGAGGGCAACACCGTCTAAACTAGAAGGTTCGTTACACAAGGAGGCTTGTAAGATAGTTTACTGGACGAGGGATTTATGTGTCCTCTAAAGCATGAAACAAGTGATAATATTTTTTTAACATATATCAAACTTTAACGTAGGAATTCGGTGGTTTAGCTTGCGGTTTTGATTTAGCTTGGGATTCGATTTTGGGACCCTCGGACCGCAGTTAAGTGTAGTCCGATTGAGCTGTGACCGCTCTATAATTTCAATCTTTATACTATGCCTCACAGAAGAAGAAGGGATGAAGGGGTTGCTAATAACAGGGATTGGAGGCCTTCTTACTAGCAACATGTCCTCTCTGGTCGACTTCTACGCGGAAATAATGTTGATGTTTAATTCTTGATGAATTCATCACAGTGGACTAACTAACCTGCTTTCACCTATTATCTCTCACTAGTGCCCCACCAGTATACCGGTAAGCAGGGTTTACCATTTCCTTATCATCCATAAAAAAACTATTACCATCATCATATCAGCCTTTTACTGTTCACTGCTGATCATAGCCTCCCCCTTGGGGGGTTTTGCCAGTAGTTGCCACGCTTGTCAGGCGGGTTGGTAACCGCAGTTAGGCTTTAGAGATGTTTTAAGAGGGACGCTGCTGCTAATCCTTTGCCTTCTCTTAGTCGCCTCTTACGACACTTATAAGAAAGGATGGGGTGTCCTATTTTATATTAGGACCACACGGGAAAAAACTATACCTTATTAACCAATGAGGCAGAAAATAACGTACAATTTGTTACCAGGATAATACCTAAATAGGTTAGTGTAGCTACACATGTTTCAATTGTAGATAACAACAGAAGTAAATTATGTGAAAGATGTTCGCAACTTCGCAATGTCTGCAATCAGTCGCCGACTGTTGCCATGGCGACGCGGGTGAAGCACGTGTGGTCGAAGGCACCCACTCTCTGGGCCTATGTACGGTGCGCAGAACTAATAGTTTTACTTATTTATTTAATAATAATAATTTTTATTTCGGACTTTTTTGGGCCATTAAATATTTATTAGTAACCATATTCTTAAAACTAATGTTAGTAGTAAATTTACATACACATTACACACACACATACACGTACACACACACATTATATATTAAATAGTATACAGATAATCACCGTTGTACAAATCCATTGGAAATTGCGCAGCAGTGATTAATGTACACACAGTCCAGCCTGCTTGCTGTCATACTCAGGATGCTGTTGGTGCTGGCACGTACTCATACTTTATATCATTTTTTTTAAAGGTAAAATCACAAGGTGTGAAGGTATGACACCGTAGTTCTCAAAAAATGGCAACGCTTATAAGCACTGTGGGTGTCAAAAGACATTCTATCGCTGCTATTTATATCTATAGACATTAGCTATACTTTCCATATGTTATTTTATAGGATTTTTATATATATATATTCTAATAAATATGTATATTTATTAGTGTGTAGCTATATCTAAGTTTGTGATAAATATATTTATCCTCCAGCTCATTGTTGAACATAAGCCTCTCCCTAAATAAGCTTAGACTAAGGTTTAGTACTTATTTATCGTGTTATTATGTCTTAAAAGTTAAAAACACATTTCTCTGGTTGCTGTCTAGCTTTCTTGCTCATAAACGATAATCCAATTAATTCGATTTCGGATTTTATTTTTATGACGATAAGCAATTCATTACCATCGTCATCATATCAGTCCACTGTCCACTGCCACAGTTATCTGTCCACTGCTGAACATAGACCTCTTTCTATTCAGGGTTTAGTCTACAGTCTAGTGTCTAGTCTATAAAAACATACTTTGGTAATAAATACATTTTTTTACTTTTTTTTTACTTTACTTAGTATAACAAATTCTTAACTCAAACTGGTGCTTGGCTGGCGGATTGAGAAATTATTAATTTGATATTATTAGATACTCTATATTGTTTAATATTATTTGTTTCTTCCAAAAGATTACAATACTAATCTTATTGTACCGTAATGTCATCAAATCAGCGGTAACTATCCACTGCTGAGTATGGGCCTTCCTTTATTGGGGGAATTTTGCCAGTACTTGCCGCAGTTTTCAGTAGTTACGCACTTTTGGTGATATTCTAAGAGAGACGCTGGTGCCCATCCTTCGACAATTAAGTTCCCTTAGTCTCCTCTTACGACATCCACGAGAAAGGAAGGTTTGGTCCATTTTGTACCAGAACCATACGGCTCCAAACTTATTATAAATATAAACAATTATAACAATTACGCTGAGAAAAAAACGAGCGGCTTTATCGTTAAAGACGGTCTCTTCCAATGAACCTTTGGATGGAGAGACGTAATTATAAACAATGAATTAACTTAATCTTTTTATTGTAATTTGGATAAATAATGACTAATCACTTATATAGTTTGTGGTTATTTCTTTGTAGGTTCTTTACTAATAGTTATTAGTCGACAATAAGATTTATATTTTACTTTTCAAAATAACAACTGATCATCATCATCTTAGCTATTTTCCGTCCATTGCTAGACGTGACCGCATTAAATAAATAAACCTAGTTATAACAATTGTGCATAATTGTTTTACTGTCGGTACGCGAGATACCTGCGTATCTACCTCTATCAAGCGGGCAATTTTAGAGCTCTGTCCTGTACAGGATTTCCCTTTGCGACGTGTGCCTTCAAACAGGAAAATGTTACCCCGCTCTACCCGCTAAAACACCCTCCACCCTGCTTAGTTGAGGTACAGTAGCACCGGCTTAAGTGATGGAAGCTAGCGGGCAGCGGATCGAGGAGCGGAATGATTAAAGTATTGCAATTTATATGAAGATAAATTATGTATTGTTTTTTACTTACTGTGATGTTATAGAAGCTGTTATTTGGTTCATTGCAATTTATTTTTTCTGTACAAAATTCGTTAAAAATGATCGTTAATTCGATTTCTACTGGTTATGATAGGTACTGTTCACGTCGGTCAACTGATTGTTAATTTTTTTCTAAGTTGTATCTAAAGTTCTTCTGAGTTCGTATAGAACAAAAATTAGGACACAAAGTGCATGTAGGTACCTACCTACATGCACTTCATGTCTTAATTTTTATATTACACCTGTAACATATGTTTAAATATATATTTAGGTACCACATCCATACACTTACACATACACACGACAACATAACCTTCAAGAAAAGGGCATATTCCTTTTTAAAAGGCCGGCAGCATACCTGCAATGCCGTTAGTGTTCTGGGTGATCATGGGCAGCGGTAGTCACCATCAGGTGAGCCGCATGCTCGTTTGCCCCCTGTGGTGTAAAAAAAACAAACACTACTATCATACATTTACGCGAAGTATAGTCCGTGTGTATGTAAGTAAAGTTAGGTACTTTTACACATAAAATAATTGTCAAATATTTCTGCAGTTTATTGCATATAGTAATTTTTTGTTTTAATATGTTTATTTAGTCGATATTATTTCTAGCTGCTTATGAATGAGAATTTAGCAACCTCTAATACAAGTGTATACTCTATAAACGAATTAATAATATACTTTTTCAGTATGTTTATTGTTATTTTTTTCTGCATTAACTGTATGTTTAAAGATAACAGAGGGAGACAACAACTTTTGTACAAAAGTCGAATGCTTGGGTACCTCTGTCCCAACTGTGTTTCTACCGTGAAGCAGTTTTGTTTGCATGGTTGTGTTTCGGTTTGAAGGGTGGGATATTGCGTAAATTTACAGGGTACAGAGGAATAATACCTGAGTCTTCAGGAATGGCAATGCATGAGGGGTATCATGGGCGAAACAGTATGTGTGTGTACTGTTATGTCCATGATACTGCTCATGTCTATAGGCGACGGTTACCACTTTCCATCAGGTGGGCCGTCAGCTTGTTTGCCATTCTAAGTCGTAAAAAAAAACAAATTACATTATTCATTATTAAACTTAAAATGATACTCTATTCCTTATGACTTGGGCCACGTAACTAAACATGCGTTGGAGAGCCACCCTGCTTAGACGACCAAACAACGGGGTGGGATGTGTACCACCAGCATCGTATGATATATAGTGCCTCTTAAACTTAAACGGATTACCTTTGATATATTACGTGAATTCGCAATTCAATCTCGGATAGTCGATCTCTCTGAGCTTATATGTGATTGCTTTTTGAGTTGCCGTTTATGTAATTAGTGTCTGAGTGGGTGTGACATGTTTGTTATCTTGAATATAGAAGCAGATTTATTATTATTATTATAATCCACAGCTATTTTACTTTTAGAATAGGCAGAGATATAAAACGAAAGGTTATGCTCATATGTTGGCATATCTATAAAGAAAAAAAAAACTTTATAACACGAATAATAGATTTATTGCTAAACATTGATATTTTTTTTACAACACAGGGGCAAACGAGCATGCAACTCACCTGATGGTAAGTGACTACCGCCGCCCATGATCACCCACAACACCAACGACATTGTAGGCCTTTAAAAAAGGAATATGATTTTTTCTTGACGATTGTTATTGTTCTTATAATGCCTTCAGATTTGTCTGTACGCAATTTACATGCATCAGCGCCACTGAAAATGAAAAATCAAAGTTACACAGAAATATATACATATATATATATATATATATATATATATATATATATATATATATATATATATATATATATATATATATATATATATATAAATATGATATAATTAGTTACATATAAAATTAAGTTTGTTTAGTTCTTTTGAAGATTGTCACAGTATTGTACACCGCTTGACTTTGTTCTTTTACACTTTGGGTTTGCTGCGAGAGAACTCTTTTTAAAGTTAAGCACGCTTTTGTACATTTACTTACTTCTGTCATATTTTTATGTATTGTTAGTGTGTACAATAAAGTATAAATAAATAAATATATAATAAGTAAATAGTAACCATATTAAATAATTTATTTTTAGAAAACATCAGTCATATAAATATCACAAATACCATCACCATAATAATAGAAAACGTTGCGTCGCAACCTAAGCCACCTGCATTCATTGATTACCTGCAATGCATTTGAAGTTGTTACTCCATCTAGTGATCCATTTAGATAATAATTATAATCACTGTGATATAATATTATAAATTATATACTATAAACATTATTTTATAAGGTCTAATTTAGTAGAAAAAAAATCTATTTGCACATAGTACTATTTCTAAACCATTTCAATCAGGTAGCACTCACGTAATGGCATTGTACCAGGTACATCAACCTTCGAGGGCGAGGCAACCGCAATAAGGGTACGCATCACACATCACACGTCCTTTCATCAGTCGCCAAGGAGCGAAGGGCATGTATACTTGGAGCGTGAAGCTATGGATATGACAATATGTCAATTTTAATCGAAATAATGATGGAAGTGCTGATTCTAGGAATATAAAAAGTTTATGAGAACACATACTGAAATGAAAGGTTGAAAAATAAACCTTATACGAGCTCAATCCCACGGGATTCGAACCCACATCTCTCTTTTATTCAGTAGGCTTTTTATTAATCAGGCTACTCATTAAGCCTGCAATGTGGTCCCTGCATAGAAAGGGCCACCCCTTTTTTCCATGGGTGTCGTAAGAGGCGTCTAAGGGAATTTAGTGGTCGAGGGATGGGCAGCATCGTCTTTTTTAACATATGATTAAAGCCTAACCAACCCGCCTAATACCTTACCATTGCCAACGTAATGGGGTATATCATAAGCAATGGGGCTGATAGACTTACTAACAATCCCTTTCCCATCGAATTAAGAGATTGTTAGTAATGAGTAGGGTCGGACGTTCCCGGATGGCTGACCACAAGCCCGGAGCCCGAGACTAGAGATAATGGTAGCTGCATCAGTTAGTAGCGGCACCGCAAGCCTCGCAAGCCAGGCCCACGCAGCCTGGGGCCCGGCTGGCCACCTCGACTATATGGCCAGTTCGACGCTGGCAATGAGTACTAGAGTTTTCATGGTGTTCTGTATATAGTCATATACTGTTTAGTCGGCTTTTACGCTGTCCTACCACACATACAAATCCATTATTATCAATTAAAAAATGTCTAGTCCTTATTTTCATTGCTTCATAAGTTGTGTGCTCTCGATAGAGCGTGTACACACGAGGGCGGTGGGGGCGGCGGGGGTGGCGCGTGGACAAGCATTCGAAATGAAGAGTGCTTCACAACTGACTCTCTGTCCTATACCTAGATAAAGTGCCGGATCGTGTGGCAGCAGACTTAATCTTCATGTAAAATTTATATATACTTTTAAAATTGAAGATATAAAAAAATTTGCTTTTTTTTTTTATTCGACAATATTTTATCAACTAATCAAATAAATTTCTACTATTGTATTAAATATATATTCGTTGATTTTTTTGAAATTTTTTTATGATTATTTGAGCTAAAATAAATGAAAAAAAAATCTAGGTATGTAGACTAAGGATAAGGATGTATGTTTCAATATATTTTAACGAAAATCTAAAAATTATATATTAATGACCCGTCCATAATACAGTCTGTTTTTTCTTAATGAATGATAATGGAACGGTGACCACGTTTGCGCTAACGGTATACGCTGGCGGGGCTCCAGTGAGGGATGATAGGTGAGAATAAAAAAGCAGGTCAGTAACTCATCGTGATGAATATATCTGGGATTTAGCAAGATGGTTTCCAGGTGGAGCCGCATGGAGGTCGACCTGACAGGGTATATTGCTAGCAATGGGACTGGTAGTCTGCGTTACTAACAATCCCTTCCTCCCTAACATCGACTGTTGATGTCTAATTGTGAAAAATCTATTAATTAATCAAATATTTTGATTTATAATTAAAATTAAATTAATTTGAGGAGTGTTTTTGTAATAATAAAAAAATATATATTTGGTATCCTTTTGAAATACATGATGCCCTACTGAAATGGAATGTACATTTTTTTTTAATATTTTATCCGTAAAATCAAATTTTATTTTAAAAATTAAACTTATTTTTTTTCTGTTCTCAGCTGAAACGGTATCTCGAATTGAACGGTTGATTCATAACAATGTGATTAATTAAAATCAATGTTTGTTATTAAGTATAGTTAAATATTTTATTTTATTTTACATGTATTCTAAATTCTGCCTAGTTTAAAACAGGATTAGATGAAATTATATATGATATGTACAGGGGTATTTTTATATTTGTAATATATTATTAAAAAAAAACTAGTACAATTTTATTTTTTAAAATAAGTACTAGTATCAATGTAGTGTTCTTAATTTAAAATATTGTAATAATATTTTTTTTATGACGCAAAATTATTATCTATGCTAAGTTAGCCTTCTTACTACATAGTCGCCACGTATGGATTTATATAAAGGCATCTGCTAGTACTTACAAAGGATTTCGAGCCTTTCAGCTAATGGCGGGACAACAATCGCGTATATTGAAATGCTCAGCAAGTTGTCATGTGACCACCGCTCATAGAATACGAGATGGGGCGATGCATTACGAGTTGCAGCGTTGTTCTCTAATGGTTTTTAATATTGCTAAATAATGGTTTTGACTGGTTTTGAATTAAATATGAGATTAAATATTTTCCCTTTAGATTCGATCATATTTACACACAATTAGTATCTAGTTATGTCTCTCAATATAACGATATGTGTGATGAAAGTTTGAAATTAGAAAATTAATATTTTTTTTTATAGCCGTATACCTCTTACAATTACAATTAAAAAAAAAAAAGAAGTTTTATTGAAGCATATATAGTGAGATACTATCTAGATAATATGAAACTAGCAATATTAAAAAAATAAATAATTGAGTGAGTGGCACTTAAAATGAGTCTACATTAGGCAGCATGGTCTCCGACCTTAGCCTGTTTCACAACGGAACAAATGTACTAAAAAAATGAGTCAAAATTTTCCATTTTGATTACGTGTAATATCTTCTAAGTTATTTTTATATATTTCTTTATATTTTAACAAACACAAATAATACATAAAGAAATATGACAGTGGAAAGAAAATGTAGAAAAGCGAGCTTACCTCTATAAGGGTTCTTTTCCAACAAATTGACTTTTAATTAACTATCATATGAAAATTGTATTAAAACAATTCAAGTAGACCTGGCCACCAATAGTTTATTACTAAACTCTAAACTCCATACAAGTAACAGTCGTAAACAAAGCGAGAACTTATTTACATTTCAGGTAGTGAAGAGACAATTCGTGGCCGTCGCCATAGCAACGGCAAGATGGCCGACGTCTGCTGTGGTTCAACTTTGCCTCTAGTTCCAAATTGTTCACGAGTATTTTAGAGCTGTGTATGTACGAACGTGCATAATTACATTATGTATACACAGCTATGTACGGTCGCACTAATTACTAGTAACGTCAGCAAGCGACGACTGGAACCGTTCGAGGTCACTGGTAATTTTTTTTTATACTAATAGTTTCCCGCGGTTTTGCTTTTAATCCTTACTAATATTAGGTATAAATATGAAAGTGAATTTGTTGGTTTATAGTTTAATTAAACTTCGGTAATAGTTTACCATGATATTGGCCGTATGCTTGAAGTAACCATAGATAGTAGTATAAAAAATCAACTTTTCAGCAATAGTAACTATTTCGATTTGTGACAGTCTCAGCGATCGAAGATGATAGGTACAAATTGTATCTAATCATCTAAACTATACCACTGTATAATTTTCCCAGTAATGTTCTGCATTGAGAGTACATACCTACATACATAAAATAGTAAACGATATTTTACATCCTAGACTGACCACTCTTATAAAGTGTTTTAAAGATACTCACGTGTAATCATGAAAAAATAGCCGATATTGGGATATAAGTATACAATATTGACAAAAATAAACCAAAATATATAATATTAAAGGCACTTTATTTGCCTTACAGTTTAAATTAATTATGAAGTAATATTAAGCTAAATTATTTTGCCGACACTACACTTCTGAAGGATTAGTTGAAGGGGATTTAATAAGAGTTCCTTAGATAAGTAATGTATATAGCGAGAGCTCTCCTAAGTAATACGTAGATACGAGTACTTGTCAGATTAAACGCCCTGTACGGTTTCAGCTCTTCTTTACTCTATTACCTGACCAGTTGCTAGTTAATTTCTATTTGGTACGGAAATTTGCTATCCATGTGTCTAGTTTTATTTATATATAATAGAACTAGCTGCCCCGTAAACGTTGTTTTACCACTTATTGCGAAATATAAAAATCGCAATTAAATTACAGGGGTTGATCGTAAAACGATGAAAATTTAAAGTTGTATGTATTTTTCAATGTTAAATAATAATAAAAAAAAAAAATGGAAAAATTTGCCAAAAAAAATAAAAAAAATTTTTTTGGGTAGGGTCACCCTTATCATTGAGGGGTATGAAAAATAGATGTTGGCCGATTCTCAGACCTACCCAATATGCACACAAAATTTCATAAAAATTGGTAAAGCCGTTTCGGAGGAGTTTGGTAACAAACACCGGGACACGAGAATTTTATATATAAGATTTTCATTCTGAATGTCTGTAAATTATTGTTTATCAAAATGATTAAGATATAACTGACATATGATGCACCTTATTTTTTACAATTATCACATGTAGGTAATTGGGTATATAATGATAGGCATAAAGCAACTTATTCCTTTTTCTTATGCGTATATCATAACCTAATTTTACAGAGTGAAATAAAAATAAAGAAATAAATAAATAGCATCTACATTTTTTATCACAAATTGACAAAGATCGAGTTTTTCTGTACTTAGCATTTATATGCACATTACCTGTTCAAATTAAATAGAATTGTCAGTATTATACGTCGCTAATAAGGAGGTATGTTTTTTATTTGTACGTTTGCTCAATGACGTCATTCTATTGCTATTTCATACTGCATACGCTCATAGCATTTCTATGGCATTCTCTATCTACGCTAATATGCAACGTCGCTTATTTCTTAACGTAAACTGGTGACTGTATTAAAAGAAAATTGAATTAAACATATTTCCGTACACCTTTGTCTCTTTTTCGGTTAAACCTTATGCTTTGAAGATAGAGTCGAAAGTCGCATTTATATTTGATGTCCGTAGACAAGTCATACAGTGTAGTGTCGCAGTGTCGAGTGTCTACATTGAGTGAGTTGTGTCGTAAACTAGTTTATAGTCGATGGTCGTGTGTCGGGGTGAATTGACACTGAAGATGAAAAGAAGTGAATAATTTGTTGCAAATAAATGAAAATCAAAATAGTAATTATATTTTTTATTTCAAGTTTGAAGGTGCTTAATAATATGCGAGCAATGTCACCGTCTACAAAGCCTTTTAGAACTTTTTTTATGATACTTAGAATAATAAATAACAAATAAATTGACGGTCTACTTGATGGAAAATGTAATTAATAAGCGACTGTTACAGTCGCTTATAGACATGAACCATATATACTATTCGTTGGACTATAGTTTTATACCACTATACTATGTAATTTCGCTACCATTTTCTACTCTTCGGCAGACACTAGTGGGACAGAGGTATACACAAACAACTTTTGTATAAAATTTCCTTCTTAATGAATGAACGAATAAAAATTCTTTATCGTTCCTTTCAAAGAATGATACAGTTACATAACAATGTGTACATAAAAAGCTTTCTATAGGTGAAAGACTTTAAAAAATTGGTTAAGTAATTTTTGAGTTCATCCATTACGAACATAAAAAAAAATCTACTTTTAACCTTTTCTGTTAATAATATTATTAGCTTTTACTTGCGACTTCGTCCACGTGATGGACGAATCATATATCGAGCCTTTTCAGGAAGAACATCGTAACCGCCATTTTGCATATTTTACAGGAGAAGGTTTTTTTTAAATATTTCTCAAAATATTTATAGCATCCATTTCAAATTTCTACTAAGTGTTATGTGGGCACCTCCTTATTAATTCAAATGATTTTAAGATTTGTCTCAGTACTCTAAAATTACATACATTTGTCGCTTACGTTAAAACTGATGACTGATATCATCATCATGACAGTATATATATATGATATATATATATACTGATATATGATTAGCGAAAAAAAAAATAGCCTATGCCCTTCTCCATCCTATATAGTCCATTATATCAAATTTCATAGCGGTTGGTTAAGACGTTATAAGGTAACAAACAAACAAACTTACTTTCTCATTTATAATATTAATAAGGATGAGTATAGATGATTTAAATCGATGAGCAAAGTATTTACCTTCATTTAAGTTATAAAATTGGTCCAATAGCGGTCTATAAAGGAATGGAAGAATCAAAGGGAATCTGACAACCGGATATTACGACGTGGGTTATCCGGCAATCGCCTAAAGGCTTTTTACTCTTACATGTACCTTTATGATATATTTTTATTTATGAGTATTAACTGTAGTCAGTACTTCCCGAGATCATGTATTTCAATGCATGGATTATAACTGGAAACAGCAGTAATTAGTCCAAAATAGGTCTAGATTATCTAGGATCATAAGGCACGCTCTAATATGTAACAAGTCAGTCGAATATCAACAAAATAACAGTAAATAAATAGTACCCAAAAATCCTGAAATCCTACCTAAATCTGAAAGGTACCTGTAAGGAAAAGTATGTATGAAATAAATGGCATAATCCTGGAAATCAATATCCGGGCATATATGTAAAAGGATCACCTACCCTACTAATTTAGTTGTAAGTTAGTCGGCGGTCCACTCAAGCGGTGGGGAGGTAGGCTCCGATTTAAAAAAAAATAATAAGGCACGCTCCTCTAAAATTTAAAGAATTAAAAATTAGTGAGTATAGATATTTACAAGGTTTCGATCAAGGAATCAAATACTCCTCTGGTCAGACTGCTACTGAAGATGTTTCCTTAGAAACCCAAAGAGAGTAACACAAATTGATATAAAAATTTGGAGAGGCGTGCCGTGTATTTACGTAGTAAGGTAAGAATCTATACAAATGTAAACGTTTCTGAGTTGACAGATCAATTGATAAATAATGATCTAATAGCGTAGACTTACGATAGGTTTCGATTCCATTCGATTAGGCGAATAAATTAATATTTCTTTTTTCAAATAAATTGTGATCGACAAAAAACGACTTCGGTTATGATAAAACCACTTATTTTGATTTAAAAAACTTAACTACTGAACCAATTCGATTAACCTGTAAATACTTACAGGTTGGTCAAATTGGTGTACATCCTTTCGATAAAAAAAATATTTCCCAAATCGGTTTACAACTGACGGAGTTATGAGGTAACAAATATAAAAAAAAACAACAGCATTGAGAACCTCTTTTTTTGAAGTCGGTTGAAAATAGGTAGAGCTGATATAATCACAGAGTCTTAGTATCATTCTATGTTCGTGTCAAACAACTGATGAGAGTAGGATGTGAATCCCAGCGGAAATTAGATTCTTATAAGGCATTTGGCGTTCTCTCATAGTACTTTCAAGGGATATGAGGCTGTATAAAGTTAGAATATGCATAAATAGATATATAAGTTGGCTTAGCAAGCTGCCAGTGTCCATATTTGGACGTATTTTGTTTGTGCTTTCGTCGGATGACCACAAAGTGTTTGTATTCTGAGAACGAAGATATACATATTATTATTCTATATGTGATTTAAATGTAATTAATATTTTTATATTGAATTATACGTATGTATTATTGCATTGATGCTTTCCTGAGTGAGCGTATTGGGAGACTGTAAAGCTCACTCAGTTGATGAAATAAGTAAATAAATAAATAAATCATTTAGATAAAATAATCAGAAAGGCAATATATGAGCGGACAAAATTCGAATGTCATTTTATTAAGGCGGAGGTATTAAGTCCTTTTTTGAAGGCATGCGTTGAAATATAGGTATTCTTATGTAGAAGGAGCAAGCACTTTATTATATAAAAATATAGGATGGGGTATAGGTAGATATTTATTTCTTTATTTATCAGACTTTGGCTAGAAGTCATCAGTCAAAAAAATTATGTCGTTATATACATTATTACATGAACATAATGCTAATTACTATAAAACAATCATTTAAAATACCAAAAAGAGAGAGAGAGACTTTGTGCAAAAGTTGTCTGCTTGAATATATCTGTTCATGTTTCTGCCGTGAAGCAATTGTGTTTGCATGGCTGTGTTTCGGTTTGAAGGATGGGATATGGCAATGAAATTACATGGTACAGAGACAAAAAACCTTTGCTTCAGAAATGGCAACGCATAATGAGTATTATGGGTGACAAGTTATACACTGTTATGCCCATGGTACTGTTCATGTCTATAGGCGACTGTTACCACTTTCCATCAGGTGGGCCGTCAGCTTGTTTGCCATTCTAAGTCGTATAAAATTTTTTTTTCATTAATGAAAAAATCTTTATAATGTCTTTCTATATAATGTAGGTATATAACTTATTTTGTTTATACGTATTTTCGATTTCTTTATGTTAATTACTACCAAAATTATGTTGTTATATATTTTACACAATAAATTGCGGTCCATTTATGTAATAGAAAATGATAATTGTCACTTATAATTGTTATCAAAGATATCCTTCATTATTGTTATACCCATCCTGCACGCGTTGTTATTCCAAAGGATTAAGGATTCAAAAGCCTCTCGTGTCAGGGATTATATTTTCTCTCCGGATTACTGAACATATTATAAATATCATTCTAATATTATTAGTTGTTTGTAAAGATATCTCGATATTTGTTACTCAATTACGCCAGAATATAGGTAGATTATTTTCTAGATTAACTCATAAGGTACTTTAGTTACATACTGACAACCAAAGTATATGGATTGCTTATTATTTTAAGCATCTATTCGATTGACATAAGTTCATCCATTTCATCCATCCTCTCCAAATGATCAAACCAATCCAACATATTCTTTTTGATCATTGTTACTAAATTTATCTTTGTTAATAAATGTAATCTCTAAACATAGTATTTCTCATTTTATCTTTTATTGTAACGCCACACGTACTTTTCTCAGATCACTCATCTTTACAGTATTGCTTTCATGCTTTTTCTGTCATATGTTTATTCATGTCCACGATTCACTTCTATAAATGAATGTTGGTACTGTATTATGGTAAGGCAAGCTTTGTTTAATTTTGCCTACACTGTGCTCGATTGTCCAAAGTAATATTATTAATAAATATTATCAAATACAAATAATTTTTATTCATACAGACTTCTTTACAAGCATTTTTAAATCATCATTTTTTATGAATGCAGGGTTCGGAAAGTTGTTATCTTTTGAGAAGAGCCCGCAAGAAACTCAACAGTTACTTTTTTAAATGTCTGTTAACAATAGGTATGTGTATTTATTTAAATTTACTATGTATAAAATTATATGGTCGTTAAAGCCCGTGCATGATCGAGTAACACCATGCACATTTGTCATTCAAGTAATCGTTTAGTGTGTTATAGGATTTGTTTAATAAGCGTTCTTTAATAATATTTTTAAACTTCTTAAAAACAGATCCAAAATATGCTTCGGCATTATATTATAACAATATAAGATATTATAGCAATTATTTACTAATAATATTAATGTACGTATCTAAACACCTACTGTAAAACTTCTATAATGACATGCCACCTACACACACCAATTACGGCATACATTGCCCACGTAACTCGTGTTAACTCAAAACGGTTGGCTAATTGTTAACACAAATTACACAGCGTACAAGATACACCGTTAATTGATTCGAAAAACATTATTAATTTTAATTGTAACATCATAACGCAACGCAACGCGTATGGGAACAACAATTATAGCTAAGCGCAAACCGGGAGAGCCGCAAAGGTTCGACTAAACGCCGAATTTTGCCAACACACGGCTCTCGCCTCCTCCAAGGGGGTGGGGGTGCACCTAAACCACCCCCTCGCCGGGCTCACGTCTATCCATTTGCCAGCTAGTTCCGAGCTAAATTAATTTCAAAGCTCCTTATGTTACGTGCCTTGCGGCTTTAGGCGCGTTGCATGTGTGAGTAGAAGGCGCTTCACAGAGTGAGCTACACGCGATTTTATAAGGATATATATTAATTGATTACTATTTTATTTATTCAATCGCTACTGCATTAGTTACTTAATTTAAATTAAAAAATTAAAAATGCAATGAGTAGTAATAATTAAAGTTTGTGCTCCACTAAAAATACCGACTTCAATGACGACAAACCTTGTTATTTTGATATAAAAACTAAACTATAGATTAGGTTTAGAAGTGTTATGAGTAAATAGTGTTATGAGATAACAGACATAAAAAAATATGACCGAACTGAGACTTCTTTTGGAAGTTGTTTGAAAAGCACATTTTGTCACTAAAGCAATTCCTTGCAATGTGTGGCTAAAATGAAAAATGCTTTTAGAAGACGGAAATAAAAGATTTTTTTTTGTATATATCCAGTGCATTACACTATATATATGGTATTATATGTATATGATATATACAATTATTTTCATTAAAATAATTATTTCTTAATTGAAGATTATTTATAAGGAGTGTGATCTATTGATTTAGGCTTACCAACTGCCCTGAATCTTAACACTCCAAAGGTCGTGAGTCTGGCCAACAACAAAACTTTTCTTTAGCACTTCTTAATTACGTACTGACTGTCTTCTGATAATACAGTTTTCATTATAATATTATGACATTATCTTTCTAATGTCAATTGATTATTACTATTATTATTGGTTACAAGATTGTCACCATTGTGTTCTTATTTATGTATTTAATATGTATATATTACATATTTAATATATATGTTATGTAGATGTATGTATTAGTATTGTATATTACAATTATAGATATAATGATATGTAAATTTTGTAAATACTTATTATTGTTGTTTACATTTCGGTTTTGCACTACTGCTGTCCACTCATTACTTCCCATGCTACTGTGTTTGGTTGATAAGATCTCTTTTAGAAATAATACTTGAAAAAATTAAATGTTGTAAAACACACGCTGTAAATCATGAGTGTGTACCAAAACAAGCCACACAAAGCAACTTATAGTGGCGGTGTTGTGAGACGCCAGTATTTCCATGTGTTCGTACTTTTGGAAGGCTTAACCGAATATGTACTAACTGTATATGTATATATATACTTATATACATTAAGTTTACGGACAGCGCCTTGTTAAGGGTTGAATTAGACGCTATAAATTAGTCTGTAGGTAAATTAATGTGTCGTGTCTATCACTGGGTGCCGATGTGAATTACACGTATTCAGAAGTGGTTAATGAGACATTTTGTGTCATGCATTGATGTGCATTAAACATTGGGTGTGTACATGTACATGATTAATCTATATACATATATATATATATATATATATATATATCAAAAGAGTCTGAGTTTCTATATTCGAATTTTTTAAATTGAATTGTTTAAACATAGAATGCTCTTATAAATTTTATTAAAATTTAAATATTTTTTTAGTATCTCTTAGAAGTTTTTTTTTTTAATTATTCTTTTATTTATTTATATGTTATTGTATTGATTACAAAAAAAAAAGATTACAGTCACACACATATTAATGGTAGCGGAATTAAATAAAAATATTTCAATCGAATAACCAGGGACATGGTCTTCGGTAAGATGACACTCCTAACACATAGTTACTAGTAGTATTTTACTAAAATGGCTATTATTCCTACGTCTTTTGTTCAATTACAATATATAATTCTATTATCTAGTTATGTACCTAGATTAATAAAATCTAGATAAAGTGTTTGTCAACTAACGCTTAGTCAAATAAAGTTTTTTTTGTATTCTGGCGTGAGTGTATTGATTTCATATACCTTAGCATTGTTCACAACAGAGTTACACGACTCATCGAACTGTGTTTGAACACTAAAATATTATAGTTATTACTTGCAACACTGAAAAATTACGCCTTTTGTTTTGTTAAATAAAAAAAACTCTTTTTTTTTAAGGACTTTGATACTTCAATAATCGGAAATCGTCATGGTGAAAGTATATTATTACCTAAGTTATACATGTTATTTTTTGGTTTTCAATTTAATATTGATTTTAACAGCTCTCAACTTACATAGAAAACAGTGATCCTTCTGTCTCCTAGTAGCTACCACCCCATCTCCCCCTAGTTCCATATGTTCGCGCATGTACCGACAGGCCGGAACGATACCAACCGGATATTGCTCCGGCCTACAGCCTTGATATGTCTACATATAGTAAACAAGATGGTGGATTTATAGAGAAATATCACTAAATATTTATTGAAAGCTGAAAATTTCCGGTTTAGATCCGGTTATTGACGTCAAGTTGTCTTTTCAAATGACTCCAAAAAAAAGAAGGATTTCGATTCGGATGTATTTTTTTTATAGAAGACTTCTAATAATTCTTTCACCGTTTTTTTTTTTAATATTTTGTTCTATTTAGATGTATAATATAAGGTATACACTTACCTACTATCGAATACGTTGTTGTCTTGAACACAATGTTTTGTTGGTGCTTTTATAAAAAAAAAAAAAAAAAATATAAAGTCAACAAGAGAAAATAAAGGCAAAGACATGAATAACATTCAGCCGAAACCCTGTCACAGCGCGAATAATATGAAATCCTAAAACAATCGTGACAAATAACGTATTATTTATAGAAAATTCAAAAACTTTAAATCTATTTACATATCCATCAGCGCTGTCAGTGTGGACTCATTCAAATATCGTGATCAAAGAAACAAACTGAGATTAATTTGCGCCCTCCGAAACAATGAAAGATCGTACGTTAACAATAGGCCGCGACAAAGGCCATGCCCCGGCTTGGTCTAAAGCTCTGCATGTGACTTTGGGCCATTGTTTTAGTTAATAGAACAATGCTCGAATTAATTCGATGCAATGCTATTATTTTTAAAGCAATACAGGGTTTATAACTGGGAAATAAAATTGAGTTTTATTGCTTGTTATAATGTTAAGCTGATGGTTTTGATTTTTGATGTTCTGATACTTTTTCTTCCTGCCAATCTAGTTATAACTAGTAAGTGTACAATTCATCGTCATCACATCAGCAAATGCTGATGTGATGACGATGAATTGTATGATGTCCATTGCTGAACATAAGCCTCCCCCTTAAAGAGTTTTGCCTGTAGTTGCCACGCTTAGGCAGGCGGATTGACAACCGCCGTTGGGCTTTAAAAATGCTTAAAGAGGGACGCTACTGCCCGTCCTTTTCCCTTTTTTAGTCGCCTCTTACGACATCCACGGGAAAGTAAGGGGTGGCCCATTCTATGCCGGGACCACACGGCGAATTTATTATAAAAAACTAACTTATTATTCTATCTATCTACTCGCGAGAAGCCGTGGCAGCATTAGTATTTAAAAAAAAAAGCAATATAATAACGAATAAAATGTTTAAAAATAAAAAAAAAATCGACCATAGAGAACGGAAATGTACTTAGAGTACTTAGGTATACGTGGGACGTAAAGAGCCCGTGCAATTATTTTTTTTTTCTGCAACTGAACTGTAAAACGCCGCGCAACTTCAAAAAGTGTATCAGAGCATAATATTCAGTTCGCCAAATGGTAATCAGAGAGAGGTATTATACATTATGGTTCAGATATCACAAGCGTGCTTGCTCTTTTATTCGCTGATGAAAAAATACTGCACAAGTATTTGATTGGAGACAGATTTTAACAGACCTATCGGTGTTTCAGTTATATATATATATATAACCTGCACTTTGAAATAGGTATGAGGTAAATGTAAATTAAAGGTAAATATTTTTGGAGATGATGATTCAGCCATTAACTGTCTACTGATGAACATAGGCACTTCTTTTAGGAGGTTTTGCTAGTAGTTGCATGCTTGGTAGAAGGGTTGGTAACCAAAATTAGGCTTTGGTGATGTTTGAAGAGGGACGCTACTGAACATTTCTGGTCCATTAAGTTCCTTTAGTCGCCTTATACGACATCCATGGGTAAGAATGGGGTGGCCCATTCTATGTTGGGACCACATGACGAATATCAACTTAATATGTCATATATATATTCATAATTAAAAATTCGATTAAATTGGTATTAATAATACTGAACGATATAAAAAAAAAGTTAGGTGAATTGAAACTCTTTGTAATATATATTTAAAGTTGTATAAATTCATATGTACATGGTATCAAATATTATTCTTGGGTATCAATATAAATATTGTAATAGAAGAATAAAGAAAAAAAAAATTCAATTCCCAAGCACGCGGGCTCAGTTGAAATTATTTTCTCTGTATAAAATATTCATTATGAATTAGATCGTATTACAGTGGGATAAAGTGAAAATTCGTTCGCAGTGCCCATAAAGAGTTAAAGGTTTAATACACGTGACGTGAAGAGCGCTAGTTGGGGAGGTTGTAACAAGGAGGACGCATCAAAGGACGTTTTTCAAAGAGAACGTGATTCTCGACCGATGCTCTAACAAGTCCACGCGGGGGCGAACGGGGAAACTCGGCAATGGATATTCGTTTTATTATTTTTGTTGAGACGGCCAATTTGTCTGCCTAGTTAGACTTCGGTTGCGCGTTCTATATATTTTTTTTTGCAGTCGCTGTTACAGAAATACACAACCTGTTAAAATAATTCTAAGAAAGGCTAGACAAAATAAAATTAGCAAAGGTCATTTTATTATTTATTTTATTTAAGGATCAATGTTTACATTTTGCATTGAGTTTTATGAACCAAATCTACAGGAGTGGAGATTAATTAAGTCTTCATCTTTCTATGCTAAACATATTTTAAAATAACATATTTATAAAAAATAGACACCACATATATATTTTATTAGTTAATCCTAATATAAAGTAATAATAATATACACATTGGTATTAATTAATAGATATTTAATTTGTTATTTTTTTAATGCAACTTAGAATGATAAACAAGCTGACGGCTCACCTGATGGAAAGTGGTAACCGTCGCCAATAGACATAAGCAGTACAAGATAAATAAATAAAGACAACAGAGTATATTGTTTCGCCCATGACACCTCCCATGCGTTGCCATTCCTGAGGATTCAGGTGTTATTCCTCTGCACTTTGTAAATTCACCGATATTTCTGATGGTGTGTTAAATTATTTTGAATTTGTTATAATTATCTTTTTATTGGTGGCTCAGGACCATTCTTTGGGGCAGTCTATGGGGGAGGCCTATGTCCAGCAGTGGTCGGATAATGACTGAAATGATGATGGTTTTTGAAATGATTTTTTCTTAATATTTAAAAGTGTCTAACACAAGAGTCCAATATACATACGCATTTGTTTTTATTTTCACTGCAACTATGAAACAGTATCCAACTGCAATAGTTCTATAGCTCTGCAGTTATTATGGGAGGTGTTACGTGCAATACGAGTATGTGGCTTTGGCATCGCCAATAGTTCACGTCGGGACAAAGGTGGCGTCTGATTGGAAATCCCTATTCTAGTTTGAGCATAAATAGAAGACGTATTGTGAAAGTATGCAGGTTAATATTTCTTTTAGTCATGAAAATGAAATTTTAATTTGCCTGTGCTATTGGTATGCATTGTCAGGATGAACAGGTGAGGATGAAGTCGAGCCAGTTGGCCTATGGTGACGAATTCAACAGGAATTAACCACACTGATTCGCGGCGAATACTGTAAGGAGATTTATCTCAGTTACAGAGTTAGGTCAACCTGACAGAATATATTACTACCCATTGCTAGTAATTTTCCCTAACCTGCAGATAAATATTCTTATTCTTCAAGGTCTATCCTGATTTGATATATATGCAAGGTTCATATACCTAGAGATTCAGCTAAGGTGATGTATAAAGTGAAACATGTTAGACTGTTGATTCCCTTAACTAAATCTAAGGAAACGGCCGCAATCAAAGCTTGAACGCACTTATTTTCCGAAGTACGCGGAAGATTTACTTTTATACCTTTTTTATGAGGAAATTTTCATAGAGGCCCATCTCAGGGAAACGAGCGAGTACAGTTTGATTTTTGCCCACTAAAATCCCATGATATTCTGCTATTGTGTTAGCTTTCGCATTCTTATTTTTATGTTCTTCGGATTATTGTGCATGGCTCGATTAATATTTAAGATTTTATCTGCAAAAAAGTTATTTCAATCATAAAATTGAAATTATCTATATTCATACATATGTATATAGATTGGATAAAATGAACATAAATTTTAAAACTAAAATTGGAATTTGCAAAATCGGTTCTGAATAGTCGAAGATATTGCGTAACTTATTTAAAAAGATAAAGGCTAATTGCGTTTGTGATATTATAAAAATATTATTTTTTAATTAGTAGATTTATTAATTAATAATAATAAAAAGTTTATTTTATAATGAGTTTAATGCATATACAATTTAAGACGACACGTAAGGTCGTTACAACAATACATCAAACATATTCATTATAATTTTGACGTGTATAAAGTATGTAGATATATTGGAAGTTGGTTATAATATACCGTAAGCATGTATAGAGGTGGGTGAGTAGATGTATTGTGTCTATTTATTGTTGTATATAGCATGTTTGTGGGTGTAAGGTACAAAGGTTCCCAGGCTACGGAATTTGTCTCTCCACCTTATTGTGCCAAAGATTTACGGTGGTCGGGTTATCCCCACCTCACCCTTACTGCGGTCTATACAAGATATATTATCCGTGCCGTATTTGAGTGATAACGTTAAAAGACAACTGGATATAGGTAGATGAAAAAGAGTAATATTTTTTTTCCGTGAGGAGAATAATGAATATTCCTAAATATGCAGGAATATTCTTAATAAAATAAAAAAAAAAAAAATTAAATTATATTCTTTAAATTATATTCAAAGTATTGAAATAAAAAAGTATTACAAAATCCGATAATGATTAATTTTAGTTTTTATGTTTTATTTGTTTTAAATTTATGTTAAAAAAAAATAAGAATGCAGTCACCGATATACAAGTCAACAGTATGTAATAAGGTGGACTTATTCCTTAGTAGATTTTTTCAGGCAACCTATATATATATATATATATATATATATATATATATATATATATATATATATATATATATATATATATATATATATATATATATATATATATATATATATGGTTATATATATATATATATATATATATATATATATATATACATATATATTTATTATAGATACAAATAATTACAAGAAGTGATTACACTGAGAAAACAATTGGCAGCTTTATCGTTATAAACGAACTCTTCCAGGCAACCTTTGGATGGAAAAGAATAATTATAAATGGTTTGATCGGAAGCATGATTAAAATCCCATCATATATATATATATATATATATATATATATATATATATATATATATATATATATATATATATATATATATATATATATATATATATATATATATATATATATATATACGAGTATATATAATATTGCATGCACGCATGCTAAAGGTAAAGGAGTTAAGGGGCCGCCTGAAAATCAGCGCTATATAGGTACTTCTCGCTGGAGCTGTACATATATAGCAACAGCTGAGGCGGCTCCTATTACCAGCGACATTTTTTTCTTTTTATTGTTTTATTTTCTTAATACTGGTAATAAAGGTTATCTATCTATATAAAATATATTTAAATTTATATTATTCTGAACTTGAGTTCTAAGACAAAAATATGTCTTTCAAATGGAAATTATAAGTTTCCCGTAATGTTGTAAAGCAGGATTATCAATTTCTTTAGTCTGATCAGCAAATTCTTAAAATTGTAGGTACCTGAAAAATAAAAAAAAAAAAATATATTATTTATTGGGTACAGAGGAATAACACCTGAGTCCTCATGAATGGCAACGCATGGGGGCAACAGTATACTCTGTTATTTCCATGGTACTGCTCATGTCTATAGGCGACGGTTACCACTTTCCATCAGGTGGGCCCTCAGCTTGTTTGCCATTCTAAGTTGTATAAAAAAATATTATATAATTAGCAATGGTTCTTAGATGCGTGAGTACGATATATATATATATATATATATATATATATATATATATATATATATATATATATATATATATATATATATATATATATATATATATATATATATATATATATATATATATATATATATATATATATCGTACTCATATATACATATATTATATAATATTTTTTATATATATATTATATATATATATATATCTACACACACATATATCTGTAGTCATCGATAATATACATTATTTTAATTTAGAATGTGAAATTGTGTGTAAAAAATTGGTTTTAAACAAGCGGTTATTAACTAGGTACTTAATGAAAAACGACATTATTAGTCGTCACAAGATGAACACGGAAACAAACGGCTGAGTAAACTTTATTGATTCTAACAGGAATAGTGAAATTGGCTATGTAATTGCATATTCACAGAAAAAAATCCGACGAATTGAAAACCTCTTTCTTTCGGAAGTCGCATAAAAAATCCAAGAAAAAACGAGACTGAAAATAGAACGCATTCAACCAAAATAACACTCATTTATAACCAGCCAGTGACATTTTGTTGTCACATGGAATATTCTAAGAAATTTTATATAAAAATATAATATCTAAATATGTAAATGTTCGATTCCAATCATGCCATATTTTATTCGTGAGTTTTTTTTTTTTATATTAATCAAATATGAAGTAAGTTCTTAACTTTTCAAATCGATTCGATCACACCACTACGTGGTTTTTAACAATCGTTTATTTATTTTTTATTTCGGTTTAGGTATCTATATTTTTTATAAGGCAAACTCAGTTTTAACGGTATTAAGTACACAATTGGAAATTATAATCTATACTTATAATAAATCTGTAGAGAGGTCAATTCTGTACATAAAATATATTTCCAAAATAACTATCAGGGGGTGGTTAGTGATTGATACTGATGCCAAAAATGCAATTAGTAAAATTTTTGTGTCTGTCTGTATGTTCGTTATAGAAACAAAAACTAATCGACTGATTTTAAGGAAACTTGGTACAATTATTCTTCATATTCCTGGGCAGGTTATGGTATTTTATCAGTAGTACTTTTCATCACGCTACGATCAATAGGAGCAGAGCAATGAAGGGAAATGTTGGGAAAACGGGAGAAGTTACTCCATTTTTAAGCTTCCGTCGCGTGTGCAGCCTTAATGGCCACTTTTTAAAATGTGAAAATGTCCACCCGTTCGACGCCGGGACGGGCCGCTAATAGTCAATAAAACTTTCGTAGGTTAATTTAAATGCCAGTGAAATATACAAAAAGAATAGTAATCATCATCATCATGTATCATCATCATCATCATATCAGCCTTTATCTGCCCACTGCTGAACATAAGCCCCCCCTTGGGGGGTTTTGCCAGTAGTCGCCACGCTTGGCAACCGCAGTTAGGCTTTAGAGATATTTTAAGAGGGACGCTGTTGCCACTCCCCGCTCTCCCTTAGTCGCCTCTTACGGCACCCACGGGAGAGGAAGGGGTGGCCTATTCTATACCGGGACCACCACGGCTAGTAATATTGAAGTATGTAAGAAAAAATATTGTATATATCATATATGCTTTTCCAAGAATCAAGGAAAAAGTTGGTGTCGTGTCGCATCAAAAGGTGAAGAGACTTGTAGAAATTCGTAGTGCCTACGACTTCGTAGTAAGACCTACGAGAGCGCAGCTCTTAAATAGAAATAAAAAAAAAATAGTTCTTCCTTTTTTCGTAATTTAAACTATTACTAGGTTTTAAATTGTCATATAGCTTCCATTACTCGCTGCGTAATACACGGAAGATTATATGCAGCCAATATAATATGGAAGGCAGTTAATTTTACGCAACGGCACAGTTAGAGGAAGCCGGGGTGGAAAGACACACAGGCAGTAAATGAAGCGACAAACAGTCCGTATGGGCCCGCCCGGCCGTGACGCACGCAAAATATATGGGGGTAGGACGGGGTACAGTGGCACCGGATTACAAGATTAATGCGGAATGTGCAGTTACTGGTAGGTTGGCTTAATTTACTTGAAAGTGGAATTTTGGGAGTAGATTGGTTGTTTTATCTGTCTATATTAATAAGGAATAGGATAAAATAAGAAATAATTATTTTATTTCTCACTGCATTGGGTTGGCTGGAAGAGAGCTCTTTTAGAGATAAGCCCATCCTTTGGTAAGAAGTTGTTGAACTAATCGCTGTATCTTTTTTTTAAATGCAATAAAGAATATACGTATATATAAATGGCATAGGACATATGTACAGTGCCATATAACCCTGTACTAAGTAGTTTATAGTTTAGATATTGATAGGCATAATTAAACATTTTTTTTTAAGTTCACATATATAACTACCGTCATCAGCATTCCAGCCAGTAATTGTTATATCGGTTGATTCAAATATAGAACTTAATGATCGTATTATTGTCCGCTTCTGAATATAGGTCACATCATAGGCAATCCTGAGCAGGGCCATAGATAGAGTTCAGTTTAAGGCCAAAAGAACTTTTTGGTAGGGCAGAAGCCATTATTAAGTGACTTCGAAAAAGCGAATTTGATTTTCTTGGTGCCTTTCGTTTTAGGGTAGGGTATTGGGGCTTTAAATTGGTCCTCAATACCCCCCCCCCCCCCCATCTATAATTGCATGTGCCTCTTACTCGCTGTAATGATTTTTGCGAGTAACCGCTTCGTTACAAATAGTGTGAATAGGTTCTTAAATGTATTAAATATCATTTTTGATATAAATAAATACAATGTTGAAATAAATTGGAAAATTTTGCAATTAAAATAGTAAACCATTTAAATAGTAGTCTGTATTATATTATTACTTGGTATAATTTTCATGGAAAAATATTTTTTTATGCAACTTAGAATGGCACACAAGCTTACGGTCCATCTGATAGAAACTGGTAACCGTCGTCTATAGATATGAGCAGTACCATGGATATAACAGAGTATACTGTTTCACCCATGTTACATTCCATGCGTTCCTATTTCTGAGGACTAAGGTGTTATTCCTCTGTACCCTGTAAATTCCCTGCCATATCCCACTCTTCAAACCGAAACATAGCCATGCAAACACAACTGCTTCACGGTTGAACCACGAATGATATTGTAGAAAAAAGAACCGTACATTCATTTTACTTAATTGCTAAAGGACATGAGCACCATGAAAAAAACTTTTACATCACAAATGCATATACATACTAGGAAAATTTCTCTTTCAATTAATATTAATAAGCATAATTTATAATCTGTAAAAATATGACTAAGTAAAACAGTAACTAAATACATTGTTTTAATTTACATATAATATGACAATTATTTAGCTAGATTCTAATTTATACAAATAGAAATTTATTATTTGACAAAAAACACAAAATTACAAACACAAGATACAATGGGCCCCACACTAACTTTTTACCAGAGGGAGACTTTGTACAAAAGTCGATTGCTTGGGTACCTCTGTCCCATTCGTGTTTCAACCGTGAAACAGTTGTATTTGCATAGCTGCGTTTCGGTTTGAAGGGTGGGATATGGAGTGAATTCACTGTGTACAGAGGAATAACACCCGAGTCCTCAGGAATGGCAACGCATGGGGATATTATGGGTGAAACAGTATACTTTGTTATGTCCACGGTACTGTTCATGTCTATAGGCGACGGTTACCACGGTTCCATCAGGTGGGCCGTCAGCTTGTTTTTCATTCTAAGTTGTATAAAAAAAAAAAAAAACTAGGCGAGCCTGTATCGTGGGCACTCTGCCCAGAGATATATACGATACAAAGATTAACAAATCACAATGTGTTATAATAAAAAGTACATAATGGGCGAGGATTAATATTAAAAATGAAATCCTAAAATACAAAAATGAAATAGTGATCATTGCTGATCAGGCTATTTATCCATACATCCCAAAAACACGAATATTTGTATAGTTAATATTAATTCTCGCGTAAATGGCTATTAATTTCGAAACCATTTATAAATGGTTATAACTTGATATGGTTTCTAATATCATCAAATGTGCAAATAAAATTTAGTTCTGTATAATACGAAGGTTATAGCGGTCGTGTGGCGTTTTAGGAGACTAATTTAAAGGCTTCGAGCCAAAGGGAGGGCCCTGTAGTCTTATATCACGTATATCGGGCCGCCCACACACTTACATATATTAAGTACATATCATATAGAGTAGGTATATAGCCCCGGGGCCGTCAAACGCTTCGAAGTCACGTATGCCTGGTCTCGCAATATTATTATCCAACACTTACGCACGTACCCTTACACACACGCGTGTCTATGTATCAATATACTTGTACATATGTAAGTAGCTATGTAGATGTAGAGCAAAGCCCGGGCATCTCGCGGCCCACACGACCCCGACCGAAGGGACAAAGCGAAACGGGTTTGTCCCAAGGGAAATTCAATATTCGGGACTAAACCTTAACTCCCCGTAAGACACCCCGTGTACCACCCCCCGGAATGCTTATATGGCCACGACGTGTATCGATTTTCTTGCCAAATGGAAGATTGGTGTCGAACCGTTCTCAGCGGACGAATGAATGATGTATACGAGTGGCGACTGAATATTTTACGTGTGTGCCACCTTCGGTTTTGTGTTTAGTCACCGTATCGCTACTGATGGAAATCTCTTTAGGAATTTCACGTGAATTTTTTATTTCGGTAATGCATTGCTTGGATGTGTTGGGAGGGGATGGTAACTGCGTGTTTCTTTGAGCTCAACGCCAATTATGTCTGAAATGCTCTTTGAGGTGACTGATTGGATTCGGGTATGCTTGCTTTTACGCGTTCACCATGTGGGGTTGGGGGTTAATGGGTAAGAGTAGGCTTGCAGTCCTTTGTGTTTACTCTTAGGTACCTATTACTTTATAGGACTGTATTAATATGGGAGAATGATAAAAAAAATAAATTACTCCATTATACCCTTTATTGAATTAATAACCTTTTATTGAAAAACTTTTTATTTTATTATAATTTATTTATTTATTTTTTTAATGCACAATAAAATTTTGTACCTACAGGAAGCGAGCTTATTACCATTTGGCATTCTCTACCAGCTAACCATTAATATGAAATTAACTTTTTATTTAAAAAATAAACTTCTCAGAGGTATTTTATAAATTTAAAATAAGTAAAATAAATTCAATTTTAATTTAATCATACCATTTTATTTATACGAAGTTCACTCACAGTTTTATTTTATTTTAAATTAATATTTTTTTTTTGCAATCAATAAACAGTATGTAGTCATGTTCGATTGTTAAGGAGGTATGGAAATATTGCGAAGTGTCACCAACTAGTTCAAAGCTTAAGTGTATTAACGAGGAGAATTAATAAGTAGAAGCAGCTTTTCTAATGACTTATACATGCAATTAAAGTAATTAGGAAATCATTAAAGAAATTGAAAATTTAATGATGCTGTTCCTAGGTACACCGGTATATTTTGAATTCGAATAATTTCCACAATGAAAACCAAATCCTATCTTGCAATGTATCATATAAGGCGTTGACTGTCCACTACTGAACATAGGTCTCCCACATACGGGGGTTTTGCCAGTAGTTGCCACGCTTGGCAGGCGTTTTGGCAACCGCATTAAGACTTTGATGATATTTTATGAGTAACGCTGTTGACCAACCCTCGACCAATAAATTCCCTTAGTTGCCTTTTACGACACCCATGGGGAAGAAAGGGTTGGCCCATTCTATGCCGGGACCATACGACAATTTTGCAATGATTTTATATAATTCATCATACTATTATATAAATGTGAAAATTTGTAAAGAAGTTTGGGTGTTTGTATATATTTGTATGTTGTTTGAATATTTGTATGTTTGTACTTAATGACGTTTAAACGGATGAACCGTTTTGAACGATTTTTGATATGCAGCTACAAATTATATACTAATTTAAAATATACTTACATCATTTATTTATTCTTTATTAATCACATTACAAAAAAAAATTTGGTACAAAAGGCGGACTTAATGTTATATAGCAAGGGTGGCCGACTCGACTAGACTCAAGATCTACTGTTTACTGACGAAACCCTGTGCGATCTACCAATTACACACTTTTCGAAATCTCAAATGAAAGTACATAGTTCAGTACACAATTATGTAGTATTGTAGTATTTTTTACTTTTTATTAAGAGGGGAAACGTAAAACTGAAAATTATTCTTAGTAACTACTTATTTATATTAGTGTGAGCATTGTTTCTGAGCATCTTCCGTTAGATTAGCAAAATATTATAATGTTTGCCTTGCCACTATCGACTTCACTAATAGTCGCGATCGACCGGTTGGCCATCCCTGCTTCGAGTATATAGTATTCATTACATATGTATATACTGATTCACACAATATGTTCGCCATGGAAACAACTTGTTACAAATATATATGTACCATTTACCATCATTATCAGATTTCATATAAAAAAATAAACAATACAAAAGTGAGAAATATAGCTGAAATACTTCTTCTGCTGAAATACTATCTTGAAACATTTTTTTTTGTTACTCGCTTGTCAAGTCAATTGACAAGTAATACGTCAATACAAAACTTTGGATAGGACTTCGATGAAACGACTTCTCAACTTCAGCGATATTTGAACAAGAATCGAGTTACTCGAGGTAGTACGAGAGCGTCATAAACAGAATCCTTTCTAGGAGACCTATTTTTTAAATGAGGAATGACAAAATAGACATAATCATCATATAGATATATCATCATCAACATGAAAGATTAAAAGTTAATATCATTATTGGGGAGTATGATGGATTTGCTTAGTTTTTACTTATTATTAAACCAGCTGTTAACTGTCCATTGCTCTGACTATGTTTCCTCCATATTTAGGGGTTTTGCTAATTAGTAGCCACTTAATTTTTATGGTGAATATTATGTAAGTTATATATCTTATAATAATGAATAGTTTTTATATTTTTGATTTATACCTATATATATTTTGAAAGTGAAATTTACAATGAAAGAAAAAAGGTCAGTGAACAAAAAAAAAGGAGATTGCAATGTATAGCAATCACCATCATCATCGTCTTTATAATCACTATCAATAAGGGATGAAAATCAATATTTTTACCTTAAAAAAAGACTTTTTCAATTCGCTGTTATTTACTATACCTACACTTAAATTTTGTCGCAGTATTTTTAATCATTTGGTACGAAAATACATAAGTGTAAAAATAACATATCAAGATCGTGTTCACACGTTCTTATTTCAAAATATTTAAATATTAAAACATTTAAATCAAATTTTTCAATCAAATTTAAAAAAATGTATAAATTTAAGTTAATGCTAATTGATAACTGGTATTACATTAAGTCAATATTTATATTATTTGTTCACACACTTACGTAGTTTTAATATTTTGAATGAATTAATGAATGAGTATACTTTATTTAAATTATTCAATATAGGAAAGTAAGCAAGAAAATTAATGAATATAACGATACAATTGTATAAGTACAATAAGGCGGTCGTATTGTTGAGAGCAATCTTTTCAAGACAACCTTAGCGTCATTACCCTAAGGTTGTCTTGAATTGTTGTACAATTTTGGAGTCAAGATACAAATGAAATATGTATTTTTTATTTCAATATTGTTCAAATCATAAAAGGTGAATGTGAAAACGTAGTTGAAAACTGTACAATTACCATAAAATGTGTTGCGATTTATAATGGAAGTTCGATCGCAGCGATTTATTGTAGCATGTGTTGCTGGCAACACAAATTAAATTTGGCTCACTTCCCGGTATTCAATTAAGCTGAAATTTTAGATATACAAGTATAATATGTAAGCAAGTCAGATAACATTAATGAGGGAGGTTTACAGCTAAGTGAAGGGGGAAGGGATTGTTAGTAACAAAAAGCTGGTCTAGAAAATAAACCTCGATGGCTCCATCTCCACGTGGTCGCACTGGTAACTTTCTGGTTAATTTCTTACAATAAGCTTCTTTGACTTTATTCTCACCTATCATTGTTCACAGATACACCTCCAGTGTATACCGATAGCGCAGGTGGGGTTACCATTTCATTTTTATCCCATTAATAATTATAATTAATTAAATTTAATTATAATTAATACATTTTAATTATAATTAATAAATTTTAATTATAATTAATAAATTTTAATTATAATTAATAAATTTTAATTATAATTAATATATTTTAATTATAATTAATAAATTGTAATTATAATTAATTAAATTTAATTACAATGACTTAAATTTAATTTAAATTTAATTATAATTAAAAATTGTATTCCAACCGAGTTCAAATATGATAAAATAAATTATTTTGATCTAAAAACTAAATTACTGAACCGATTTTGATAAAATTTTTATAGAACTAATTTGTAAATATATCGTTTAAAAAAAATCATCTCGTTTTACAACTGATGAAGTCATGATATAACAAACATAAAAATAGAACTGAATTGACAATCTCCTTCTTTTTGAAGGCAGTTGAAAAGTTAAGGCATAACAATAATAGCAAATAGATTATTGTAATTTGCATAGATATATTGTTAATAGTTGACTGGTAGAGAATGCCGTCCGGTGTTAAGGCCGCCTATTTTTTTACTGTGCATTAAAATTTCAATAAATAAATAAAATATACATTTTAATAGGTAACGCAACGTCACTTGGCATGTTCTTCAAAGTGGTTTTCTATTCGTCTGTACTTATTTGTGCCAATGTTACACGACTACATCTGAATCGATTTTGATGATTCTTTTTGTAATCAATAAGCATTCGTCCTATATTAATTTTGTAATCATTGAAGCCTTTTCTTGACGATTATTCAAATGTTAATATGTCACAATGCTGATAAAATAAAAAATATAATTTGTTAATCGATGTTTTTTATCACGTCTATAGTTTCCAAGAGGAACCGCGTGGAGGTTGAACTGTTAGGGTATATTGATAGCAATGGGGACTTACCTCCCCATTACTAACAATCCCTTCGCTGCCCTATTGGAAGTTAGGTTACTGTATTATTATATATACATTTATTATCTGCTTATATAGATTGCGGACCACTAAGTTATTCAAAGCTTCTTTAGGGCGAAAATCTCAACTTTTATGTCCGTGACATGTCATAAAGTGGTATCGTAAAAGTCTCCCATAAAATATTTAATAACAGAATTATTATAAATATTTATCCAGTATGTGAGAACGGTAACATAGTTGATATTAATGTATTCCAAAGTGTTTATATTTATGTATTGCAAATTTGTCTTGTTTATCAAAATACTTTTCTCCCGTGTTTGTTCAAAAATCGTTTCAATGTGTAAAGGAAGCGTAAAAAACGTATTTATAACTTAATGACTGATTTTCGATTAATAAAAAAAGACACCAGTAATTTATAAATCGACAACAATGGTATAATTGCTTGTTTCTTAATTATAATTGATATAATTATTGTCATATTTCACATTATTTTCTATTTTTTTTTTAAACTTTTTATGGTCAATTTTGAATTAAAAATACCATTACTAACAGTCTAAATTAGATTCTAGGAGATTTTTTTATATAAGCTACTAGAAAATATATATTTTTCTACATATGATAGGTATTTATTTTTTAAAGGTCCAGCGCGCGATTGTTCTTTCGATAAACAAATACTGGAAAATGGGTTGAAATTAAATTAGAATAAAAAGATATTATTTACAATTTTGTTGTATAAAAAAAAATATTTAAAAAAGGTGGGTAGGTAACTTTTTGTAACACTGAATATATAAATAGTTATTTTCTGTATTTAAATAAAAATGAATTTTAAGTTAAAGCTCTAATAGTGTTATCTTAAAGGGTCACATATATTTATTTAATTAAAATTATTAAATTATTTCTAATTTATAAAAATAAAATTTTTGGATAATCAGATTATGCTTAACCAAAGAATTCTTAGCTTATTGTATAGATAATCGATGTACTTATAAACGATATTGCATTACAAAAAGTATTTTATATTGTTGTTGTTACGATTTATAATCCCTTATAAGCAGCACGCTCGCGTGGAAATTTGGTAAACAAATGAAAATCAAATCTAAAGTAAGAAACAAGTTGAAACAAGGCAAACTCAACACTGATACAAACCCACACATTCTCATCACACGTAGCGTAGGTAGAGAACATTAGTATTAGTGGGTTTCGGCCTTTCAAAGACCCCTTAGATCGAGGGGCCATGTTTGGGGTAAGATTGAACGTGGGCGGCGTGCGGGGGAGGGGGTAATTCCAAGATGGCCGCGGACCGTGCCGGCCATAAGGGTAAAATAGGAGCCTTTATATTATATGTTGGTTGTGCTTTGGTCAGACTGTTTTCATATTGATTTTTATGTATTGTCTCACTTCAATATCAGTTTAATTACTTTACTTTTCATTAATTGATGTAAATTATGGATATTATATCAACAAATGTACGACGTCATTGGCAGTGTAGCGGTTTAACATACTGTCTCCAATTTCCGATGGTCGTAGGTTCGATTCCCGTACAATACGAATATATATAATATATCTTATATTCCATTGCATTGCTATTATTGTTTGTATTGATATAGGTATTTTATATGTATAATAATATATACAAAACATTTTTGGAAATGAAAAATTTATTCCTAAAACATTTTTTAAGTATATCTATTTTATATTTTATATTTTAGACATATACATAGTAGGTACCTACACGTTATGCTTCGTTTAGGATTAAATGGATCTGTTTAAGTATGTCCAATGAAATTTATTTATATTATTTTATTTACTCTAAAAAATTCGTAATAAAACAAAACAATAAATACGCTACTGGTAGATAGATATAAATAATATTTATTTGTTCGGGCGTAATAGAGTAAATTTACATCAAATATTTGTCATTACATTATATATTGGATAGATAGATAGATAATGACATTACATATTGGTCATTTAAAATTTTATAACACTAGTATACTGTTTGCAGAAAAGTTTTATAACAATTTCAAATAGAATGAAATAATATGTACTTACGGAACTTTAAAACTAATTGAAATAATCAAACTGGCGGCGGCCAGCCGTTTCAACGCAAATAAAATGCCTATAAAAGTTAGGGATGCGACGCTAGGTAGTCCAAAGTTTACTCTCACACACTCCGCTCATACAGTTTTGTAAATACTTATTTTCATTCATTAATAACAGAATGAAATGTAAATTATGGGTTGTCGAATTTTGAGTTTCTGTCATACGTGGGATTTTATTACTTATATAAGAATCCATAGTAGGTCATTACATCAGCCATTAGCTGTTCACTGCTCAACATAGGCCTCCTTTATTAAAAAGATTTTGCCAGTAGTTGCCACGCTTGGCAGATGGTTTGGCAGTTTTGCCCTCTGCCCTCTTAAATCATCAGATTTAAGACGTACGCTGTTGCCCATCCCTCGACCATTAAGTTTCTTTAGTCGCCTTTTATGTCTCCCATGAGAAGGGAAGTGGTGACCTATTCTGTGCCGGGTCACACGGCGTAGTAGGAGGAGGTGTCTGTATATCTATTATTAGTAGAATTAGGTGCCTAGCATACATTAAACATATTAATGCTTAGGTATTTAATTTTACTAAAAATTTAATAAAATTTCAAACTATACATGCATATACAAGAATATAGGACAATTAAATAAGAAAGTACTTATATATGTTAATGAAATAAATGTTATAATTAAAATATTTTCAGTGATAAATTATGAGCAATAAATATGAAGAAAAATTTATAGAAATATATTTATAATAATATACTTTGAAGTATTAACAAATAACATGATTTTATCCATTTTTATTTATATTCCTTTGTTTGTGTGCAGCGTAAAAACATAAAACTAATATGATCGATATCAATCGATAAAAATATAACATAAAAGTACTACACCATATTCATTTTTAAGTCGCTTGATATTTCAATTTATATATAAAAATAAATTTATAAAAAGCCTGTCATATAATTTTACAATTTGAGAGCACTATTTCAAAATTTTATAAGTAGCGTATTTATTATTTCAGTATTTTATTTTTATTTTACTATAAATATTTTGTTTGCATTCATTATTTTTTTAAGCAAAATATAACGCAGGGCGACACTTTATTTTGAAATTTCACTTATGAATAAATCAAATTGAGAAAAGAAATAAACTTACGCCCTTATTCATAAAAACATCAAACCTCTCATAAGCCTATATTAGCTGTTTGTTTTGTCACTTTCTTTCAAATTGGGTATTTAGCACAAAAGAAAAAGAGAACATTTCAATAGTTAAAATAGGTAAACTAAAATACTCTCTCATTGAAAAAATTAATTTTATTCCTGTATTGTAAAATAACATTTTACAATATTTAATTTAGATAAAAGATAACTACGAATATAATTCATCAATTGGATATATATTGGGATTTGTTATTATTATTGTATTATAATTAATACTATTATTGATATATTATATAACTACGAATGCCAAAGCAATATTCTTTAAAAAGGATACTAAGTTGACTACAATATAATTATTATTATTTATAATATAATTATATTATTATTATTACAATATAATATAAATATGAAAACACTTATATGATGTGATTTGAGGTTTATAAGAAATTTGACGTTTTTATGAATTAGAACGATAAAAATGTCAATAATATTTAATCTGAAATGATACTGTATCAAATAATGTGTGTTATCATCTCATACATAATTCACAAAAAAGAGAAAATCTCCAAAATTCCTTAAGCGTAGTCCATTCGGGGAAGGGTTCCACTAGGTGTCATAAATTACGGCCCTGTTTATCAGGGAGGGGCGGGGAGGGGCGTCCTCCCGCGGTTTTACAGTTTATCGTCCCTCCTGTATGTGCCCTCCGAAGGGCGAAGGGTAGTGAATTACAGGACTTACTCAGCGGAATGTACGTGCCCCTAAAGATCTAAGGAAACACCCTTCGAATGGTCATGCCGTGGAATAGCAATGGCGACTTTGTACGGCTGTTTGTAGCGGACAACTTTGTTTAGATAAAGAATTAAAAAAATATATATTACAGATAATTTTTTTTTGTAGAATGTACAGTGTAACTGAACTATATACTCAAAAAGGATAAAAACAAAAAAAAAACCCTTTTTTTTTTGTTTAAACTCTTTTAAAATTCAAAGTGGATATTTATTTTAAATTGTTATATTTATAATTTTAACTGGAAAGTACTCTCATAAGAATGAAAGAAATATGGAAACAAAGAAATGGGAAAAATAAAGAAAAATAATGTATTTAATAGCAATATACATTGCATTATAGCAACATAATAGTAAAAACATTAAATAATTGGATTAGTACTTAACATAAATAATTCTGACAAAACAATTATGTAAAATGTATGTGTAACTGTATAATTACATACGATTAATTTTAATATATATTTTGTATCTTGTATAAACATAAAATTGAGTTTATATTATTATATACCTATTTATATTATAGGTTAACTTAAAAAAATTCTACCTGTTTATTTATATACTTACATAATTGCTTAATAATTTACATAATAGCTACCATATAAACCAAAAGATAAGAGAAATAAAGTAGGTAAACAAAAATAAATTCTTATTTATAACCTTCGAGTTGGTTTCTTAAAAAGTTCGCAAAGTATCAAGTTTGCTTGGCCGGAGTTTCGGTGCGCCATCCATACGCGCGGTCAAGCGGATTTTGCGTCAAAGAATATAAAAAAAAGTATAGAAGTGACAGAAAGTTTTCTTTTGTGATTGTCTATACTTTACAAACAAATTATTTTTAATTATATTACCTATAGATAGCTTTACATTATATTAAGAGCATATTCATATCCTACTAATAAAAAGTAACAATAGTCACTTATAGACACGTAGAGTATTATCGACATCGCTAATTATATTGTGATGCCCATAACTCTTCTTAAAGGTTGCTATTTCTGAGGATATATTGTCATGTATATAGTGTCATGTCAAGATGTTATAATTGTGCGCAATAAAGTTTTATCCAATTTTCCTATCATTCAAACAGTCACCTAATTTTATGTAACTATTTACGCCTTTCCTATATTGTTGTAATAAAATTATTTTCATTACATTAATTAAATGAACATGATATATCTTTCTCTCATGAGAAAGGTTTATTAGTGACACGTTTATTAGGTTGTTACGGCATGATAAGTTATAAACAAAATTCTAGAAGAGTCTGAATAAGACCTTATGGATGTAAATTCGTTTTGACGTGCAAATAAAAAAAAAATAAGGAGGTTAATAATGTGCTAAAAAAAGCTTTTATAGAAAAAGAGCCTTGCAATATGACGTTAATGGATTGTAGGTAGCCGAAGAAGTTACGATCAGCGTATTATACATATTAATCTTCATTAGATCACGATTTTTAATGACAATTAATATATTTACGAATAAAGTACCTACGGACAATATTATCGCTTCTATATTCTGTGGTAGTTGACAATGTAGGTGGAGGAGTGCGGTCTGTGGGCCGCGGGGTGGGAGGTTCGGGCGAGGGGTAGTGACACAGGCTACCGGTCACCACCGCTCGTATTGATTTGTTGTATCGCTCGTCCTGCAACCGTTGTCCCTCTCACACGCACCCTCACAACACTAACCCTATTTCACTCGCACACGTGTCCCTCGCGCACACACGTGGACACATACGGCCCGTATGTGAAGATGATTTGTTTGTGTGCGCAGATTACTGTATGTTGTAGACATGTGTGCGTCGGGGTCCGAATATTATGTACCCACGCAACATTTTCGCCACTGTTTTCCTGTTATACCTACAGACTCGGTTTATTTCACCCGCTTCAAGCTGTCCTCATTAAGTTAGAGTATGAATATCGAGGCTCATACATAAAAAAATTGTTCGAATGAATATATGATTGCTTTACAAGTTTTAATACTACATTTTATCTAGAAGACTAGGCAACATGAATCTTATTGGATATGCCAAAAAATGCTATAAAATATATAACTCAAACAACTTTATTTTTATTACATAATTACAATTTACTATAACGTTATTTTTATTACTTAATTAAAATTTATAGGCTACTATAACATAATTTAACAAAATTAAGGATATTATACTTTACGTGAACTATATTATATTTTACGTGAAATGGAATAGATAAATTTCAACTTTTTTCTTATTTTATTCCTTACTTATTTGGGCTCACTGTACCAAAAACATATTGAATATGTGTGTGTACAGCACACAAGTAACACATGTATACAAATAGGCCGGGTCGAGCTTTCACTTTGTTATTAGGTAGATGTGTGTTAGAGAATTTTGAATGTTGTATTCAGCACAGAGAGCGCACCACGTAATATTTTGGATAAATCCAAATTATTGATATTATTTATAAAATGTACATTGTTTAATATCATTTATTATAAAGCGGCTAATATATGTATCAAATTGAAACCCAGCGACAGTATTTGTGTAACTAGATAACTTTACTCGACAAAAAATACCTGTATTTTTTTTAATTTATATTATTATATATTCACGTGTAAATATAAAACAAATCACGTGCCACATGATTCAAAGACATTTTTAATTTACATCTATATTCCTTGAGAAAGCTATTTTATAAATTTAATTACCTGTACTTAATTACCTATCATTAAGTTTCAAAACGTAAGTACTAATTGTGATTTGTGCTAATTGAAACTTATTAGATCATTTTTTTATAATTAAAAAAAAAATATTATGATATGCATAAAATTAAAACACCTCGGTCATCTTCAAATTATTTGCAGTACTAAATTGAGAAATTTATAGTAAGAAAAATGCCATTATACTTATAAAAATAAATAATAAAATTGTTTAATACATTTTTATTATTGTCGTATTGGAAATTACTGTTGAGTTATTGCACTTCTTACTGATCTTATTAATAATGTAGCAAATTCAGATCACTTGGGAAAAATGTATTAACGTTGTTATCTCTCAAAATATTTATTTAATTAACAAATTATTTTGTGAAATCAATGCGCCACTATTTACACTCTCTGTTTAGCGTAACGGTTGACTAGTAGAGAATGCAATCAGGCATTAAGTCCGTCATGTAGATATATTTTAATATGTGCAAATGTATAAACAAATAAATATATATACCTTTTTTTCCTACTAATGAAAACTGTTTGTAGGCATAGATCAACTTTTACGCACAGATGAATTGTGAACGGGTGCCCTTTGCGATGTCGGAATAAATTGTTAATTAATCTATGACAGGCCTATGCCCACCGGGGCGGTGTGGTAAGAAACTGTGGAAACGTAGAACTCAGTGTGTGCTAATTACCATGGTGCTCCACTCGCATACTAAGTAGCCGGCAAACGTTGCAGAGGAATACTAAAACGAGATGACACTTTTAATTACTAATGTGTATTAGTAATAGTGGTAATTTATATTAGTACGCATTTCGGATAATGTTGCATTTCATTTTTATACAACTTAGAATGGCAAACAAGCTGACGGCCCACCTGATGGAAAGTGGTAACCGTCGTCTATAGGCATGAGCAGTACCATAAACATAACAGAGTATACTGTTTCGCTCATGAGTTTCGCCCCATGCATTGCCATTCCTGAGGACTCAGGTGTTATTCCTCTGTACCCAGTAAATTCACGCCATATCCCACACTTCAAACCCATAACTTTGTCACTAAGAATTAACATTAAAAGTAGGTATTCCATCTTATTTAAACATCCTAACATCTTTCAAACATTCTCATTTATTAAAGAAGCAAAATCTGAATTGTAAATAAAGAAAGAAAGAAATATACCTCATTTAAACTTAATTTTTTAAAATTAAAATTGCCTACCAAGTTTGGCAAGTAAAACTTCCCTTTACAAGCCTATGTTTAGCAGAGGACAGTTAATGGCTGATATCTAATCTTAAGTTTGTATTGTATTTTATGTAATTTTTTTATGATTTTACTGTCACTCATCCGGAATGCAATTTCAGCCAAGAAAAACGGGCAAGATATTTGGATATTTATATAAAGATATTTGGATGTCTGTCGAATCAATTGGGCACGATTAAAATGGCTAGACGAATTTGAGTAAAATTTTGCATACACATGAAACTTTTCCTTTTTGAATCGGTTATAAACCGTTCCAAGTTTAAATTTATCTACGCCAGATAATTTACTTGCCGTGTGATCCCGGCATAGAATAGACCATCCTTTCCTTTCCCGTGGGTGTCGTAAGAGGCGATTAAAGGAATTTAGTGGTCTAGAGATGGGCAGCATCGTCCCTATTAAAACATCACTAACCCGCTTGCTAAGCTTGGCAACTACTAGCAAAAGCCCCCCTATGGGGAAGGCCTATGTTTATCAATGGACAGTGAAAGGCTGACACGATGATGAGATCATTTACTGGATAGGTTGAGCTTCAATTCTGACATGCGTTTTATGTTTCATCGATTCTCATAACGTCTCATACCTACCATGGTATACTTATATATATATATATATATATAGTAAAGAATTGTACCTTCCCTATGGTATTTTACATAGATAACTAGTGTGAAAGTAAACAAAAGTAACGCGAGAGGGAAAGTTACCTCGTTTTTCATAGCGGTCGACCCTCCGGAGGGTCGTTACTCAAATTTCCCAGAAAATAATAGCGTTTGAATTTAATTTCAAACTTGCTTTTCATGGCATGACGTGCATGCATTGGACGTGTGTATAATACTTTTTTTTATTCAATATTACCTAACTTCTAAAGTGTATTGATATTAATTTCAATACTTATAAACGAAAATCATGCTGATAATAAATTTTAGTATTTTTTTTTCATTTCGTATTGAAAAATATTGTTTTTCAGTTACTGAACAAAAATAAAGTCGAATCTTGATTTTGAATGTGTTTATTAAATTTGTACAAGAACGTCACAATCAAAAGTGTCAGATAAAAACATTATTTTTCTTTTTTTGTATAAAGGGCCTACAAAGATTTTATATACCAGTTATTAATTAAACAGTTACACAATTCAAAGTAATCTCTAGTAGTTATTTTAATAACATTATTTAATAATATTTACTATGTGTTATTTGCGTTTATATACTTCTTCAAATAAAATTTAATTAAATAAGTTTTTAAACTCTTTCGAATATATATATTTGTGTAGGTAATTTCCTTCCAACTAATTTATTTGAAAATATTCTTGAGTGAAGAGTGTTCCATTTTTGTAAATAGAATATTAAAATACTTTTTATATTGTTGAGTTTTGTATTTAATAACCACCAATAAGGAGATATAATGATAATTGACGTAATTGTACTGATACAGAATTGTAAAGATACCAAAAACAGTGTTTAAAAGTATAAACTCAAGACGAATTCTTATCACCCCAAGAATTTGTTCTTTGAACTTATAACCTCGAGTTAACCTTCTAAAAGAACACGCGTGTACTCAATAATTCACAAATTAAACGTAAAAATTACAAATAACTAAAAACCCGCGGCGAGTGCTACCGGACCGGTTCTTCGACCAAAGCTGCGAAAATATTAAAACTTTTGTATATAATGTAGCGAACATAAGGGGTCAGAGAGCCAATCGTTCCCCTTCACTGACCAACGGCGACCCGAACGCGCGTCGGTCAACTTCGAATAATGAAATTCAAAAAACGAACGAACAGGCCCGCCAATAAACAAACCGTATATCATTCGTTATTCAAATATATTTTAGTGAATGGTTGACCCGTGAGCCCACGCGACCATTTGATGGTTAAATATTTTCAGTGGGCTGTACAGTACACACTGGCGGAGATAATTTATGACTTATAATTATAGGTGAAAAGTTATTGGATTTTGTTTTATTTTTAATTCTAATGTGCGTATTAGCATTTTTAAATATCTTTTTATTTGTTTATTTAAATTAATCTGTTTTTATGCACAAATAGATGAAGACGAGACAAAAAATATTTTTTTCTTTCATATTTGACAAAAGTCTACTTTTCTAAATTTAAACAACTAACCAAATGGAAAAAGGAATAAACACATTTTTTTTTCTATACAGAAATCTAACATTCCAAATTTAAAAACATGTTATTTTTCTAAAGAAAAAATATAATATCAATTCTGTTATGTCAGAAGGCTATCATTGTAAGTATAACGATCTCCTTTATTAATAAAGCGACTTGTAATTAGTTAGGGGAGAAAAAGCCGGTAAAATTTTGTTACAACGCTTTAAACGGGAGTTTAACGCTGTGTTTTTCTCCCTCACAATAATAATTGTATTAATTGTGGGTCTGATGCTTTTTTAATTTGTCCTAACTTGTTTAGGGGCACAATTCGCGGTTGATAAATAGTTTTTATTTTTCTTAATTATCTTTATTAGGCAAGTCTGGTATAAGACTCCTGTTTTATTATACCTATTTTGTGGTATTTGTAAATTACTGTATTGCTCTTTTGTAATATAGAGATCTATTACATTTTATAATCATGTTTGTATATATATATGAACAGTATTTCATATTACTAAAACTTAGTTTTGCTTTAACTTTAAATGGAAATCACTTAAATGATCATATAAAAAGATATCGAGGTATAGTATCTATGACGTTTCTTTAAATAAAATAAATAGGTATATTTACATTATCTACCAATATAACGAAAAAAAATATTTTCCTTTTGTATGTGGTGTGTTACTGCAACAAATATCTATATTTATCTATTTATTTTCTTCAACATCAAATAATAGCAACATTTGGCAAACAAAAACTATAACTGACATCCGAAGTAGGCGAAGACAATTTATGACAGAGGGACAACATTCAAATTCAAACATGGAACATAAATTTCGAATATTACCTATAGTGAAACGGGTCGGATTCTAAAATTAAATTTTGCATGCAGAATGCCGCCGCCGGAGGGGACTCCGTTTTATTTGGTAGGCGTATATAATTTTATTGCAGGGACCAATGGTTTGCGAGACATGTCGAGCATTTCTTATTTTGTGATTTATTAAATATCTTAATATAACGTCGCCGTCACTTTTTTGATCTTTTATTAAACGTGTCCGATAAAATTGTTCTTGAGTAAGGTGAATAAGAAAGTTATGTAGTTAATAAAATTACTAAATTTTGCTCTTTAAAGACGAGTGTTCTGTTATACCCATTTACATTAAAATAAAAATAAAACTTTCATAAAAATAAAATTGTTATGAAACAATGGTATCTAAATTAAAATTATTAATGTAAATAATAGGTGATATGATGAATGAATGAAGAAATAAATAAATAAGAATAAATGAAATGAAATTATAAGTCTCAGAACGAAAATACGACAACCATAAATGTCGTATACGGAAACAAAATAAATGGATATTTAATAACATTATATCACTCAACTTCGTTGATGGCAAATTTTTGATAACATCACACACCCTGCCCATATTTATTTTAGTCTATCATTTATTAAAATTTCATCATTTCTTAATTTATTTGGTGAAAATTAATGGATAGACTGAAATAATCTCGCATTTTTTTTACTAAAGATAGTAACGTCTGTGCAGGTATTGATCCATCTTTAAAATTCAAATTAAGTCAACTCGAACAATTTCGCTTAAATACGTACTTAAATATAAAAACGTGGAGCAAAGACGAAAAAGAAAATCGAAAGCAAACATCACGTATCGTTCCACTCTAAAAATAATAACATATTATGTCCCTTCAAAGTGCTTGGGAGGGAATTCTTCAAACGGCTCGCCTCCATTACCCCCTACCGCCCCCTCCTCTCGGCCACCCTCGGACCCTCCCGGTAACGGTACAATAACTTCACCCTCACATGGTCATAACGACGCCCGATAAGGGTCTCCGAGACCCTCGGTAAATCACCCTGTATCTACATCTGGGGCGACACCCCCGCTCGACGGTTATATACTGGTTTATACCGGTTTATGCCAGTTCACTCCGGTATATAGCAGTTTGGACATTGGATTTTTGGTTTAGAGTTTCTTTTGAGAAATAATTTAGCATTTACAGGTTTATATTTTTAATTGTTAGTAAGTATGAAATACCATATTATTTTTATATTCATATATTTAGTTGTATATCTTTACATTTGTTGGATGATTTAACTGGGGAAATCTACTAGATAACTAGAGTATATTATTAAATTAGGATACATTAATATTATAGGTAAAAAAATAAACAATGAAAGATCTGCTGTACATAGGTCTCCCCCATAAGGACGGGTATGCCAGTAGTTGCCACGTTTGACAAGTGAGTTGGCAGTTAGGCGTTAGTGATGTTTTAAGAGTTACGCTGCTGCCCATCCCTCGACTATTAAGACCCCTTAGTCGCCTCTTATGACACCCACGGGAAAGGAAGGGGTGGTCGATTCCATGCCTGGCGCACATGGCGAACCAAGCTAATATAAAAAAATAGTCAATTATAAAATTGCCCGACTATTGAAAAAACAAAGCAGCTTAAATAATGACAGTGTTACTAAAAACTTTAAGCTTAATTTTACACGCTACCTACCTACGTTGTAAAATAAAAATAGAAAAAGAAATTAAAAATTAAATCCTATAAAAGCTATACACACATTAGAAACTTTATAGTTCAAACAAAAATGATTCGTGACGTGCCCCTTTGTGAAGATATAAACATCTTGGTATAGCGTCCCTCGAGAGACATGGGCCTATGCAGGTCTACTCAAAATAAGGGCACCAAGCTTTGTATATATTTATAAAAACAAAACATTTCAAATAAATTTGTCCGTTCTAAATTTAAAAATATTTAACTAAATCTATATCGCGAAAGAATAAAGAAAATGTAGGACTTTCAACGACATTATTGGCATAGCGGGTTTGGCGCGAAGCCAGAATGGTATAATATCAGAAAACACGTTAGCGTGTTATCACCACTGTAAACATTAGATAATATTTGAATATTGGAGTTTGGAAAATTGTTACTATTGTAGACAAATAATTTTAAATAACTTTTTAGAGATTAAGTAAGCCTACGATTGTTAAATAGATAATATAAATATCTTATAAAATAAGTAATAATACACTATCAACAAAAAATAAAAAAAGACACAAAAATTGTGAGCTCAGTACTTTGAAAATGTTTCTATTTTTAAAATCAAGTTTTTGATATAAATCTCATATTATATCTTATCTAGATTTTCTATTATTTTTTGGTTAAAAATTTTTTAAAAAGAATACATTTCTACGTCACTAGCGATAACTCTTTTTTTCACATAAATTGTGCTAACTTGTAAATCTGGGACGGAGTCCATTTATGTACCAAATTCCATTAAAATCTTACCTATTTAAGTGGGGGGAAAGGGATTGTTAGCAATGGAGACTGAGAACCCTATTGCTAGCAATATACCCAACCAGGTCGACCTCCTCGCGGTTCGCCCTAGAAACTATCATGGTTAATTCCTGATGAATTCATTATGATGGGCTAAGTGGCCTGTTTTCATTCTCATCTATCACCCTTTACTGGTGCTCCGCTAGCGTATCCTGTTAGCGCTGGCGGGGTTACCATACCATTTTCACTCATAAAAAAACCCCATTTAAGTGTAAAAAATATCTAACCATATGAGCATCTTTACAAACTTATACATTTATGAGATAAGTAATATTATTTTAGATCGCGGGCCGTATATTCAAATTTCAATGCGGGCCGCGGAAAAAATGCTTGAGAAAAACTGCGCACTAATGTTTTCTTTTTATTCCATCAGCGGGATGACGGCATAATCCATCAGGCCGGGAGCCTGATCGATTTCCTATACAAGTGGGACCCCGTAAAACTATGGTTATTGGATATTTCGGGCACAACGGCATCTTGGGACGCACTTGTTTGGTTTGTACGCTTCATTTGGAATAGAGTGTGGTGTAGAGTCACTTCACTACTTTATTATTAAAATGTTTAGTTTATTATTTATAATATTTATTTATTTAAAATTATTATTGATCATGCATAGTGGAATCATGGTACAAATGATGGATTTCGTGCTAAATACTATTTACTCTTAGACAACCTTAGGTAAAAACAAAAGTTTTATATACGGTATTGAGCATGCTACGAGTGAAAAAATGAAGATTGTTTTATGAATTTTTAAAATAAACCTTTAAATTTTTATATAACACCCTCTTTAACGTATATAATAACAATACATACAATACTCCGAAATGGAATAGGTTTGCTCGGTGTTGTTGCGTGATTGAATCTTAAGCGAAGATATGTATGTATGTATCGGCGTAGGTGAAGAACTGAATAACTCAAATGTTAGATATAATCGTGATTTACTTTTTTCCTTATAATTTTATTCGTAATTGATTATTTATTTTACTGATATTATTTTTAAACACATAGTTTCAAAAACAAGAGAAAAATTATATGTAGTATAAGTAAATTTAACTTATTACAAAAAATAGTAACCTCATATATAAATATAAATTCAAACATGCTTTAACGGCTAAACATATTTAAATAAAATTTAGTACAGGTAGTATTTAGGATACCTATTAGCATTTAACACATAGGATTCTTATATATTGATGACGTTAGCAAATCCACGGGATACAGCTAGTAAAAAAATAGAAACCGATTAAATTGTAAGTTAAGATAAAACAAAAAAATAATTGTAGTTACTCTACTTCACATCTTTCTCTTTGCATCCGCGATCAGTCTGCAATAAGGGTGGATTTATGTTAACAGAAAGTGCCCCGGAATAGCGTTCTAAGCCTTTGTATAGGTACTGTTTATGTATCCACGGCCTATGTATGAAATTCACGTAGAAAGCTAGACTGTGTTATACTTCGAACGAGTCTTCTCATATATTGATATATGGAATTTACGAACGGTTTCTTAATTAATTTTTAAAACCAATAGCTATTAAACAGGATTTATTTATTTCTTTCTTTTTTAAGTATCTTTCCAAAGTAGAAGGTTCTTAGTTAATTTATATTTTTTTGTATCTATGTTATGGGATATTATCGCTAATTCTGAAGTGATTTTGTTAATTAATCAAAAAGTAATCGATAGAGCTTAAATCCACGTTACGATCTTCATATTAATTTTAATAATCTATAACTTAGGTGAATGAGTTAATAATTATGCAAGAAGGTTAATATTATTGAATTTTTTTTATACAACTTAGAATGGCAAACAAGCTGACGGCTCACCTGATGGAAAGTGGTAACCGTCGCCTATAGACATGAGCAGTACCATGGACATAACAGAGTATACTGTTTCGCCCATGATACCCCCATGCGTTGCCATTCCTGAGGACTCAGGTGTTATTCCTCTGTACCCTGTAAATTCACGCCATATCCCACCCTTCAAACTGAAACACAGTCATGCAAACACAACTGCTTCACGGTTGAAACACGAATAGGACAGAGGTACCCAAGCAATCGACTTTTGTACAGTCTCCCTCTGGTCGATAATATATATTTGTAGTAATTTATTATTATTACAAAAATGATATTGTGATTACGGACATAAATCACAGCCATTTTTCTATAGCTGCAATTACTCTCTTAATTCGCAAATTTTTGTTTTGTCATTCCTTTCTCGTATTCTGAAATAATTTGGAACGTGGTTTTTATACTGTTCTTTTATTTTATTTATTTATTTAACTCTTTATTGCAAGGAAAAATGCTAAGTCACGTTAGACGACATGACGATTATTTTAAAGTAACTATAGTAAGTAAGTAGAATTTACTGGAAGGAAAAATAGAGGGCAAAAGAGGACGGGGAAGACCGAGAAATAACTACATGGGACAAATAAAGGAAACACTAAGTGCCATGTTTTTTTAATGGGTGATAATGGAATGGTAACCCCACCCGCGCTAACGGTATACACCGGTGGGGCACCAGTGAAGGATGATAGGTGAGGATGAAGCAGCTCAGTTAGCCCATCGTGACGAATTCAATAAGAATTGTTCACGATGGTTTCCAGGGGGAACCACGTGGAGGTCGACCTAATAGGGCCAATTGCTAACAATGGGGCTGTCAAACTCCATTGCTAACAATCCCTTTCCCCTCTAAGTGCCATGTTGTATAGCCAGGTCAAAGATATGGCCTGGAATATGGCTGGAAGAAAATACATGATTTAGTATGCACCGACAAGAAGAAACTCTGGAGAGAGAGAGAGAAAGAGAGAGAATGATGACACACTGTGTGTAATTGTGTTGAATTATTTTGTATTACAAATTAAGATCTAAAAACCTTTCCCATTAGTCGAGCATATCACCGTCACTTTACTATGTCATAAAAATATATAACTTAGAAAAAATCCAGAATATTCTCAAGTTAAGTTTAGTCGATATAAAAATATTTGCCATACGAACCGCATATGAGTTTTATAGCTTTGCTTACGGCTATTTGCGGATCAAAATACATTTTAGGGTGTGTTAAAAATGATGCGCTATAGGCAATGGAGATTTTACGACGGGATGTTTGCGTTATAGCCTTGCTATCTACGAACCAGTTAGACTCAACGGTCTCAGATATTTTGGGTTACGGCCTGAGCTTTCTTTATATTTTACTTATATTATAAAAATATTTTTGTTTTAGGTAATAACATTTAAATAAAGAATCTCGCTACAAATGCTTCTGAAAAAAAAAATTACGTTTTTTATTCAAATTTAGATTTTTTTTATACAACTTAGAATGGCAAACAAGCTGAGGGCCCACCTGATGGAAAGTGGTAACTGTTGCCTATAGACATGAGCAGTACCATGGAAATAACAGAGTATACTGTGTCGCCCATGATACCCCCCATGCGTTGTCATTCCTGAGGACTCAGGTGTTATTCCTCTGTACCCTGTTAATTCACGCCATATCCCAAACAGAATGAAAACAAGCTAACGGCCCACCTATAAAATTTTCTTCGACAATTAAGATTAATAACTAGTAATAAATATCTAAGAAAGAAAAATATATTATAAAAGAAAATAATAAGAATATTGTAAAAAGCGAGGAATCTTATTAAAATTATAAAAAAGAAAATTTGTAATATGAGTGGAAGGATGTTTGTTACTCTTTAACACAAAAACTACTAAACAGATTTGCATGAAATTTAGTACACCGGTAGATTATATCATATCTTCGCACATAGTATATTTTATATACTTACTGATTCACGCGGGCGGAGCTGCGAGATAGAGCTAGTGCTATAAGTAACCATAGTTTAACGATGAGATGAAACGTTCATTTTTCAAATATATCTTGTAAATTTTAGTTTATATTCTACGCTGATCAAATTTTTTTCCTTTTATGTTCCTCCTGCGTGTGTTATATGATTCTGGATCTTAATTAAAACTATTTAAATGTTTATTTACTTTAATTCTCTTTACGATGCAGTACCATTGGACTGCATATTTTTAGTTATAATTTTCAACGCAGATAGACTTTAGTCTTCTCATATTTCTTTTTCATTAAATTTTAGCAGCAGACCGTAGTATTTTTTTTTTTATATTTTACATATCCATAGAATTCCATGGTGTCAGCAGATTTTCCTTTCGTAACACAAACTATTAGAAATCGTATCAATTATGACATGTTAATAATATATATCGTGATATGCAACGTGAAGTAACATACATCACGAAAAACGATCCAATGCTCTCAGTTTCCATTAAAATTCTTGCAATACATTTGAGGTTATCACTACATCTTTATATATTTGTTAATCCTGGCTGGAGAGAACAAGAAATGTTGTGAACTTGAACCTCCTTTATAGATTATCGATTTCACGATCGATTTTGTTATTGATTTTATAATAATTTCACTATTTTCTTCGAGCGACACTGATAAGATTTCAGAATTATTATTTCACATCACAAGTATAATTTCACTAACCAACTATTCATATCGAAGATCTGTAACATACTAATCTTTGTTCAGCTCGCAAAGTTAATAAATGCAACAACCATTGATAGTGAATAGAAGTTAACCCCTTCGCTACCTCGGCCTCTGCGCGTACGCATGGAAATTAGATCAGTAGGTAGCGCCATTTGATATGTACTTCTCAAAGTTTAATGTGACTTTTTCTATTGTAAATAAAATAAAAATAAGAATATTTATTTTTTTAATCAACTTTAATATACCTAGAAAGTGTCAGTGGCGGACTTAATACCATATGACGTTCACTTAACATTTTTTTTTATTAAAAATAATAAATGGGCAACATAAATGAATAATGAGTTGAGTGTGATATATTTAGGTATTGATTTCTTACGAATTATGAATAAAATTAATTTTTAATTTTTTAATTTTTATTTAACCTATTTTCTGTGACTTCGTCGGTGTGCTTCAGTATATAAAGTATCCCATATTCTATGTTAGAATATAACTAACTGTGTATCAAATTTCTTCAAATCTATTCAATAATTTTTGCATGAAAGAGTGACAAATATCCATGCTTTTTCACAAACTTTAGTGTTAATTATAGTAGAAGGATTTCATATTAAAAGATACAAGATCTCTCTATAGGTCCAAATCCCTCTCTGTATAATAACGCTTTACCAGTTCTTTAATTTTATTTAGTTATGTGGTATGATTTATATATTTTTTATATAAAATAGGTATTTTTACTAACTAAATTCTAAGTCAATCATAACATGTGTGTTGTACTTTTTTAAAAAGAGTGAAATAAAAACAGCACCAAAAGATAAAACTTTGAGAACCCATAAAGCAGATCGTATGACGTGATATCGTAACATTTTTTGCGAGTCGCTCATTAATTTGAATTCGTAAGTTCAGACAATAGTAACCCTTCGGCTGCGCGCCGCGGTCTACGGAGCCATTGTGGCATTATCACTGCATTTGTGTTTCCTGACGCTTCTTTTTATTATGTAGATTAGGGGCTTTATCAGACCCGGATTTAGATATTGTACTAAGCTTCTGCATGCAAAGCAATTCGCATGTTGTATCCGAATTAAATGAGGTTCAGTGTAAAATTTACAAAATTATTCAAAATTGTTCAACAAGACAAATGTCATAAATATATTGAAATAGCAAACGCTCTTTGTTATTAAAATTTCTTTTTATAAAGCCGACTTAATATTTTAGGTTATTTCAGAGTTTCATTTTAAATATTTATGTTATGTTTCATATTTTAGTATCAGAAATACAAAACAAATAATTACCTAACAACATCAATTGATTTATTTAAATGAAACATTTATTTATTAATGTCTGTGAAAAATTGCAGATATGCGGGTCGAATATGAAATTTTTTAATTCAATTTCCGTTTGTTCACCCTCATATCGGTACAAACATCAAATAATAGACACTAACTGCCAATCGACATGACCGATCATGCGTAACGCGGGATCAATGAGAAAACAGCAGTCAAATAAATCTAACAAGCACTACATCTGCATGTCATTGGAATAAATCAAATCACTATTGAATGCGTCCGTAAAATATTTTCGAACTATTTTGAATGTACACCACTATGCTATAAAAAAAAAAAAAACTCGATCCCCAGCAAGTTAACCCGTCTACTGACACGTATTGAGCGGATAAAAAAAAAGTTACACCCATATTTTGCACTTCCCGATATCGAATAATGGGGTCTATTTATGCATTCTCGATAAATGAAGAGTATTTTTTTACTTCTATTATAAATCAAAATGTATTATTTATCTTTGCAGATTTAAAATCTGCATCCTATTGTTATTCTGGTAGTGCGGTGTGTCAAGGGTATAATGTTTTTTACATGTAGTCTGTTAGTTACAGCTAATAATAGTTAACTGATATTATTGTTAATTTATAAAATATTCTAAACAGAAGAATTAATGAAAAAAATGGATTAATTTCTATTCTTCTTCAATTATCTGATTTAAATTAATATTATTATTTAGAATAACAATTTCAATATTTTCAAATTATCTCTTAAAAAAAATTAAATGAATTTATTTTATAGCAAAAATAAATACGTATTTATAATGAAATACGACCTAATTCATATCTTTAGAGAAGTATTTTATGTACTAAATAAGATTTACCCTTACAATTACACTAGCTCGGAGATGTTATCGTACGCATAAATTAAATAGAGCGCCGGCCATTTTGAATATCGCGAGATCCGAGGGTGTATTCGACCGTAGGGCAGTAATTATTTGATTGGAGTCAAGAGGCTGCACACCGAGATACCAACAGGGTTGCATTGTTCGCGCTTTCGCGAACTCAAGTGCCTCGGGACGAGTACTCCGTGAAATTTACGGCGTGTCAAAATCACACCTACGGCGTTCAAGGGTTAACCGTCAATAAATTCTTTGCATATGGCGAATAGAATAAAAATATATTTTAAATTATTGTAATTTTGACATTTTTACATCTATGATGTAGTTTAGTTTAAAAAAAAAATTTAGAATTGTTTTGAATTTCTAGTTGGCTATGTGGATTATTAGCATAAGACATATATTCATATTTACTAAAGTAGTAATTTAATTTTACTTTTTATGTTATGTAGTATTTATTTTAGTCTTTATTGTATATTTGAATGCAGCTGAGAGATGCTTGCAATTTATACTTTCATTATTATATCAGCTGTTATCTGTCCACTGCTGAACATAGGCCTCCCCCATAGACTGTCATAAGGAACGGTCCGGAGCCACCTGCATCCACTGACTCCTTGCAATGCATTTGAGTTATAGACATAGTGTATACTTAAAGTATTTTATACTTATTATCAGTTCGTATAATAATATAATAAAAATAAAAGAACAGTCTTAAAACGACGTTCAAAATGTATTCAGAATACGAGAAAAGAGAGACAAAACGAAAATTTTATTTTACTTATTTCTCGGTCCGCCTAATAATAATAATAATATAATAATATTTCTTTATTATAGATAACAAAGATCCATTTTTCTTAGTAACAATTGACTTAAATTATGTCAGTAAAAAAAAAAAATTAATGGTTGCCTGGTAGAGAACACCGTCCGGTGTTAAGTCTGCCATATGTACCTACATAGTTTCACTGTGCATTAAAGTTTAAATAAATTAAATAAAAAAAAAATGATATTAGTAATAATATGTATGAGAATAGTAATTTACATAAAGTAACATCACAAAAGAATCTGCACAACATTGAATATGCAACTCTATCGAATAATAATACATTGAGTCATGCGTAAATCCCGGTTCGATTGATAAAATATCGGTAACTTACAGCTTGCGTTTCAAATGCATATTATTAAATCTAAAAAAAAAAATCTAACATTGCTGTCAAGGTGACAGGAATAGAAAAAAAAAACGTCACAGCTAACCCTTAATCTGTTCTATTATGCATATAATTATTATTTCCGATACTTTATCAAAGAAAATAACAGTCCTTTTTGCATATTGCTTTTTTTTTGTCGGAAGTGTGAATAAAAAATGTCACCCTCAGGTAGCGAAAGGGTGACCCGAAAGGTTTTCATAAGGGCAAGGGTAATACGAGATCGTTTGTTGGATTTTTGAAGATGCTTATTATGCATGCGTTCTCAGGAAGATTTAACTAGTGTCGCCCGAGGCATGTGAAGGAAATAACTTCCTTTCGGTGTCAAGTTGTGGGGTACGCATTTGAGGGTTAACGGAATAGCCGTTAGCCATAGCCCTTGAATATATTAAAAATCAATAAAAAAAAAGGGAGAGAAAAGAAACTAATTCAAATATCGAACAAATGTGATCGAATAGTAAAAGATTATTCGTTCTTTAATAATTTTTGACTATAATTTTAAATGATAATTAATCGAATCTAATAGTGTGCATGTATTATACATATAAACATTCCTCTTCAATCACTCTATCTATTAAAAAAAAAACGCTTCAAAATCCGTTGCGTAGTTTTAAAGATTTAAGCATACAGACAGCGACAGCGACTTTGTTTTATACTATGTAGTGATATAACAAATTTGTTCGCATGCGGCGTTTCACTTTAGATTCAAATATCGATTTTATTATAATCATCATCATTACGATAATCAGCTGTTTACTGTCCACTGCTGAACATAGGCCTCCCCTAAAAGTGGGGATTTTCCAGTAGTTGCCACGCTTGGGAGGCGGATTGGCAACCGCAGTTAGAGTTTAGTGATGTTTTAAAAGGGACGCTGCTGTCCATCTCTTGACCATTAATAACAAACGAAAATAATTATGCAATGAATTGTTTAATTTAATAAAAAAATAATCAATGCCGCTGGTGTTGTGGGTGATCATGGGCGGCGGTAGTCACTTACCATCAGGTGAGCCGCATGCTCGTTTGCCCCCTGTGTTGTAAAAAAAAAAAAATGACAACACTTCACAAAAGTTATCTCAAATGTTACTTTGAAAAAAAAAAATCTTTTTTCCCACAGTGCTGTCAAAAAAAAAACGTCACACACCTTACAGTTTTGGGGTATGCTATTGTGTCTGTCTGTTTGTTTGTCTTTTTTTTTGTAAAGCGCTTTAGTCCAGGTAATCCCGTGTCCTCCCCGGATGTGAATGCGTTTTGACATATAAAAGGATTATTTTCTAATAGATAATTAATGATGTTGCGATACTGTCGCGCAATGGTTTCCCGTATATTGTTCGCTTTTGTAAACCATGCCACGGTTTGATTCTATAACATTTTTATTTGATGATTTTTCTAATTGATAGCAGGATAAAGAGATCACGTCTGCGTTACTGTTGATATTAAAACGAGAAGTAATTTGAAAGCATAATTTTTCATTTATCAATGAGCGTTTTTAATTTTACTCTTAAGACATGTTCACAACTGTAGTCTTGAATTTAAACTATATTCTTCAAAAGGGGTTTAAACTTTATTGATTAACAAAATGTGGTACAAAAGCGGATATAATATTTTTATTGGTACATATATAATAATTTCACAGAAATGTTATCAAAAACGTTTGAGTAGTTTAATTTTTAGATCCAAATAACTGGGTTAGTCACAATTGAAGTCAGTTTTTTTTTTAGGACACGATTCTTAATTATATTATGTATAAAGTCAAGTTGTTCGTTAGTCCTTTATCAATGGTACACGCTCAAGTGATCAAAGTATTTTTTACTAGCTGTATCTGATGGCTTTACTCGCGTGAATCAGTATATAAGATATTGTATAAGCCTAGTTTTTTTTTATGTATGATAATGGAATGGTAACCCCGCCTGCGCTATCGGTATACACTGGTGGGGCACCAGTGAGAGATGATAGGTGAGAATGAAAAAGCAGGTCAATTAGCCCATCGTGATGAATTCACTTGAAATTCATCACGATGATTTCCAGGCGGGACCACGTGGAGGTTGACCTTTTTGGGCATATCGTTAACAATGAGACTGGTAGTGCGCATTATTAACAACCCCCCCCCTCTCCGTATAAGCCTAGTTAGGATATAACCTACCCATATACCAAATCTCATTCTAATCCATGCAACAGTTGTTACGTGAAAGAGTAACATCCATCCATTCATACATTATTAAAATTTTTCCCATTTACACATGCACGAAAATTACAATAGAACACAATGTTTCAGAATAACGTCTATAAATGGGTCGATGTGGTACATTGTCGGTAGAAAGAAAGAAAGAAAGAAAACATTTCTTGCCAACAACAAAAAAGTTACATAAGTTATCAATTTAATAAAAAAAAAAAAAACTTTACATTTGTTATTGCCAACATGGTCACCACTCAGCATGTGCTGCAGCAATTTGATTGCTACAGCGCTGATATTCTGTGGTGCCTATGCGTGACATTAAGCGTAGCGTTAATCTCTCCTCATATGTACTCTACTTTTTTTTTTGATGGGTGAAAATGGTATGGTAACCCCGCCTGTGCTAATAGGATACGCTGGTAGAGCAACAGCGAAGGGTAATAGATGAGAATGAAAACAGGCTAGGTAGCCCATCATGATGAATTCAACAGGATTCTCAGTCTCCATTACTAACAATCACTTTCCCCCCTATGTACTCTACTTATCAACCTACCTACCCATCATTATCATCGTATCAGCCGTTCACTGTCCACTGCTGAACATTGGCCTTCCCCATAAGAGGGGTGTTTTGCCAGTCGTTGACACGCTTTGCAGGCGAGTTGGCAACCGCAGTTAGGCTTTTGGTGATTTTTTAAAAGAGATGCTGTCAATCCTTCGATTATGAATTTCCTTAGTCACCTTAACTCACTTTACATCCTTTAATGTGTAAATAATAAACAAGGTAGTAGTAAGAACTTTATTATATATACTCTACCAATTCGTATATTTCGTAGGCAGTTTAATTTATCAGCGGCCATAAATTATAGAGGCGTAACTTTCAATGGGCGCGGAATGCAAAGATGCGGGAGATTGTCAACAAAAACAAAAGACAGCTGTGGAGTTCATCGACCTACGGCAACGTGGCCGTAACTTTCATTCTTAAAGCGAACCAAGTTAGTAACCTACTTTTCATTAATAAGGAGAGCTAAAAAAATGCAAGAAGAAAGTATCAAAGATTGAGCGGAGCGCGAACTTCGCTAACAGCTCGCGTTGGATTTGAATGGATGCGTTCCCAAGAATTACAATATTCTTTTTTCTCTTATTTTCCATGACGTGGAAATATTTGATATTTTGTTTGTAATGGATAAACTTTAAAAACACTTAACTGATTTTAAAATTTCTTTCATCTATAGAAAACTACATTATTAAAAAAAATTCAGGGTAGTTGCTAGTTTTTTTTTTTAATATAACATGTCAGTTGTGTTTTCAAATTTGGAATTACATTATGAAACACAAATTATCCGTTATATATCAACTTTCATTTTGATTTTTCTACAAGTATGTAAGACATTAAGAAGTAATAAATAAACAAACTTACTTTCACATTTATAATGTTAGATACTGTGCCCACAACTCCGTCCATATGTTTGGGACATATTGATTGACTAAAAAGTAGCTTTCTCCTTTTTCATACTAAATACTAGTGCATGCACCATATATTATCTGTGACATCTAGAGGGTACAAACAAGCTCATATTCGCATTTATGATATTAGTAGTATTATCAGTGCTTAGATATTTTAGCATATGACTGGAAATATAAATTAATTAGAATAAAGAGAAGCCTTATATATCTCTTTATCCCATATTTTATATTTGTATGACAAACTTCAAAATAATTTGTTGAATCACAGTCATTAATAACTAAAGAAATATAACAAACAATAAAAAACAATGAAATACGTTTCCTATTATTTACTATTATTCTAAATTTAACAGGAAAGAAAATACAAAAATTGTACGTTATCTGTTAATTACTATAAACAAATTACTGATGATGTATAATAAGTTAGTCTTTTTTTTATTTTAAGCACATACCGCCAATTTTTTAAAAAGAGAATGTTTTTTTACACCGCTATTTGTATGCTGCCAGTTACAATATGATAATATAATTAGTTTTAGTTGGCTTTAATCTAATTTAGAATGAATTCCCATGAATACGACTACATCTGTTCTTTTGAGAAATAAATATCTTAAACTAAAAATAGAGCTAGAAAAACAGGTTCTTCTTCCACTGGCACTGACTGCTCAACGGTATCATGAGCTAGTGTCCGGACTTGGATATATTGATTTGTAAACTTGTCGAGTATCGCAGAATGGCAAGAAATTATTTACAAAGTGTTCAATAATTAAATTTTATTATGTTTCATATATTGTGATTGCTATGGGAGCCAATTGGGGAACTGTCAAGTTCTCCTAATTATTAAATATAATAAATATATAAATAAACTGTAAAATACGCTTCCACATTTAACAAGGATAGATTAAAATAAGGCCGTATCACCGTTATGCCGCCATCAATTTTTCCCGGCGCTCCCGCCAGACGCCGAGACGCTGAAAAAAAATAATTAAAACGGGCGACGGGAAAGTGAAAGCGCGCCGTCTGCCGCGTAATTAGCACAATGGAGTTTCCCGACTTTGAACTTTTGAATATCTTTTTGTTCATCCACAGATTCCGATATAAAATACTATATCGAGCCCGTTTAACAGTTCTATCTCGACTTTTATTACTCTTTTAGTACTTACGCAGTTTTGTGTTTATTTTCTTTACAAATTAATGAAGTACATTTTTTTTATAGCAGTGAGGTAACATACAAGCATACGGATTATATAGTGGTAAATAGTTACCGTGTGATGAACGCCAGGGAAATTACGTGCGTGTTGCGGTTCCTGAAGAAGCCTCTTTGTCCCTTTTTTGAAGAACCTTATGCTGTAGTCTCTTGAAAAAGGACTAGACTATCAGAGGGAGACTTTGTACAAAAGTCGTTTGCTTGGGCATCTCTGTCCCATTCGTGTTTCTACCCTGAAGCAGTTGTGTTTTTTTTAATGGGTGATAATGAAATAGTAACTCCGCCTGCGCTATCGGTATACATTGGCGGATCACCTGTGAGAGATGATATGTGAGGATGAAGCAGGTCAGTTAGCCCATTGTGACGAATTTAACAAAAATTATTCACGATGGTTTCCAGGAGGAACCACGTCGAGGTCGACCTGATAGGGTATACTGCTAGCAACAGGGCTATTAAACTCCATTGCAAACAATCCCTTTCACCCCAGAAGTTGTGTTTGCATGGTTGTGTTTCTGTTTAAAGGGTGGGATATGGCAGTAAATTTACAGGGTACAGAGGAATAACGCTTGAGTTCTCAGGAATGGTAACACATGGAGGTTATCATGGGCGAAACAGTATTCATTGTTATGTTCACGGTACTGCTCATGTCTATAGGCGATCGTTACCACTTTCCATCAGGTGGGCTGTCAGCTTGTTTGCTATTCTAAGTGGTATAAAAAAATCTTGAAAGAAAGATGGTTAATTGTAACGAATGTAGGTGGATTGTGTAAGGGTGTTCATTAGTTAGTCACGTAAATATGTTAAAATCTATGAGTTTACGTTTATATGCAGATTTGTAACTTAATATAAAGAAATGAAATAATAAATAGAGAAAACAATGAATAGTTCATGGTAATATAATAGGAAACATTGAGCTTACTATGTGTACCATCACATGAGTGAGGACATGTTCTAAGGGTAAGTAAGTGACACGTCATCACTTCTCATCATTATTAATTTACAGAATGGCGTAGGAAGCTACAAAGATGAAAAGAGAGAATAAAATAAAAAGATGCAAGAGAGGGAAAACTCGAGTTAAAATAGTATATAATTAGCCCCTTAGTTTGTTGTTATCAATATTATGAAATTAGTATAGTTATTTTTTTTTAATGGATGATACTGGAATGGTATCCCCACGTTAATTTACGTTACCCCATGGTAATCTACGTTAACGGTATACGCTGGCGGGGTACCAGTAAGGGGTGTTAAGTGAAAATGAAAAGGTAGGTCAGTTAGCTCATTGTGATTAATACACTTGGAATTCAGCATGATGGTTTGCAGAAGGGACCACGTTGAGGTCGACCTGACAGAGCATAATGAAACTGGTAGTTCGCATTATTACTAACGAATCCCTCTTTCCTTATCGCCAAATTATGAGCCGTTCTATATGATAAACAAAAATCACGTTTGGGCATAGTAGAAATGCATTGGGTATAATTTAGGGAATTGTTAAAAAAAAATGGCAATATTTATTCTTTTCTTAACTAATTTATAAATAGAACGTTGAACATTTTCAAAAAAGGAACACACGCTCGATCCCCGTGTCGTACTTTGATAGTCATTTCAAATTAAACACGAAACGAATTAGCTAGAAGCCTTACGCGCGTTCAATTTTCATAGAAGCCACATTAATACCCACACGAGCCGTATCCCAGCCAATTTTTCCTCTCTATATTGAAAACTTGGAAATTAATTCTCCACCTAATTTCCTTCACGTGAAATATGAGGTCGCGCGGGATGTACTCAAACGCACACACGCGTCCCTCACGCAAATTTCGTTACGTCGCCATCCATAGGGTTGCCGAAACTACCCCCCCGCCCGTGGCATCAATCTTCACCCCCGCGCCACCTACGATCGTATAATACAATAATATATGTCTAAGTTTCGGACCGACCCTGTAGGTAGTGGCGTCCTGCTCGTGTTTACGGGTTAAACGGAGGTGGGAAAAGGCGGGCAGAGCCGGTGGGGGCGTCCTAAAGGGTGTAGGGAGTATGTAGGGGGTGCTATTGAAATTGAAGCGGGGTTTAGGCGCGGATGACGCCTGGCTGGAGAATGGATGGAAATTTCCTCAATTTAGCGTTTTCGCCAACAAAGGACGTTGTTTAATTTTTGGTTTATGTTAGACGCTGAGGTGTGGCGAGCATGTGACGCCGGGAGATAAAAAAAAATAACTGGTACCTAAATATACTACATAATGACAGATACACCTTTTTCGAAAAATTATTTATTCGTTGTTTATATTAGTCGTTAATTGTCCACTGCTGCATAGCGTACCCCTTAAAGGGGGGTTTTACTAGTAGTGGCCATGCTTGGCAGCGGGTTGGCAACCGTAGTTTGGTTTTTGGTGTAGCCTCTTACGACACTCACGGGAAAGGAAGATTTATAGGTAGGTACTTACTTTATGTACATTAAGGACAAAAATCAGTAATTACAATATTGGGAGCAATACGCTGGTATACTTTCAGGGATTACATGTAAATGAATTTTTAAAATTGATTTTTATTAAAAAAATGTCTGGTGGCAAAATTTTTGTGTCGTTTTTGATATATAATCCAATTCTGAAGTGTCTTCTTCTTTTGTCGTAAATTTTCTCATTAGCATCATCTCGTGCCAATTTATATTTACTTTTGGTACTGTTCTGTATCATATATAAAACCACCTAAAATATTACCATCATCAGAGGGTACTTTGTACAAAAGTCGATTGCATGGGTACCTCTGTTCCATTCGTGTTTCTACCGTAAAGTAGTTGTGTTTGCATGGCTGTGTTTCGGTTTGAAGGGTGGGATATGGCGTGAATTTACAGGGTACAGAGGAATAACACCTGAGTCCTCAGGAATGGCAACGCATGGGGTATCATGGGCGAAACAGTATACTCTGTTATGTCCATGGTACTGCTCATGTTTACAGGCAACGGTTACTACTTTCCATCAGGTGGGCCGTCAGCTTGTTTGCCATTCTAAGTTGTATAAAAAAAAAATTAGATAGAAATTAAAATTCTACTAATTTATTGTGATAACAAAGCATTATGGTTTTCAATTGACTTTAAAAAGTATGAAGTTTCCAATTCGGTTGTATTTTTTTTATATTTGTTACTTTACAACTTCGTCAGTTATAAACTGATTTGGAAAAATATTTTTTTGTCTGAAAGGATATATTTACAGGTTGGTTGTATAAAAATTTATCAAATTAGGTTCAGCAGTTTAGTTTTTAAATAAAAGTAACTGGTTTTGCCACAATTAAAGTCGATTGTTCTTGTGGAACATACATTTAATTATTTTAATCTAAGTATTCTTAACATAATCGAAATAACACGAATATTTTAAAATAAGCCCGAATTTTTTTAAATAAGTTGTATAGTATTTATATACCTTACTATGGTATAGGGGTTGTAGTGGATGTAAAGATCAAAGGCACTTGGTATTATTGAATATTTATTATTTTAAAACTATATATAAAGAGACGACGTGTTTATACGTGCTGAGTGGCGAGAGCGAGAAAGCTCGAACAATCGAGTCAGAATGAATGATTACTAAACATAAGTGATAAATATTTTTATTTATTTATTTTTACTTTATTTTACACAATAATTACATTGTTATAATTTATTTAATTTATTTTAAATAAAGATGTACAACAGGCAAGCAACAACAACTCTGTAAGAGTTCTCATCCAACAAACCCTGAGTGGTTGTTACAAAATAAATGTATAAAAAAATTGTAATCAATCGTTTAAATTTAATATCCAATTATATATTATATTTATTCCAGTAATTTAAAGTAACGAAAATTGACTTACACGGAAGCTTTATTATTGTCACAACATTTCGAAGAAATAGAATAATTTCGCGATGCCAAATTATACATATAGATTTAAATACCATCTTTTATTTATATTATGAAGACACAGGAATTTCTATGATTACAATATTTTTTTCTCAAACATGCTTGGAAATGTGAGCATTATTTTGACAATCTTCTTCGAGATAAGTCAAAATTGCCGTACTGGCCAGATACATGCGGGCAGCGGCCGGCAAAAGTTGTATGAAAATCAATAACCGTCGTATTTCGCGGTCAGATAAATTACTATGTAAACTGATATCTGTCCTGTAAAAATGGTATGACCTTTTACTTCGAAACATGGAGGTAACTAATAAAAGGTTTTATTTAAATTTCGAACTGGCTTGCAAATAGAAAGCTGTTTATTGAAAAAAAAAATAAAGGAACATTATGGCGCGTGAAAAATTATTATTGTTTGTTATTTGTCATTAAACTTAAAAAGTAAAATTGTATTGTTGATTTCCGCGCATTGTTTGAGAAAAGTACTATACAAGCCTTGGCTACAATTGATGGACTCACGTATGTGTGCCTCGGCTACGCCTTGGCCTACATTTGCACATTCGTCCATCAATGCCTCAGTTGCTGGCCGCTGCAGTAATGTACTATTTTTATATTAGCTATATTATTATGTAGACATGTTAAAATTGTTTTCCAAGTAAACATTGCAACGATTTGGTATACGAATAAGAGAATCGACCGCTCTACTGTATTTCTTTTAAAAAAAACTGTGAGTACTAACCTGGTAGGTATAGTTGAAATTTAATTGTTATGCGTCACAATAAAAGACAGAGAAACAAATTAGTGTAGGAAGACGTTGCTAAAACTTAACTGTACTTTTGTAAAAGTTGTCTCAATGGATACCTCTGTCGCAATCGTGTTTCTACCGTGAAACACTTGTGTTTGCATGTCTGTGTTTCTGTTTGAAGGGTGGGATATGGCAGTAGTAAATTGGTAGCAATGGAGCCGCAAGTCCCCATTACTAACAATCATTTCTGCCCTCTACAGGCGATAGTTATATAGGCGAGCCGTTAGCTTTATTGCCATTTTAACTTAAAAAAATAATCGTATCGAATAAGATTTTTTAATCGAAATCGTTTTGATAATAATAACTGATATTTTCTCAAAATCAAAGAGAATGTTGTGTTGGATTGGCCATGTGGAGAGGATGGATGAAAGATTATTTACGAAAGAGATTTATTTAGCACGAATGAATGGAGATGTCGGTAGGGGCCACCCTAGATGGACGTATGTTAACCAAATAGGTGACATGCTGAACAAGGGCTAAATTAAAAGCACCCGTACCCGGCGAGCGTATCTGAAAAGATTAATGAATATAGAGGAAGCAAAAGAGATCTGTTTGAATCGAAGCATTTGGCGTTCCATTGTTTCTGCCTACCGTAATGCGTAAATGGGAGACAGGGGTCACAGATATGTGTGTATGTATGAAATCTGTAGAATCCGTAAAATAGGAGCATGTCAATTAATGCTTTGTCTATGATTTTGTTACGTATCATGTGAAGTGATAGGTCGTAATCTTATATTATATATATAGATAGAGCATCGAGTCTCAAAAACGGGTCAACTTTTTGTCAGTTAATTGTCAAATTATCTGACTCGTTTTTGTTATCAGTGTTCTATATACTTACGTATATAATGTATCTTGACATGTTATTTAATAAATAAAATTACTATTTACGAATTAAAAAGACGTAGAAATTTTAAGTCAAAATAAGTATAGAAGTTATAAAGGAATCACTCGTAAATATTTATTACGCAAAATTGTATGAAACTTGACCCATTTTTCTCGGAGCATTTGTATGGAGATACATTGAGCATAGATTGGTTATGTTTGTTAGATATGGGTATACAGTAATGTCCGCGTGTTTGAACTTTAGTCGGTTTCAACAGAACTTAATGAAAATATCAACAAACAAATAATTTACCCATCAATGGTTTGCTGATGTCAATAGTAGTCATCATCATCATATCAGTCGTTAAACGTCCACTTGGCGGGTTTTGCCAACAGTTGCTATACTTGGCAAACAGGTTGGCAACTGCAGTTAGGCTTTGATAACGTTTCAAGAGAAACGCTGCTGCCCATCTCTCAAATTCCCTTAGTCGCCTCTTACGACGTCCATGGGAAAGGAAGGGGTGGCCAATTCTATGTCAGGACCACACAACTAATGGTAGTTCAAGTCAAATATTGTATCGAAACTTATTTGGCAAAGAATTTATTATTATTATAGCTTTTTATCTACTTCAGTGGTCCCCAAGGGTAAAAGCCTCCTCCATCTTTTTCCACTTTTTATCTGTTGCAATATTTGTCCAGTTATTTCCTACTGTCTTTATTATGTCATCAGCCTATCTCTTTCTTTGCCTTCCAACATTTCTTTTTCCTGCTGGACCTCGCCATTTTCTTGTTTGGAGAGTCCACCTTTTATCTTTGTACCTCACTATATGACCTGCCCATCTCCACTTCTGTTTCATACTATGCTGAAGAGTATCTGTTATGTTGGTTTTCTTCCTAATATCAGTGTTTTTTTTTCTGTATTTTTCTTTATTTTTTTTTTTAAGAAAAAATTGGCAAAGAATATGGAATGCCAAACGAATAAAGTCGCAGGCAATAGATGTTTTGTAAAAAGAGATTAATGGTCATTGAGTAATCAGTTGAATGAAGAGAACTTTCGAGCAATACATTTAATGGAAAGTATAAAAAAAAAAACGTAAAATGTCAGACTTGGCACTATATGTAATCACACAAGTTTTTAAGGAACAATTGCAAAAAGTACTTACTTAATACTAATGTTTTTCTTATTTATTTGAGTATATGTGATTATTTAAAAGTTCTTGAGTGACGACATCGTGCTGGCAAACGCAGTATAGAAAACCCCCACTAGATGGAGTGATGACCTCAAATGCATTGCAGGAAGTCGGCGGATGCAGGTGGCTCAGGATTGTTCCTTATGACAGTTTATAGGGGAGGCCTATGTTCAGCAGTGGACGAATAATGCCTATGATGATGTGATTAATTTAGCTGTATTTTAAATACTCTATCGGGACTTAATGCCACGCAATTATAGGTTAATAGAACTTAAATATCTGATTATTATTATTGGCGTTTCGAGGTTTTGTTGAGTCGTGTTAAGTCTCGACAGTATTCGAATTGTTGACACATATTTAAAATATGTGTCAACATTAAAGTTTAAAATTATTTTATCTTTATTTGAATTGATTTAATAATTCTTTTTTTACATTAAATTACTTTTTATATTGAAATGATTTCCATACAATTTTTTTTTTATTTATTTTTAGGTATGGAATCGATTTTTTTTTTGTTTTAACTTCAGCAAGAAGTAGGACAGTATTATAACAGTTAAATAAATGTAAATAATTGTCTATTCTATACTAGTACCATATCAACCAGTAGTGCTAAAATTATTTAGCGCTATTGGATATTTAGGCTATCGATTTCTTTTAAAACCGATGAGCTGGGCTATTGATATAAAGTAAAAAAAAAATTGGTTAGATATACTTAAAGAGTTTGATAGTTACCATAGTACGTACTTAAATTTTTAGTATGTAGTTACTTAAATTTAATCGTATATTAACCCTTAAATACCTGAAGTTTTAAATTTGATATCGGGGTTATAAATCGCATTGGGCGTCTATAATCGATTTTATTTTAATATTTGGTTGTTTACATGTTACCAAATGTTTTTTTCAAAATAAATATATAAACATCGTTTGGATTTTTTTACTATTTTTCCTCATTATTAAAAACAGTAAAAAACACGGTACACTTATATATTTTTTAATTTGATTTCTAAAATCAGGCTTTTAAGGGTTAATACTTGAAACAAAACTTTGTACCTCCTTTTACGAAAATTGTGCATACAGATAAGTATGAAAATTGGCACACATAGTTTATATAGAGAAAGAGTGCAGAATGCCAATATTTTTTTAAATTATACATAAAAAAATACATTAAATCAGTAAAAAAAACATTACACACACTACCATGTATTTGATACACACACGCATATACGTATACTCTTTTGTTTATTGTTAAAATCTGTGTTCAAATCGGGAATAGATTAATATTGTTTATCTTTAATATTATTTGTCTGTAGTCGTACTAAATGTCAAACATAAGCATAATAAATTAATTTATTAAAATATATTTTTTATTTAAAATTTTTTCCACGAGGCGAGCACTAATTTTAATAAATACATATCATTAAATCAATATTTTTTTGTCATCAGTTTCAATTTTTTTTTTGTGTCTAAAATTGTTAGCAACTGAATTATATAATTAAATTGCTGATGCATTCAACTACCCTAACCGTAAGTACGTAGCTATGTCTCTACATAAGTACAGATACCCCAAAGCCTTATCTCCCGTGTCAGTCCCACTAAGCCCGAGGGGTAGCTTCAAATAGGAATAGTCGCATTAGGCCCCAAAATTACAGACGACCGTCACAGCCTAACGTGGTAAAACGGCTCAACCACCTGGGGGGTTTAACCCTCTAACGCCCACTCACTTGTACGGAACTTCGGGGTCTTAAAGACCGGATGGCGTATACGACAATCAACTTTAACGATTGCTACATAAAGTGTTGTTTCCTTTAATAGTGATGTGAATATCTCGGACTTCAGACTTACCTACGAATGTTAGCGTTTGACCCCACTTCGTATTTCGGGTCCGCGGCAGGACGCGGGGCGGGGGGGTTGTTTTAGTCATCAATAATGTTAGGAGGTAAGCCTAGTAGAGACGCGCACGACCCATTACGTTACTTTATGCTGGTTCGGTGACAGGGTTAATGTTACTACGTAATTCATGAGGGACAACTTTTCAACGTTGCGTTAATCTAATAACATTAAGCATAACGTACAGTTTGTTAGTTTCCATGTTTGATTTTAGAGTTGGATTTATTAAATTGTATTTACAAATTTGTAATATGTCACAGGCGAGTATTGCTGTAAGTTTTAAGCTGAAAGGGTACTCGGAGTTTTACCCTGAAATGTGGGTATTCGTCGAAGAATTAACGCTACTGATATAACTTGAGGTAAGCAAACTGACGCGGTCAGCTATATAGCTTGAAGAATGACAACCGATTGAGAGAACCGAGAGAGAGAAAGGTTCTGGGGTGGCAACTCCGTATGGACAAACGTAATGTAGGGCGACCCCCAGCTACATGGAATGACGATTTGAAATGTATTGCGAGGACTTAATGGATTCGTGTAGCAACTCGGGACCGCTCTTTACGGTGGTAAGGGGGAGCCCTGACAGAGGGATATTCAGCAATGTATTCAAATAATGATGATATATAATATATGTTATTGATGTGATTGAATAACATAGAAAATTTAAAAAGAATAATGTAGTAATTAATATTATATATAGTTCGCATATATCAACACCTGAGTTCGAGATTACCGATTTCGCTGTTCCAGGCTAAACATAATATCGACCGCACTTTACAATGATACAAATCTAATAAATCATATTACATCGACGATGATAAAAAAGGGATAATATGAGTGCGCGCACTGTGTGTTGAGTTCGCGCTTACACTTTAAATCTCAATTTTGCCGTCTTATATTTTTGTGATCCTGAGCAATTGCCCGGATTGTCCCCGTTCCTAAATCGAACCTTGGTAGTGCTTATTTACTATACCATATTATAATGATGCATTAATATTTTACTACTATTTTTTCTTAGCTGTCCATAGCTTTAAATCTCAATTTTGCCGTCTTATATTTTTGTGATCCTGAGCAATTGCCTGGGTCGTCTCTGTCTCTAGATCGAACCTTGATAGTATTTATTTACTATACCATATTATAATGCTGCATTAATATTTTACTACTCTTTTTTCTTAGCCGTCAACAGCTTTAAATCTCAATTTTGCCGTCTTATATTTTTGTGATCCTGAGCAATTGCCCAGATAGACCCCGTTCCTAAATCGAACCTTGGTAGTACTTACTTACTATACCATATTATAACGCTGTATTAATATCTCAATATTGGGTATTAATCTCCCACAAGAAGAGGATAGATAATGAACTTCTAATTACCGAGCAGACCAGTTATTTTCCTCTAAGGAAGGGGTGACGATCGTCGATCGCGAACGATCGGTCGATAGCAACTATTAGTCTAGTCGATCGTGGCAAGACAAAAAATATAATATTTTGCTACTAATATAAATAAATAGTTACTAAGAACAATTTTCAGTATTACGTTTTCCCTCTTAATAAAATAAAAAAAGAAAACTACAATACCACATAATTGTGTACTGAACTATGTTGTTTCATTTGAGATTTCAAGAAGTATATAATTGGTAGATGGGAAAGGGTTTCGTCAGTTAACAGTAGATTTTGAGTCTAGTGAAGTCGACCACCCCTGCTCTTTTTATACAACTTAAAATAGCAAACAAGTGAAGAAACTTAAAATAGCAAGAAAGTGGTAACCGTCGCCTATAGACATGCTTTATTTAGATTTTTCTTTCCTTGCACTAACGTATTGAGCTTTGTATCCTAAATTGCCTTTTACGCCATTCTGGGGATGAAAAGCATCGGTGGCACATTTTATTTTTTCTTCTTACGGATTTTCAAAGGGCTTTGTAATATGATTGGTTTTTTAAATAAATCCACTCGCTTACTAGTAAGTATTAGGGATGAACGATATATGATAATATCTATATATTTTAGTTACAGTAACTATGTACTGGTCCAATAATGAATATGTTAAAACTGTGTCATCCAAAAAATAATATTTGATAACAGACATATTCGAAAATAGATATCCGACCGATATTAATAATATCGAAATGGGTGATAACCTTTTTCCATCATCAATGTCCAAAAGAAACCAATATCGGTATCCATATTATTCATGCCTAGTAGGCATTCAATTTTGAATTATGTAACAATATTAAATTATTCTTTATTAAAAAGTTTGTTATTGACTGCGTATTTATGTGTTTTTTCTATCATTTACACCAATTTAGAGTATATATATTAAAAAAAAGGAGTATAAAAACTTTTATTGGAATTCTTCGAGATCAAAATAATCTGTATATTGATTGCTTTTATCTACAATTCACGAGTCGACTACTAAATTATTTATATCTTTTTACAAACTACAAATTTATATTTTTATTAGTAAAAATGTGTAAAAACATATTGTACTAATAACATTATAAACAAACTACTGATAAATTGGCTCCACCATTTAATAATTCTATATTTAAATCTTTGTGTCATTACTAAAAAAAATATTAAACCAATTGAATTGTTTATTTATAAGTAGTTAGTAATAAATATTTACGTTTATTTATATAAAAAAAAAACACATTTTAATTATTAGTAGATATTACACAGCACCGATAATTAAAACAAAATCATCTTAAGAGTCTTTGTGATGATAAAACTTTAATGCAGTGATAATAATAAGAAAACACTAATATTTATTGATATAATCCTTACTAATATTAAAAATGTGTAGAAGAAAAGTGAGTTCGTTTGTTACTTTATAGCACCTTAAGAAGTCCAATCATTATGAAATTTGGTACATACGTACTGTATGGGATGGAGAGGGATATAGGCTACTTTATCCCAGTTACATGTACAGGTAAAATCTAGTAATAAATAAGATTGTATCACATAAAATATTAAAATTATAGTTTCAAAATGAAAATTAATAGCACCTGGTCGTTTGAAATTATTTCAAATAGAAAATTACTTAGGTATATTTCAAATAGAAAATTACTTAGGTATCACCATCTCACAATCACAACATAATAAATAATAATTCATCAACTATCCTAAAATATCGTGAATGCGTAACCATCATTCCAATTTCGAAAATGGCGTAAGCGTCGTTCTAATTTCAAAACGGCTTTGGCGCGTGATTGGTTTGGGCGCTAAATCCGCGCGGCTTATCCTCGCTACAGCTACGTCGGAGGCGCGCGACGTCACACCGATCTCACGGGGCGAGGCTTATCAATCACCGTTGATGGAAAGCCACTAGACCGTGGGGACGCTTGCTTCGTGGTGATATACTTTATGTACCTATTGTTGTGTTTGGAGTAGGTTGTTTACTTTCAGAGTGGAACCATTATTGCCACAGACGAAATGACAAAGAGATACAACCGCATGTTTTTCAAACGATGCCTATTCTGGTTTCTAATAATTATGGTTACGAGTTAATGGGTTAATTAAAAATACTTGACGCAAAATATTTAGTTAAAATATTTAAGTATTTTTGACATTTTAAATGGTAAACAAATATTCAAAACATATTTCTTTTTTTATAACGTAAATACTAGTAAAACATCCACTTTAATTTAGTTGCTACTAAATATATTTATCACATTATGTCATGACTGTGCTGTGATATCGGAATATAATAGATCAAAACTTATTATGTGATAATATATCGTTGCGTAGGATATTGCTACGGCGTAGCAATATGGCTAATAATTTGAAGCAAAGTAGCATCATCTAGTGGAATTTAGTGTAATTACTAGACACAATATCGCTACTCCACGTCAGATGTCACTACTTATATATCGATCTTATTAGATTTTTGATACTATACTTATTATTTTTCTAATAAGATGTGACTATACAAAATTCTTATACGATTAGATAAATAGAAATTATGTAATAAATTGTTATTAACAATTAGGTGTATATATGGAACATAAATTACCAATAATAAATTTTTGTTTATGCATATGAAATTTGGGAGACTATGAAAAATGTAATAAATAAATAAATAAATAAATAAATAAATAAATAAATTACCAATAATAAATATGCAGAAATTTGTATGAAAAACTAAAACAAGCTAAAACTTCTTTATAAATATGAAAGTTTTAAAACTGGTCGCGTGTATAAATAATAAAAATAAGTTAATAAAGCCAGCGGAACAAAATACAAGTACTTAATAATATAATATATTAACTAGTGATTAATGTCATATATTCGTAGTATAAACCTACTTAATATCTTTTTTATAAAAAAGAAATACAATTTATATAAGCAATCTCTTATTTTGTATAATTACAATCTAATTAATAACTTTTACATCTAGTTTAATAAGAGCTAAAATAAATCAACTCATTAAGTACTTACAAGCGACATGAGCACATGTAAATCCTCTTTCAAAACAACCTCCTTTCAAAAGTACTAATTAAGTAGATAGGTTCACAAACCCTTAAGCCATTTTAAACACAAATATCCCAAGCGATCGCACATGTCTCCCGCAAGACAAATAGGTAACCCTCAACCCCACCAACGCTCCCACCCCCACTCCCCGGGCTAACCCCCGTCCATCTCAAGAACGCTGACAGTTGGTATTCACCTGCGAGATATAGAGCGCTTGTAAATATCTTTCAGATGTTATTGTTGACGTTTATTTTAGCTTACAGTTGATGCAGACCAGTTCAGCCAGTAAATGTTATATGTATACATCATTCTTTCATAGGTTTTCATCATTACCATCATCAAGTCAGCCTTTAACTGTCAATTGTTGAACATAAGCCTCCCCCTAAGTTGCTGTGCTTGGCAGGCAAATTGGCAACTACAATTAGATTCTGGAGATGTTTTAAGAGAAACGCTGCTGCAAATCCCTTCCTTTCCTGTCGATGACGTAAGAGGCGACTAAGGGAGGACGAGGGCTTATTCTATGCCGGGACTATAAGGCGAATTCATAGGTTTTATTGTAACAAAATGGTTGTTTTGTTTTCTATTAAGGAGAGACTATCAATCGAGCGCATGATTTATTTGATTCAATAGCAAGTGCGTTTCACTACTTAAAAAGAAAATCTTTAATGACATCATTGGCGAATTGCCAGTATTTGGACATATCGTCGTAAAATACTGACGGATCTGACGAATATTACATATAAAGATCCGTCAGTATTCTACGACTATGACGATATAATATATATGTAAGGCTCTAAAGGTCTACAATTATACAATTAAACATCTTTGATAATGATTTCATTCCTTGTTTTCCATATCTCGAATTGAGTTATAGAAATTACATTTACAATCAAATATATATATATATATATATATATATATATATATATATATATATATATATATATATATATATATATATATATATATATATATATATATATATATATATATATATATATATATATATATATATATAATTATATATATATATATATATATATATATATATATATATATATATATATATATATATATATATATATATATATATATATATATATATATATATATATATATATATATATATATTTGCCTTGCAGAGTTATTGTAAACGAATACGGTAAAATTACATCTAAAACTATACAGCTATAGGTCGACTAGAATGTAAATATGACATTAAAATAAATAAATGATAGATAATCTTTATTGTTTCCTCTCAAAGATTACAATAGTAAACTTATTACAGATATAAAAAAAAAACAATAAACTAGGGTCACCTTATCAATTTTACAATATTAATTAAACTCCCATAGGCGTCATTTTTACCTAATCTCCCCTATAATTAGACTTCAGCGTACCACCAACTTCCTTCATCAAGATACAGGGGGCGTTAGTTTAGTTTTAGTTTAATGTATGCACATTATCTAAGCAAGTTCGCAACGCTTCCACCCCAGCCTCCCCACGGTTCGTTACGTGTGTTCAATTTGGTTGCACCCACCGTACATGTTTATGGAACGTATGGGGTTTGATGGTGTGCGCTATTGATACCTAGGCACCCGTAAATGGATGGCTTTAGGTGTAGCAACGCAACCAGTTGGAAAGAAGCTTAATAGATTTTCTGAAGCAATTTCTTTTTTTAAATTTACTTTTTCTTTGTTAACGTAAAAAGCGAAAAAGTAAGTCACATGAAAATACATAATAAAAAAAAAATAGATACAAAAGAAGTAAACACTTACTTCCTTGTTCATAAAAACTGAAAAAACTTTCCACTGTTAAGGAATTTTGCCAGTAGTTACCACGCTTTGCAGTTAGGCTTTATTTATCTTTTCAGAGGGACGCTGCCACCCATCCGTCGACTATTAAGTTAACACAGAATACGAATGTTAGACCACAATCACGAAATGCGTGTTCAATTTGCAAAATCGAGCCACACTTGTGACTAAGTTCTCGTTAATCTGTTTTGTTCGCTATTCACAAGCTTAAGTTTGGGACATGGGTACTATTGGATTTCACTTTGAGCTACCAATCGTTCTATCAAGGGGTCTATTATTAATATTAATCGATTCTTGTTTTATAATATAACTATATACATTATGATGTATTTGAGTATCATTATAATGATCGTTTTACAATCTTCTTAATTGAACTTGGATAAGTTTTTAGGTTTGTCTTTTTTTTTACACTACTGAGGTGGCAAACAAGCATACGGCCCATCTGATGGTGAACGGTTATCGTAGCCTATGAATGCTTGTAATACCAGGGGTATTGCGTGCAAGTTGCCGACCCTGAAGAAACTTCTTTATCCCTCTTTTGAAGAACCCCATGCTGTAGTCTCTTGAGAAAACCTCGGCAGGAAGTTTATTCGACCAACTTAAAAAAGAAGGAGGTTTTCAATTTAGTTGTATTTTTTACGTTTGATACCTCATAACTTTGTCAGTTGTAAACAGATTTGGATTATTCTTTTTTATCTGAGACAATATGCTTATAGATCAGTCTCGTAGAAATTGTATCAAAATCAATTAAGTAGGTTAGTTTTTTTTTGTGAAACTCGGTCTTAGATTATTTATATTTATCCATATATTATATAAAACTATCCCAAAAACTGCTTCTTATTTTTGTCTTTACTACTGTTTCATCCATGCTCTCATGTAATAGTAAATTAAAAAATATATTCTTCCTATAAAATCGTCAATGCTGTGTTATCATAATCTATATACTTATAATAAATCTGTACATGAAATATATTTCCAAAATAACTATCAGGGGGTGATTAGTGATCGATACTGATGCCAAAAATGCAATCAGTAAAATTTTTGTCTGTCTTTCTGTCTGTATGTTCGTTATAGAAACAAAAACTACTCGACAGATTTTTACGAAACTTGGTACATTTATTGCGTGCCGATTGCGTGGCAGCAGTAACGGCATTCTGAGGGCATTATGTAATAAATACGATAGCCCGCATTGTGGGTCAAAATTATTATAGTATAAAATGAATTTTGTATTTTTTTCTCTACTAACTCAATTGTTACTAACAAAAATGGATCTTAGTAATCCGTAAATAAAGAAAATATTATTATTATTATTATTTATTCTTCATACTCCTGGACAGGTTATAGTATACTCTACATCACGCTACGATCAATAGAATCAGAAGGGAAATGTGTCTGTTACATCAAAACCACTGAACCGTGAAGGACATAGGCTACTTATTTTACGAAAAACGATAGAAACGCGGAAAAAGTCGCGGGCAACAGCTAGTATGGTAATAATATTAGTTAGTTAAAAATATTACTTCAAAATATAGAGATTTAATTATTTATTTATATTTATTTATTTATTGTCAAAAAATACTCTGATCGTCAAAATCACCACATTTATTATTAAGATGAATATTATTTATGCGGTATTTAAAAACTGTATAGATACTATGACAATTTTTCGTTTTCTATAAAATGTCGAGCGATTTCGAAAATAGGCCACGCATTAGCCTGGGTCTTATACATACCTGCGAATCTAACTTACTTAGTACCATTCCGTACCTGTAACCTACTTACATAAATGCCTGGGAATATTCTGATTTTTTGGCTGCGTAACAATTTATTAAGTGCTATATCAAATATTTAGTTTTCTACGAGTAAGTATAATAATAGATTTTTTTTCAACCGACCTCAAAAAAAAAGATTTTCAATTCGGTCGCATATTTTTCATTTTTGTTACTTCTTAACTTCTGAATTAAGAAACCGATTTGGAATTTTTTTTTATCTGAAAGGCAACGCATTAGGGTATCATGGACGAAACAGTATACTCTGTTATGTCCATGGTACTGCTTCTGTCTACAGGCGACGGTTACCATTTTCCATCAGGTGGGCCGTCAGCCGTCAGCTTGTTTGCCATTCTAAGTTGTATAAAAAAAAGGATACATTTTTATTTTTTATTACTTCAGTTTAGTCTTATAGACATTTTATTAAAATAGATTCAGTGGTTTAGTTTTTAAAACAAAATAATTTAGTTTTGTAGCGATGAACTTAGTGTTTTTTTGTTTAATCAAACTCTTAAATTATATACAAGTATAGAGGATATCATCAACACCATTTTGAGGGATCATTCTACAAGAAAACTGACACTGCGCGTTCAGCTAATACATTAAAATGATAGGTTTCATTATCATCATCATAACAGCCCACTGCTGAACACACGTCTTACGACACGTATTTCAACTCTAAACGAGACATCTTCAGGCAAATTATTACAAATTAAAATAATGTGACTTTATATATATATATATATATATATATATATATATATATATATATATATATATATATATATATATATATATATATATATATATATATATATATATATATATATATATTACATATATATATGTATGTATGTTCAGTAAAAAATAAGATATCACTCTATGGACGCATATAAAGCTCCGCTCCTTCTTCTGGTGCCCAGACAAGAATAAGTGGTGGGCACAACCCACCCAGCCCCCCTCTAAATACGCTTAAGACTGATGTTTATATTTATGTCTGTGTAGATTTGAAATATTTAAGTACTTTCTCTAAATTTTCAAATATCGATGTCGCAATTCCAACTGGAATGGAAAATCCAAAAGGGATATATAAGGGTGTTATTGGCCTTTGTTGGAATTCGCGATTAATACGAGAGTTTATTATAAATACAATTGATGGCGATATATATATATATATATATATATATATATATATATATATATATATATATATATATATATATATATATATATATATATATATATATATATATATATATATATATATATATATATATATATATATATACATGCATACAGTATTCATATCCTCCTACCTATTTTTAATGTGTTTTGAATTATCATGTCTCTGAGACAGAGTAAAAAATGGCATACAATATATCAACTGACTTTTAAAAAGGAGGTGGTCTTAATTCGATTGTATTTTTTTACGTAACTCCATCACTTATGAACCGATCCGGAAAATGTTTTTTTTTTGTTTAAAAAGGCATTATTTCAGTTTGTTTCCAAGGTAATTTTATCAAAATGTAAAATACATTCATTCATTCATTCATTGTTTTTTTGTTTTCGTTCCTCTTGTTTGTTTGTATTTTTTTTTTGTTAACTCCTATTTTTGTTGCTTTGTGCACAGCGCCTTGTATCTATATTGTTGCTACTTGTGAAAACCTATTAGTGGCTTATTTTGTGATTCTAAACTGTATCTTTTTGCTCTAGTGTAGCCCTGGTTTTACTATGAATGAATAAATAAATAAAAATAAATAAATAAATAATTTACGTTGTTTAGTTTTTTAATTAAAGTAACTGGTAAGTTTTTTAATTAAAGTAAAGTAATTTTTGTTACGATAGAATTTTTTTTTCTGGAAAAAGTCTTAAAATATTTCCAATATATGCACTTCTTTATTAAGCAGTTTACGATACGATAGGTAAATTGATAATGACGAATCGAATAGGAATCGGGGATAATCATCTAATGAAAATGGGAACTAACCAACACGGTGTTAATAAATTAGAGACATAAACACAACTTCATACGGCGTACATAAAGGCGTGTTCAGACAAGTCCACAGAATACATAATATAAGGGAAACAAAGCCGCGTACCTAATGCCCACCAAATTCTAACTCTTTGTATGGTCCAATTCACGAGCGACAGGTTTAGAGATAACGCAGTATTTTGACAAAAAAAAATAGAATCCTATCTAGTTAAAGAAATTAATTATTATAGTTTAGTTTAGTAATATTCAAAATAGATATATTAAAATGAAGCGTGTGGTTGGAGGAGTTCAACTGCGCGAATTGTTGTCTACATCAGTTTTAATTGATATGACAGACTCTCTTTATACTCTTTATAAAAATGAATATATTAAATATATACTACGTTACTATAATAAATACTTAGAATAATTACTTCTTATTCTGTATAATAATATCTCTTATTCTGATGAGAGTTTATCAGCAAGTGCGATTCCTGTCCATCTTCTGTAGATTTTTCAACTGTGCATTCTACTTCGAGGCCCCAAAAAAGTCGATACTTTTAAAATATAAGTATCACTGTATAAAATACTCTTTCAGATGTCTCTAATTTTAATGAATACTGGAAACTAAAAATGGTCCCACAAATTAGACAGAAATCGTACCTGCTGAAAATCACCCTGATCGCAATTTGGATAAAAATAAAAAAATTGTAATCTTAGTTTAAGCAACATACTAATTCTTAGTGTTTCGTCCAAATATTAATACTTTTTACTTAAAAACAGAAGAATAATATATATAATTTTCGCTAGTTCTTTTATTAAAAATAACAAAAAACGATAATAAAAATTATAAATCTTAAATCGCTTACAGCTTGTAACTTGGGCTCCGCATTGGGCGGGTAAGCAACAAAGGAGAAATTTCGCCAGAACCAACCACCCACAAACAAACAGGCAGCCGTTTCGCATTCCGTCCACCGAAGGCTTATACCGGCTTTACATACGGCAGACTAAATTGAACCTTGTGATGTTGCCTGGTGTTGTGTAAGGAATATTATCCGCATATTACTGGCTATGGGCTGATGTTTGAAGAGATACCTTCCGAGCCTCACAGAGCTTTGTAAATATATAAGAGATAAATATAACTTATGTCTTAACTATGAAGATTAAATATCATCTAAGCTACTATTATAAAGAACAACTGTGTTTCTTATCTGTTCTTCTCAGCTGAAATTGCATACCGAACTGGGCGATAGATTAAAAAAAAAATTATATACAAAAATAATAATAATTAAGTTTATTTGAATAAAAAATATTTTCATCTTTTGTTCGTGATGGCTCAAAAAACTCAACGACAAACAAACAAACGACTCAAAAAAATTCACGAATTTAAAAAAAAGTCCACTTACAGGAATTTATACAGTCGGCTAGTAACATGAATTTTATTTTATCTAATTTATCTTTCATTCTATATAATTAATATAATTTTTTATATTTTTTTATATATAAAAAAATAATAATAAAAACAACAGGTGCCTTTAACAGAGACTACAACAGCTCTTCTACCTCTGTTAGAAGTTAAATTTTTTTTGGTATAGGAGTTATGTTATAAGGAAACATTAGATCTAGGTTGCTGCGGTTTGTTCTGAAAGAATACCCTTTGCCAATATGTCGATAAAAACATTAGACCACCTAAGTACTAGTGCTTATATATATTTGGCTAACACATACTTAGAATCATAATCATAACCCATATTTAAAATTCATAGACGAAATAATTTTGACTTCATAGTTTACGATTAAAAAATATAAAATTAATGATATAATCCACAAATTAAATACGTAATTACAGTATTTAGCCATAATTGTCATCAGTAAAATAACATATTTTTGCATATTTTCCAAATTGTTTTAACTGTGACGAAACATAACTATTCTGCCTTGACTACAAGTCGTGCTGGTCTGATGAAATAGAGAAAATACGAGGTTTGTGAAAATGAATGCAATAGAAGATTCATTTGTAGCGTTTTTCAATTATTTCTTTACGAGAAATGTTACTAGCCCATGTTAAAGCATTATTAGTCCGCATTTAGATACTCTACCGTTACGATTCTGAAACTACTCATCCATTCCGAAAAAACCCATAACAGCTTAGAGTCTCGTTAAGAAAAGTGGATATTTCATATATATATATATATATATATATATATATATATATATATATATATATATATATATATATATATATATATATATATATATATATATATATAAACGTTGTTTTACCACTTATTGCGAAATATAAAAATTGCAATTAAAATACAGAGGTTAATCGTAAAACGATGAAAATTTAAAGTTGTATGTATTTTTCAATGCTAAATTATAATAAAATAAAAACAATTGTCAAAAAAATAAAAAAAATAATAATAATTTGGGGTGGGTCAGCCTTATCATTGACGGGTATGAAAAATAGATGTTGGTCGATTCTCAGACCTATCCAATATGCACACAAAATTTTATAAATATCGGTAATGCCGTTTCGGAGGAGTTTGGTAACAAACACCGTGACACGAGAATTTTATATATAAGATATATATATATATATATATATATATATATATATATATATATATATAATATATATAGTGATATGTAAAATTCTCTACTAAGGAGATCATCTATCAAATAGTTTCAATCGCGACAAAGTCAACTTCTCAAATGAGCTTTATGTACAGTGTGCATATGTGTACGACTTGGTATGTATGTGTGTATGTTACACATAGGAATATTTACCTTGCGTATTTGCCCCGGGCGGAGCGGATCCCGGTCCGCTGGGTTACAAACGTTTGCATTACCAACTGGATATCAACTAGGGATGGGTGTATGTCGATAAAATAATTTATTATTATTATTATTTTAACTTAAAATCACCAAAAGCTAAATGTGGTTGCCAAACCGCTAGTCAAACGTGGCAACTATTGGCTAAATCCCCTTATGGGGGAGGCCCATGTTCGGCAGTAGATAGTTAACACCTAATATAATGATGATGATGATTTTCAATAAATGTCCATGGATAAAATTGGTGACATAACACATGTCTTAGATTTTCGATAAATATTATTTTAAATAGTTTTGTATATTAAATTCCACGAATAAGTGATAAATAAATCTATATGTGGAACGTTTTTAATAATGCTCGTATGAGATTTACTACAAATACTAATTCAGGAGGCCTGGATGATAACTAGATGACGTTATACCTCTTTGTTTGATTAGTACTCATACCAACTTACATTAGCATCTATTTATTTAAAATATTTTGATAACGTACGAGTATTTATAAACATTTAATGTTATCATTGACCGTGTGGTCTCGGCATAGAATAGACTATCCCTTCCCTTACCATTGGTGGTGTAAAAGCCGACTAAGGAAGGGCAAGGAATGGGCAACAGTGTCCTTCTTAAAACAACTCTAAAGCCAAACTGCGGTTGCCAATCCATCTGCCAAGCGTGGCAACTACTGGCAAAACCCCCCAAGGGGGAGACTTATGTTTTAAAGTGTGCATTTAAAGGCTGATATGATGATGATGAATGTTATCGATAAAAACAAAATTATCGATGCCAATCACACCACTACTACATCGGTATAGCCCGTGGTGCTTGTGGGACGAAACCGAATTTCCGAAACGTCTAATAAGTTGGATGTTAACACTGACAGCAGTATACTATGTACGTGACAGCACTAGTTTAACTTGAGCTCCCTGCTCGCCCACCAAACACTATTTACATACGCTCCGAACGGGAGCACGAAGAGTTTGAGGTGTCTTGTTAAGTTGGTCGCATTCGTGTGTGTGTGTCTCATTTGCTGAGCTAGTTACTTTGTAGTCGATTCTAAATTGAGGAATGTTTAGTTAGGCGGGGTGGTGGATTTTGTGCAAGTCGAATTTAAGGGCGTAAATGTAATAAATCTTGGTATAATGCTGACGGTGATGCCTCGCCTCCTATTTCATAAAGACGCAAAGCTCGCCTATAGGTTATTTAGAATTTAGACGGGGTTGATTTAGAAATTTTAATTATTTCTCTTCAATCTTTCGTTTCACAATGTCGTTGGTTTTGTAAAATGGTGATATTGTCTAGTGGTCCCAAAGAGACTGGGTTTAATTCTCATATTCTGATCATCATTTCGTATTGTAAGTTTGTTCTAGATAGATAGGGATGTTCAGTGTTTAATTTACAAGATTCTATTAAAGGCGTTTCTTTACGTTATAACAATGAAGATGTAATATCACTACCTCCCTCTGTTCGGTGCGCTCAAACTCTTACTAGCTTCAAAACTTCTGTTAAATCCTACTACCTCTCCCTTTAGTACTATTTTCCTGTGTTCTCTTTCCGTTTTCCTTCGTCATTTACTTTACCAGAGGAAGACTTTGTACAAAAGTCGATTGCTTGGGTACCTCTGTCGCATTCGTGTTTCAACCGTGAAGCAGTTGTGTTTGCATGGCTGTGTTTCGGTTTGAAGGGTGGGATATGGCGTGAATTTACTGGGTACAGAGGAATAACATCTGAGTTCTCAGGAATGGCAATACATGGGGGGTATCATGGGCGAAACAGTATACTCTGTTATGTCCATGGTACTGCTCATATCTATAGGCGACGGTTACCACTTTCCATCAGGTGGGCCGTCAGCTTGTTTGCCATTCTAAGTAGTATAAAAAAAAATTAATATCTATAATAACTACCTACCTCTATTCGGTGCGCTCAAACTCTTACTAGCTTCAAAATTTCTGTTAAATCCTACTACCTCTCCCTTTAGTACTATTTTCCTGTGTTCTCTCTTCGTTTTTCTTTGTCATTTTCTTCTGTTGTATGTGTGTGTATGTTTATATATATATATATATTTGATTGTGTATATATGTGTATCTAAACATATATGTATGTGTATATGTATATATATATATGTGTTTGTATATGATATATATTTATATAATAGTGCGCCATATGTTTATATATGTCTTTTATCTCAGTGTCCTCTACCCAAAGGTTGTCTGGAAGAGATTGCTTAGCGATAAGGCCGCCTTTTGTATCACTTCTTTATTTATTGTTTCTGTTTACTTGAATTGTAATAATTACATTATTATAATTAGGCCAATCTAAATTACTTCATTATTTATTTATTATATCTCTTTGAACACCCTTTCTCGTAACATATGATATGCTCATTATAATCTTTTTGTACTTGCATTCTATTCATAAACTGGAATTAATTAGTTCGCTCCCGTTTCTTATGAACCATAAAATATACAGTGCGTAAATCTAAAAGTTAATATTTTATTAATAATAATTATTATTCAACTACCCTGCAATGCGTATTTTATTGACCTTTTCAACTGTCGTTTTACTTTTTTGTTTAATCTATTCTTTAATATTAAGAATTAGTTTTTATAACGATAATTGTTATTATGATAATTTTTAATTAGGAATAAGTTTTTTTTTAATTATTAGTATTTAAAATGATACTGTCACTATCGAATTATAATAATAATTATTATAATTTTGTATTAGGAATTTGTTCTTTTTTAATTTGGTTTTAGTTTTTTTTCTTTTTTTTTTTCAATGTGTTAAATCTTGCATCAGAAAAGTGGGTATTGGCGATTCGCACGAATGCTAAAGTTTAACGAGTTAAGGGGCCGCCTGAAAATCAGGTATGTATGTATGTATGTAGCGCTGTATAGGTACATCTCGCTGGAGGTGTGCGTATATAGTAACAGCTGAGGCGGCTCCATAAACCAGCAAATTGTACTGATTTTTTTTTTCTCTTTATTGTTATTTATTTTTACTGTAATTGTTACTTATTTTTGTAGTTGGTAATAAAGAATCTATTTATCTAATATTTTCTAGAAATTTTGTCTGTCTATCTGTCCACCTGTTTCTCGAAAACTATTTCAACAAATTGAAAGCAGTTTCTATAGTTGTATTCCTAACTTAAAATTTGGTGTAAATTTTATATTCATACACCATCTGAAAATAGAATATTACATTGATTTTTTCTACTTCTGAAATTCACGCGTATGTAATACACGCGTATTTAATAGCGGGGAAAGAACTAGAGAGAGTTAAAATTAAATATCAACCTATACTTGAAAAATTCCTGCCGAAAACCGCTTTTAATAGATTTAATTTTTAAATATTACATTCATTCATATTGCATCCTTTAGACAAACTTCAGTGAAGCGAATCGCGCGATAATAACCAACTCAACAAGTGCTACTGAGAAACGCCTCCGAAATATAATCGAATCGAAACGATAATGAATACAGAATCGAGTGGTTTCCCGACGCCAGCGAGGCCCGGGATTAATAGACTAATTAAGGGAAAAAAGGAAAGAATCGTTTAGTCTGGCGCCTCGCTGTTGGGGTAGGTCCGGGTACATTTTTACGTCAGTTTTCTGTCTTCGCTTACGTTGTTGTCACATTGTGGATTGGCGTCTTGTGAACGTTGTTGTCATTTATTAAATGTATCAATTACATTTTTTTTTATTAAATATGGAATCACAAAACAAAAGTACAAATTTACAGATAATTTATTTTTAATTTAGATAACAGAATGATATTAATAAAAAAAGATTTTTTTCTTACAAGTGAATACTCTACTTAGTTATTACCATTTGATATTTTTTTATCATAAACAATTATATAAATTAATCTTGAATAATTTAAAACGCAATAAAATTATCTATGACCTATTACATAAAGTAACGTTAAAAAATAATATGAAACAGAAATTTGTTCTTTAGGTATTCTGTATTGAAATTTATGTTCTAAAAGGACATTTATCACCGCAAAACTAACCATTATTATATTTATAATAATTAATTATTATAGATCTAATCAGATGTAAATATAATTTTCTGTGGTTACTGAGGTATATTTTTTTTTATACGACTTAGAATGGCAAACAAGCTGACGGCCCACCTGATGGAAAGTGGTAACCGTCGTCTAAAAACATGAGCAGTACCATGGAAATAACAGAGTATACTGTTTCGCCCATAATACCCCCCATGCGTTGCCATTCCTAAGGACTCAGATGTTATTCCTCTGTACCCTGTAAATTCACGCCATATCCCACCCTTCAAACCGAAACACAGCCATGCAAACACAACTGCTTTACGGTTGAAACACGAATGGGACAGAGATACTCAAGCAATCGACTTTTGTACAAAGTCTCCCTCTTGTTAAAGGTATATTGTTGAATATAATCAATAAAAAATATAGAAATTAAAAAAGAAATATATATATTTTATTATTTACTAAAAAAGCGCCAAATACCAATCCAAGACATCGCAACAGCCGCGTCATCGCGAACACAGCGCGTCGAGCAATCATAATGAATATTTTATTTTATCATAGCGCGCCGCCCGCTGCCGCTGCCGCGCTCGCGCCCGCGCCCTCTCCACGCCGAGCCGTGAACTTGACACCGAGCGAAAAATTAGTTCACAAGGCGAAAGTGAACTTTGCGCAGTTTGCGCTTTTTCAGAGTCGAGATAAAAGAAGTTTCCAGATTCTAGAGCGACGCTCGACAACTTGTTTATTACTGAACGGTCGATATCTTACTGTAGTACTATTATAAATGCGTGCCTGTGAACGTGTTTGTTACTCTTTCACGCAAAAACTATTGAACGGATTCAGATAAAATTTGGTACACGCATGTGTTATATCCTAACTTATAACATATTATTTCATATGAGTCAAGCCACGGTTTTATAGCTAGTATAATACATATGAAAGTGAGTTTATTATTTATTTCACGTTTTATTGTATTATTTATAAAATAACAAATAAAGGTAATTTTAATATATATATATATATATATATATATATATATATATATATATATATATATATATATATATATATATATATATATATATATATATATATTTAATAATGTTTACTTGTTTGTTGTCTTTTGACGTCTTAACGAATCCACAAACTATCATGAAATTTGGTACACACATAGGGTTTGGGATGAGAAAGGACATAGGATATTTTTTATCCAGTTAATCAATATATTCCAATGTGAATTGGTAGGTAAAAAGTATAGACAACATAAAGACGATAAACAGTTATTATACCACTGCTAATCAGGTTTGTACCTACATCTTTATTCTACATATGTCACTTATCAACATGATAGTACTTTATATTATTAATACATTTAGAGTTAATTTAATTGTAACTTATTAATGATCAGAAGGTAAATACGTTTATTATATGTTTACAGATTTATCCCGTACTCAAATTAATACCTTTTTACTTAAATGAATCCCGTAGATTAATTTGAGTAAAAATTGCCGGAAATATAGTTTGAAATTATCAACATATATTGTATGAAGATAATATATAAAAATATGAAAATACGAGGTATCTCGTATGGTATTTTTATAGCCCGGAACCAGAATATTTATAATAAAATTTATCTAAAGTTAAAAGACATTTGAAAACATTGATAGAAATAACTTTAATATTTTTAAAACATTTCATAGAAAAATACTAGTAATTTGTTATTAATTTATAAAACTCAAAATTAGGTTTAATAATGACAGATGAATGTGAGTGACTTATATATAAAAAAATGACACACAAAATAGGTGTATAAAAATTGTTAAACTCAACACTCTATGTTTTTAGTCTGATGAAAGCTATATATTTAGAGAGTGGTTTCATTTCTCTCGGTCACTAACCAAGTGCGTACTTATTAGAAATACGTATTTATTAGAAATTTTATGTCAAGATAAAAAATAAGAGAGGGATAGAGAATATCCATTATTTATATTATGCATATGTTTAGATAAAAATAACAGTATTACACACACAAATAACTGTCATGAGTTACACTCTAAGAGTTACACTTAGTTAAAGAGGTCTTTCTAAAAGCAATCTTTTTAAGCAACTTTTAGGACTCATTGCAATGAAGTCAGAATGGAATTTAATGTATCTAGTAACATCCCTATTAATATTGTAAATCTGAAATTGAGTTTATGTGTTTGTTGCCTTATAGTACCTTAACGCCTTAACCAATTAGTATAAAATTTGATATACGCATACTATATGGGATTTTTTATCCCGGTCTGTAAACATATCCCGGTCACGTGGACGGAGTAAAAGCTAGTATTATTTGCTATTTACTACTATAATTTGAGCAAACAATACCAAAGTATAACGTGAAAGGAAATTTATTAAACATGCTTACGGCCGTAATTCCAGATGGGATGGCTAGAGGCGTCTTGTTGATAGTTGTTTAATTTTTAATCTCCTTAAATCCTCTATAACTAATATTGACAAATAAAAAAAAAACAGGAATTATACTATTGCCATTATTTCTCGACTCTGTGTCTGCATTATTTCAATTTACTGCTAATTAACCTGTGCTAATACTTATATTTTTATCAAATAAGGCCTATTAACTACACGCAAAGCCCTTTATGAACAGTTCAAATAGCAAACGAGTGGCAAGCTACTTGTGAATTAACATACTCTACTTAAAGCAGCCAAACTAACCGCGTGGGTTAAAAAAATCTAACTTATTACACGCATTCACATACTGTAGGGGGCTAATTAAAAAAGCACAGAGGCTGGTTCCGCGAGTGCTGAAGTTCCGCTACTCTCCGCTACGTGGCGCTTTTCGCTTTGACGAGCGGTTTTGTAGGCTTACGGTTGTTTGTGAGGTTTCATTTTTTAATGAGGTCGTGTATTCGGTTTTGAGCGGGGATTGCGGGCCGCGAGCTTTGTGCGGACGATCAGCGGAGCGGCCTATGTTAGGTGTGCCACTCAGCTAAATAATGGAGTAGTTATTATATTATTTTTATTCATCTCCAATAACATTGAGCATAAAAATAAGATTATTCTTATACTATAGATGAAATTTCGCAGGTGCTTTTAGTATAATGTTTATATTTGTTAAAAAAAACAAATCGAAATTTGTTATAGAACTCGACGGCAATGCAAAATATTAAGGTATTTAAGAGCTGTGGGGTAACTTTTTTGCAGTACTAGGAACGTAATAGATCCATTTTGTTCTGATAGATGTATACTAGTATAACTACGAGTAGTTGATGCAGAACGATTCTAATTCCTAATTGTTGTGTTATGAGAACAATATAAAAGTATCACTGACAATAGATTGGATTGATATCAATTTTGCATTAAGGAGTAGACCTCCTCATCTATTTGTTTCTGTTGTCCACGATTTTGTTAGTTTGGACAATTTATGGTTAAAATCTTTAAAAATATATGATTTAGTGTAATTAATAAAAAATACATATTGTTGTTATAATTATTTATTCTATGGACACCATTAAGAATAATAAAACCATAATTAGAATTTAAATAAAACACTCATAATATCAATATAATTCGTAAAAATGCTGTTAATAAAATAAATGAAAAGATGTTTATATTGTTTGCTTTTAATAACAAGTAGACTTAAAATAAATTCAATAAAAAAAATTTCAATAAAATCAGGACAAAAGTCCTGATATCATTGAATGATGAGTATCTTATGATACCGATTTAAAAAATCTTAGTTTTCAAAAATGGCAACGATTTGTACATTGAGAATAAGTTATAATGAGTAATAATACGTTGAGATACCATGATAATAACTTGTTTTGATGTTATTGTTTATGTTTGTAGGCAACGGTTAAAATTTTGCATCAGGTAAGTCATTAGCTGACTTGGAGTTTTATGTAGTATAAATAACATTCAGCTATTAAACTACATTCTAATTAAAACGGCTGCTCTAATTATACGTATCTGTGAGCGCACAGCTCGAAAAGGGCCACATACTGGCTTAGTGGTGTGCGTACATGAAAGAGTTACGTTAAGGTATCCTGTTCATTTATTCACAGCCTTTCAGAGTTCGCCTGCTGGCAAGATTATTATGCGAGTTTTCAGCTTTTGTTGTATCTAAAAAATATAATTCTATATTAGTAGTGTACTTAAATTAATATTATTTGCAATAGGTATATCAATGTCAATTATAATTAGCTGATATTAAATACTTCGAGAGGTAGTACACCATACACTGACAGAACACAATGAGTATCAACACCAAAGACAATTAACTTTTATTTTTATTTTTGGAACAAATTAGTTTATTCAAGCACAATCAATATATGTGCACTAATTTTTAAACGATTTTTATAACTTAGATTAAATCGAAAGGGTTTCTTTGGTCCTCTAGTAATTTTATCAAGATTAATGTAAGATATTTGTATCTATTGAAAGAAAGAAAGAATTATTAATGGAGTAAATTTAAATTTCAGCAGAAAACGCTTCTGTTATGTTAAAAAATTATTGTATTTTTTTATAATTATGCTGTTTCATAAATGCAATTTTGGGAACAAGCAAGAAACTCCTGCTGTTTCAAAAATTTGAATTTTAATTTGAACCGTTTTTGAATTCTTGACACCTATTATTGCTTTTGGAACTGCCGAGAATTTATATGGAAATTTAAATCAGTGTATTTGTTCTACAATGAACTTATGATAACTAACCGTGGTTATTTTACCTCAATAAAGATTTCTGAGAATTAACCATCTACCTCTACAGATGACTGGCGTCAAGGTTAGTGTATATTTTGATCCAAATTCCTACTGTTAAAATAATTATCAAAATGACTACATTAGTATAGGCGTATCATTATTATAGCTAAAGGCATTTTATCAATACAGTATAGACTGTATAGTTAAAATGCCTAAATTTGTTTCAATAAATTTGTTTTATATAGAGACTTGCATTGAAGTAGATTTGATTCATCAGTTTAATTCTCAAATTTGGAAATTATTGTTGACCTTTTAAGGATATCCAAAATACTTTGATTTTTTTAATTTTATAGCGTTAGTTGTAGTTTAAATCTCAAGTTATTTGTTATTGCTATTATCTAATAATAATATATAAGGTACCGTGTTAATCTTTAACAAATTACTCTGTATTAGCGCTAGATTTTGAATATATAAGTGCTATGTTATTGTACGCATTTCCATCAAACATATAATCTGTAAGTATTTTTTTTTATGTAATTTAGAACAACAAACAAGCTGAGGGTTTACTTATTGGGAAGTGGTAACCGTCACCTATACCTAGACATGAGCAGTGTTATGGACATAAACATGACAGAGTATACTAAATAGCTAATTATATCTGAATAATATAACTGTAGATCAGAGTTCTAAAGAATAATATAACTATAATTAAGAGTTCTATATAAGAGATTAAACCGACATTATTTTATAAGAAAGTATTATATCAAAGAAATTAAATATTATTCTTGAAAAAATACTTCGCATCTAGTATTAAGTTTAGTATTGGAAGTCCTAAATTGTATATCACCTATTTGGGTCATTGTGACACACTTGGTGAAAATATATTTCCATACTTTATCTTTTGTTTTATATTTAAAAAAATGTATATAATCTAATTGTATAAACTCATTTGTTAATTTACGTGTGTCATAAATGGATCAAATAAAGTGTTTATCTATCTATCTATATCGCGTTTTGATCCGTAATTTCTTTAGTGAAAGTGTTTAAATTTACTGACAGAATAAAAGGACGCTGATAAATTGTATTTACTTTTATAAGTATGCTGTGACATGTGTATAAAACATAATGTTTGCCTATGTAGATAATCGTATCCACCAAAACACTTCGTTATTACAATGGAATACATTGTTTATTCAGTCACCTACTTATATCTGATAGGTAAGGGCCGTCAAGATGGAAAACTAGAGATTATATGTGCATGACATTGTATTTGTGATGGTTTTCCAGGATGTTATTTATGGCTGCAGGTAACGGTTACTACTTCCCATTAGGAATGTCATTAATTTATTTATACAAATAATGCATTAAATTATATATACTATACAAATTTTAACTGTAAGATTAATAGTATTCATATTCATATTTCTTTATTAACCAATGTAACAATTTTCGTCACACAATGGCAAGTCAATATTTACATTATAATTTTGAAATTAATAAAATAAATAATAACAATAAGATTTAAATTATAAAATAAAAATAAAATAACAAATGAATATAGTTAACATTATAAATTAGTTACTACATGTCAATATAAAGGTAACTGTATAACAATAATGATGATTTTAAGTTATTGTATATATAGTAGTATATATAGTATTGACTTACGTGTATTTTAGGCAAGTTTTTGTGACTAATTTCGGGTCCATCTGGGACTCTTAATCATTTCAATGCAATTTTAGTATGCAAATTTAATTTAAATAAATATTATTCCCTCTCTACCTGTAAACAATTTTGCAAAATTTATAAGTCAATTCAGGCATTCAAAAAACACGAATTAGAATATTTAATATTAGGTAATTGATACTTTAATTTTGCTATTTACTATACACGATTAATAATATACAACAAAATTAAAGCATCAATTCTTAATAGGTAGGCTTTTAGTTATTTATTACATTATTTGCCTTACTTTACATATCACATTAAAGGAAGAATTAAAAATCGTGAAAACTAAACCTTTTGAAATTAAAATTGTGAAAGTAATTAATGGAGAGGAGTAATGTTATATATTACTTCTCTCCATTCAAAGGTTACCTGGAAGAGATCGCCTTTAGCGATAAGGTTGCCCATTGTTTTCTCATTGTGATTATTTCTTCTAATTATTTATATATTTATAATAAGTTTACTACTGTAATCTTTTAGAGGAAGCAATAAAGAGTATCTATCTATATATTTTTTTGTAATTACAACTTTGTCTCAATCTTATAAAAATATTGTTTAGGTAGTCTTATTAGGGAAACAGTTTAAAAGTTTTATTTGTATAAACGAGTTCGTATACATCTTATTGGAAATACTTATAAAAGCGCCACCTATGTTTGAGTGGCAAGTTCAGATTAAATTCACTAGATGGCAGGAGTTGATTTTAATATGCATTCTCCAATATTGTATGTTCGTAATAGTCGTCAGGGTGAAATAGGTCGCTATATATTCACTTGTAGGTAAGTCTATTGTATTCATATTGTTCAAATGGATTTATTTACTGTTTTATAGATTATTTAGCAGATTGCTTACCATCTTAGTAGAAGATTTACACACAAAAATAATAAATGAGAAATACACAAGAAACTAGACGGACTTGCAATAATCAGATGGATATGTAAAGTGTATAATCTTAAAGATATATTTTCTAGCAAAGGAGTTTCATAATACAAAAAGCATCGGCAAAAAACAAAGAAGAAATTTTAAACGTGGAAACCATTGAAAGTCGCTGTCAAGCGTAAAAATCTAACATCTAATCCTGTCAAAATATATATATATTTTTGGTAACAAAATGACAAATCTAGTGTGTTGGTGCATTTAGGGGAGTTTTTTGGGGGTCCAGTGACCGGAAGGTGGTGAGATGATAAGGTGGAGATATTGCTTGGTACTGACCATGTTGTTGCTACTGCCGATGAGGATTGGCTCCAGGATAGACGATGATGAGGACGAAGAGTAAGTTGTAGATGTTTTTGTAACGTACCAATGTTAATACTCGTACTTAAAATTTCCGCTGAGGAAATAGGGTCATGACGAAAAAAAATATTGATAGGATTCAATGTAGGATATTTTTATTCATTTGCAAGTAACATTAACGTGTTTTCTTTTTCTTAGTTTTAAGAGGATAAACGAGACGTCTACCTGACTGGAAGTAGTAATATTTAACGATTAAGTTAATTTAGTGAATTTATAAATTATTATTTTTACAAGTTTTTAAGCATTTTTTAAAAGTAGATGATTTACAATTCGCCTGTGTTTTTGTATTTAGAACCGATTTTGATATTTTTTTCTTTGCATTTAATATGGTTTAGTGTAATTCTAAGGAAGTTTTAAAATCACGGCCGTATGAGCTGCTTTTTGCGGGGTAAAATCTTAGAATATTAAGCCTTAAAAACTAATGGGGTGTATCAAAATGTTGTAAATAGTAGTTTAAAAATAAAAACAGATTCATTCTAAAAAATAAATGTGACAAATTAATTATTGCAAATCACAAATACAAGAAAAATCGTAAGAGATTGTAAATTGATAAGTTGAAGAAAATCAAAAATATTTGATTTATTTTTAGGCATAGTGAAGATCCTGGTGATGAAGAAGATGAAGAAGATGACGAAGACGAGGAAGAACAATTAGAGAAGGGTGAACGTATAGCAGGTACACAGGCTCCTGAATTGTTGCTAATATCCAAAGCATTGATCGTTACCAGGACGACCAAGAAGCGACCGTTAGAATGCTACGTCTGTGCGTTCAAGACGGAAATTCCGATCAGGGCATGCTTGGATCCTACTAAATACAGGTTCTTTTTCAGAATTATTATCTTATTTTAGATTTTCCATATGGAGACTTTGAACAAACATGTTTTAATGATACTTCGATATGAATTATTGCGGCCATCAAATTGCTTACTTACATTCTGTGTTCCGGTTTGAAGACGAAAGTATTTACCTAGTGTATGTTGCCAGTGACTACAAAAGGAATTAAAACATGGTTTTACTAGCCATATAAGGTTGTTTCAAGTCGCTAAAAAAATATTAATAGAACTACGAGTATTTATTTTTTATTTATTTATTCTTTATTGCACAATAAAATTTTGTACAAATGGCGAGCTTAATGCCATATGGCATTCTCTACCAGCTAACCATTGGGTAAAAGTCTATCGAGCATATACTCGAGTTTCACCTCGTGATTGAATTTGAAATGAGTATATTTGTAGCAAAAACAAAGCTGAATACTCTAGTTCGAATGATTATAGCGCTATATATAATAGTAATAGCGCTAATAGGCTGCTTTCCCAGCGTTGAAAAAATTTATCCATGGACATGTTTTTTTTACCGCTTGTCTGAAAAAAATCTACACATCATAATAATGATAATGAATTCATTCGCCACTTTTGACGAGTGGCGAAGGAGATTGCATAGATAGAAGAAACGAAACACCTCAAATGAAGAAATGATCTCTAATTTAATGCAAGTAAGCAATAGAAACAGGTCAGGATTTGTTATTATGACTCGAGCCCCCCATATAAGTGATCTATATGAATACGAAAAATGATATTGTCATGGGAAAGCTGCGGCTTTATGCAATATGCGTATTGCAGTAGTTAATACATACATACATATCTGACACGCCTGTCTCCCATTAGGGTAGGCAGAAACAATGAAACACCAAATGCTTCGAATCAAACAAACCTCTTTCAGTAGTTAATCTATAAGAAACAAATATATTTTAATATATTTATAATCTATTTCAGGGTACATACAATGACGTGTCACAGCCCACAAGACAAGTGCTTCACCTCTGTCATATCGAAGGGTCATAATTACGAGTCTGTGATAAGAGGTTGTCGGTCTGGGTGTGTAGGATCACCAGAGACGACCTGCTGTGAGGTACTAAACATGTATTTTATTAAAAGTATAAGGTTAGTAGACATTAGATTTCAATGCATCTCTAATTAATGAATAAATATTAAATATACATTAAATTGAGAGATTTGTGATATTTTTAGAAATAACTAAATCGATATGACATGGCCTAAAGTCAGTAAGTGTCAGTAATGGACAATTTATGGCAATACAAATGCTGTTTACATCTAAATATACACTTACCCTTTTATTCATAAAAACTTCAAACGTATTTTAGCTATTGAACTGTTTTGTCTCTTTCTTTTACACTAATAAATACTAATATCCCAATTTGAAAGAAGGTGACAGAACGATATAAAAATTAGACTTCTAGAAGGTTCTAATTTTTATGAATAAGAGTGTTATTATTTTCACTGTTTTATTGTTTAATATGTATGTATTTATAAAAAAAAAGTACGACTATCAGATAGTGCTGTGTACGTTCAGTGGCATTTATTTGTTTATTTGTAATTATTTTTTTAGTTTCTGTTATCTCCATGATACTGTTGATATCTATAGGCGGTCAGTTAGTCAGTTTAGGTCAGTTAGTTTGCCATTACAAGTTGTATAAAAAAGTATTCTATAAAAATAAGTATATATGTTTCTATAGATGATATTGATGAAACCTTGCCACCTACTCCTATTTACGACGGCATATAAAATTAAATAGCATCACCTACGTAAACTTAATAAATCCTCAACCTCACTCAAAGTTAGATGCATTAAATCCCTTTCAGGAATAATCCCGCCTTTGTACTTACCATTTATCCAGCGTTTTGTTTACAGCTAAACCGCTGCAACAACCAAGCTTTAGTAATGCCAGTGCCGCCCCCTCGTGTCCTTGTCCAGAATAAATCAAATAAGTCCATACCACCTACTGTACTGTTCTTTGTCACTATTTTGTTGCTATTACAAAATGTTGCTAAAGTGGCAGTGGTATAAATCTCGTCGAATTTTGACGTAGACATAGAAGAAACGATGCCGATCTTGACCTGTAATATATATTTTAGAAGCATTTACTTCACTTATTTGTAGAAAGTTCTCGATTTTGAATGTGATCTTTGTAAGAATTACATGGGTTTTTGCAAAGTTTACGTTTGGTCTATAGTTTCGTAATAAAATTTTTGATCATTTACTTGTGTATTGTTTTTATAATGTCAATATGTTTATATACTTATTTACAACCTTATTAATTCCTGTTGCTCTTCACCTCTAAGATATCACAAGCTTTTCAGGCGATTAATCTATTTTTACTCATTCATTTTAACTTTATGTTAATATAATTAAAAATGAATCGCTTAACGTGTTGCTAAGTGCAAAACTCAAGTACGGTTGGGTATTCAATTCCACTAATTATATTTTCAAATATTCCTTGAAGTCCGAGGAATGTGAGTGAATATTGAAAAAAAGAAAAAAAATTGAAAAATTACCCGGAAAAACAGAAAAACTAATTTTTTTTATGAATAACTTTTAGTAGAAAGAAATTTGTCGAGGCAGCTAGTTTTTTTTTTTCAAAGTAATTATTAAGATTTTTTATTGTAATTAATTTTTATTACCTATACAGGATCACTAATCCGCGCAATCTTGAAATACAAGTGTGCAAGCTTATTTTAGACAAACAATATTCCGCGTATAAGAATCTTGAAGAAGCAAAGGGGAACTAAGATACACTTGTGAGGGTTTGAGAGGCGAGAGGGAAAGGTCACTCGACCTCCGCGGTCAAGCCTTTCCGCCCAATTGAACGAGTTCCGGTCGAATGTGACAATGCAATGAATTATTCAGGATATCAAGGATGGGGGAGAGTATTTTTAGCCGCAATTTTGATAAAAAGATATTTCACATTACTGTAAATCAAGCTAAGATGTTAAGATATTGCAAAAAGGGTTGAGATACAATTAAATTACTATATGTAGTAAGCGTACATTGTAGTAGATTTTTTTTTATACCACGAAGATGGTAAACAATCATACAGTCATCTGATGGTACACGGTTACTCTAGCCTATGGATGTTTGTAATACTAGGAGTGTCTCGTACGCGTTGCCGACCCTTAAGGACTTTAATACACCCTTTTTGAAGAACTCCATACTGTAGCCTAATTATCCGGCGGACTGTATGCTTGACTCCTATTTTTGCAGTACAAAATTAATAAATATATGTAATAGTATTAGAAATAAGTACCTAATGAAACCTCAAATATTTTGCATTAATTTTCTCTTTTTTTTTCTTGTTTAGTTACGTATTTTTTTTTTTATTTCATTCCAAATGTATTTTAATTTTCGAGTACCTTAATAATAAAATTGTACAAGAACCGGACTGTAAATGGCAATAAATATGGACTAAATTAGCCACTCACTGACTACAGGCCTGCGAGCCTAGTATAGTAATCACTGTATAATAAATTGTGTACCTGATTTTTATCTACAATAAAGTTATTATTATTATTATTTATTATTAAAAAAAGGTATAGGTTTTTTTTAATGGACTCCAATTTTTGTATGTTTACAACTTAAATTTAATTGTACTGTTAATAAGAAACAATAATTGAGAAAATAATTATTCAAGATAATTTGACATTGCCTTTGTAATGATTATATTATTAAATGATTCATCATAAAGTCATCTTTATCTATAAAATTATTTAGTAGAGAAATATGATATTGGATTTTATGCAAATAAATGTTCATTCATTAATTTAATCAAACATTAATTCATTTAAATCATTTATAGCAATTACATTAAATACATTCACTATTGCCAACACAAAACCTTCGTCTAACAATATTTATAACGGGAGCTTATGAAAATATTTTCTAGTCAATTCAACCCCTAACCGCTTTCACAATGTGACCACGTGTGAAAATAACCCATGGGAAATTTCAATAAACCCGACAATTTCCACCCTCGGACTACCCTCAATTTGGGGTGTCCAGCGCGTTAAGAAGCCAGTTCACTTGTTTTCGACATATGGGGCAAATCACTTAGAAAGGGAGAGATTTACTGATATCAAACTTAGAAAAACAGTGCCTTGGACTCTACGTCCTATATAATAAGAGCGATTCTTGGTCAAATTAAATAGTTCCATAAGATTGTTGTGTTACATTTTTGAGGGTGAGAAAATTTCGATATCCGGACCGGACTTGGTGATTTTTATTGGAGAACAAGGGTTTAGCGGTTTTGCCGTGATTCGGAACGTGTGGAATGCTTGGTCAAACAATGTGGGGTGCTAGTTGGCTTTATGATATCTTCATTGAAGAGTTAGCTCGTTTCTGTCAATTTATTTGTTGACGAAATATGTAGTTTTGAATTTTAGAGTGTTGGCAGTCACGCACATACAAATTTTAATGGAATTAAACAAAATAATTTTATACAAATAATTAGTTAATTTTTTTCTCTTATGATTAATATGCATATAATAACACTAGTTACTAGTTTTGCCATATACATTATTTGGAGAATATTTTTTAATCCATTAAAAAAGTAATATTGGGGAAGGTCACCTTTATCATTGAGGGGTATGAAAAATAAATGTTGGCCGATTCTCAGACCTACCCAATATGCACACAAAATTTTATAAAAATCGGTAAAGCCGTTTCGGAGGAGTTTGGTAACAAACACCGTAATACGAGAACTTTATATATAAGATAGAGAATAAGAAACGAAGACATAACGCCTTCGTTTCTTGTAATATCACCTAATATTAAATATTTAAGTTGATTCTACATATGCAGTTCACGTGCTTGTGTATATTCACGACTTATGCATTATAGTTGGCGAGCTGAGGCAATTAACGTTAATCTGATGTTTTTGTAACCCGTCGTTTATTTTTATTTTATTAATTTATCTAACAAGAAAAGTTGTACAGTTTTTTTATAATTATTTTCAAAACAGTGTGCTGGCATACACAAGTATAGTTTTTTTTTTAATTATATTTTATTTCAAGTTGCGTAGAATCCGGAAAAAAAATACTTGATTCTTAAAATAGCCAAGTATCTATTTATTTATTAGATTTTATATAAAATTTATCTTAAAATCACACTTAAGCCTAATCAACCGACCTTAAAAAGAAGAAGGTTTTGAATTCGGTTGTATTGTATGTTTGTTACTTCATAGCTTCGTTAGTTGTAAGCGGATATAGAAAATGATTTGTTTATCTAAAAGAACATATAGTCTCGTTTTATAGAAATTTTGTCAAAATCGGTTCATTAGTTTGTTTAGTTTTTAAATGAAAATAACTTGTTTTAATACAATTTACGTAGGTTTTTGTGGAATACAATCTACTTTTGAATTACACACTTATTGAAACGATCGGTTTTATTTATTTTAAATACGTTTTTTTTTCTAATATTTTATATTAATTTAATGACACATACTGTCACCCTCATCATCATTATATCAGTCTTTAACTGTCCACTGTTAAACATATGTCTCCCCTAGGGGGCGTTTTGCCTAATATATACTGTATAATCTATTGGCAAAATCCCCCTTACGGTGGATGCCTATGTTCAGCAGTGGATATGTCAGATAATATGCAAGTAAAGATTTATTTTTAAACCGTCTTTCCTTTACTTTCTTAGACTTATGCATCTTTTTTATAGAAAATCGGTAAAGCACGTGTCGAACACGCCGGATACCTAGTTACAGTCCGCATCTGGTACAACAAAGCGCCATGAACGAATGATCGATCATGTCATTTGGCACGCACCATCGGTCAACAGTGAGGTTTGCACAACACGTAGGGCGTAGATATAGATTTATATTTTATCGATTATCGATAGATAATTTTTTTTAATGTATGATTTTTTTAATGGATACTAGTGGGTTTTTTTGTTTTTAATGGATAATAATGGAATTGTAGCCCTGCCTGCGCTATCGGTATATACTGGTGGGGCACCAGTGAGGGATGATAGGTGATGATGAAGCAGGTTAATTAGTCCATCGTGATGAATTCAACAAGAATTAATTGCAATGGCTTCCAGGGTTCTCCCTGGAAGCCATTGCAATTAATTCTTGTATATAACGTAATAAAATGGTAACCCTGTCTGTGCTATTGGTATACGCTGGCGGTGCACCAGTAAGGGATGATAGGTGACGTTGAAAGCAGGTCAGTTAGCCCATCGTGGCGAATTCCACTGGAATCAACCACGATGTCTGCTTGTGCTTAATTCATACCTAATGGTATGTATAAAATTATAAAATATTAAATATTGTATTTTATTTAAAACAACACGGTTTTTACATAAAGTTACTTTTATATTTGGAATAATGTTTATATAGTTTATTCATTTACATAGTATATTAGAAATATAAATTTATAACAAATTTACAATCGATCCTCATAGAGCATCTGAAACTCGATGGCTAGTGGTAATCTTAGTTCATTTTTAATAACATCGACTTAAGACGGTACAACACTAGCTAGAAATGACAATTTTAATACGTATTATTGACCCGATGATCAATGATCCACGGGTATTTGGATCAATAAAATTATGCAAAATCATCGCAGCTATTGTTATTTTAGCTATTGACCGTTTTACATCGTCTTCGGATATATCCAATTGTATTGAATTGTTGCACAGTTGTAGATTTGATTTGCTATGTCATCACATAAACGGTTATTTTTAATACATTAGAATTTCTGGAATGGATTCTGGACTCTCAGGACAACATATTATATACTAGCTCTTTCCCGCGGTTTTGGTCGAGTCATTATCATTTCAGTCGTTAACTGTCCACTGCTGAACGTATGCCTTCCTCATAAAGAAAGTTTTGCCAGTAGTTGCCACGTTTGGCAGGCGGGTTGGCAATCGCAGTTAGGCTGTTAGAGATGTTGTTAAGAGAGGCGCTGCTGCCCATCCCTCGACTATTAAGTTCCCTTAAGTGCCTCTTACGACAGCCACAGGAAAGAAAGGGGTGGTTTATCCTATGCTGGGACCACACAGCCGTACTTACACGTATTTGCTTGAGTACATCAGTAATATAAAATAGTGTAGTGTTAAGTTGGGATATATAATTCACCAATCTATTAATTTCATTAAATTTTATGCAGCCATTTAAGCATGACTGAGTAACAGACATACAAATGTCTGAATATCTTTAGAATTTTTCACATTTATAATATTTACGTGATCGGGATATGGTCAATTAGCGAGATAAAAAATGGCCTATAATGTTCTCCATCTTATAGGTATGTATATTACGTGTATATTAAATTTAATAGTGATTTGTTAAGTACTTAAGGCGTTAAGATTTTAGAAGTTTTTACTTTTTATTTTGAAGGGTTGTAGAAAGTTTTAGAAAAAATTACAAACCTATTTTAACTATTACATTGTTTTATCACTTTCATTCAGACTGAAAATTTAGCACAAAAGAAAGAGAGGAAACATGTTCGATAGCTAAAATAGGTTTATGAGAAGCTTGACATTTCAATGAATAAGTAGGTTAGATTTTGATTGTAAAAAAGCAGAGATATTGACGTGCAATTACTAATTTGTCTCAGTAAAAAAATATTTAAAAAGTCACGGAACAAAATATGAAATATGTACAAATATTTTGTTAGTTGTTGTATCCGTTCTTTTAGGTGTTACAGGTTGCAATAACCTTTTACCATTTGACGAGTCGTATGCTTGTTTATTACTTGAAGCATATGAAAACTTAATAATAGAGTAGAGAGAACAGATATGATCATATCGGAAAATGTGGCCACTGAATAATTTGCCAAATAACACGACAAATAACATTCCATGCTGCTTCAGTTACAAAGAGTGCAATGAGTAATGCATACTTACGCGTTTGTTGCCCGGCTGAAGCCACTGAGGTTAATTGTTAGAACGGCTAGTTGAACTAAATATTTTGTATCTACTATCTATTAAAACGTAGTTACGCATTACGTATATAGAAACCTGTATGTTATGCATAAGGGTCACTATTATTGTTGTAAGTAATATCAAAATAAATAGTTCTGGGTATATGATTTAGTATTGCCGTGTGGTCCTAGTTTAGAATAGGCCACCCATTTCTTTCTCGTGTATGTCGTAAGAGGTGATTTAGGAAACTTGGGCAGCAGCATCCTTATTTAAACATCCCAAAAATCTAACTGTGGTTGCCATTAAGAGAAAACTTAATAGTCGAGTGATGTTAACAGCTAATATGGTGATGATATTACTCAGCATTATTGGTTGAATAATTTATCACAAGTGCAATATTCAGTGACAACTTATAGTATTCTACGTATCAACGTAATTAAAAAAAAAAAATATGAACTATGTTCGAGGTTACCGGAATCAAAATTTGAACAGGAAAAAAATTTTTATATACTTTTACAATATAATATGTAATAAATTCGATAAAATTACTACTCGTACATAATAATTATTCTATCCATTTTAGATTCCAAATTACCTATAATTTTTTAATTCAAAATCATTTAATTTATACATAAGTGGGAAAATGATGTAAACAACATTGTATATATATACCGCTCTACCTGCTGACATTGATGCTTATTTCCATTTTGGGTTTGCTGGAAGAAAACGCTTTTAGATTTAAGCTCGCATTTGTACATTTGATTATCTCTGTCATATTTTTATGTATAATTAGTGTGTAGAATAAAATATTAAATAAATAAATTAACAGAAGTTACAACAAGATATTTATAAGTGAGCATGGCTTCTCTAATATTCCATCTAGGTGTCTATGTCCAACATTTGTGGACGGACAGACGCGTGTATTTATGTTGCGGTGTTTTTTGCTGGCGCATCGCCAGATGACCGCTGCATTTCAATGTTTTCCATATACAGGCTGGGTTCTAAACTTAAACATTTATATTTGGAAAAAAAAAATTATCACACCTTGGACATCCATGTAGGTCACTACTACATAAACAGACGTCTGTACGTTTGTATATGTACAGTTGTGTGTGTATGTATCGAGTGTCTCAAAATATGGAATTAAATAACTGTAGGGTAATAGATTTATATAATAATTTAATTACGTAATTGTAACTTTACATGGTATATTATATATTCTTTAGCAATATAAAGGTTGTAAGCCTTTTAGTAGGATATAGAAATGAAGCACAAGTATTTACAGTTAATTTAATTTAGATATCATATTATTAAATCATATATTGACTTATTTTACTTCACATATAATATATAACAAATTATATATTTATAATATAATAAAAATTAATTTATATCTATATTTTAAAAATAATAAAAAAGAACAAATGATATATAACATAAATACCCAACTTCTGTTAATCCATTGCCACTTATTTAATTATAGCTTCTTTTAGGACTTCCATCAACAATAATTGTGATATATTTTATATAATGACCACGTGGTTTACTATACTTGTTCACTCTTGATACGTCAGGGAGCTCCGCTCTGTTCAACGGTTGGACAAGAAGTGTCTCCCCACCAAAATGACAATTTTTTATATCTACACGGCCGAATTCGAGTAAACAAGTCAGCGAGACCACGTGTTCTTACAATTTCATTACTTTTTAAGTATCATGATAATAAATAATTATAGAATCAATTAAAATATAAATTAGTGTTCTACTATATATACATTAGAAGAATAATTTATTATCAAATTCGGTATAATAACAATTTTAATATTTTATTGTATAATTAAAGTAGTTACTTTGATTTTTATTAATAAATGTAGATACACATTTTGACACAAGATGTCTAAGAAAATTCATATAATTTTAAATAAATATCTAACAAGTGCGGTGCTTGACTTTTTCGTACGGTCACACTATATCAGTTGTTAATTGTTCACTACTGGACATAGGCCTCTCCCAAAAGGGGGAGGGAGGTTGCCAATTATTGCCATGCTTGCATGGCATGCATGGTGATATTTTAAAAGGAACGCAGCTGCCCTCGACCATTAAATTCTCTTAGTTGTCCCTTACGATTCCCACGTAACAAGAAGGGATGGCTCATTCTATGCCGGGACCACACGGCAATGAACGAGAAAATTTTTTTTTTATTGAATTAATTTAGATATTATCTTACCTAATTAGAGAGAGACTGTACAAAAGTCGTCTGCTTGGGCACTCCTTTATCTCTGACTGGACGAGTGGATTATCTCACTCGTGTTTCTCCCGTGAAGCAGTTGTGTTTCTGTTTTAAGGGTGGAATATGAAAGTAAAAGTGTTAAGTTGACTGGAAGGAACCTCTTTTAGAGATAAGTTCGCCTTTGCTAACATTGTTATTAACTTATTGTTGTTACTGTATGTTTTAGTGCAAACTATATATAATTGCAGGATACGAAAGCATAACATTTTAGTCCTCAGGAATGGCAACGCGTGAGAAGTATCATAGGCGTCACAGTATACTCTGTGATATCCATCGTGTTGTTCACATCTGTCGGCGACGGTTACAACCTTCCATCAGGTTGATCGTTAGCTTTTTTGCCATTATAAGTTGTATAAAAAAAATGTTAATTTTGCACGCATCCTGTACATGTCTTACAAGATCGTTTAACTCGTCCGAAAACTTTATTTTTAGTTGGACGATAAATAGAGGCGAATTAGTGTATATTATACATAGTATATGGATAAGTTCTCTTTATCGACTCATTATTTGTTTACCATTTGAAATATTTATTTATTTGTATTAAATATAATTTTGCATACAGGGTACAGAGGAATAACACCTGAGTCCTCAGGAATGGCAACGCATGGGGGGTATCATGGGTGAAACAGGTCACTCTGTTATGTCCATGGTACTGCTCATGTCTATAGGCTACGGTTACCACTTTCCATCAGGTGGGCCGTCAGCTTGTTTGCCATTCTAAGTTGCATAAAAAAAAATACAGATATTGTAATTGTGAAAATTTATTAGTTTTTTTTTTATATTTTATTTTTTATATGTATTTTATATTTAAATGTAACCTGTTGAGTTATAAATTATTGTGAGAGAAATAAATAAATCTAATTTTTATTCGAGAAATAGAGAAGGATACAGTCTATATTTTGGCCACGAAATATATCCCTGTCACGTGGATGAAGCCGCGAGTAAAAGTTGGTAGGCTACATATTATTTTCGAATATTCTATCTACTTGTGAGAAGTCGAGCCTGACTGCTGGTTCTAAATGTATGTAGTAAGAATAATGTTCGATGCAGAAATTGAAAATAGGATCTAAACATCAAAATTTCCCTAGCGAAATAACTATACCCACTAATGATCAATCAATCAAATCAAAAATTTATTTTGTAAACAATAGGTACATTTTTTTATACCACTGAGGTGGCAAACAAGCATACGGCCCACCTGATGGTAAGCGGTTACCGTAGCCCATGAACACCTGCAATACCAGAGGTATTACGCGCGCGTTGCCGTCCCTGAAGAAACCTCTTTACCCCCCTTTTGAAGAACCCCATACATATGATGTGGTGGTAAAATACAATGTACTCCTCTATTATCAACCTTATAGGCATACAAAATATTAATAAATTCAAACTAAAACTTTACCTCAAAACATAAAAGAACACCAGCAATTTGGAAACTTCTCCCGTATTATTATGATTTAAAAAAATCTGTCACTTAATAATATATTGATATATATGATGTAAAACTATTGTAAAGTTTCTTCTAACAGCTTCCAAGGAAGGATAGTGGGAGATAATTGACTTATCCTGCAGGGCCAGAGATCAAACGAATAAGTTTTTCGAGTAACCAACCGAACCACTACTTATTTCACTTAGTAAAGCGAAGTAAGTATGGAATAAGTTTTAATTGTTTTTTTTTAACATATATTCTTCTTGGTTTTGTTTTTCCACACAATACAATGAATAGTTTCTTTTGAACAACCTTTAAAACGGTATTCGATATTTTTTTGTTTACATGCAGTAAAATTATCAAATATGCGTAATATTTGTAACATTTATTAATCAATTTTGATAATTGTTTTGGAATCAATAAACCTATAAAAAATATAAACAAATAATTATTAAAATAATATTTAAAATATAAAAAAAGTTATTTTGAACGACATGGAAATTTTGGTTACATTGTTATTTTAGTATTTATGTTGAATGGACGGATTACATTTTTAAATAGTAATCTCAATTCCTACCTAAATTAATATTCACCCTGGAATTGGCATTTGTACAAAAAAATAAACTGACATCAGATATCTTGGGATATAGTTAAAATAAATTAAATATTTCTTAGAAAACAAACTCTCCAGTTACATCAAAGTGATAATAAACTGGGATAAGAATGGGATGTGATAAAGTGAGTATCCACAAAATGGTACACCAATTTAACCGACTTCAAAAAATAATAACCATGTTTATTTAATCCAACTATCAATAAACAGAAGCTGACTCCACTCTAACGATCCTCTGCGGGCAGTCTCCACGCGCCGAAGCCTCTAATTCCCTCACACGGCGACAAAACCCCTCACAGTATACGGGCTTGATTGAAAAGTTCTCTCTTTACATTTAAACTTTTAACTCAGCACTTGGACTACTGGTAAGTCCCTTTTGTGATCTTTGTCTTGAATAGTTCCGTGCTTTAGTTTGAATATACACCGCTTTCAAATTATGTGCTATATGCTATTTGTATTCCAATTTTAAATATCAGAAAAAGGCGCCAAGAGGTAAAATAAATAAAAAAAAAAGTAATTAAAATACTTCTAATCAACTGACCAGTAAAATAAATAGTTCTTAATCATTACCTGTTGAAACTAATAAATTTATTACAATTTGTAATATGTCAAAACAAACATAATGCAAATGACATAAACAACCGTAAACCAAGGGATTAGCATAACGCATAACAATACATTATGGGAGGCAATTCGAGACGAGGACTGTCGCGGGACAACTATACAGGCTGAAATCGAAATATTAAAACTAAAAATAAAGACTATCTATCATGAGTCTGTATTATATACTATAAATATACATACATACATACCAGAGGGAGATTTTGTACAAAAGTCGTTAGCTTGGGCACCTCTCTCCTATTCGTGTTTTTACCGTGAAGCAGTTGTATTTACATGGCTGTGTTTCAGTTTAAAGCGTGGGCTATGGCAGTGAATTTATAAGGTACAGAGGAATAACACCTGAGTCCTCAGGAATAGCAACGCATGGGGCGTATCATGGCTGAAACAGTATTCTCTGTAATGTCCATGATACTGCTCATTTTTATAGGCGACGATTACAACTTTCCATCAGGTGGGCCTTCAGCTTGTTTGCCATTCTTAGTTGCATAAAAAATGCATATACATACATACTACATATATACTGTATCGGTTTTACTCACATTTCGGGCATGCTTAACTAGTTTCGAACTCGCTCCTACTAAATTCGAAACTAGTCGGGCATGCCCGAATTTAATATGTAAATAAAACTGACATAAATAATTACAATAAAAACGAAAACTAGAATATACTCGTAACTACAAGTATGATGTTATGTAAAAGTAAAAATTCACCCATGATATAGGACAAATTTCAAAAACAACTAATAATTTTAAGTTTCCCAAAATACTTTACATTCCACATTCAATGTAAAAATATATAAGAAGTACACATACGGTGAACATAACACCTAACGGCGTTCTTTATCAGTCAACCATAGGGCAAACAGAGAACTAAATCTAATAAAGTCGGTAAAAATTATGTACCTAAGAAGTATTTTTAAAATAAGGATGATTCTGTAGGGGAGTCACGAACCTCAATAATTGAGGAATAAGACGTGAGGAGAAGATACTAGCTCAATAGGTGAACATGCCGTATTTATATCTCAAGGGCTCAAAAATTTTCAAAAAGGGACAACTCTTTTCGACCCATGATTCTTTGGTGAAAATATATAGTTTCACTAGTAGAATACTTCTTTCGAAGGATGTTAACGATTTCGCTATCACCCTGTATATATAAGTTCTAATTGTCGGTTGTGCAATACGTGACAATGCTGTATGAATTAATTAACATCTAGAATAGGATAGTGCTGTTGAGTTACTAATGTCCAATAAAATGCATCGTATAATAAAGGCAGACTTCGTCTACTAACAACTAAGCCAGAATATCCGATGAAGATATGGTGTAACAGTTGTGTTCTGCTTAATTTGGAATTTAAAATATATATTTTTGTGTAAATATAATGAACAGCAACATCAGTATTTTGAATTACATGAGTAGACTGGACTCTTTTCTTAATGGTCGAAAATAAAATAGTGACCCTGAATGTACTATCGGTATATGCTAGCGAGGCACCAGTGAGTGATGATAGGCAAGGATGAAGCAGGCCATTTGGCCAATCATGATGAATTCAACAATTTTTAACCGCAATGGTTTCCATTTGGAACCATGTGAAGCTTGGCCTGATAAAGTATAGTAATGATAAGGTAGTTTGATCTAATAACTCAAAATCTCTTTTTCCCCGAGCAGGCTGGACTGCATTTAAATTGATTAAAGGTTATTTTTGGATGAAAATGGAAGGAGTCTATGCTATTAGTAAACGATGAAGTTAGTCTATCGTGACTAATTCACTAGGAGTCGTGACTCTAGGACCTATTACTAACAGTCTTCTTACCCTAATGATCACAGTTGATTTTAAATAGGATACTACAGCTGTGTCTAAATTTGTCAAAAATAGAACATCAAAACTTTTATTGAGATTAAGTGTGCTAATGTCGGGCCAACATCATGTTACTAGCAAATTGAGCCAATGGAGTAGAAATAAATACATACATTACATTAATAAAATCTATAAAAAAAAAATTCAAAAACCCTAGATATATTTATATATACAAATTTCGCGGAAACCGAATTTGTAATCGTTAGAATGTGAGGTTGCACCGAATAAGTTGCACCGACAAGAGGAAACTCTTAAATGAAAAGAAGAGAAGGTGAGGTAGAATATTAAACTTGGGCTTAAGTGGTTTACGCTATGGCTCGAAAGATTTTATTGAATCACACTACTTGGGCGATTTACCCCATGATTCTATAGGCTTACCAGGACAAGAGTACATAGACGATTTGCTGCGTATTTCAAAAGACTTTACTGAAAAGACCCCTGGACTAATTTATATCATAAACCGAAATGTCCTATTAAAAACGCATTCGGTGGATGAGTGTACAGTGGTCCGAAAGAATTCTTTAAAAAAGTATTTAGACGATTTATATGTTTATTAGATTTTTTTTTTCATTACACTGATTTACACTAATTCGAAAAGATTTATTAGAAAAGAATACGTCGGTAAATTAGAATGTGGGCCGAAAAGGACCACTTAGGAGATCATCTACTGTACTGGAACGGAGTATTTGGTCAAATCACACTGTAGTTAGAAAGGCTCCTTTGATAATAGTCTATGATCCCAAAGATCCATGGAGAAAATGCACTTGGGTGATTGATCCGTACCTGGAGTGAAACGACCCAGTACTCTCTCAAGTCGAGGGTCGTAACTCTCGATCTGAACTACAATCTACAATATATCCTACGTCCACCCCACGCACGTTTTCGGCCCATACTCACAACGGCTCATATTAAAACATTATTCAAGCCGGCCATTATCATAATAAATGTTAATAAAGTCAGTGTACATGGGCATTAGCTGGTTGTAAATCATTTGAGGGCTCGCTATTGGTTTTTAGCTTGTGCCTGTATCAATTATGGTGTGGACTATGGCCGAGAATGATGTGTTCGGAGAAGATGCTTTATTTAAATTTAGAAGGAGCGCGAGATTAAGGAAACGATAGTTTGATATTTGATTAACGATTCTTGATAAGATTTCTCAATGTCCTCTATCCAAAGGTTGCCTGGAAGAGATTGCTTAGCGATAAGGCCGCCTTTTGTGTCACTTCTCATTAATATTTACTGTATTTATTATTTTATTGTACACAAAACATAATGTTAAGCACAATTCATTTTAAACATAATAAGGCCAACTTCTCTCAATTAAGAGATTTTTCACAGCAAACCTTTTCATGTGAAGTTCTGCTTAGTTTGGAGCTAGATAGTGTGGAGTAGGTATGATTTTAAGTAAAGGTGCAATAAAATATAAAATATATATATATATATATATATATATTGTCTTTTTTTATAAACTTGATATCTTGATCATATAAAAAATTATCATAAAGTGGAGTGACTTTCATTGCGATCTAACGGGCGTGCATAATCACCAGTCAAATGCAGCGCCCACGTGCAATTGTCCTGAACTCGGAACTCGGATATTGTCTCACTGTTATAATAAAATCGACACCATAATAAAATCCATCTTAAAATCCATATTATACCGAATGTCAGATTCGATTCTTGGTACATCACTATTCTTTGAGTTAATTCGAAATTTAAATTTAATTTTTTCAAGGAAAGGCGCAAACTTGTTTAAACCTACTTCAAAAAAAAAGATCGTCTAGTTTTCCGAATATTTTTCTTTTGGGAGTGATTTTATTTTATTTATATACATGTGTTATCTGACATCCGTGCTAGTACTAAAATGATTTTGATGATTATTGTAATCGATAGGGTGTGCTCCCGTTTCGATTACATACATACCTATTAAGCTACATACCTATACAGCAAACTTTCTTATCAATTGATTTCAAAGACAAGCAGGTTCTGAATTCGGCTGTATTTTTTAATGTTTTCCACTTCCTAATTTGTTTTTGGTAAAACAAATATCTGAATGAATATAATTACTTGATCGATCCCATAGAGATTTTATCAAAATCGGTTTCAGTAGATTAATTTTTAAATCGAAATAACTGGCTTTGACACGATTGAAGTCGGTTTTTTTTTGGTAGAATGATTATTGTAGTATAAAACTTTAGTTTTAAATTAAATCTTATATATAAAATTCTCGTGTCACGGTGTTTGTTACCAAACTCCTCCGAAACGGCTTTACCGATATTTATGAAATTTTGTGTGCATATTGGGTAGGTCTGAGAATCGGCCAACATCTATTTTTCATACCCGTCAATGATAAGGGTGACCCACCCCAAATTTTTATTTATTTTTTTGACAATTTTTTTATTTTTATTTTATTATAATTTAGCATTGAAAAATACATACAACTTTAAATTTTCATCGTTTTACGATCAACCCCTGTATTTTAATTGCGATTTTTATATTTCGCAATAAGTGGTAAAACAACGTTTACGGGGTCAGCTAGTATTTTATTAAAAATATAATTAGTAATATTTAGCAGTTTTAGAGCTGAGTCTTGACTTATTTATACTTGCTTCATTATTCTTGTGGTTTTTTTCCTGTACCTACATCATAATATTATGTTAAATTGTTTATTGTACTTATATTTGTAATGCACTCTATGTCAATTGATATGTTTTGCAACAATAATCGTCCATGGCAGTCCTATTACCATATAGGACCATAGGCCAAGCGACCCACGGTTACCATCAAATGTCATTAAGTTAGTTCTATAATATCAAGGTATATCTATTTACACATTGATACATAACATCTAGATAGCGTATAGATCTTCCTACAAAATGGTGAGTACCTGACCTACTAATATATATTGTTAAATATAACAAAATAATTGCTTTTTTGACGTTTCAACAATTAAAATATTAGTATACAGTATTTTATTTTTTCTATACTAAATTTTTCATTACAGGAAGTCAGTGGATGCAGGTGGCTTAGGACCGTTTCTTATGGCTGTTTATGGGACAGGCCTATATTTAACAGTGGATAGATAATGATTGATATGCCGATGATGATGATACTAATATTATAAAGAGGAAAATTTTAATTGTTTATAAGTATATTTGTAATGGATAAACTCAAAAATATCCAACGAATTTTTAAAAAAGAAAGCTATTTTTTTTTTCAATGGGTGAAAATGGTATGATAGCCCCTGCTAACGGGATACGCTGGCGGAGCACCAGTGAAGGGTGATAGATGAGAATGAAAACAGGCCAGTTAGCCCATCATGATGAATTCATCAGGAATTAACCATGATAGTTTCCAGGGGGAATCGCGGGGAAGTTCGACCTGGTTGGGTATATTGCTAGCAATAGGCTTCTTGGTCTCCATTACTAACAATCCCTTTTCCCCCAGAAAGCTATATTATCAGCCAGTAATATAGGCTATATATTATTTTCAAAAATTCTATTCACTCGAGCAAAGCCGGGCTGAATCACTAGTAGTCCAAACAAACGTATTACCCTTGCACAATGCTCCTAATTCCCATTAATATCCTAAACGGGCCGTATTGAGCTACTACCAAGCTGGAACCATTAGTGGGTCGGTTTAGCACGTTTCCATGGTAACCCGATGTGCACGGCCCAGTCTTTGCAAAATGGCGCAGTCGTTATCGGTCAAACTCCGACCTTTGCGAAGATGGCTCGCTCAGCAACTCCTGGCGGGCTTAGGTCAGGTCGGATTGTGTGGGAAGTCGGTTCGATACCGCGTAATGATAGATGTGGGGAGTTAAGTGTTTCACGCCGTCGAAAATTTGAGAGAAAATACAAAAGTGCGCCTCGTGATTTCGAAACGTGTTTTTGTCTATCATGGTTATTTGACTATGCCAATTTTATCTTTATAACACATCGACCGTTTTTAGTCAAGTTTCGATCCATTTTAGCTTTAAGAAAAGGTGGAGGTTTTCAATTCGGTGGTATTTGTTTATGTTTGGTACGTCATAAATCAGTCAGTTTTAAACCGATTTGGAATTTTTTTTTATCTAAAAGGATATACTTTAAGATTGATTCTATTGATATTTTATCATGATTTATCACGATTGAAAACTTTTTTTTTCTGTGAAACAAAATCTCTTAGTAACCAACTATCCATGAAACGGGAGTACTTAATTTATGCAAGTCTAAATATGTATGTATGTGTGCGGTAATATACCGTATTAAAAAAAAAATATTTTTTTGTGATTTGTTTATTTTTATGAGTATTAAATATTAAAAATATATTTAAAACTTAGTTTTTCATTATCAGAAAGGTTTAACCAATCAGTGTAAAATTTCATATACACGTACTCGTATACCCTAAAAATTATCATACGAAGATTGCAGGTCTATGGACGTGGGTTTAAAGATAGTACGTACCTATTTATATATTATTTTTTAGACTTACAAGCTGTACGTTTTATAAGAGACGAGAATTAACGCAATGATTTAGATAAACTGTGATAATTAATCTGAATTATAAAATAAATAGATAAATAATTCAGGTATATTATTGCTACCAGAGGGAAATTTTGTACAAAAGTCGTTTGCTTGGGCATCTCTGTTCCATTCGTGCCTCTACCGCAGCTGCGGTCTGTCTCTAAAGCAGTTGTGTTTGCATGGTTGTGTTTCGGTTTGAAGGGTGGGATGTAGCAGTGAATTTACAGGGTACAGAGGAATAACATCTGAGTCCTCAGGAATGGTAACGCATGGGGGTATCATGGACGAAACAGTATACTCTGTTATGCCCACGGTACTGCTCATGTTTATAGGCAACGGTTACCACTTTCCATTCCGTCAGCTTGTTTATCATTCTAAGTTGTTAAAAAATAAATAAAAAAAGTTGATCGCATTAATTCCCGTCTCTTATAAAACATAAAATTTATTTATATTTTTTATCTCTATCGCGCAGATTAAATCCTAACTAGTTATGTATTAGAATGTTTCTAGCATCCAATACTTGTTCTATTTATTTCAAATTTCAAATATAACTTTAATCATTTATTGACATTTAATAGATGGCCGAATATTTATCGTATCACAGACATAGTTCAATAGCTCAGGCAAATCGGCCAGTAATGGGATTTGTTAAAAGTTTCACGCTTGACCTTTGGACATTCCCACAGAATATATTGTTATCTAGTACCTACATAGTAACCAATTTTATAATATTCAAGATCCGCCCACGACTTTGTGAAACATAGCATAAAAAAAAGAAAACAATATTATTTAGTCTGGGTATCTTTATGATTCAAGTAGTGGGCAGTGTATGGTATAATTAATGCATTTATTCAATACTGCTTGTTGTCTGTATTCTGCGGCTGTCTGTTTGACTTGCAACACACACACACACACACAACATACGCACGCACGCACGCACTCACACACGCAAGCAAACACACACGCACGCACGCACGCACACGCGCACACACACACACACACACACACACACACACACACACACACACACACACACACACACACACATACACGGGGAGGGGGGAAGGATTGTTAGTAATACAAACTACAAGTCGCATTGCTAGCAATGTACTCAGTCAGGTCAACCTCCACGTGGTCCCCCTGAAAATTATCGTGCTGAATTCCAAGTGGGCCATCACGATGGGCTAACTGACCTTGCATTTTCATCCTCACCTAACATCCCTTACTTGGGGGGAAAAGGATTGTTAGCAATGGAGTTTGACAGCCCCATTGCTAGCAATATGCCCTATTAGGTCGACCTCCATGTGGTTCTCCCTGGAAACCATCGTGAACAATTCTTGTTGAATTCGTCACGATGGGCTAACTGACCTGCTTCATCCTCACCTATCATCCTTCACTGAAGCCCCGCCGGTGTATACCGATAGTGCGGGAGGGGTTACAATTTCATTATTATCCATTAAAAAACATCCCTTACTTTACTTACAATATATCCTATCGACCAGCATGGGGTCCCCCATAGAAACCAACAATAACCAAAAATAAAAAGCAATTACATCTAAATTTAATTAACTGTAACTTTTTCCTATACGTGGCTTTACTATTTGCAAATTCTTTCCGAACTGTAGTTGATAAGTCTGTATCAATATTTATGTTTAAAATCGAGACACGATTTTTAAAGTGTCAATTAGAAGAATTTATATTTTAATGTAATAACTACCGGTTTAATTTACGTGTAATTAGATCGAGAAAGCTCGATTTATTTCATGATGGATTCGTGATCCTTAATCATGAGCGGCTGTGACGCAAGCGCGAGTTTGGCTGCGCCTCGTCCTGTAAAATATAAAACGTATGGTTATGAAACCTTGAACAATAGAAGAATTAAATTATACATATTTAGTCTACCAATTAGAAGATAGTTTAACCAATGAGATGTCTATAACTTGTTAAATATTTAAGAGCCCGGCCCAACTGGGAACTATTAATGTAAATTATAATAACGAGTTGCTCCGACATTCACTTACATTACAATACCATCTGCAAAACGCTTACAATTTACCCAAGAAACAATGACATTGGATCGAGAAAATTTTAACTACAATAGAATATTTTGAATAATAACCATTAAAATTCAATAGGGCTATGTTCAAGCAATAAATCTTCATAGAAGGCTATCAGAACCGGAACGATCTGATCCGTGGTACGGGCCCCCGAGTCTTCGACCATTACAATGGTAGCTATTCGTATTCAAATGTGCTCCTTTAGGGGATGCCGCAATTTGTGCCAGATGCAGTGTCTTGACACCTATGGAATAGACTAGATAAAAAAAAATTAAAGAGATTTTTGGCGGGAAATCATTTCGTGTAATTTTAGGTCAGGTCGTACCCGAATGTGCTTTTTTTTAGATAATTTATGTCAGATTTAATGTCTTCATCGTCATCATCATAATATCTATTTATTTACACTTTATTGCACCATTTAAAGAATAGTAAATACATTTAACTGTAATGAGAAATTATACAAAAGGCGGCCTTATGGCTAAGCAATCCCTTCCAGACAACCTTTGGTTGTAAGAGAACAGATAGAAGTTTTATAAGGAACGGGACCGTTTCTTATGACAGTTTCTTAGCTATCTAAGCCTCTCCTTGGGGGGTTTTGCCAGTAGTTCCTACGCTTGGCAGGCGGATTGGTAACCGCAGTTAGGCTTTGAAGATGTTTTAAGAGGAACGCTGCTGCCCATCCTTAGTCTTCCCTTAGTTGCCTCTTACGACATTGCCGGGATAGAAAGGGTGACTCATTCTATGTCGGGCATTGAATATAAATTCTTAATATCTTCACCTCTATAGAATAGACTTAATTTAAAAAATCAATCTTTTGGCGGGAAATTATTTCTTGCAATTTTAATTATTTCAATACCGGAACCAATATTATAATTGAAACAAATAATACAATTTCAATAATAGTTTATACTTGAAATCTAAGAATAGGCATTGGCCTGTTAATAACAGACGGGTTCTAAATGATGCTATTACTCGTATATAGCATTGAACTTCGTAAACAAGTAATGTCAAAGCAATGAACAACAGAATACTATGTAATAGTAACACACGACATAATTATTCTGTATACTGACGCAAATCTATGGGGCAGGGGCCAAGCGCGATCCATAACTCTTGTATGATCACAAACAATACCACATATACGACCACAGAGTACAAAATGTTTGAGCAAATTTACTTCACAACGTACAGTGTGCAGAGAAATATAAAGATAGTTAATTTGCATACGCGACGGTAAGGTCACCTAGCTCAGCACACGTCTCAAACAGACTGGATAGGTCAACGAGGTCAAGGTCGAAGGTTAACCTGTGTCTGAGGTCAATTTTACATTGTTATGTAGATTTTGTATGTTCAGTTTTTGTCCATGTGTATTGTTTGAAAATACATGTAAGACCAATGAAGTTTTAAAGTCCAAGTGCGTGTTAAATAAATATTTTGGAATTTTGAGAATTTATGTAATGTCAGGACACTTACTATATAGATACCACTGCTTCATATTTTATAGGCCATAAAGATATCAAAAAGAAGATCAAAAGCGATTATTGTTTACATCCTAGAGTTATCCTAGAATTATGAATACAGATTATTCAAGACAATTAGACCGTAAAATGTTTTGTATTTTGTGTTTATAATTATTAAGCATAGCAACAACTGAATTAGTATAGTTTAAACTGTCACTTATTTTTTTTATGCTTCTAACTGTCCTATGGAATAACTGTTACTTCTTAAAATTTTCTATAATAAAAATACAGTCCACTTATAATTTCAAGCAGTTTATTGTTTTATTTATCTAACAGAGACTGAGAATTAAAATGAATCGATTATTCTTAAACTTTAGAAGCTAATCCTTTAAGAGAATGTTATAAAAAAAAACTATTTGTTAAAAAAAAAATTGAAATACATGCAATCAGGCACTTACTAACACATCGAGTCAGTTTTTAAGTTGATATGCGGAGTCTCAATTTTTATCTCATTAATATGTATTATAAAAAATTTTAAAGATGGATGGATGTATTTTACTCCTTCACGTAAAAACTACCAAATGAATTTATATGAAATTTAGTATACGGCTAGGTTATATTTTAACTTAGCAATTCGGATACTTTGTGTATTGATTCACGTGAACTAAACTGCGGGATACAACTAGTATTAAATATTGTACCTAATAAAAGACGGTTTAGAAAAACAACAGAAAATTATGAGCTTCCCATGGTGATTCCGGCCAGCTATCACCACTTACGACACTAACGGGAAAGAAAGGGATAGTCTATTCTATGCTAGGAACTTTACAACACAGGGGGCAAACGAGCATGCGGCTCACCTGATGGTAAGTGACTACCGCCGCCCATGGTCACCCACAACACCTGCGGCATTGCAGGTGTGCTGCCGGCCTTTTAAAAAGGAATATGCTCTTTTCTTGAAGGTTATGTTGTCGTATCGGTCATATTTTATAATAGTTTGTAAGTGTTATAATGTTTTATTCACATTTAAACACATCTATCGTTAGATTATTTTTAGTCGACTCTGTATTTTGAGACATCAGCACGTAAAACTACTATTTTTAGTCTAGAACGTAGTAGCCTTCTTTCGGAAGTGGCGCATGGCCCGGCCATGAGAACCGATCATATCTTTTGTCTCACTCGCGCTGATCTGAGATTACACGCATGCGCGGGGAACGTGTGCGCAAACGACAGAAAATGAATGACTTTTTTTTCCTTTCTGACAATTTTGTGTTTAAATACATTTCATAGATCAGAATTAGAAATGGTTTCACTTATGGAATTAGGCCTTATACAATTAGGCCTCAACACTGAGGTGCAGTTTCTTAAAACCTATCTCTTAGTTCAATATTTTAATTTCATAGATTTGAAAAATTATTTTTTTATGGCATATTATAAACTAAATATATAAAAATTTTGACTTCAATTTATTAAAAAAACAAAAATAGTAAAATATTAAATTAAATTTTAATATTTTACTATTTTAAAAAATTTAAAATATAGGTTTATTGAAATGATACCTCAGAATTACTCCTATTAGTTGTTATATTGTACTGAAGACAAAACGAAAGAAAGAAAACAGTAAAGAAAGATTTATTGATTTTTTTTTAAATTTACAATTCGTAAAGCAGATGAGGAAGTAAAATTTTGCATACTTTTTTTTAATGTGGAATTCTTAATAAATTTTTTTCTAATATGTACATATATAACAATAAGGTAATGTCGTCGTAAGTCGTTTGGAAATTAATTTATTTATAATTAAAAAAAAAAAACAAAAACTTAAGAGTTAATATATAATTACCATATCAACTATTAATTGTTGACACTCTCCTTCTCTTGTTGATTTGGAAATATTATATATAATATTTCGTTATGTACACGAAACTACTGTTTATCCTTTTAAATACGAATGAATATAATATACTAGAAATTTAAAAAAATTGTTTAACACAGTAAGATAGGGCGTGATTTTTTTTATTCTAAAGAAAATGGTAACCGTCGAAACAAAATAAAATTAACAAAAATCCTGTAATTAACACAATAAAACCGAAACACAGGTATGATAAGAATGGGACAGAGGTACCTAAGCAATCCACTTTTGTACAAAATTTCTCTTTGGTAAATTGATTCATGTGGCTGACCATATGTTTGAAAAGTACAGGCCATTTCAGAACAGCCTATATTAAAAAAAAAAGGAAAAAATATCCACTCACCAGTTATATCTCATAAAGTCATAGCTTTGCAGATACCTAATTAAGTGCTTCGAACCGTTATAGGTGGAAAATGATCTTAATTGCAGGCAAAAACGTACTGTTTCTAATCGACTATAGTACGTGCGATGGATTATCTTTAAGTTCCCATGGTCGTGTTTATAAATGACCGTCGTGGGGTCACTGATGGTCGCTGCTGATGGTCATCGCTGTCTCGACGACGGAGCGTACAGCTGCGAAGAAAAATAATATTAAAAAAAAGAAAAATCTTATTATAATAATTATTATTATTTTATTTTGATAGTGACCTTCTCTGTCTAAAAACCCAGTCATATTTCTGTCGTAATTACATGGCTGTGTTTCAGTTTGAAGGATGAGATATGGTAGTTAAATTATAAGGTATGGAATCATAACACTACAATACACAAGAATCTCCTTATGCTTTATAAGGGGCACCTGAGACATTACAGTATATTCTCGGTGTCCATAAGCAATATGGATGCCGAGAAGTCTATAAATTCCTGGATTCTCTATAATGTATATATTGACATTTAGTTTTAAATTGATTTTGACATTTTTTTTATACAACTTAGAATGGCAAACAAGCTGACGGCCCACCTGATGGAAAGTGGTAACTGTCGCCTATAGACATGAGAAGTACCATGGACATAACAGAGTATACTGTTTCGTCCATGATACCTCCCATGCGTTGCCATTCCTGAGGACTCAGGTGTTATTCCTCTGTACCTAGTAAATTCATGCCATGACATTATATATGATTTAAATTTAAAGAATTGACATTTAATGTAAAATTAAATATAATCTTAATATTTTAAAATTAATTATTAGTATTAAATATTGAGCATCAAATTACTCGGCAGATTATGGAGATGGCTATGCTCGGAGTCTCTTGCGTGATAGAATCCGAAACGAGGATATCCGAAAAAGAACGAAAGTAACCGACATAGCCCGAAGTACTCGTATAAGCAAGCTGAAGTAATAATGGGCTGGCCACATAGTTCGAAGAACCGACAACCGATGGGAAAGAAAGGTTCTTGAGTGGCGACCCCGTATAAATTTTAGAACAAAAAATAGATTTAGAAAATGTTGCCTCAGTTCGATAGGTACTGTTCAAAGCGAATAATGGTTTCATAATAATTTATAAAATTAAATCAACAAATTTTCAACGCGACTGTACGTAATAAAAGATGAAACTGACAACGTAGCTTTTTAGCAATGTTTTGAAGAAATTTAGCGTCAGATAAGGTTGTTTTGTAACTTAACCTGATCATTTGCCACTATCTACAAGTGCATGAGGTTTTATTATGTATTTTTATTATAATTTTCCTTGTTTCATTTTGATTCGTTATTTTCAAACATTTTTACGTGTACATCTGTGTGTAAAACTCACCTATTTATTGTATTGTGTTTCTTATCTGTATTATATATTTTATTATTTGTTTCTTTTTTTATACCATGAAGCATATAGTTCGTCTGATGATAAACGGTACCTGTAGCCTATGTATCTACAAAACTAGAGGTGTCATGTGCGCATTGTCGACCCTAAAGACACCTTAATATACCCTTTTTGAAGAATCTCATACTGTAGTCTCTAGGGAAAACCTCAGCAAGGAGCTCATTCCATAACCTGAGTGTTTATGGGTGTAAACTCCTTTGACACCGTACTGTACATGACCATTTAGGTTCAAGCGAGTGAGGACGAATTCCCTATCGATAGCGAGCAGTGTGATAATAAAAGGTGGCTGTTGTCATCATCTCAACCGCATTTCGCAACCAATTCCTCAGAATACAATCTGTTATACAAACGGTAGAACATACAAAGGGAGGCAAAGTCTAGCCTTGGGGGGATTTTATCAGTAGTTGCCATGTAGTTGCCATGTTCGACAGGAGGATTGGCAACAAAATTTTATACAATACCACTGTAAAATTATAATTCATTCAGTGATATCTTGAGTACTATTCGTGGTAATTTTTTTTTAATGGATGATAATGGAACGGTAACCCCACTCGCGCTATCGGTATACACCGGCGGGGCACCAGTGAAGGATGATAGGTGAGGATGAAGTAGATCAGTTAGCCCATCGTGATGAATTCAACAAGAATTGTTCACGATGGTTTCCAGGGGGAACCACGTGGAGGTCGACCGAATAAGGCATATTGCTAGCAATGGGGCTGTCAACCTCCATTGCTTACAAGCCCTTTCCCCCCATTCGTGGTCATTTGGACATTTGTTTTTGCCAGTTGTATAAACCTACTTCGTACTAGAACCTCACAAGTGACGTCATAAATAATTCTTCTTCCAAATACATTTTCTCTCGCATAGATCACTTACTATGTCGTAATAAGAATCAATTACACCATGAAGTGATAAATCCATAGATTTATATCAAAGGTGCTTTGATTCGTGTTTTGATATAACTCACTGCCTACGGACGTGACTCATTGTTATTGTGTTTGTACGAGTGGTTATGTTCATGTAGTGTTTATGGTGTTAGAATAGGATTGTTAAACCAAAGTATTTTTTTTTATGGGTGAAAATGGTATGGTAACCCCGCCTGCGCTAACGGGATACGCTGGCGGAGCACCATTGAAGGGTGAAAGATGAGAAAGAAAACAGGTCAGTTAGCCCATCATGATTAATTCATCAGGAATTAATATCTAATGATAGTTTCCAAGGAGAACCGCGAGGAAGTCGACCTGGTTTGGTACATTGCTAGCAATGGGATTCTCAGTCTCCATTACTAACAATCCCTTCCCCCAAACCGAAGTATTGATTTTACAGGGTGGGGTGAGGGATTGTTAGTAATGAGGATTTGTAGCCCTATTGCTTCCAATATACCCTGACAGGTCAATCTCCACGCGCTCCACCCTGGAAACCATCGTGCTTAATTCCAAGTGAATTCAATACGATGGTCTAACTGATCTGCTTTCATCTTCACCAATCATTCCTCATTGGTGGCTCACCAGCGTATACCGATAGCACTGGTGGGGTTACCATCCTATTTTCACCCATTAAAATAAATACTTTACAGAAGAGAGAGGGCGGGGGGAAAAATTAATAACATGGATTAGCAGCCCCATTACTATCAATATACTCTTTCAGTTCGACCACCACGCGGTCCCCTGGGAAACAGTCGTGAATTTTTTATGCAACTTAGAATGGCAATCAAGCTGATGGCCGATGGGCCATAATTATAAGAGACGGTTACCACTTTCCATCAGATGTGATGGAAAGTGGTAACTGTCTCTTATAAATATTAACAATATTATATATATACTTAGCAGAGTATACTGTGTCGCCCATGATACCCTTTATGTGCTGTCAGTACTAAAGACTAAGGCGTTATAGTGTAATCTCTTGATGAATTCACAATGAATTAATTGATTATTACTTCTTAGAAGAATTTCTACAACTTTCCATATTAGTCAACATGTGTTTCACCTCTAAAATAGGCATCTTCAGGCAAATTATTAGATCACTATTTGGAGCTATATTGTATAATGCAAATATATATATATATATATATATATATATATATATATATATATATATATATATATATATATATATATATATATATATATATATATATATGTATATATATATATATATATATATATATATATATATGTATATATGTATATATATTTATTTATAGATACGGCATCACCGTGTTAAGAAAAGAATACGAAACGAAACGGCATACGAAAGGAAAGGGACGCCCTATCCCGGTATAGGGCCTCCTTTTCTTTCCTGCGGGTGTCATAAGAGGCGACTAAGCGAACTTAATGGTCGAGGGATGGGCAGCAGAATGTCTCTCAAAATATTACCAAAGGCGGTTACCAATTCACCTATTAAGCGTCGCAATTATTATGTTATTATTATTATTATGTTCAGTAGTGGACAGTTAACGGCTGAAATAATAATTCAAAATAAAACTTAGCTATGCAAACCACAACTTTTTCCACGGTTGAAACACGAATGGGGCAGAGGTACCCAAGCAATCGACTTTTGTACAAAGTCTCCCTCTGGTAAATAAAAAAAAAAAAAAAAATTAGCAGGTCATGAAGGATTTTATTCCAGTTAAGTTAATGAAAATTGCCACTATATTTTGAATCTGTTCTCAATTCCAAAAAGGTCAACCGAGTTGAAAGAATATTTTTCGATATCGGTCGACAGCCAAAACAAGAATGGTCAAGAGAATTATTATTTCGCCAGTGATAAGATGCTTCCAAAATATAACAATTGAAATGAACAATGGTGCGTGGGCGCATTTTCGTAATAATAGAAAAATGTCAGCGCACAACCAAAGTGTAGTTTCGGAGAAATTAGCGGTGTGGATGATGGTGATGGTGATGCCGAACTGTTATTATGATAGCAACACAATTGTCTTTTGTTATTGTTTTGCAATTATTGTTTTCGCGGCCACTCCTGCGCAGTTAGGAGTGACCGCAATAAAAGTTTTCGTAGGCGCCATTGTTTCACTTTCATTTTTTTTATTAGTGAATTATATTAACAAAGCAAATAATTTATTATTACATTTACCCAAAGAAATAATAATAATATAAGAGGAATAAATAAATATATTAATAATAAGAGCATTGGTAATTAATGCTCCTTTCCACTCAGGGTTTGCCGGAAGAGAACTCTTACAGAGTTAAGCTCGCCTGTTGTACATCTTTGTTTATATTATATGTTACTAATATAATAATCTCACTAATATAATAAAATTGTAAAGAAATTGTAAAATTATGTCATAGAAGACGTCTAAGAAAAATTCATATGAAGGATCGTAATGACACTGATAAAAGCAAAAATATTATATTTTTGTTATTTTGTCTGACTGTCTATTTGTATGTTTGTTCTGGTATCGTGCAATAATTACTACACCAAATTGGATACGATTTTCATAGTTGTTATCCTGAAGGTCTAACAATTTTGTATGTGTTTTATTTTGTTACGTTACGCCACTCGATATAAAAGGCGTAGAAAATGTATGCAATTGTCTAAAAAGGGTTTTAATTTTTAGCTACGATATCGTAGACGTACATGATATCGCGATATCGTAGACGTGCACGATATCGCGATATCGTACTCGACAATTTTGTTTTTAAATCTCTTTGTATAACCGTTTGCTATTCCATATAATTGCATACGATTTACGATTTTATCGGTACGATATAATAATCGTATACGGTGACGATAAAATTGTACGATATTAAAGTTACAGTAAAAACAAACATATAAGTAGACAGGCTTATACAAAAAGCTATTTTAAATATTAATTTTTATAATAATTTATTTTTAAACATTGAATTAAATTGAATACAATAAATTACAATAAATACATATAAATTATTGTATGTATTCAATTTATTGTATTCAATTTCAGAAAGTTGGTATTTTTATTTATTTATTTAACACTTTATTACACCAATATTATATAACATTAAAGGATTTCCAATAAGCATAGTGTAGTACAAAATGCGGTCTTATTGCTAAGTAATCTCTTCCAGACACCAGTTGAGATTAAACTCTTTTCAAAGCTCTGTTAACATTATTTGTATTTATTTGATTCCATATTGTTCTTTCTTCGTCACCACACGGAGAGTTGTTATAATTCATTATGTATTCAGTGTTCAATCACACAGTACGAGTACACACTCGACTCCTTTCACTACAGTCGCGTTCCCGCCCGCGACCGGTCTAAGACCAATTTCTGCATGTTAATTAACTTCGACAAATGAGTTCGCCATGCGACATACAGTCTAGAGCATATTGGGCTATACTCAACTGTTATAGTGCTTATATGTTACGTTTTTAAACACAAAGTTTATTGACTATTGATACCAATAGAAACTGTAGATTTGCCAAACAATTAGGTCTTCATGAAAACTTTAAACGTTTTCTTAACCATTCTCTAATTTTAGTTAAATTCTATCTGAATTAAAGAATCTGCATTAATAAATATTATTGTGGGATTAATTTTTTAATTTTTTTTTCTATACAATTTTGTAAAATAAATAAGTATTAAAAATTATATTAGAAAACTGTTTAAGGTAAAACACCGCAGTGGAAGCGTTTTATAAGGGAAAGATTCTGTCTGTCAAGGAGGACTATCCTGGCGTTAGCTTCGTGAGTTTTTCTGCTGTAGGTGATTGGCAGTTCTTCCTCAACTCCTATATGCACACACACACAAATTCTTACAGGTTCTTCAGGGCACATACAGTTTCAAACACACAAATTACATTTGTTTTACAGGAGCAAGCGTCCGCGCACACGCCTCCATTCAGTCAGTAATTTTTTTTCGTTAAACTAAGTTGGGAGAAAAATAATAATGACGGACTCCAATATTGTAAACAATCTGTGTTTTATTACAAAGGGATTAAGGCTTTATTTTGAACAAAAACTTATAAAAAATAAAAACTATTTTATCATTGCTTTGAAACGATTCCAGAAAAATATTGTAAGTAAAGCCATTTTATAAAGGAGAAGTTTCACAATTTATCTTAATTTCGTTTATTAATTTTGCCATAATAGAGAAAAATCTTACGTTCTTTAAAATTTTTGCCTAACTTACACAACTTCTGTGTAAAACAGTCGGGTATAACCAGGTTCGGACGTGTAAGCATAGAATGGGCGCGGTATATCCACAATGCTCGACCACCACGCGTCGCGTTCGCATAAACGCTGCGCCCACGCACCTGAATCCATTAACCAGTGATTAACTTGTAAGTGTGGGTAGTAAGAACCACAATCGCTTTTGTCTTGATCGACGTGTTATTAGTTATATAATATAGTGTTGATTCATACAGTTGACAGAGAGTTAAAGTTGATGCTGTGATGGCAGTTAATTAAGAATTAACAGCTAAAATTGATATGTGTACAGATAGCTATAACTACAATATCAATAGCATTTGTTCTTCAAAAGAGAGCAATAAGAACAATCGTACGAATAACAAAAATAATGAAAAGCCTCAAAAAGCAGTTCCTTGTCGATAGCGAGTTATGAGGTAATAAAAGGAGACTGTGGCCACCACATCAGAGAATCTCTAAGAACATAAATAGATAGAAATAGATACCTCAAAATATAAGCAGTAGAATACGCAAAGAAAGTGGTAGTCTCGCCTAAAAATAGCTATGTCGTGTATCCATCCACATGCTAGACAGCTCACATTTTCGCATCGTGAGTAGATAGACAGATAAATACCTAATTTATTTGCAATACTTACAGCACACAAATCACAATAGACAAAGGTAGACATACACAAAAAGTGAGATAAAAGAATTACATATACAAAAAAAAAAGTGTAACATAATTTAGGTAAAATAAGTTTGCATTTCTCATACGTCCTATATATTATTTATATATTACTTGACATCAAAATTGTATTACTCCATAGTAAAATTAATATTCACAATCTAACAGCTAGATCTTGAAGCGAGTGCATCTTGCCAAATCCATGGGAAAGTCCTGCGCAAGACAAATTGGCAGCACGTTCGCGCAGGTTGCCGGGTCGCGCATGCGCGCTCGTCTCCCGTCTTGTGCTGGACCGGCGCGCGCGCATTCGTCTTGTTCACAACAGAAACTAACCTACTATTACGTGGATGGTTCGAATATTTCAATAACTTAACATTTGTTTTTATTTATTTTAGGATCGACAATAATTTGTGTAAATAAATCTTGAATTAGATACAATAAGTGAAAGTAAACAATACCATTACTATACTTATTAGACATGGGCAATATGGATACCGATCCGATATCTATATATTGGGTATCTAAACATTGATGTCGGATGAAAGGGCATTTCCCATTTCGATATCGGCCATATCGGTCGGATATCTGTTTTCGAATATGTCAAATATATGTTATTTAATATTATTTTTTGGATAACAGACTTTTAACATATTTGTTATTGAACCAGTATATAGATTTTGTAAATATATATATATACCACCCACCCCGAATTCTTATTTATTACATTTCATTAGAGACTATTATTTTTATTAGGTGTTTAAATAGTTATATTTTCTTAAAAATAATAAAATATAATCTACATCAAAATACTGCTATTTCAGTTTTCCCTAAGGTATTCGTGTTTCCCCCACTTTACCTGATTTTAATAATAGGACGTAACGTCATGTGATGACGATGTTTTCTATGGTGTGCATGGCACTATTTATATCTATAGGATCCCATTGCTAGTAATATGCCTTATATGGTCGCGCAGTTCCCCTTGGAAATCATCGTTCATCACGATAGGCCAACTGACATACATTCATCCTTACTTATACTTGAGGATAATAATAACAGGTAATAATTTGGGAGTAAATAAATAAAAAATATGACTATAATTATTTTGTTTGTCTACTGTTAATTTTCTGGGAAAGGCTTCGTCAAGACAATATGGCGTGTAACCTAGGTTGGTGGGTCGCGCGTGCCTTCGTGAGTTTTGTGTAATGAATGTATGGTATCTCGTCGTAACTAATATTGCAAGTGGAATGGTACGTTGGTGCGTATATGTCGCTATAATTCTTCGTTACTCTAATCATTCTTGCATGTTATTTGTTTCACAATGACTGAAAATATTTATGGGCTATATTCATTCCTACTAGTTTCAATTTGTTAAGAAATTTAATTCTGGAAATCAAATTTTGTAAAATATAGATTTGCAATCAATTACAGTACCAACTAAGAATATTCTCAATCCATAAAATGTATTAGGGAAATCATGTCAAACAAAAATTCAAAAATAACGAAAAATTTTGAGTTTTCATATTAAATTAACAGATAGAAGCGCCGCGTGAGTATGGGAAGCAAAATTTTTTGTAACATTTCCTCGGTAAAAATTTTAATTTATTATAAAACATACATACATACATACAATTTTTTTTAGGGTAGGCAGAAACAATGTAATAGTTCAAACAAACTTCGGCTTCTTCCACAAAAATACACGCTCGCCGGTTCACTTTCAATTTGGTCCTTTTTCAGCACGTCGCTTATTTGGTCGACATATTTTCATCTAGGGCGGCCCCTACCGACATCTCTATTCATTCTTGCTCGATAAATCTCTTTCGTAATTCTTCTTTCATCCATCCTTTCCAAATGGCCAAACTAACGCAACATTCCTTTTTCGATATAATAAAACATTGTCTTAAAAAGATAATAACGGTTTTAGTTCCACCCTGAATAAAGTATTTACGTGCGTTTTAAGTATCACCGTACCCTCGTATTCTGATTAGAATTTCTTCATTTTCCTACATATTATACAATCGTTGATATAACTAAATGAATTTATCATTTGTAGATAAAACATCTCCATAGACTTTCACAGATGCCCCTGATAATCTCGAGCAGAGATGAGTATATTACAGTCAGTAGTAAAATTTACTGAACATATTTCACATTCGGACATGAAAGCAGAGGAAATATTATTATAATTTATTAAATTTAATTTAATTTTTAACAAATTACGATAAGAATAACTTATTTACTATGGTAAATTTTTTTTAATACAATATTTGTTCAGTATCAAAATAATGATGAAAATATGCAATAAGGAATAATTAAACAGAAATTAACGCATAGTATTTTCAGTCTGAGTGTACTTTAATAAGCGCGTGTTTATTGAATATTATCGTGTTTGGCGAGAGCTTGCGTCATTTCGTGAGCAGTAAATCAATCAGATTCTCGTTTAAGGTACGTGGAATCGTTCTTGGTCAGAAATCAACTTAGCACTGACGAGAATATATTACCTATGTTATGGTAATTCTAGAAAAAATAGTTAAACATTTAGTGTTGTCATATGAGATCGACACATTGGAAGAAGATTTTTTTTTGATGGGTGAAAATGGTATGGTGACTCCGCCTGAGCTAACGGGATACGCTGGCGAGGCACCAGTGAACGGTGATAGATGAGAATGAAAACAGGCCAGTTAGCCCATCATGATGAATTCATCAGGAATTACCCATGATAGTTTCCAGGGGGAACCGCGAGGAGGTCGATCTGGTTGGGTATATTGCTAGCAATGGGATTCTCAGTCTCCATTACTAACAATCCCTTTCCCCCATTGGGAGAAGATTAAAGGAAATTGAATTATACATAATTTTAGGATTGCGTTCTATTAAAAAAAAATACTTCACATAGCTAAACCAGTTATTTTGGTTTAAAAATTAAACTCATTATTTTATTTTCATTTTAATGCAATTTAGAATGGCAAGCAAGCTGACGGCCCACCTGATGGAAAGTGGTAACCGTCGCTTAAAGACATGAGCAGTACCATGGGCATAACAGAGTATACCGCTTCGCCCATTATACTCCCCATGTGTTGCCATTCCTGAGGACTCAGGTGTTATTCCTCTGTATCCTGTAAATTCACTGCCATATTACTATATGTAAATTCAGTGCCCTTCAAACCGAAACACAGTCATCCAAACATAACTGGTTCACGGTAGAAACACGAATGGGATAGAGGTACTTTTGTACAACGTCTCCTTCTATGTATATCATGGGGGCTGTAGTCACTTACCATCAGGTGAACTGCATGCTCGATTGCCCCGTGTTGTAAAAAAAACCCAAATGTGGTTACAAATGAAGTTATGAGGTAACAAACAAAAAATATAACCGAATTGAGAACTTCTTTAAAGTCGGTTAATAATAAACAACATGCTCATATACCATTCGTGTTTCAACCGTAAAGCAGTTGTGTTTGCATGGCTGTGTTTCGGTTTGAAGGGTGGGATATGGCGTGAATTTACTGGGTACAGAGGAATAACACCCGAGTCCTCAGGAATGGCAACGCATGAGGGGTATCGTGGGCGACTATCTATATATACTCTGTTATGTCCATGGTACTGCTCATGTCTATAGGCGACGGTTACCACTATCCATCAGGTGGAACGTCAGCTTGTTTGCCATTCTAAGTTGTTGAAAAAAAAAACACAAATTAAAAATTATTGCATTATACCTAATTTTGCAATTATTCTTTTATAAATTTGAATTTGAACGGCATTAAAAAATCATCAAAACTATATAGAATAGTATATAATAAATAGATAAGAAATACTTTGATATTAAACTGTGCATAACTTGTTGGAGTTTTATTGAATGGTCATTAAGTATTTGTGTTCATTTACTTAAAATATAAAATGTTATTTCTCTTATTGTTTTATTTTATTTATTAACTAGCGGCCCGTCCCGGCGTCGCACGGGTAGACATTTTTAACATTTCCCTTCATTGCTCTGCTCCTATTGATCGTAGCGTGATGAAAAGTATACTATAACCTGCCCAAGGATATGAAGAATAATTGTACCATGTTTCGTTAAAATTCATCGAGTACTTTTTGTGTCTATAACGAACATACAGACTGACAGACAAAAAATTTACTGATTGCATTTTTGGTATCAGTATCCATCACTAATCACTCCCTGATAGTTATAAGATTTATTACAAGTATAGATTTAAGAAATTTATTAATTATTAATACAGGTTTCAATAAAATATATAAGGTAATTACGCAATTAAATAATACATCAATGGTTTCACGGCCACTTTCTAATATCATACAGTTCGCCATCGACAGGGAGTTCACCCCCATACCTTAGAGCTTAGATGGACGCGTACAACGCAGTCACAGAGATGGTTCCTTGCACAAATGGAATGAGATGGAATGAGCTCCCTGTCGAGGTTTTTCCAAGAGACTATGGCATGGGGTTTTTCAAAACAGGGGTAAAAAAGATTTTTCTAGGGTCGGTAACGCTCGTGTAATGCTCCTGATATTGTACGCGTTCATAGCGCTACGTAACGGGTTACCATCAGGTGGACCGTATGCTTGTTTGCTACTTAAGTGGCATATAAAAATAAAAGTTTTTATTGTTATTATTATTTATATTATTATGTATTTGTTCTAATATTGATGCTTTTCTGGATAAGCGTAATGGTAAGATTATAAAGCTCATCTAATTGATATAAAAATAAGTAAATATTATATTGTATATATGTATATGTGTATGTGTGTGTACATATATGCATACAATACGATTAATTATATATATTTATTGTTATTATTATTTATATTATTATGTATTTGTTCTAGTATTGATGCTTTTATGGATAAGCGTAATGCTCAGATTGTAAAGTTCATCTAATTGATATAAAAATAAGTGAATAATTGATAATAAATAATTGATAAATAAGTAAAAAAAAAAAAGTAATATAGTTCTGTTACTGACATACTTTCATCGCCACCACATTTAGTATACTTAAATCAGAATGGCAGATATTTATTATATTATTTCATTGATTTATTTATTTATTTAATTATTGTACACACTAATGATAAATTATTATTTGATGTATTTTTTCTTTTTTGTATATATATTATTTTTTTACTGTTGTTACTTGTATGCAAATAAATTATATTGTTTTAACAAATTGACGCTTCCTCATAAATTCTGTTCACTTTACAAAAATTATATAAATAACCCAGATAGATGGTAGGGTGCATCTCATTACTCGTAATAAGTGATTTCGCAAACACCGAAGGTGCCTAATCTGCGTACTTAGCGTGAGTCCAGCAGCCGCAGAGTTAAATAAAATTGAAGTGACTATATTCCGTACAGTAACAGGCGACTAAGGGAACTTAAAGATCGAGGGACGGGTAGTAGCGTCTCTCATAAAACATCACTAAAAGCTTAGGCTTTACAGTTAGTTAAACTACAGTTAGTGCAGTTACAAACTCGCCTGCAATTAGCGTGGCAATTACTGGCAAAACCCCCTTATAGGAAGAGGTCTATGTTCAGCAGTGGACAGTTAACGATTGATTAATTGATTGATTGATTGATTTATTTATTTATTGATAGGTTGATGATGATGATATTCTGTATAATACTATTTTGTATGTTTTTTTGTTAATCTGTGATCTGCTTCTACTAAAATACTAAGCTCCTCTTAAGTTTTGCAGGCAATTATTCTTAGCAATAATATTTACCAGAGAATTTTATTAAAAAATCGTCGTCTTGTCTACATCTGTCCCACTTGTGTTTCTGTCTCTAAACTGCTTTGAGCCCATGACTGTGTTTAGGTTTGAAAGGTATGATATAATGTGAAACGGAGTGTATGCATCATGGGCTTTGTATTTTAAAATGTTCATGTTGCTTTTACGTCGATAAGCGACGTCTATGGTGTCGAGGATGGTTACCATTAGGTGGGCCGTTAGTTTGTTTGTCGCAAAAAAATATAAACATAAAAGTGAGTTTATTTAGATAGATAGATTTATAGATAGATTTTAATATAATAACTACCGGTTTAACTTACATGTTATTTGATTGAGAAAGCTCGATTAGTTTTGGGACCACCCGGGACTCTTAGTTTTGAGCATAAATTAAACTGGTAGTTGTTACATTAAAATATAATGTGTACTCACGAAACTTTTAATAATAAAATTAGTTGATTTAGTTGTTAAAACTGTCTCTTCTATTCATCATACGGATCTATATATCCATGTGAGTTGGTTATCAGTCTACGCTAGGTATATGATGGCGGATTCCTTCTCCGCGCTCCCAGACTCACGACTTTTGTGTTTACGGTACTTGTAGATTACGCCTCTAATGTGAAATATTAATTCAGATAATAAACGAGTATGGATCTATCCTCACGATGACCCAATCTCACGCAGAACTTGATTTATTAAAATATTCTGTAACAATCTTTGATTCAATATAATAAATTGACTGATAGATATTATTTAAACTGATGGGTATACGAGGATGAAAGTTTTTACTCGATATCCTTATCTACTACTGGTAGTACTTATGTGAAGGTGTCGCCCTCTGGCGTTAAAAATTTCTAAGCTGCTTAAGCTTTATTATACAAGAATGCCGAATCCCACCTAGATACAGTATGGGGTTCTTCAAAAAGGGTGTATCAAAGTTCCCTCAGAGCAATGCGCACATGCTATTCCTGATATTGAAGACGTCAGTAGTACAGTAGGAGTAATTACTTATTTTACTATTACTATGTAGACACAATACAGTAGTACATAGGTTCTTGAGTGGCGACCCTGTAAGAGCAAACGCAGTGTAGGACGACCTCCCACTATATTGGGTGACGACTTCAAATGCAATGCAGGGAGTCAGTGAATGCAGGTGGCTCAGAACCGTTTCTTATTGTAGTTTACTGGGAGACCTATGTCCAGCACTGGACGGATAATGGTTGAAATGATAATGCTGAATGATAGGCAACCGTTTACCATCAGTTGGGTTGTATGCTTGTTTGTTAGATTTTTTGTTTAAAAAAAATATGTGCCACGTCATTAAAAATTGAAGATCTCTCAAGATAGAATACTTCGAAATAAGGAGCATCTGGGAACATAGACCAGAATACCCAAATCAGACCAAAAAATTATAAAAAAATTTCATCATTTTTTTATTTGTATGACTGGAAATCGAACAACGATACATGGAGACAACTTTTGTCTCTTAATTGCTTATTCGAGTTCATATTACTGCAATTGCTAGTCCAATACATCCGTTATCAGCAATTAAGGCCAAGCTAAATCCGTGTGAACCGCAACGCAAGGATTCTAAAACTCTGGCAGATAATGACCGGCGTGCATTGGTCCCGTAATGAATTAATACTGCCAATACTATCTTCATTGCCCGGTAACTTTGACTACACACATTACTAGGCTACGGTCACGATAGCTACATGTATCTACATAGAGCTGTTGAGTGTGTCAATCGTTAAATAACTGTGATTTAAGATGCAGATTTATTTTTCAATAATAAATACAAGTACTCTAATTTCAAATTCAATACTATTATTTTGTGAGTTAAATTGAAATGTTGGGCTGTAGATTTAGATCGGCAAGTTCTAAGATTCTATTTAAATGAATATTAAGGAAAAACACTTTTAACATACATGATTAAAACAACTAGTAATCTTTCTTATATATTTCTTTATATCCATAAGTACAAAATTTTGTATTCAGTTTCATTCTAGGTACCTAATAATTTCTCTTTTATATATAATCGCTCACAAAAATAGTATGATTAGTTTTATCTGCCTGGGTTCAAATTGTCACAACATATTGTAATTATATTTTTTTTAATTTTATTGACTTTATATTTTATGAAAGCGAAATATGAGAATGATAAGGATTGGACCAAGAAGGATAACCAATCAATTTATATCTTACAGAGCCTGAAACTTTGTCCTCCTAACAAGATTCATGTAAAAGGCATCATTGTAATTATCATTTTTGCTTAATTTTATGTATGTACTTAAAAATATAAATCTTTTTAAAAATAAAATGACATACATAATTTCAATACAAGAAATAAAAACAAATTGAATGTTCCATCGCCTTAGAAAAGTCATAATCTTTCATGGGGAACTGTAATTTATAATAAACTTCCAGATGACGTTTTACAATTAAATGAAAGAAAATTTAAGACATATATAAAAAGGACTCTCTGTACAAAAGCATATTATAAATTAAATGACTATTTAAATGACAAAACTGCATGGATTTGAATTTTGTATTAATGTGAATTGTATTGTAAATGTAATTATTGCATTTTTTCTTAAATCAATATTATTTTATATAGTAATTATTATAATTATAGACAGATCATAAGTATCTGTAACAGATGTATATGAATAAAGATCATTGATTGATTGATTGATTGAGTAGTATAAAAAATTAAAAAATATGCAGACTATTATGTTTGACTAATGAGATATTCACTGCTGGTAATGTGGTAAACGTAATAATCCGTGATATTTTGGTGAATATATTGAAATCCGAGGTATGATTGGTGTGTGAGGGTATGGGCCTGCTACTGTTACATAGATAAGTTTGGTATCAGAACGTATTATTGTAAATCTTATTTATGCGGTAATAATAACTCCATATATGCAGGTAATTGTAACTCGCTAGGCCATACGTAGTCGCAGCATGATAGAACGCGCGATTTTCGACTTTATAAATACAATGCTATCAATTTATAAGTGCTAAAGGGCGTAGCAGTATATAATGTAGACGTTTAGATCGTCCATAATAGTACCGACTTAGAATAGAAATGTGAATATTTTCACACGCTAGATCCTGTTATAGTCTTATGAAATGGTTCAATTATTTTAATTTTTTATTCGATAAAAAATATCTAGAATTAAATAAAGTATGCAAATTATGCCGTAGGTTTCATCATATCAACATCATTATCATCGTCATACCAGTCTTTATCTGTCCACTGCTGAACAGAATCCTCCCCTTGGGAGGTCTTGCCAGTAGTTGCCACGCTTGGCAGGCAGATTGGCATCCGCAGACTTTTTTATGGATAATGGAATGGTAACTCCGCCTGCGCTATCGGTATACGCTGTAGGGGCACCAGTGAGGATGATAGATAAGTATGAAAGCAGGTTAGTTTTTTTTTTTACAACACAGGGGGCAAACGAGCATGCGGCTCACCTGATGGTAAGTGACTACCGCCGCCCATGGTCACCCACAACACCTACGGTATTGCAGGTGTGCTGCCGGCCTTTTAAAAAGGAATATGCTCTTTTCTTGAAGGTTATGTTGTCGTATCGGTTCGGAAATACTGCTGCTGGAAGTTGATTCCAAAGAGTGGTTGTGCGTGGGAGAAAGTGCCTTGAAAAACGCACGGTGGAGGACCGCCACTCGTCCAGATGGTTGGGATGAAATTTTAGTTTATGGCGGGTTGTACGATGGTGAAAATCTGCAGCAGGTATCAATCCGAACAATTCTTCAGAGCACTCCCCATGATAAATTCGGTAGAAGAAGTTAGCCCATCGTGACGAATGCGACAAGTATTAATCACAATGGTTTCCAGGGGGAACCGCGTGGGAGTCAGCCTGACAGGGTTTGTTAGCAATGAGGGCATTAGTCTCTTTTACAAACAATCCTGTACCCCTTAGAGGTTTGCCAGCAGTTGCCACGCTTGGCAGGTGGATTGGCAACCGCAGTCAAGCTTTAGAGATGTTTAAGAGGGACGCTGCTGCCTATCCCTCGTCCTCCCTTAGTTGACACTTACGACACCCATGAGAAAGGAAGAGATGGCCTATTCTATATCGGGACCACACAAATTAGTATAGAATCAAATAAAATATGCAAATTATGACGTAGGTTTCGTCATATTAATATCATATTAGCCATTAACTGTCCACTTCTGAACATAAGCCTTCCCTATAAAGGGAATTTTACCAGTACTTTTAGAAGTTCTTTTATTTAATGAATGAAGAAATAAATGAAAACTATTTATTGTTTCTTTCAAATAATGATACAGTTTATTTCATCTAATATATAAAATTCTCGTGTCGCGTTGTTTGTTACCAAACTCCTCCGAAACGGCTTTACCGATTTTTATGAAATTTTGTGTGCATATTGGGTAAGTCTGAAAATCGGCCAACATCTATTTTTCATAACCCTCAATGATAAGGGTGATCCACCTCTAATTTTTTTTTATTTTTTTGACAATTTTTTTTATTTTTATTTTATTATGATTTAGCATTGAAAAATATATACAAATTTAAATTTTCACACTTTAACGATCAACTTTTGTTTATTAATCGCGATTTTTATATGCCGCAATAGGGTTGTTGCAAGATGATAATTAAACATAATAATTGTAGTACGATAATTTTTTATGCTTAGTTTAGTTATAGGTCTAGAAATAATGTATATGGTAAAACAACGTTTGCCGAGTCAGCAAGTTATTAAATAATTACTTATATTTACATGACGTTTCATTTCAATTATCCTTATTAAAAGTTATACAACATATGCAACGAAACCGTGCCAACATTCGACAGCTTGGTTTGTTGTTGAGCTATTTCCTAAACAGATCGAAAATTTTACAAATTAAACCGTACTACCATGACGTAAGGTCGCCATTAGTAACTTAAAAATTACAAGAAGGGAATATGCGGATGCAAATTGAACTTTATTAGCACTAGTTTTAGACTGGCTCGACATTACAGTGAAAAGTCGTGTGTTTTTGGTTACCATGGCGACCGAAATGTCGGTAAGGTGAGGTGCAATAGTTTAATCTGAGTGCGGGCACGACCACACGAAGTCGCCGCCCGCGAAGACCTCGCAGGCCAAGTTGTACATTTTTCAGTTTATCTTACAATGACTTACAGTTAAACAGATGTCAAGTAAGTTTGAATTCTGTTCGAGTTCAGACAAGCTGCTCCTCAAGAACTGAACAAAGTGGAATGAGTTACCAATGTTATAAAACCATGTAACAAAATTACAGCAACATAGAATTGTGTAGAGTTGGAAGTGCATACAAGACCCACGCAACTGTCCAGAGTAATAACAAAGTAATAATTACTATTTATATACATTAGTATACTTAATGGTCGAGGAATGGGCAACAGCGTTCCTCTTAAAATATCACTAAAGTTGTGATTGTCAATCCGCTTGCCAAGCGTAGAAATTACTGCAGGCCTATGTGCAGCAGTGGACGGTAAATGGCTGATATCATCATTATGTTAGTATATAAGAAACATCAGGTAGGTAGGCAAGTAACTCTGTTTACTCATATGGTTAACAATATAACTTTTTTTATGCAACTTAGAATGGCAATCAATCTGACGGCCCACCTGATGATAAGTAGTAACCGACTTATAACTTTTAAAAATTCTTGACAATAAGTGGCAAATGATTTTACCTTTTACTCGTAGGTACATGAGGTAGAACTAAATCTATAGGCTGTTTGTATCATTAACGTCTTAATTCGTTGTTATAGTGTTTTTTTAAATAATCATTTAGAAGTGTTGACAATTAACAGATAAAGCTGACGTTGCTAATACTAGATGTCGCTCTTAACGGTTTGCTAATAGAACTAAAGTTAAACTACAGTTAAGCATCGGTGCAATCCGACGCGAGTCACCGCAGTCGTGTCATCCACTACTTCCACGAGTGGCGCAAACGACGGCGACTAAATATCAGCAGCGCATCACCTAACCTAATGACACGTACAAATCACAGCTGTAGAAACATACCTCGGTATTAGAGGAGTATTATAGCATATTATATTATTTCTACATATATAATAACAATAATAAGGATAAGCAAGCTGAGGTGGCAATGGTCTGGTCACATAGCTCGAAGAACCGATAACTGATAGGAGAGAAAAATTCTTGAGTGGCGACTCCATACAAGCAAACCTGTAGGACAATCCCCCAGTAGATCGGGTGACGAACATAAATACATTGCATGGAATCAGTGACGACAGATGCAAGTGGCTTAGGACCGTTCCTTATGGTAGTCTATGGGGAAAGCCTATGTTCAGTTCACTTATAGTGACTTATTGCCAAGACGGGCTGTATACTTGTCTGACACCTTTGTAGTATAAAAAAAACCCATACTTTAATTAAAAAACGGAAAATGGTTGGTTACCTAATTACAACATTAGAAGGAGCGCTCGCACGTTATGTCGCTAATTCTTTTTACAATTGATAAGGTTTCCCTCTGTCTTCGTCCCATTTTAATGTTGTAACGATTGAAGTGGTCGTGTTTTGTTTGCGAAACAAAAGAATGCGTGTTACTAAGCAAAATCTAAACATTAATTAAATTACTAATGTAAAACAATATTTTTTACAAAGTAGAGTATCGTCAACAGTACGTTGTAGGGTATCTGCCCACAAAAAAAAATATGTTTATTTATTGGTTTATTCACAATTCAAGTGGTTTGTTACTTCAATATATAAGTATTTGTTCAATATAATTAAGCATCTACTCGTACAACTACCAGAGGGAGACTTTGTACAAAAGTCGATTGCTTGGGTACCTCTGTCCCATTCGTGTTTCAACCGTGAAGCAGTTGTGTTTGCATGGCTGTGTTTCGGTTTGAAGTGTGGGATATGGCGTGAATTTACTGGGTACAGAGGAATAACACTGAGTCCTCAGGAATGGCAACGAATGGGGGGTATCATGGGCAAAACAGTATACTCTCTTATATCCATGGTACTGCTCATGTCTATAGGCGACGGATACCGGTTTCCATCAGGTGGACCGTCAGCTTGTTTGCAACTCTAAGGGAGGGCGAGTGATGGGCAGCAGCGTTCCGCTTAAAACATCTCCAAAACCTAACTGCGGATGCCAATCCGCCTACCAAGCATGATAACTACTGGTAAACCCCTCAAGGGGAAGGCTTATGTTCAACAGAGGACAGTTAAAGACTGATATGAAGATGATGAATTAGAGATGATAAAATACCTATATATCTAATAAAGTAATAAATATAGGCTATAATAATATAGTCATTATAGATAAATGATGTAAATCATTGAAAATATTTGAAAGTAAAAGGAGTCCATGGGAATAAGGGCCGCCGTCCGCCGTTCACACTAAACTCGTCCGTGCTCGAGTCGGCGAAAAACGTCCCTAATTGGGTGCGTGCGCGCACGACTTCCAATAGAAACACGTTTCAGCATCCACCAATTGACTTGTTAGTTAAATATTTGTATAATGTCATTTTAAATTTGTAATAGTTGTTTGCAGCTTTCTTAGCTACGAACTTAGGGACGTCACGATAAAACAGTATCACGTCGTATCGTGTCGTGTTACGGTATACGTAATACTGAATCTGTACTAAACTTATAATATTATGTTAATAATTATGTTTATAATTAATTGTGTTTATAATAAATTATGTTTATAGTAATTTTAAACTAATTAATTATAATCATGCAATGTAAAATGTATATACATATATGTAATTCAAAATCATATATCGTTTATGCTAATTCCCATCTTATAGATTGCTTTCGCTGCGTTTGGGTTTAATTATGAATTTTTGGTAGTACTCGTAGTAATATAAATAATATACTACTAATAATAATAATAAATAAAATACAAATAGGTAATAGTGAAACGAAATCGTAGGATTATTAAATCCATTACTAACAATGCCTTTTCTCCCAGTAGCAATCATGTCCATGTCTAATGTTTAGGCACTGTTCGCTATGTCCGGATAGATATAGATTTTCATGCATAAATAGTGACCTTTGATATAGGTATATACATTAGATGTTGTTATTATTAGTCATAAATACATAGATACTATGGGTGCCTATATATATATATATATATATATATATATATATATATATATATATATATATATATATATAATTAGTGTTAAATTACAGGTGTATTCATCACGACGGGCTAACTGACCTGACTTTAACACAGATGGGGTTACAATTTCACTACCTACCATCCCAAAACAAAAATTCCGTTATCATTCATTTAAAAAAAATGAAACATATACATACACACACAAAACTATCTATAGCAGCACATTAAATACTGAAATATGTTACGATTATAACAATGAATATGTGACCTTTGAACTGGATACGAACGAGTCGCTACGCCAAGGTTATATCTGACGGATGTAATACTAAGTATGTTGTTCAAAGGTTGCACCTATTCAGGATTCTCCGTATACAAGTACATATATTTTCCGGGTTCTGCCACATTTATCCCATAACGCCTCACCAGACATTATTTTTCCTAACTCAACTGATTTTTATTCTTTTTTTGTTTATCGAACAACAAACTTTATGGTTCATTCGTCTCTTGAGTATTCCTAACTCTGTGAATTGACATAACTTTGTATGAACGGCCTAATAAAAAAGTCGTTTAAAAAAGTTATTAATACAATATATAATATATGTGTTACACTTTCTTTTACACACAATCATTGTTTGGAATCAACTTCCAGCAGCAGTATTTCCGAAACGATACGACATCATAACTTTCAAGAAAAGAGCATCTTTCTTTTTTTAAAGGCACACCTGTGATGCCTCTAGTGATGTGGATGATCATGGGCGGCGGCAGTCGTGTACCATCAGGTGAGCCGCATGCTAGTTTGCCCCATGTGTTATAAAAAAGAAACTATGTTTCTGGCAAATAAATTATTATTGTCGCTATGTAAACTAAAGATTAAATATCACGAATATCCATATTTTCATCTAAATGCAATTGATTTAAGACCCATTTTAGAGTAAAACACAATAAATCTGTATGAAGAAACTACGACTCCTGTCGATTGAGCTTTCAGACAAGGGATCTCATGGATTTAAAACAAAAACATCAACTATATTGTCCTCTAAATCAAACAGAGGGAAGACAGAACAAAGGGGAAGCGGTGTATTAACAAAACGCAACACAATTAACTCAGGTGGAATGAGGAAGGTAGGAATAATGGTGTGATCAGTACACAATAACTGTCCAGTCCATGGTAATGAGTAGTTGCTTTCTCAGCTTCTTGTGTGTGGTACGCAAACGTATTGTATGAGCTTTTCCTCGTGAAAAACTTATGAGTGCGGCAGGTTGTACCAACAAATGAACGTTGGTTAATCTTGGTTTAACACTTTGGTATAAAACTACGGTGACCGATTTAATAATCATCTGTTATTTATGGTATATTTTCACTTTGTGCCAGTACACAATTATTTATCACATATGAATATTTGAAGAATTTATTCTATTTAAAAAGAAAAAAAACATTATGTTTATTTATTTTCAAAGGATTGTCGTGACTGAATACGACGACGTCAATAAATTTTGTTATTCAAAATTAGTTTTTATCGATGCATGCCATATATTTAAATATATTTTAATGTTTTGTCATTATTATAATATACTTGAATGATTGTTCATTGTTACAAACATTACTTAAATACAGTGATGGGGTTAATTCAACAGTCCTACTAATATAACATCAAATATATGATAAAAATAACTGATATTTTTGTTTATTATATAATGTATTTATTATTATAATCGGTACACACAGTATTAGGTAGTCAATCAAACAAATAAATTTGATATATAAGTAAACGATTATTTAATCTTAAACGGACTTTAATTTGGACATGGTGGCAACCGTCTTTCTCATATCATAGCATATGAGTCGGCGCGTAATTACGATCGACGAGCGCTCTTTCGACCGAAAAAACAGCCATCTCTCCCATTGTTCCACTGTATTCCCACATTTCGCCTTTTACAGTTACAATTTGCTTCCTTCTTTATAAGCAAAAAAGTTTATTAATTGGATTCCTCAGACGGCGATGCGCTGGTTTCTTTTTTGCCGTAACTAGGAAAATGTTTTCTATGGTTAGGTAATTCCGAGCCTGTGTTAGAAAAATATTGTGGTCAAATTATGTACTATAGGTGTGTTTTATTTTTGTGTGTTCTATTTTATTAATTACTCATAGTGTTCCACTGCTGTTTTACCAAATTAAGAGAGACTATTGAGTCTCTTTCACTTCCTTCAAGATATTGTACATTACTTTTAACGAGCCTTTTTTCTATTGACTTCAAAAAGTATAAGGTGCTTAAATTGGTTGTATTTCTTTTGTATTTGTTACCTTATAAATTCGTCAGTTATAAATCGATTAGCAAAATTATTTTCTTATCCGAAAGAATATACTTACTAATAGAAATTTTATTAAAAATCCGTTTAGTAGTTTAGTTTTTAATTAAAAATAACTGGTTTTGCAACAATAAAGTATATCTTATATAATGTGTGATCCTAAACAGGCTACTTACTCTAAATGTTTTGTAATCCTGTTCACATTTGTCTGACGTCATACTTTGTGGTTTTAATGCAGTATCCTGCTGTGGATGCTTATTTTTATAATTGATTTCTCGACAATCTCATTGTTGATGTGTTTTCGAAATACTACGTCATGATAATATATTATGTAATAAATATATATATGTATAATTAAACAATCTTCAAAAAGGCTATTTAGTTTTGTAATTTTGGCATTACTTCTTTATATTCCTTCATTATTCAAGATTCATTTCTTGAACCGTTTTATTGAGAGCCGGTGAATTCAACCAATGTCAATTGATTATAATTTAATTAAAAAATGTTTTAAAAATGAGCAGATTAGCCAGAGAAGGATCCAAAAAGATATGAATAGGCTGTGTGAAAGATAATGTAGTTAGAAAGGCAGTGAATACTAAGATAAATGAAATAGAGAGGAACGGAAGAGAAAAAACATTTTATTCCAACTCATATAAACATATGATGTGTCAACTGATGCACAAAACTGATTAGAACCCGGAACCCTGTTTACACAAAACAAAATACTTAACAACTGTGTAGCAGACCATTTAATAGTAAGTTTAAATAAACCTCAGCTAATTCGTTTAAGAACTTCAAGTGCTACAATTGAACGGGAGAAGAGCTCACGTAACCCACAACAATATTGCTTCTCAGACATAACATATGAATGTTATACAAACCAAATACGGTCGAGACAAAACTTTCCAGCTAATTTCGCGAACATCGCAAATCGTGCAAGGAAGATTCACATGAGAAACGGCCACGGCATATATGTGAAACTATCCGTCAAAGTACTACTTAAACAACTGCATAAGTCACGATCGCGGAGTAACAGTTTAATAATGTCCGCGCGACTGACCCGCACCGACCCCGGTGAAATACGGTTGAACGGACTTGGGGCCATATTTTGCCCCATGCATCGTACCGAGTCGTGTCTTCCTTGGTGGAAATAAAACCCGAGGTCCATCTCCAGGGCCATCGGTGCCGCAGATGCGCTATTTCTGCGCGCGACGCGCAACGACGTATTTCCATGCGTTTGTTATTACAATTTATACTTTATCACAAACGTGTTATAATACAATTTGGATTGTTCGTAAATGTTATATCGGGGAATAGTAAATAGTTTATGCGAATAATGTCATGGGAAGAGCTCAATGAACGAGCGGACAGCGCGTGGACTGCCGGCCGGTAAGTCGACCAAGTTAAACCGGGATGAAGCAAGCGAAATGTAACTCTTGCTTTATATAAATAAAGTAGACATTAGATGAACGTATGAATTGTCTGAACAAGGTCGTAGGTGACGTTTGTCGTGATCGTAGTAGGTGTAAATCTGTTGAGATGGGCGCATGGAGCTTACATTAACTTTTCGGACTGTTAATAAGGCGGTGTTATTTAGATATGTTGGGAAATAAAATCGGTGAAAGGGCCTGTTCAAAGATTGTAAGATATTGTTTCAAAAGACAAACGTTGTAAGATATTGTTTCTTTTGTAGGTTTATTAAGTATTGATAAGTAAACATTTTGCTCAAATTAACTATTATAATACGTATATGTATTTGAAGGTTTCATATTTGGAATATTATATTGTAATTGTTTATACTTATTGAAAATTATTCAACAAATCCTGTAATATTGATGCAATAAAGTCGTAAATAAAAAAAAAATATAGGACAGATAAAAAAAGAGATGGCCTTTTAATATCATTTTTATATTTGTGTACCTTCAACAGAGTCTTTTACTGATGTTATTAAGAGTTTTTAATTTTTTTTTAAGTTTATGTAATTTATTTTAAAATACAAATAATCCATTGCAAAGGAGTTAACTTTTTCACACATATTTAGAGATGAATATTCACTCAAAAGGACTTTAATGATAT